>NC_044323.1:65748123-66357409 GCF_007399415.2 Gopherus evgoodei
TTAAAGCAGAACCCAATAAACTAAATACTCATTTAACAGACAAACTTCAGTCTTCCCTTTTTCAGGCCCCCCCCCTTTTTTTTTTTAAACAGTAGTCTGTTATAAATAAAAAGTCTGAGGGCAAGTTTGTACTACACTACAGGGGCCTGCATCTTCTATTGATTTTTTAAACAGAGACCACCACAGATCTCTCTTACTGAAGATCCAACATTGTACCTTTTGATAACAGGGAAACTCTCTTTTAAATTCACCTCCCCCCCCGACTCAGAACTCCAGGATTTAAAAGAAATACAATATGGAGGCACAGACTGAATTAATCTCACTTACAAATCTGATGATGTAAAGAAGCGGATGAATTGTTGATCAATCCATTCCCTAAGAACTTTCAGTCACAACAGGGTGTCAGGAGATTTTTATGCAGTTTCATTTTCTCAGTAAATTATGCTTCATGTATTTAAATAAAAATATCTCAATTTAAAACCCAGAAGTTAAAAATCTAAAACTGTGCAACAATTACTGCTTCCCTCCCACCCCTCCCCTTGTTTATTACACTGTACATATTTCACCCTGACTGCACCTTGTTAGCTGGTTTGTTTTTTTTAAGCTTTATAAAAGTATGACAAGTTCATTTTTGTTTATTCTAAAAGAAAAAACAAAACTGAAAGATACATCTGCTTTCTTTCATGGTACATTTAATAGTGTTGGAAGGCTTTTAGCTTATAAAAAAAAATCAACATTTAAAATCAAATCTAAGCTTCATTCCCAGAAATAATTAAGGTTTGGTTAAGACAACATCTCATTTAACCTAGTCCAGTTTCCACAAAAAGGTATTTAATTAAAAAAAATCTTTAAGTTATTTGGTCCTTTGGCAATTTGCTGCACACACAATGCCTACTGTACCAAACTCATTTATTGCCTTCAAAGTGGTTTTAGTTTTATTGATTATAGTTAAATCAGATGTCCTTTTTGTTGTACAAATATGTTGTTCATTTACACAGACTAGGGTGCAGAGTCTGGAGAAGTTACTCCTGGCACCACAAACAAAATGGTAAATGTACAATTAAATAAAACAGTTTTGACATTCTTAATTTTTTTTGCTGTAGATTCCAAGTATTTTTCAAGAATTTATGCTTCTTTTGCAAAACCTGCTCTTTAAAATCCTCCTAGTGTCACACACAGATCTTTCATATGTATCCACAATTAAAAACCCCCAAAATCTTCTCATAGGTCTGTCTTCTTTTGTAATCAAACACTGACTGCTTTTTTCCAAAAGCACAATTCTGACCTTCAGATGACCGGGCTCACTCTTCAGACCTCCAGATGAAGCTTCTTAATAGGTCTCAGAATCTGAGTCATTAAGCTCATCCTCTTCTGTATATGGGTAGCCATCTTCCCTGCCAATGTTGTTGAAGCTACAATAAGAGCTATGTTCACTCCTCATGATTGGCAAGGAGTCAAACGTGACAGTTTTTGAGGTGTTGGTGTAATGATTAATGGCATTGAATGTAAGGGAAGGTAAAGTGCTGCTTGATGAAACAGGCATCATTGTGGCCAAAATGAGAGCTAGACAATCAGCCACATCCTTATTGGGAGCACAGGCCAAAGCTGGTGTGTAACCTAGAAATCAAAATAAAATCAAAACCTTTGTTTAAAAAGTAGGAAGTGACAAATTCTTCAAGAGCATTCAATCAGACAGCTGTAAAAACGTTTCAGTTGCTTAGTTCTGTTTAAAAAGGAACATAAAATTAAACAATTTAAAATTACAATATTTATTCTTGTAAAGTTTTGAAGAAAGATAAAACTCTGGGAAATCAGAAGATTTGGGAGGATAGGATTTGATTGATTGATTAGGCAAAGTTAGGAATTTTTGGGTCAGGGAGAAAAACTGGATTTCAAGCAGCCAAGAAGTTAACTACATGAAGATAGGTAATTCCTGTTCCAGTTAACTAACTGCAACCAATAATTAATTTTGCAGGAAATCTATGGATATTTTAAATAGCCATTATAAAAAACAATTGCAAACATGTAAAGCTCCAGGATAAGGAATATCTGCACAGCTGTTCATTTCAGAATAAGCAGTCTTACTGAAATATTTGCCCCAAGGCAAGTTGGCAAAACATTAGGGTGACCAGTGAAAGTGAGATGTTGAACAGTTTTTGTACTGGTATAATTTAAGCAATCTATGTCTTGTTACTAAACAGCAATATAAAATAAGGAGATAAACTAAGAAATCCACAAAACATTGTAGGACTTGCATTCTCCTTGCTTCAACTCAGTACTATTTCAAACAGCACTATGTTGCACACTCAATGTTCCCTAGTGTGCTGTACCAGCAGGGTCTACATGGACCAATAAATGCGCAATACCTTAGTATGCTTTAGAACTTAAACCCCATAGTGTGCATTACCCCACCATGTAGATTATGACCTTAAGGAGTTTGGAGCTCCAATTCTGGCCACAAGTCAGCAATATCTCAATGAATGGAATTTCTTGAGGATATAGCACCCACAAGGCATTTTGTTTTTTGTTTTTATTTTAAGATTTCCTAGAAATTTATTAGTATTTATTAAAAAAAATAAAAAACAAGTGAAAATTGATTCATGGAGGACAGGTCCATCAATTGCATTGTGGATAAAAATCAATGATTTTTGTAAAAAAAATTTTTAAATCAGATTTTTATTTAAAATCGGATTTTTTTTGATCAAATGCTTTTTGAGGAAAAACCTATCTAAAGATAGTTTTAATCTCATCATGGAACAGGGATTATAAATTCTATAGTACAAGACAATATATTCATGTAATGTTTAAGCAAAGTTTTGTAAATAAATTCCAATAGTTCATGGATTAGGGACCCAATCTTATGGACTTCCACGGGCTTCTGTATAGATCAGGGGTCAGCAACCTCTGGCACAAACTCGCCAGGCCAAGCAATCTGGCGGGCCAAGCCAGTTTGTTTACCTGACACGTTGGCAGGTTCAGCTGACTGTGGCTCCCACTGGCCACGGTTCACCATCTGAAGCCAATGAGGGTGGCGGGAAGCGGTGTGGGCAAGGGATGTGCTGGCTGTGGCTTCCCGATGTCCCCATTGGCCTGGGACGGCAAACCGCGGCCAGAGGGAGCCGTGATCAGCTGAACCTGCCAACGCAGCAGGTAAACAAACTGGCCCGGCCTGCCAGGGTGCTTACCCTGGTGAGTCGTGTGCCAGAAGTTGCCGACCCCTGTATATAGATTATTTAGGTTAATCTTTCTATTTACCCAATGGAGCTCAATCTAGACGATACCATCAGAGAGGCTTAGTTTTGCAGTTCTTAAACTGTGGATTTGAGTCTCCAGAGATAACATGCTTGTTAACAGCAAAAATGTTTTTAAATAAATAGAGGTGAGAAGTGACAGACCTCAACCCTATTGTCCCTCTGCAAATTTGTGTACACAGAGACAATCCTTCACCTCTCTCTAAAAGTGCAGTTTCAAAAAGTTAAATGAATAGAAGATTGTTGGGGGTGGATAGTGGGCCGGAGTGGCTCCCCTCCTCCCTGGAGAGGGTTGAGCCCCGCCGGAGGCCAGAGTGGGCAGAGCTCTGAGCCTGCCCCTCAAAGGGTCAGGCGGTGACCCAGAACTATAAAAGCCGGCCCTCAGAGCTCAGTCAGGCCCCAGCAGCCGGAGAGATCAGATGTACCTCAGGGAGCTCAAGACCGAGAGACTCCGGCAATCCAGAGGAGCCTCCCAGACTGGACAGAGCTTCCCCATGCTCGCTACTGGGAGGAGCCGACGGGGCTTCCCCGCGCCTGCTGTTACCAGGAGGAGCTGATGGGGCTTCCCCGCGCCTGCTGCTACCGGGAGGAGCCGACGGCGCTACCCTGGCCCAACTATCCCAAGGAACTCCCGGACCTACCACCCAGCCCCGGTTGCGATGAGCCTATGCTCATGGACCCTTCAGAGGCTGACGCAAGGACCCAGGTAGGTCCCGAGGGGGAGTATGGAAGCAGCCCGGGGGCAGCTGACCCCAGTCAGGCTGTGGAGCTGCCCAAGCCTATGTCAGTGTGTTGCGGTCAGGATCACCACTGACCAACCAGCGGAGTGATAGCTGCTGTTAGGGCCCCGGGCTGGGACGAAGTGGAGCCTGCGTCCTCTGCCACCCCACTCTGAGGTGGCAGACTCCCCCTCTCCCTGGCCTGAGGGGGCCAAAAACTGTTACGGTTGCTCAGCCCTGATGAAAGTCCTGAGCTTACTGACTCAGCGTTTGTTACCCATCCTGACCTAGGGCTGGACCTTAATCTATTGCAAGTTCTACTCAGTCCTGACCCAGGCCTGAGCTTACTGACTCTGTTTGCTGTCCGCCTTGGCGTAGGGCCCAGCGGCTCGCGGCTGGTATGGCAGCCCTGCTGGAGGGCCTGAGCCCCTTGCCTGCCGGATGGACAAGCACTGCAAGGACCGCTGGGCTAGTTTCCCGGACCAACCGGAGTGGAGTGGGCCAGCGTGGCTCCCCTCCTCCCCAGAGAGGGTCGAGCCCCGGCCACACCCGTTTACACATGGTACCAGAAGTGGGGATGTTGAACCCTTGGCCCCTGTGAGAAGGGGCTGGAGAGGACATTACCTACCCTAGAGGATCACGGAGATGGAGCGGTTGTTCCAGTTGCTGGCAGAGAATCAGGACCGGCAGCAGGCTGCCCGGCTACAGCAGCAGCAGCAGGCCGTTGCCCAGCTTGAGCAGCAGCGACAGCGGGATGCCTCCCAGCTCCAGCAGCAGCAGCATGCCGCCTAGTTCAAACAGCAGCAACAGCTGATGCAGCAGCTTGGAACCCAGTTGCAGCAGCTGGTGGCCGCGTTACCCCGCCCCGGAGAAGCACCGGCAGGGGGTAGTGCTGGGGCACCCCATGCTGCCGCCCCAGTACGACTCACCAAGATGGGCCCCGACGATGACCCCGAGGCGCTCCTGGTGACCTTCCAACGGGCGGCCCTCGTCGCTGGATGGGCCCGGGACCAATGGGCCACCCTTCTGGCCCCATACCTGACCAGGACCGCCCAAAAGCCATACCGGGCGCTGGCGACGGACGAAGCCAGGGATTATGGCTGAGTAAAGGCTGCAATTTTGGATGCCCTAGATGTTAGCCCTGAGACCTTCTGGCAGCGGTTCCGGGGCCAGATGTATCCCCCAGGAGCTTGACCTCGGCTGGTGGGCCAAGCCCTGAATGAGACGTGCCGCCGATGGCTATAGCCAGAAACAAGGACGGCAGAGAAGATCACCCACCAAGTCGTCCTAGAGCAGTTCGTGCACACTCTGCCAGTCCTGGGTGCTCCGTCACTGGCCGGCGACGTTGGCCGCGGCCGTCTCGCTTATGGAGGACTTTCTCGCGGCCGAAACCTGCGTGGGATCTGCCTTCCAGCCTCCACACCCTGGACCCGAACGTCCTACCCTGGACAGAAGGGAGGACGCCCTGACTGGGCCGTGAAACCCTGGCTGCGGGCAGGACACCCGCCCGGGACCTCGGGCCAGACACCTGGATCCAGCCTCTTGGGCCGGGGCCCTCGAGGGCCCATTGGAGCCCCCTCAGAAGTCCTAGGGGCAGCCGCCGTGAACTTGGACCCTGTTTCTGTTGTGGGCAGGCTGGACACCTGCAGCATGACTGCACAGAAATGGATTGCAGTTTCGGACAGGTCTGTGCAGGGGACACCCGGGCCCGGTTGCCCCAGGCCCCCAAGCTCACGGTCCCGGTAGTTGTCGGGGCCCAGGCAACCCAGGCATTGATTGACTCCGGCTGCGGCCAGACGTTGATCCGGCAGGCCCTGGGGCCCCTGGCAGATCCCTGCTTGGGGATGATACACCTGCAGTGCATCCATGGGGATGTCCGGCCCTAGCCCAGGGCTTGTGTCCCGCTGACAGTAGCTGGCGTTACCCGACGAGTTGTGATCAGCTTAGCCCCTCGGCTGGTGTACCCGGTGATCCTGGGGCAGGACTGGCCCGCCTTCAAGGAGGTCCTCCGGTTGACACCGGCGCTGGAAGCAGAGCGCCCGGGGCCCCTACTGGAGGAAGGCGATGGGGCCCCAGGGACTGAATGGGGGGTGAGGATAATCCTCGGCTGGAGCCTGCAGTTGGGCCCCTCCTTCATACTGACTTTTGCTGGGACCAGAGGGCTGATCCTACCTTTAGTCGGGCCTATGAACAACTCGCGGCCGTCGATGGGACCATCATCGACTCTCAATGCGCAACCCAGTGGCCTCACTTCAAACTGCGCCGGGACTGTCTGTACTGGATTGACAGGGACCCCCGCATGAAAGAACCCCAAACACAGCTGCTGGTCCCACGGTGTAACCGGCGCACGGTGATGAGACTGGTACGATGTCCCGGCTGCTGGGCATCTGGGCCATGAGAAGACCCTTGCCTGGATCTTGACATGGTTCTTCTGGCCCAGTGTTCACCAGGAGGTGAACAGCTATTGTAGCTCCTGCCCAGAGCGCCAGTTAGCCGCTCCGCAACGCGTACCCAAGGCACCCCTGGTCCCCATGCCTATAATTGAGAAACCCTTTGATCGAGTGGCCATAGACCTGGTGGGCCCACTCCCGAAAAGCAATGCCGGATTCCAATATGTCCTGGTCATCGTCGACTATGCAACACGTTTCCCCGAAGCCATCTCGCTGCAAAGCACCACTGCCCGGACCATCGCCGGGGAACTGATAAAAGTCTTTGCGCAGGTGGGCCTGCCCCGAGAAATTCTGACCAATCAAGGCACCAATTTCACATCCAGATTGTTACAGCAGGTCTGCAAGCTCCTGGCGGTAAAACACCTACGCACCTCCATCTACCACCCGCAGACAGATGGGTTGGTGGAGCGGTTCAACTGGACCCTCAAGCAGATGTTGCGGAAGTTCTCCCCAGAGGAATTACGCCAGTGGGACCAGTTGCTCCCTCCCCTGCTGCTAGCTGTCCGGGAGGTGCCCCAGTCCTCCACCAAGTTTTCCCCATTTGAGCTGTTGTATGGACGCCGCCCATGGGTCCTGCTGGACTTGATGCAGGAAACTTGGGAGCAGTCCCCCTCTCCCACTCAGGGACTCCTGAAATATGTCCTTCAACTTCAGGACTGCTTTGTCCGGGCGGGGCCCCTAGCTCGGGAGAACCTAAAGGCTGCTCAGGACAGGCAGGAATGGACGTATAACCAGGAGGCCTAGGTGCAGGACTTTGAACCCTGAGACCGGGTCCTGCTCCTTCTACCCTCGAGTGAGTTGAAACTACTGGCCCGTTGGCAGGGACCCTACGAGGTGGCGCGGAAAGTTGGTCCCATCACCTGCAAAATCCACCAACCCAACCGGTGTAAGAAGACCCAGCAATATCATGTAAATCTGTTAAAACCGTGGCGAGACCGGGAGGGCCTCTTGATTAACCCTTACCCGCCTGAACCGGAGCTGGGGCCCCATGCCCCCCAGACAGAGGGCCTCGCTGCTCCCCTGCTTGGCGACACCCTGACTAGGGAGCAGCATAAGCAGGCCAAAGTCTTCTGCAGGTGTTCCAAGGGATCTTCACAGCCCTACCAGGATACACGACCTTGATCTATCAATCCATCCAGACCGAGCCGGGGGAGGTAATCTGGGAAACGACCAGGCCACTGTCATACCAGATGTGGAGGTGGAGGAAGAGGTGCAGGCCATGCTGGCCTTAGGAGCCATCGAGCCATCTTGGAGTGAGTGGCATAGCCCGGTAGTCTTGGTACCCAAGCCCGATGGCACATGCCAGTTTTGTATAGACTTCTGGCGGGTGAACGCCATTTCACGATTCGATGCCTACCCTATGCCCCATGTGGACGAGCTGCTGGGTCACCTTGGAGAGGCCCAGTTCATCACCACCCTCAGTCTCAACAAAGGGTATTGGCAAATTCCACTTGAGGAGACCTCTAAGGAAAAGGCGGCGTTCGCTACCCAGACGGGACTCTACCAGTTTACGTGGATGCCTTTTGGCCTCCATGGGGCCCCGGTAACCTTCCAGCGGCCGATGGACCACCTAGTGCTGCCCCATCGGGACTATGCCGCCGTGTATCTGGATGATGTTGTGGTCTATAGCCACAACTGGGAGGACCACCTAGAGCAAGTGGCAGCGGTCCTGCGGTCCCTGCGGCAGGCGGGACTAACCGCCAACCCAAAAAAATGCCACCGGATGGCAGGAAACAAAAAAACCTGGGGTACACTATCGGGGGAGGTCGTGTGAAGCCCCTCATCGGGAAAGTACAAGCCCTGGCCACCTTCCTGATGCCCACCACAAAACGTCATGTCCGGCAGTTCCTGGGACTTGTAGGGTACTATCGGCGGTTTATCCCCCAGTTTGCCTCCATCGTGGCACCCTTAACCAGACTCCTGACAAAGAACAGCCCCCGGCAGATATGATTGGTCCTCAGAATGTGAAGAGGCCTTCCGGACCCTCTAGATGTGCCTTTGCCAAGAGCCAGTGCTACACAGCCTGGATTTCCACTGGAGGTTCATCCTACAGACGGATGCCTCAGAGGTGGAGCTGGGGGCTGTCCTGTCCCAAGAAGTTGACGGGGAGGACCATCCAGTGCTGTACCTCAGCCTTAAATTGTTTCCAAGGGAGAGAACTACGCGGTGATTGAGAAAGAGGCGCTGTTATAAAGTGGCCAGCTACTACCTCCTTGGGGCCCCGTTCATGCTGGTCATTGACCATTGGCCCCTCCGCTGGTTGATGAATATGAAGAATAATAACGCTCGACTCATGCGGTGGTTCCTGACCTTACAACCCTATGCGTTCACCGTCCAACATCGGGCCGGTAAGGACCATGCGAACGTGGACTTTATGTCCCACCTCGGAGGGATGGATGGGTCTGACCCCGGTGAGCGGGAGCCAGACTTGAGGGGTGTGTGTGCAGTGGGCCGGCATGGCTCCCCTCCTCCCCGGAGAGGGTCGATCCCTGCCGGAGGCCAGAGTGGGCAGAGCTATGGAGCTCTGAGCCTGCCCCTCAAAGGGTCAGTCGGCGACCCGGAACTATAAAAGCCGGCCCTCAGAGCTCAGTCAGGCCCCAGCAGCTGGAGAGACCAGACGTACCTCAGGGAGCTCGAGGCTGGGAGACTCCGGCGACCCAGGGGAGCTGCCCAGACTGGCCGGAGCCTCCCCGCCCCTGCTGCTATCCGGAGGAGCCGCCGGCGCTACCCTGGCCCGACTATCCCGAGGAATTCCCGGACCTACCACCCAGCCCTGGTCACGATGAGCCTATGCTCGTGGACCCTTCAGAGGCCGACGTTAGGACCCAGGTAGGTCCCAAGGGGGAGTACAGAAGCAGCCCGGGGGCAGCCGACCCCAGTCAGGCTGCGGAGTTGCCCAAGCCTATGTCAGTGTGTTGCGGTCAGGATCCCCGCTGACCGACCACCGGAGTGATAGCCGCTGTTAGGGCCCCGGGCTGGGACGCAGTGGAGTGGGAGGGCCTGCGTCCCCTCTGCCATCCCGGAGTGGGGTGGCAGACTCCCCCTCTCCCTGGCCTGAGGGGGCCAAAAACTGTTACTGTTGCTCAGCCCTGACCAAAGGCCTGAGCTTACTGATCAGCGTTTGCTGCCCCGCCCTGACCTAGGGCTGGACCATAATCTATTGCTAGTTCTACTCAGTCCTGACCCAGGCCTGAGCTTACTGACTCTGTTTGCTGTCCACCTTGGCGTAGGGCCCAGCACCTCGCAGCTGGTACGGCAGCCCTGCCGGAGGGCCTGAGCCCCTTGCCCGCCGGATGGACAAGCACCACAAGGACCGCCGGGCTAGTTTCCCGAACCATCCGGAGTGGAGTGGGCCGGCATGGCTCCCCTCCTCCCCGGAGAGGGTCGAGCCCCAGCCATACCTGTTTACAGGGCGGAATAGATCTGGACAAGGAGAAGAAGTCTGGAGATAAATGTGAGAAGGGAGGGACAGGCAGCAGAAACAGAAGTGAAACTGTTTGAGCAGCATATTCCAGAAGTCTTGAGGTATTTCTGAGTGCAGCCTTCATTGATTTGAGATCTACCATACCATTTTCTCACTATAAGGGAAAACCTATAATGGCAGCAGGCCATAACAGAGACCCCATTTGGGAATATTTTAAGGAAGTTCCTCTACCTGTGGGTAAGCCAGGCATGCGTGCAAAGTGTTTAATCTGACATTTTTTCAAAATAAATCACTTAAAAAATGTATAGTGTGTACCGTCTGAAAATGAAACCTACATCTATCTCTGAGTTGTGAAGAATATGTAATAAGGTTCTAACAACCAACAAGAATGCACTTTTATGTACAAATCCATGATTAAATCGAGTCTTTCTGGCTAGTGATTTAAATCATGATTTAAATCCACTCTGCTTCCCTATCTCTATTGGAAACGCCTCACCTAATGCATCCTAGGATTGCATTAGCCTTTTGCATGACAGCATCGCACTAGTGGCTCATAATCATCCTGTGATTGACCAATACACCCAGGTCTTTCCCCTCCTCTATTGCTTCCAACAAGAAAATCTCCAGTTTATAGCAAAATTTGTTAGTCCCTAAGCGCATGACTTGCACTCTTACATTTCATTCCATTTCTATTACTCCACTTTTCAAGGTCATCCTCTGTATTGGCAGTACTTCCCACTTTGTGTCATCTGCAGATTTTATTAGCGTACTCCCACTTTTTGTGCCAAGGTTGTTAATGCAAATGTTAAATAAGATTGGGCCCAAGACCAATCCTCCAGGAACTCCACTAGTAACCACCCTTCAGCCAGACAGTTTTCCTTTTGTTATGACCTGTTGTAGTCTCCCCTTTTAATTGTTTCCTTATCCACCTTTGGATTAATCCCTATCTTCTCCAATGTAACTAACAATTTCCAGACCTAGGTGGAAGAATATCTGATGATTTGCTGAAATCAAGGTACAGTAGATTAAGTCTACTATATTTCCTTTTTCTAAAAAATGGTTATCTTCTCAAAGATCAGGTTGGTCTGGCAAAATCTACCTTCTGTAAACCATGTTTTGTGTTATCCTAGTTACTGTTTACCTCCATGTATTTAATTACTCTCTCTCTAAAAATTTGCTCTAAGATCTTGTGTACAATTGAAGTCAATCTAACAGACCTGTAGTTGTCTGGGTCAGATTAAACAAATTATTTACATTTAATTACTCTAAAAGTACCATTTATAATTGGGATTGAGTGTCTGTCTTGCACCAGCTAGGAGAGATCTCTAACACATTCTATGTTTAAATATACCTAAAAGATGAGATGACTGCTCGCCTCAAGAAGGGATAATGGACAGCTGTGCCCTCAACCACCAGTTCTTATATAGCACTTTTCAGCCATAGATATCTAAGTGTTTTATAAAGGTGGCAAGTATTATTACCCACATTTTATAGATACGGAAACTGAGGCACTAGGAGGTGACATTGCCCAGCAAACCACCAGTGGCAGGCAGAGGAATAGAACTCAGTCCCATGTTCTATCCACTCGGCAACACTACCTCCTCTTGGAGATTCTAAAAGCTCCAGTACTACAAGCGAAGACAGAGCTGAATACAATAAGCTCAATGAATACTCATAAAAGTGAACCAAACAAGATTCCTCCCACTCTGAGGGGAAAAAGCAAGACATATTATTCATATTCTACTCAACAAAAAGGATTATTGAGAGAGGATTGAGAGAGAGCTACAATGCCTCAAGCATACCCATAGAGGCATTCTAAACCAATTTAAACAGAGCATGGGAAGAGCTGTGACATAACCAGCATTGACATGACAATGAATCACAGTGGAAAATACAGAGTCCAGAAAACGATGTTTAGCAGAAGTAGAGAACTCATGTAGATGCTCTACACACCTGAAGTCTGAGACTGGCTGCTATCACTCGTATTCTGTTGATCAAAGGCACCTTTAATATGACAAGTTAAAAGCAGTTTAGCTAAAGTTATGTAGTCTTGCGAACAATTTTTGAAGGTTTTCTTAGACCAAAACTTACTTAATATTGTTGTGCCACATGAAGGAAAAAACTTATGGCTGGGTAGCACTTGCCTGATCCAATAAAATTCAATAGAGCTTTTCAAATTTACTTCGTGACAAAGAGCTTCACAAAGACAGACAGCAGAGAAAGCAGAGAAAAATTACTGAATGATTAAACTGGTAATAGATGTAATTTAGGATTAATTTCCACTGTGATTCTTACCTAAAATTTAGTACAGTCAGTTATATCAAGTGAATTTAATCCTGAGAGATTAAACTGAAGCTAGGAATAAAAGTTTAAAATTAAAACATGAAGACATAAGAATCTAGTAGCTCAGAAAGATATTAATTGCCTATGATACTGGAGGTTATTATTAAGATTTTTAACAGAGTTTTAAATACAACAATTCTCTCATAAATTGGAATATGGAGGGCTAAACTGAAGTTGGTCTATCTTTTCCATATTCATAAAAAGCCAAATTTCTGTTAAATGAACACAGGGAAGATACCTGTAACCTAGACAGGCCAGCACAGAAGATATTCCAGCAGTTTTTGCATGAAGTCCATGTAATAATCCACTTACATTGCTAAAACAGTCACCATGCCAAGAATTCTATATCTCATGCCTGCAAAGATTTTTGTTGTTCCCATGACACACCTTTTGTACTAAGGCAAAGAAAAGGCTGCAGTAGTAATGAATGCTTTCCGTTTTCTCCTTCCCACCAGGCCTATCGTGACTTCCATTTTCCTGAACTGGATTTACCAATCCCTTATAAAGGGCCAAGACAGACTTGAAACTTGTGCTCTGTTAACTAAAAGCATCATCATACTATCTCACATCCTAAGCTGACATGGCCATGCCAAAGAAAAAGTCAGAGATTGTATTCATAATGGACATCCAGGGCTGCTGAAAACAAAAGAAATTAAACTGCTGCTATAAAGAAAAACCAGAAACCCAAATGATAACTAACTTAGATAAAACCAAACAGGTCCTTTCAATTTAAAATTAAAAGTTAAAAAAGTTCACATGCTACACTTAACTCTGAGTCCCTCTGACAACTGTGTGATTTTTACTAAAATGTTTCTCTCTCCCCTGTTGCAGTGTGAAAGATCCACACAAACAGGGGGACTGACTGACTACATAAGGGAAACAGTGAAACTGATCAGACAAATAGTTCTGTCAAATTCACAAGCTACACAAACTAATCCCCCCCCCAAATATTTTACCCTTCTGATCTCTTTTCATTTTAGAGAACTACTGATGTGGCAACCACTACCTATGATAAATAATATTTCAGATAGATTAAGCAATGAAATATCAAAAAGATAAATAGGAAGTTACAAGAGAAAGAGAAAAAGCATTAAAAGTGATTGGAACTATAAATTTCACAGGCATTTCTGCTGAAAAAGGCAGCAACCACTCAAAATCACTTTCCTTGCTAGGACATAAAACTGCACAAGGACTACACAGCTTTTGAGATAGGAGAAAAGAAAGTGACAGTTGGAGTTAAATTCCATTATGTTCCTACGAAGTGCACGATTTCACCTTTGAGATGAGGCAGTTATGTTTCCTTGCTTCTATGTACTGCAAAGCTCTTACAAGCCAGAAGCTTGAGACCCCAAAACTGGGATCTGTGGTACATACTTACTTTTGAAATTTATACCTGAAAGATTTTAGTGCATGCCTATTAAACCCCAGTCACTAATGTCCAAAAGTAAGAGTATATTCTGATACTGTGCTCTTATTATTCTTTCCAATATTGCTAAAACAAGTGTGTCTTTACACCTAATATAATCAAGACTGCAATGTAGAATCAATTATTTGCGTTTGATAACCTGCATTAATGTTCCAAACTTAATCAGGCTCTTCTATTTCTCCTACTTTGCTAACCCAGCATCCACATGTCCCATTCTCAGAAGGAGGCATTCCATCATATAACCAATATAAAACTTAAGAAAGTTTACCACTTTCCAAACCAGGAGCAGAAACTACTTTTCCTTACTAGAAAACAAGGTAAATTTTATTCTTACCATTTTCATCTACAGCAAGTACACTTGCTCCCTTGCCTAAAAGTTCTTGAACTACAACTGTTAATCCATTTCGAGCAGCAACATGCAGAGGTCTGTGAAGACAAACAAACCTGGTTATAGAATAAGCCTCCAAAGAAAATAAGAAAGAATATTTTAGGAATGAAATACCCATCTATATTGACAACCACACTATATAGATCTCCTTTATTTGTTCTGTTCCTTAACTTCTTATAGAATGTAAAAATTAAAGAAAAATTTAAAGCTGCAGATTTGTTATTCCTCTTAACAGCAAAGAGCATTTCTGCAATAAAAATTATGTACTAGTAAAACTAGTTCCTTTTTATGACATGACATTATGAAGGAATAACTCTTGATCTGGCATGCCTTATTATAACAAAAATATAAAAAATAACTTGTTAAAAGGGTAGCAACAAATGTTCCCCTTTCCACTTTAGTTGTGTCCATAATTGAACTAACTAATCTTTCACCACAATCTGAAAGTAGATTGCAGCACATCTGGGGAATTAGGTAGGTCACTGGCAATAGTCTTTCATTAGAGTACCACTAGCAGGATGCTAGTCATATTCTATTATATGAAGTAGCTGAAATCAATGTTCCCTCTAATTTTTTACATCCATGTGTGGAATGAATTTTGTTATGTGCACCAATATGGAGGCTGGGAGGTATGGGGGTGAGACCAAGGGTTTCGGAGTGTGGGAAGGGGCTCAAGGCTGAGGCAGAAGGTTGGGGTTAGGGCCCTACCACTTGAATTCAAGTGGTTTGCAGATGAGGCGCTGAGTCAGTATACCTTGGTTATGTAGAGTGGGATATTTTTCAAAAGCAGTCAGCATTGGCTTAACTCTGCTCCCACTGAAGTTTTCCCATTGACTCCAGTGAAGGAGAGGTAAGCAAACATCAAGTGCTTCTGGAAATCCCATCCAGAAACTTTAATCCTTACTTCCTCAAATGCAGGTTTATGAACACAAATGGGAGTAATTATAATTTTAAAAGAACTCTGTCATACCTCCCACACCGAAGCTGATCATTTAACAAAAAAACCAACCCAGACAACACTGGTGTTTTCTTTTTAAGTCTTTAAAGATATCTGTATAGAAGTTCATAATATTTGCTGTTACTTTAAACTAGCTTACCCTACCAAATCTTTCTTCTTCTATTTGAAAACACAGTTGTGTGCTATCACCCACTCTTCCTAATGAAGCTACACTTTATCAAAGGTTCTCTTTTAACAGCTTGCTTGATGGGGCATTCATACTTTTGATGTCAGGATGTGCTCAGAGATAGAGCATTGCTGACGTAAAACAGCAGAGGGAGCTAAATTACTTTTCACGGTAGTGTAAACATGGCAATAGGTTTTTACTATAGCTGGTCAAAATTTTTCACACAAAAATTTGGAACACCTTTTGTCTTGAAATTTTGACAAACAGGAATAAAATTGTGCAGAAATTCTCAGTTTCTCCCCTCCCCATCCACAAATGTTTTTTTTTTTACTGGCTTGTTGTATGCCTTTGGTCCATGATGGTATATGGAATTTTGCTTGATTATTTAAAGATTTCTATTAAGACAGAGTACATTCCCAACCAAATTTAAGGCAGCACAGATTTTTGTGCTATACTATTTGATGATATTGTTTCTTATAGTTGAAAGCTTTGCATCAGAAGTAGTCATTTAAAGTACACATACTCTCTGTGCTGGTGAAAAGTGGCAATAATAGTTGCAATTAAACTGCAGCTGGTGGTATAAAGCCATATAAACCTTGCTGCATACACTCTTTTGCACTCCCAGTTCTTTTCTAGTAGGTAGCAGAGATGATTGTCTTTATAATGAGTGATTTTAAATAGGTTCTTACCTTTTAACCATTAGTAACCCCAGTGCCCTTTCCCAGAAGCGTGGTAGTCTTAAGAGCCAAGTTTTACCCTGACTTACTTACTGTGAAACTAGTTAAAGTGAATGCATTGCAGCCTGAGCTGCTGCAACAGGGGAAAGGCACCTCTCCCCTGCCACAGCAGCTCTAGGACTCGGGCCGTGGGAGAAGCGCCTCTGCCCCGCCGGAGCCCTGTATGCCCCAAGTAACTTGCTCCCCATCCTACTCTCTACCTCTGCCTACTCTCTACCCGTGGTACCCTGAGCTTAGAGGGAACTTAGGTTGAAATACTAATGGCTTTCTTTTAGATTCGTTTCTGAAAGCCAGAAGTTAATCTAAGATCTCCAACAGTCTCTGCAGATAGAATAATTTCCTCATAATACAAGGCACGAAGTGGCAAAAAGAACACACAACACAATGAATTCATTATTTACTCAAAACCTTCAACTATTAAATGTAACTTTACATTTTCAAGGCACATCATCCATCAGGCAAAGCGGACAGATTTACCTCAAACATTATAATTGCATCCTTTTTTAAAGCATCAATCGAAGAGGAGTGGTAATCAAAATGTATCTAATTGATTTTAAAAAGAAACCACAACAGGGCACACAGTATACCCAATAACTTTGGTAGATCACTTCAGTTCTATATTGACTTTCATTTATTATGACGTTTGTAAAAATCCCCAAATTAATCTCACTACACAGAAATAAAGCTCATGGTGGGGGGGCAGAGGGGAAAGAAGAAGTTACACACTTTGTGCAGTAACTGCGGTTCTTCGTGTATCCCCCAAGGGATGGCTCCACTTCACATGCAAATGCATTTCTCAAGCCCTTGGTTGGAGATTTTCAGTTAGTGTCGATCTGGCCCACGCATATGCCTTAATGCTTCCTCACGTTTAATACAGAGGCTGTATAGGGGTGCTTGGGCAAACCACCCTCAGCTCCTTCTCCACCTAAATGTCCTGTAAGGAACAGTCTGAAGCAGAGAGGAAGGAGTGCAGTTAGTAGAGCACCTCTAGGGACACACGTCTTGAAGTGCAATTACTGCACTGAGTAGTTTGTCTATGGGTGCTCCACTTCAGATGACTTCCAAGCAGTATTCCTAGATGGAGGATGGAGCTTTAGGATAGAGTCCAGAACTGAAGACAGTACTGGAGAACCAAGTGCTGCTTTGGATGTGGCAGCATGGATCAGGGCATAATGTTTCAAAAATGTACATGTAGTGGCCCTACATAATTCAGATATTGCTACATAATTCAGTATTGCTGTAGATGTTGCCTAAGATCTAGCTGAATGTGTTATCACCCTTCCGGTGGTGGTGGTGGGGGGAGGTGGATGAATGCCTGCAACATCATGAAAAGTGACAATACATCCACATATACATCTTGATAATCTCTGAGTAGATACTGAGGACCCTGTGGATCCATCCATGAAGGAAATGAAGAGCTTAGATAGATTTCCTAAATTGCTTGGTCCTATCAAAGTAGAAAGCCAATGCCCATCTAACATCCAAGGTATGTAAACAAGATTCCTGCAGAGAAAGAACTATGTGACTTTGGGGAAAACACTGGCAGATTAATGGACTAATAAGGTGGCCCTCCGATAGAAGCTTAGGTAAGAATTTAGGGTGTGGACATAAAGAGACTTTGTCCCTAAAGAACACTGTGAAAGTGGGTGGGGAGGAATCTGCCATCAAGTCTCCAATCTTCCTGACCCTATAGGCCAATGTGATGGCTACTAATAAGGCTGTCTTCATACATAAATGCAACACAGAACAGACTGCCATTAGTTCAAATGGAGGTCTCATAAGGTACCAGGTTGAGGTCCCAAGTCAGGATAGGGATTCTAACCTGCAGATAGAGATTCTCCAAAACCCTTAATAAACAAATAGATGATATTGGATGACCAAATTTGGAGAACCCTTCTACTGGAGAATGAAAGGCTAATACTGTGGCCAATGGACCTTAATCGAACTAACTGATAACTTGATTTCTTTAGCTCCAACAGATAATCAAAGATGACAAAGTGGCACTAAATCAGGCAAGAGGTAAAAATACCAATGGAAGACACTCTTCCATTTCTGCAGGTAAGTAGTGCAGGTTGATCTTTCTCTATTATTCAGTAGTGCCTGTTGTACTTCTATAGAGCAGGAGGATTCACTATGAACCAACAAGGAGCCATGCCCTGAGGTGGAGAATCACTAGGTTGGTATGAAGCATACAACCTGTATCATATGACAGTAGATGAGGAATAGCTGGGAGCCTACACAACAGTTGGACACATGTGAAGCAGGTAAGGGTACCAAGCTTGTCTTGGCCACATTGGCACTATAAAGATAACTCCAGTTCTGCAGCATTTAAGGAAATGCATATAGACCCTTCTTCCAAGATAAAAGAAAGGTGTCTCCCTAGGAGTGGTGGCCCAGATGTCCTGTTTTCTGCTCAAGAGGGCATTTCCTGTTCCTGGAGGTGGTGAAGAGATCCACTTCTGGCAGTCTCCATTTTAGGAATATTCTGTGGAGAACTTGGGTATCTAGCTTCCATTCCTAATCCTGTGAGAAGTGTCTGCTGAGGGCATCAGCTGTGGTGTTTTGAATACCTGGGAGGTAGACTGGTGAAATTTGGATCTCATGTGCTATGCACCAATTCCACAGTTTCACGACTTTGCTGCACGAGGAGGAGTATCACGGTGATTTCTTGAGTTGGTCATGTGGCCTGAGTTGTGAGGGTATTGAGGAAGGCTCCCCATCCCAACAGTGATGTATCTGTTGTTAAAGTCACTGATGGGGCTGGGCAACAGAAAGGAACACCTTCATAAACACTCAGTTGATCCTTCCACCAGTCTGAAGAATCCCTCAACTGTCTGTCTAAGATGTGTTTGATTGGAGAATATGCTGCTTTGAGCCAACTCTGGAAGCAATGGAGAGGTAGCCTTGTGTGATTTGTCAAAAAGGTGCAAATTGCCACATGTCCCAGGACCTGAAGTCCATTCCTTATTGTGGTTCAAGGGCTCCCCTGAACTGCCCATCTAGACATGACAAAGTTAAGAAGCTGTTTAAAGGAAGATGGGTTCTGGCTGTCAATGAGTCCAAATATGCCCCTATAAACTGAATCTTCTGTACGGGGGTTTGAATTTTTTACATTCAGCTACAGACCCAACTCTGGACCACAGCAAGGACCATCTGTCTAGAAGACAGCATTGCTTTGTACTAACAGCCCTTGAGTAGCCAGTTGTCAAGGTATGGGAAGAGTAGGATTGCTTCTTGTCAGAGGTAAGCAACCACTACTGCCAGGACTTTTGAGAACAACCTTGAGACCAAGGAAACACTAAAGGAAAGCACTCAGTTTTGGAAATGATCCTAGCCTATACATAGTATACATATTTCCTGTGTGATGGGTATATTGTTATATGGAAATATGCATCTTGTACGTTGAAGGCTGAAAACCAAACCCCTTTCTCTAATGAAGAAATCATAGCTGCCAGAGTCACACATTCTGAACTTTTGAGACTTTACAAACTTTTAGAAGTCTTAGATATAAGTAAGATCCTTGGCACAAGGAAATACTTAAGAGTAAAATCACTTGACTTGTGAGGAAGAGGAACTGGCTCTATTGCTCCTAACTGAAAGAGACAGTTCACTTCTTGTCAATAAAAGCTTGCAAGAGCGGTCCCTGAAGAGGGATGGGGAAGGGGGGTGTCAAAGGGAGGGAGGGACATAACATCAATGTATACCATCCATTTTATGACATCTATGACCCAGTTGTCTGTAGTGATCCATCTCCCAGCATGCTAGAACTAGGCAAGGTGGTCTCTAAAGGCAGGAGGTGGGTTAATGGATGCAGCTGTAAATCCAGAGGTGCAGGAGGATGTGAACCCTTGACCAACCCATCAAACTTGTTGCTTTGAAGATGACTGGGTGATCATGGAGGACAGTTGGGAGGCCCACTCTCACCGAAATCTATGTCTCTTTCTGTGGGGTGGGGTGTGTGTGTGTGTGGGTGTTAGTGGACCTACGACCTTGGAAAACTGAATAGGATGCGAGCACTGGGCAGTCTGGGACATATTAAACCTTGTCTTATTTGTAGGTGTATATATACCCAAGGATTGTAAAGTAGCCCTAAACTCCTTTAGAGTATGCAAGGACTCATCCGTAGTTTCCAAGAAGAGCTTACAATCATTGAAGGGGAGGTCCCTCCAAGGTGTTCTCTATTTCTCAGAAACTCCAAGGGATGGAGCCAAGATGCCCTGTACACCACCACCATCACTATGGAGATGGACCTGGCAACAGTGTCTGCAGTAATTTAGGATTCTTGAAAAGCAGTTCTGGCCACCAACTAGCCCCCTGAGGCAGTGGATTGGAATTGCTCCCTATGTTCTTGTGGCAAATGTTCAATAAAAGCTATGAATCTGTTTTCATTATATTTGGCCTAGGGATTTAAATAACGGTTAAAAAGGGAGTTAGATGGAGAATGGGAGAACAAAAAGTAAGGGGAACATACTTCTTATCCGCCCATTTAAATTGAGGCAAAATAGTGGCAGGTATCTACCACACTATCCTAGCTGGATCTAGGAGCACCTCATTGACGGGTAATGCCATCATGGAGGGTGTTGCTGTCTGCAAGATATCCAACAGTTTGTGCAGTAAATCCTTGTCTCTTTTGAGAGGAATCTGAAGAGTGTCAGCTACCCTCCTTATGAGGTCTTGAATTGCCAAAAATCATCAGCCATGGATGGTGCCAGAGACAAACACCTTGGCTAGTGACAAGGATGAAAATAGGTGTTTGAGTGGTGACCACCTTATGTGCCATAGCTTCCTGCTCCTCAAATGTCTCCTCCTGTGGGGAAGCTGGTTAGAGAGGAGAGGGCTGTACAACTCTGGCCACCCTATGAGATGGTATCAGTAGTTTGGCAAATTGTTGATAGGCAGCCCAGGGATCACAACATGGCCACTGGAGAGGCCCATATGGCATTGGGGGTGGCATGCTGGGTTGGTTCCACGACCCTTGATAATGAGCACAATCTTTGCTATGACTTGCAGAGAATGTGTTCTTGAAGGGATATGTTGGGGAACCCTGAACAGAAACAGGAGACCAGCAGGGACTTCCCTTCATTCTTCCCTCCATTACATTCAATGGATGACTACCTGCTGAAAATAGTGGAGAGTCCTGCAGTATTGGAAAACAGTAGTTCAGAGTCAGTGTCTAAAGAGATGCTCGGTACTCATGAGGAGCGGGGACTCCCTTATAGAGCAGCCCTTAGTATAGCTGAACTCCTGTGGTACCGAATAGGGAATTGGTACTGATGCAGTAGCTGAGGCCACGGTTGCTGAAGCCTGTGGTACTGCTGATGGTGGGTGTACTAAAGCGGATGCCAATGGTGTCTGGTGCTGTTGCCTGCTCAATGCTGATGATTCTGCATGCACGTGTACCAGCAGTTGGGCTAAACTCAATGCTGCCAATATCGAGTGTCTCTGCTTGCTGGTATAAGGTACTAAGGCCTATCAGAGTCACTTCTCTCCTTCATGCTATAGGACCTTACGGCTCCATCAGTACCAGAGGAGGAGTCCTTCGACTCAACAGTACTGAGTCAAGAGGATAAGGCTTTGGAGACTGTACATCTTGCCAGGGACCTGGGCCTATTTGGAGTGGGTGCCTTAAGGGGGGGGGGCACAATCCTCTTTTTGGAAGCCTTCTCTGAAGCCTCCAAAAAGAGGGGAGAGAGGAGATAGGATGTCTCCTGACCGGACTCAGAAGCTGGCTGAAGGGAGCGTTCCTTCATTACCAGTCTGAGTTTAATCTCCCTGTTTTTCCTTACCCTGGAGTTGAGAGCCAGGCAGAAGTTACGCTTCTGGGAGACAAAGGACTCCTTCAAGCAACAGACACACACAGAGTGGCTGTCACTCACAAGTATGGCCTCTCAGCATGAGAGGCAATGTCTGAAATCTGTCAAATCAGGTATGCCCTGCCAGGAATAAGATACATCTTACTGAAGGGAAAGGAGGCAGTAAAATAATTATCTTTCTACCTATCTAATTGATTAATTATATGTACCCTATAGGAATATTAGAAAAGCTGAGGCACGGTCAACGTAGATGTGCTAGGGCTCTGTCTTAGGCGAAGGCAGATGAGAAGGAACTGAGGATGGTTTGCCAGGCCATCCCTATACAGCCTTGGTATCCAGAACAAGGAGCCATAGGGCACATGTGTGGGCTGAACGGACACTGCTAACTGCAAATCTCCGATCAAGGGCTCCAGAGGCATGTGCGCACCTGAACAGGAACATTTATAGGGACACTACTTGAAGAAGAATTGCACCTACTGTCTGTAACTCAAAATAAAGGTCAAGAAGTAAGAAGCATTTAACACCATGAATAAACTGAACTCCATTTGAAAAAGTTATTTACAATTTGGGCCTACTTCTGCCAGCGTTCATCTTGCTAAAAAAACTTTACATAATTTGTGATGCACTTGGTTTAGGAACTCAGTATAACTGACTGAAAATAAGTTTCCATACCAGTAAAATATTTTAAACACTACAATTATTCAAGTTTTGTGCAGTTCAGTGCATGACACTTCTTGCCAGTGAGAAAAAGGTCACTGATTTTCCCTGGAGATCCACATGAGCCGTATGGTTGATTCAGGTTATTTGGAAGAAGTTAGAAGAGACTGTCCCCACCCTCCTTAGTGTGCCTCCATGCTCTTTATCTTCTTTTGTTCCCTCTTTTGTCTCCCAGCTTGTTTTCTCTCCACCTTTCTGCCTCTCATTAGCCATGTGCCAGCGCAACCAGCTATCACCTCAGCTACATTCTTCTTGCTTGGTGTGTTCCATGCTGCTTAAGATCCAATATGGTGAGCAGCAAGAGCAGGAGCCTAGCTGTCTAATTCCCAAAGCAGCCTCTAATTGACAAAGTGATTTTGTAAGGAAATCCCTTGAGCAACAATTGGATGAGAGAGATTCCAACAGGGGAGCAGGAACACATGACAGGGTTGCTAATGCTAAAAACATCCAAGAGTCGTTTAGCAGCCCTGATAAATTTTCATGTTTTCTTCTGACTGTTAAGACCTAATTAAACGATTTTAGAAATCCATGTGGGTAGGTGTTCTAGGCTGCCAATATCACTTTTTAAGAGAAAATAAAACCAGAAGAATCAGTTATTAAAATCCTCCATCCCAGTTCTAAATACATTTCACAGTTTTATAGTACAAAATGCTTCTTACATTTGAATTTCCCCATAACCGGGCTCAAAAAATAGAGTTCTAAGATAAAAGTTTTTAGACGAAATGTTAGCTAGAAAATACCAGATTACTTTTTGTCTACTTTTATTAAAACAATGTGGCACTCTCCAGCTAGCATTTTCATAATTAGTTAAGTCACCTGCTTTTTTTTTTTAAAACAGTAAATCAGACATTTGTAACAATCATTGGAATTAACTATTTAATTTTTAATAGAAAAAGCTGAATAGTGCTTATAAAGAATTAACACACAAGACTACTGTCCTCCAGATCATCTCAGAGGATTAGTGTCATTCCTGATAGAATTCTTTGAGCCACGATGGCCTAAGATTTTTCCAGCATCCCTTTGTCTTATTCAGATGGAAACCTGAACACATAAAATTGTCTATGTAATTATTAGCTTTACTAACAGCAGAAATATCTTGAAAATCCAACTGTAAAATATTGTTCAGTGGCCATACATACGTTTGCAAGGCTGCATTGGTGGCATTGATGAGGTTTCTATCCGTAATTTTCTCCAGTATTAACAAGGCACTAGTTTCATGACCCTAAATATACAGGAAACGCGTTTGTCAGATAACACACTCATTGAAGAAATTGTTTTGTATGTTTTTTTGAAGTAGTGTCTGGAGATTTTACAGAGTTTAACAAAGATCGTATTTTAAAAAATAGTTTTTCATTAACAAACAAACATGCAAAAAAAGGGGCTCAAATAGAAACTGACACACACCTTGCTGCAAGCCAAATGGAGTGCTGTGTTTTTACTGCTATCTTGCAAGGTCAGATCAGCCTTAGCACTGCTAACCAGCACCTCTGAAGGAAATAAAAGTTTGCATTAACTACAAAGTGTGTTCCTAAAGGAATTATCTATTTTCCACTTTATAAAATGAAGATTAAAACCTAAAATAATACACTAATAAACGTGTGAATGCATAACATGTTAATTTTAAAACAACATCTATAGTAGGATATTATTGTACATTATTAAAAGTTAAGTAGAAGATATTTAAGCTCTCTCTTTACCAACGGTGTTAGTTTGCCCATTTTCTGCAGCCATCATTAGAGGAGTCTTTCCAGAAGAATCTACAGCATTTACTTGAGCATTATGACTGAGTAGAAGCTGTAAACACTCCACATGATCTGTAAAAGCTGCTGCATGAAGAGGGGTTCTAAAAGAAATCAAGAGGAAATGAGCTTACATCCCGGAAACGTACATAATGTTTTATTCACAGGTGAAAACTTTGGCTGTGATCCTGCAATTGTATCAGTGTGGGCAGTTTCTACCATAAAAATACACTAAGGCCATTATTGTTAGAGTGGTCACAGTTGCTATTATAAGATCATTTTTCAGTTTTTAAAAATAATTGGCCTCAAATTTAAAATGAATATTTAGCAACCAGTAAGCCCATAACATGGACAAGGATGACTTAGAAAAATAAAATGGACAAAATACTAAAATATAGTTAATAAGTATAAAGATTTACATTGTGAAAATTTTTATGCAATTATAAAAATGCCCAAACACTCCCACACAATAAAAAACCAATTCAGCTCTATTAACACAATACATGGTTTTAAAAAATCCTCAACAACCATTGTCAGGATATAACCAAAAAATGCCTTTATATAGAAAAGAAAACAAATATGCAAAATAAGTTTAAAAAACATTAAGGCTATGACACAAAAGCAAGGAGTGTTTGCAGTGCACTGTTTCTTAAGTGCAGTTGTTATATTCCTACCTTCCTTTTGCATCTGTTGAATTTACAATGCCAGCACCCAACGTATCAATTAACATTTCAGCAGCACCTTCATTGTTATTTATGCTATTAAAAAATTAAACAGGGTGTTATGTAAGAGAATGATTGAGTTTTTGTTAAATATTCTAATGAAATCTGTTACAGTAATCTTGGACTTCCTTACACAGCACAATGCAATGGGCTGAAAGAATTTCCTTCCATTTTCTGGAAAACTTCCTGTTCCAAAAGAAGCTCTACACAGCTGTCATGACCTAAAAGTTTTAAAATCAGATATTAAAAACAAAAACAAACACACACAGCTAAGGTAAATTAAATGACATTTCATTTGAAAGTCTTAAATACACACTTAAATTACTTTAGATGTGGCCGTATCTGGGGATTAACAAAAACATGGTGCATTTTCAGGAGTCTAGAAGCCACAAGTACAATCAGAATACTAGACCAGTACTGCAGGAGTTTATGAACTTTGAAGTCATGATGCACTGGCTGAGGCACATGAAGAATGTTTAGCCAATTTAGAGCTCTTATAATATAGTAGCTTTAGAGTTCATTCAATAGACTAACCACTTAGTCCAGTTGGAAGATTTTCTTCCACTGTACTCCTCTCTCTAGTGGAAAGATGTTTTTAGGGGTTTGCTTTTTTCCCCACTGAACTGCTGAATAACATGGAGTCACAAATTGAGTAGATCCACAACATGGGCTGAAAGATAATCATGACCCAAAAACTTTAAAATAATTTAAACAGTAAAATTATAAACAAATGTTTTTGCGTCTATACTATTCACTGTAATGAATTATCCCACTATATATTCCCTGCATACACAGTGATATTTATTCTAACATTTAAAGTCCTCTCTTAGATGTAAGCTCCCTTTATATAAATACAGAAAGAAAACATGTGCCTCTTGTTTGATTTTGGTAATTTTCTTCTCTCCTGAACTATTTGCTCATATGTTGGGGGGACAGTGGTCTCTCCTGCATCCTTACCCAACTGAAAAAACTTTAGATTGCAGTGTTTCATCTCTCTCTGAAAGGGACATAATTCTAGTGGAGTTTTTCCTGGAGTTTGGTCATAAATAATGCCACTGAAACCGATGTGGATAACAATGCTGATAAGCCTGTATGTGTCATATTGGAAATTCTCTCACTCAAATACCAGTGTAGCCAAGAATAAATGATATCATGCATATTTAGAATACAGAGGTGAAATGTAAGTATGAATTAATGCTGAAACACAGGCCTATAGCCCAGGATGACCTCCACTGGTGCTGATGATAATGGTGGTGAGAATGATGACAGTGAGGATGATGACTGACACTTTGGGTTTCTCCACAAGGGATTGTGTAAGTAAAGTAAATGCTAAATGTTCCGTATTGTTCTCTCTCTACTTTACCAGACTGCTGTGTGTATATTGTTTGGTTGGCCAACACAAAATAATTATTACAAAAAGAGACTTCGTTGTCTCTGTTGTGCACATGGTTCCTCTTCTATCAATAATCTCTCCTCTGTACTTGATTTTGGAGCTGAACCCTCACAGATTGGGTATAAACCCTCAGATTGGAGTGGGTAATTATTTAAAATACATCAAACAGCTTAGTTTTCTCCACTCAAGCACAACCGCAATTTTCATCTTCCTATTTACTGTTAATCAGTGCTTTCCAATCACATAACAAAAGCAAAGGAAAACATTAAATATTTTCAGGATCTGCCTCAATTTGTAGAAGGATATTTTGTTCCTTGTTTTCTGCATCAAAAGATATTTTAAACCAATGTTTGTCAATTATTGCACCATAAAAAGAAAGTTTTAAAAGATTCCAAACAAAGAAGCCAATCTTGGATGCCATAGCATTGTGTTTCTAGAGTTATGTACTGCATGTTCAAGGATCCTTTCCAGGATATCGTTATCCCTGGCAAAGACAAAAAGAAAGATATATAAAATCTAGCCCACGGTGATTGGCCAAAAACAAAAAATATGCTTACACTTGTCCCCAAATTATCATCAGATCCATCCACTAAACCACAAATTAAAAAAAAAAGAATGCTTTGAAATCTTACAACTAAACATGTTTAATTTGCTTATTGTCAATCATGTATTAATACATAGCAGGCTATATATACTAAGAAAGCTATTGTTCAAAGAGACTGCAGAGTTCACTACAAAATCAAAGCTCACATTCTAACCCAAATGCCCATCCTGGAGAAGCACAGGTTTAACTCAACCCATTTCATTTGTTTCCATGGCTCTTGTCACCTCTTTTTTAGCAACTAAGCTCCCACAGAAGTAAGAGCATGGGTATATAGTAGTCAGTCAAAATTCAACTCCAATGCACCCTGTGCAAAATACGCCAAGGAAAATGTATTTATTACTTCCTGCTTCAACAGCTTGGCAAAACACAGTCTCAGAGCTAGTAATCCTACCTAAACTTTTCCTCCTCCACATAAAACTCCTTGGATTTATTTTGATATTTTTAGTAAAAGATTTGCCTAGTAAGACAGATTTTAACCAAATTTCTTAGAATTTTTTTGTCTACAGCCATTTCTGCAATTTTGACAACTTTAAAGAAACTGCAGTTTAGAAAGTTACATGTTTTTTATTTTTCAAGATACAGATAACGAGACTGCATACATCATGAACTGATGTAAAACAGAATATGCAGAAATGGAAGGTAGTCTTCCTTCTCTCTAAAACTTAAGTGTTGACTAATTTGATTTTTTTAAATTAGACAAACATATACACATGAAACCTAAACAATGCATATTACTTTAATTTTATTTTTGGCAGGAAGTAGTTCTAGCTAGATTAGCGATTGCATGTTCTCATCTCACAGTAGTTTGACATGAAACTAAAGGAATGAAAACATCCAATTTTTCTGTCGCACTGAGACACTGTGGTCAAATTCACAGTGGATCATTCATCAACAAGGCTGTGAGTTTATCCATAGATGTCACAGATTCCATGACCTCCATGACTTCTGCAGCCTGCTGGTGTGCCTTGCCCGAAGCCCGGACACGCCTTCACCTAGGAGCTGAGCAAGGGAGATGTCACCACTTCCAGAGAGCACCATAGGTAAGCGCCTCCCAGAACCTGCCTCACCCTGTCCTGTGCCCCAACCCCCTGTCCCCTCCCACACCCAAACTCTTCTGCTGTTGCTGGGGGTGGGTGGGCAGAGACAGTTACCTCCCCCGCAAGCACCAATGATGATCCTGGGCTTTCCCCCCCACAAAGCACCAGTGGGGTTCCTGCGCCGTATGCCTCACCAGCACTAGTGGGGGTCCCGGGCCGCATGCTCCAGCACCCGGGCTTCTGCTCCCTCCCGGCATCCACAGCACCCCCAGGCAGCCTTCTCTCCCCCAAGTTTCAGTGAGGGATATATAGTAAAAATCATGGACAGATCACGGGCTGTGAATTTTTGTTTACTGCCCGTGACCTGTCCGTGACTTTTACTAAAAATACCCACGACAAAAACATAGCTTTACTCATCAACCATTCACAATTTAGTTTATTCTTATTCTATTCAATAAAATTAGTCTCAGAGATATAGTCTGTAACTTTGCCTATAAGTATAGACTGTATTGCTATTCCCTTAGCACTAATTAGGAAAATGAGCTTTAAGCTCTTACTTCTCTGATTAACATTTTGGAGCAAGGCAGAAAATGAAGTAAATGAGAACCTTAATTACCTGTGAAGATTAGGTTGTGGCTGTGTCATTAAGCAAAAGCTCTGAGTGAACCTCTCACTCTCCAGAATGTACTGAGGCAGCAAGCAAAAGGAAGGGGAAATGCTATGACCCTTCCTGATGCCTTTTGTTCTTCAAATACTATACTTGTATATGTGGTTTGATCTGAGGCAGAAGGATCTTATGATATCAGTGAAATACTTCAAGATGAGTTAACGCAGAATTATTGTATTCTGATTAAATTACTTCCTAATTAAAATAATTTCTTGGGATAAGTGGCACCATTTCTGCTTCAACAGTGCTATCCTATCCAAATTTTCTCTTTTATTTTTCAACATTTTTACTACTTTTTGAAAAATACACATTAAAACACAGAAATAAGCACACACAGTATATCATATTAGATATTGGAGTTACTATACAAATACATTCAACTTATTTAAAAATTATTCAACTATGGCTTGACCCTGCTCCCATTAAATGTTGCCTGAAGGGTTCTGTTTCATAATATTTAGAAACTAAGGGTATGTCTACACTACCTGCCGGGTCAGTGGGCAGCGATCGATCCAGCGGGGATCAATTTATCGCGTCTACTCTAGATGCGATTAATCGACCCCTGGGCGCTCTCCTGTTGACTCCTGTACTCCACCGCTACTAGAGGCGCAGGCAGAGTCAACGGGGGAGTGGCAGCAATCGACTCACCACAGCGAAAACACCATGGTGAATAGGTCTAAGTATGTCAACTTCAGCGACGTTATTCACGTGGCTGAAGTTGCGCAGCTTAGATCAATTCCCCCGACCCCATGTAGACTAGGCCAAAGACTCAAATATATGTCAACAGAATGGTATATATTCAGTGGTTCACAAGAGTTGAGAGCCCTTCCTATAATGAAGATTTGTCACAGTTAGTAGAGTAGTACCTCAGAGTTATAAACACCAGAGTTATGAACTGATCAGTCAACCACACACCTCCTTTGAAACCAGAAGGTTGCAAACAGACAGCAGCAGAGACAAAAAAACAAACAAAAATGCAAATACAGTATAGCATTGTGTTAAACGTAAACTACTAATATAAAGGGAAAGTTTAAAAAAAAGATTGACAAGGTAATGAAACTGTTTCTGCACTTGTTTCATTTAAATTAAGATAGTTAAAAGCAGCATTTTTTTCTGCATAGTACATTTTCAAAGCTGTACTAAGTCAATGTTAAATTGTAAACTTTGTAAAGAACCACCAAAATGTTTTGTTCAGAGTTATAAATAATCTCCATACCTGAGGCGTTCCTTACTCTGAGGTTCTACTCTGGATGGATGGATGAATGAATGGATAGGAGTGATGTAAATATTAAGAGATATATACTTAGGTCAATTTTTTTTGATATACATACAAATCACGTATTTGTGTCCAGAGTTACCTATTTTGCATATCTGAAAACTGGGTATGTAATGATTTGTGTTTTTGTGGATGATAGATACTTTTCCCCCAAAATAATATGAATAAAAGAATAGGTTTATTATGACTATGATTAAACATGCCCTGTGTCTGCTTAACAGCTAGAAATATTCTAAACCTTATAAAGCGTAGCTTGTAAATTGGCTCTAAATTAATTTTTTCCCCCATATAACACACACACACACACACACACACACAAATAAACAAACACCACACCACACCCACAAAAGTGTTTTTAAATGTCCAATCACTAACAGTTTATATATTACTTCCAAAACAATCTCAAAACTCAGTGAGTCTGGGAAGGGGATAAGCGACAGGGATCTTCAGCAAGGTCGGTATTTTTTTTTTTTGCCTTTATTTGTTTTTCTGTCCTGTTTCTTGCACTTCTTAAATCAGAGTATCAAGTAGGAAGATAGACAGCTACACAAATGTTTGCACACATGGTTCAGTACTAAACTGTTTAATAAACACTCAGATAAGTAGTATATTGAGTAGAACCTGCTTTGTGTCAGACAAAAAATGAAAAATGTGCAACTATTACAAAACCATACCCCAGGGTGAGCTAACTGATCATTCAGAATCTTCACCTGTCAAGGTACAATAACAGGAAATGATGGGCAAACAAAGAGAAAGGCAGAATCTACTTATCTAGGAGTACAATTCAAAGATAGTTCTGAAAATACTGAGTCATGCTAATTCTGTTTCTCTGGGCTTGCTATATGAATATTTAGTTCGCAGAAAGTTAGGGTGTAAATCTATCCTGCACTGCCCTGCTGCCGCACATTATAAATTCCCTAGTGTATTTTAATATACTCCTGTTTCAAAGAGGGGTGATTTAAAGCACACTAGGGAACTTTTAGTGCATGGAAGCAATGTCCACATGGTACTGAGTGTGCAGCACTCTAGTGTAGGGTACATTTACACTCCATCTTGCTGCAAAAATTAAGTCTTTGTTTAAACAAGTCCTCTACTAAAAACAACAGAAGCTCCCATCTATTTCACTTGCAGCAGGAATAGGTACATAGTTACATGGCAAATGCACCCACAAGTTGGTATAAATTTCCTTCATCCTCCTCCTCTCTGTTCCTTCTGCTTGTTTGTTACTTGTGTCTTGTCTTATCTTAATTAGATTGTGATCTTTTTGGTGCAGGTTCTGTGATTCTGTATGATTGCATAATGCCTCACTCACTGGGGCCCAATACTGACTGAGGACTCTAGGAGGCACTATGATCATACAAATCCCTACTTTAAGTACAAAATGGAACTCAACTTAAATATGGAGTTGTGACCAGTGCCTCTATAATAAATAAATAGCAGCTAATGAATTTTAAACAGAAAGTTGCGATCACTAATAAAAGGACTACTGAAGTCTGGTGTTGCAAAATATATTGAAATGTCAAAGTGGATTCACTATTTTGTTTCTGAACTTTTCCCCTTGATCTGTTTGCTCCTCAGTTACCTCATATCTGCTAGCTTTGTAAGAGTTCTGTCTTATTACTTCTGATTATGCAATACAGAGAATGTTTGGAGTATTAGGGAGATAAAGTCCATCTCTCTTGCAAGAAAGTGCTAAGTACACTGCTTTGGAATGAATGGAAAAATAAATGCAATAAATCTGTTTAGAAAGCTTATTCACTTTTTAGAATTAATAACAATAAAAGACTCCAGTGTCTTTAGTTTGCTTTATGAATAGTACTCCATCTGTTTCACACTTTTTATTAATATTTATATTATGGTATTGCTTAGATGCTGTTATCAATATTGAGGTTCCACTGAGCTAGGATCTAACCCACATACAGATTCCTGCTCCGAAGGCTTTGAATTTAAGACGACTTTACCATAGTGCTTACCATTATAACAGGCCCAGTGCAGTGATGTATATCCATGATTGTCTGCTATGGCCGGTACCGAATCCACAGATGTTGCTGACTGCAAGAGAGCTCCTAGAACACCAATATGTCCACATGCAGCTGATAAGTGTATAGGTGTCCGCCCTCTGCAGTCTCGTAGCAAGGACTTAGCACCATGTTGAAGCAATGCTTCCACACACTCCTCATGCCCAGTAACTGCCTGGAAAAGAAAGATACAATATGCAGGTGCACACATGTACCACTGAAGAAGAAAAAAATAAAACCTGTTACTGCTTTAACATATAATATTGAGAGCAGGCTACTGCAAAATAAGCCCAGTCATTTTTACTTCAGTAAGTGGGCATTGCGAAGAAAAATTCAATAATTATTAGCTTAGTGACAGGGTACGTTTCTCTTTTGCGATGGCCTAAAGAGATGCTAATCCCCAGGGGCCTCCTTAATTGTAGTATCTGGCATAGACTTTAAAGAAACATTTGGCATATTGTACATAGAAAATACATAAAAAAAGGAGTTATTTTCTTCCTCTCTCCAATACTCTCCCCCACCCCCAACAAAAATGATACCTTGGAATTTTCTAGCTAATGTGCTTCTGCAAGTTGAAGTGAATCAGAAGGTACAAAGAACACTGAAATTCAAGTGCAAAGGGGCAAAAATCTAACCACTCAAATGCAGTAAAAGTGAAGACCAACCAAGCACAGTAGAATACTAATATTAGTGGAATTAAAAAAAGAATCAAATTCAGCAATGATGCAAACTGCAGACATTCTCAATTTGTATTTAAAATTGATGCACATTTTTTTGGAAAATGGCAAAAGGGAAATACTTTCTTACCCCTCTGTGTAATGCAGTTCTTCCCCATTTATCTTTGGCATCTACGTTTGCTCCTTTGTTAAGCAATGAATAAACGCAGTCTGTGTGCCCATTGAGAACAGACAGCATCAGAGGAGTCCTGAACAGTGAGACAAAAGAGTAAGAAAAAGTTTCCAGGCAGGTTACACTTTAATAGTCTAGTGGTCAGCTAAATACTTAAAACTCCAGAAACAACTTTTGTTCTCCTAGAGAAAGCTCTTCAACAACTGATCCATTAGTGAACAGAACTTTGTAAACTAATCAAAAAAAGCAGTAGTGATATTTTTAGACATAAGAAGGTAAAACCTATTTCTAAGAGTGTAATACAAAAAAGCTAATTGTATCATGAGAGCTATTTTCTCAGTGTTTAGCAAACAGAGTAATCTTAATTTGTTTCCTGTGGAATGAGGATCAAAATTGTGTGAAATTTACATCTGTGGTACTCAGAGACACAAACTACATTAATCCTAGTTAGGATATTGTCCCTCCATGTAAAAAAAAATAAAATAAAAATCACCAATGGAAAAGAATGACTTTTTTTTGGCGTTATGGCGTCCAGAAGCTATAATGTAAATTATAGGATGCAATATCTTGTAAAAAAAATCAGAATATGGACGACTTAAACTTACTGTCCATTTCCATCTTGAATGTCCACTGCATTCTGTGGTTCTGCATTGCCTATCAACAATCGCAAGCATTCTGAATGACCATTTGTAGCTGTAAAATGTTACAAAAACAATCAGCATATCATGTTTATCATCCTTGGGTATGAAAATATAAATGGTATTAAACTGAAGATGTCAGCTTCTACTAGAACCATTAATACAAGCACTCATTGACCATAATGGGGTCAGTATTTATAACTTAATTTGAAAACAGGAAATCTTTGACCTTATATCCAATATTCAAACATGTTTTTAACATAATTAAATATTCAAAATCCATAGACCTATATTACAACTGAACAGAATATGATGGTTTCAAGATAAGTGCCATTGTTAATGACTATCTTCTTTTGAATGTAAATAAGGATGAGAATATTAACCATAACTATCGAAACAATTCACGCCTAGGTTAGTTTAACAAGAACTAGTGCCTCACTTTCATTCTTTATACATACTCATTAACACAATTATTTATTTAAAGCAAGTGAGTCCTTGTCTAACCTACCACACATAGATTTAAATGCTAATATATTGTGTGTGTATTTGTAAGGGATGGGAAGAGAGATCATACTGAAGAGAGGAGCTGGAGAACAGCTACACAATTAGTAGGAGGACTAAGCCAAGAAGAGGAAAGTTAAGGAAACTGTATTTAAAATGAGTTCTTGCTTCCTGGGCTACTGAACAGAGCCCCTGAAAGTAGGATACACCTCAGGTTGCTCAGCAACGATCTGTCCAGCAGATCTGAGAATGGTGCTAATGGAAGATGAAAGAAGGGAAAAAAACAAATAGAAGAATAAAACTAGTGTTCAAGGAGGAAAAAAAAAAGTCTCTCTCTCTTATGGCGATCTAATATTGTTTATGGACTGCTCTTTCTACCACGACATTTTAAATGACATTTACTACTATGCCATTGCCAAATTAAAAAAAAAAAAAAAGTAAAGTTCACTTGCAAAAAGACAAGAAAGGAATGAATAAATATCCCTTAAAAAGACATCTTTTGGGGGAAACAACAGGGATAAATGAGAGAGGGAGAGAAAAAATTAAAAATCATCAACATTAATTTTTTCAAAAACACAGTAAAAGTTCAGTCACTTAATCCTTGAAGCACTGAGTAAAAACCATCAAACTTCTCTTCTCACAAAACTGCCAGAGCTCTCCAAGATACCAATTAAAAGCAGAGCCATCCACAAATTATGACAGGTAAGTTACACAACATATTTCAACACTACAATGTCCTACAAATGGCAGGGCCATGACCATGTCATTCACCCACAAACATCTTGGACAGCACAGCTGTTTGGCATGGAGGGAAATGCACACTGATACATTTAATGCAGGAGTGAGCAAACTTTTGGCCCGAGGGCCACATCTGGGAATAGAAATTGTATGGCGGGCCATGAATGCTCACAAAATTGGGGTTGAGGTGCGGGAGGGGGTGAGGGGAGTGTGAGCTCCCGGGTGGGGCCAGAAATGAGGAGTTCAGGTTGCGGGAGTGGGCTCCAGGCTGGCGTGGGGGGAGGGGGTTGGGGGGGAAGGGGTGCAGGCTCTGGCTGGGGGTGCAGGCTCCGTGGTGGGGCTGAGGGGTTTGGGGTGCAGGAGGGTACTCCGGGCTGGGACCGAAGGGTTTGGAGGGCTAGAGGGGGATCAGGGCTGGGACAAGGGGTTGAGGCATGTGGGAGCAGTGAGGAGGGAGGTGAGGGCTCCAGCTGGGGATGTAGGCTCTGGGGGGCACTTACCTCAAGTGGCTCCCGGAAGCAGCGGCATGTCCCTTCTCCAGCTCCTACAAGGAGCCCCCAGGCTGCCTCTATGCATAGGAGCTGGAGGGAGGACATCCTGCTGCTCCCAGGAGCCGCATGGAGATGCCCCTGACCCTGTTCCCAGGCTGGAGCGCTGGATTAAAATGGCTGGCGGGCTGGATCTGGCCCACAGGCTGTAGTTTGCCATCCATTAAATCAGAGGTGGGCAGAGGTACTATGCTCCTCCAGAACCCAAGGAAGACATCTAAGGCACATTCTCTCTCTCTCTCTCTCACTAAGCTACCTCCCACTACCTCATGCTCTTCCTCATCCTCCACGAGTGCAGAACATTATTTAAGACGTAATCTACTGTGTTAATGCCACAGAAAAAGACTGCTGTGCATTATTACATGAACAAAATAATATAAACCCCAAACCCATGCATCTGTGTTCAGCACAACATACCTGCAGCATGTATTGGAGTTCTCTTTACAACATAGTCTTTCACTAAGATTGATGCTCCCTGATTAATAAGTACATCCACACACTCCACATGTCCCTTAAAAGCTGCAAGATCCAATGGTGTCCTTCCATTATTGTTCCTCACATCAAGGTCCAACAAAGACTGCACCAGTACTTCCAGAGCTTGATGGTGACCATGATAGGCCTAAGTGAATATTAACACAGTGCAGTAGTGTTTCATTACATTAGAAAAGGACACTATGAAAATAGTGTGTAAGAACTGCATTTAGAAGAATATCTACTGTTTTAAGTAAAAATCAGTCATTTTGTAGCCAATGTTAAAAACATACTTTCCACTGAACAATCTGTACCCTTTTTTTTTTTTAAACCAGTAACTGGAAGAAATTAGAGAAAAATGTGTCGTCATTTTCCCAGTTTGTTTACTTCGTTTATTTGATAACTCTTTAGGTGTGGTGAACTCCACTGCTTTACGATCAGGTGCATGACTCTTAAGCATTGCTCTAGCTGGGAGCTCATATGTAGACTTTTTGTTACCCTCTGCAGAGGGCATTTATTTGTAATAGCAGCAGCAAAGCTGAAACTGAAGAGGCAGATATGCTCATATACTTAAAAAGAAAGGGGAAAACAGGTGGGCCACAACTATGTTCAGTGTTGTTGCACTCAGGATGCCCATAGGATCTTAAAGGCAGAAGGCATATAGGAAAAATTTTAAAAAATGATTTTTTTTCTTTTTTTTAAGGCAGGACAAACGTGAAGCGATGTATCAAAAATTGCTCTTTTTAAAACTGTCATTGGCAGTGGCCCTTTACTAGGGCAAATGTTCAACTTTCTAAAATACAAATAATATGGTGGGGCAGTAAAACCAGAAGTTAAAGCATTTCAAGTGCAGTGTATTAAATGGAATGAGGTCACCAGATACACAGATCAATTCTTTATCCTATATTATATTTTTTACAAATTTTATCTTTTCAAGACTTTATATACCACAGTCCTGTAAATCATCTTGTGTAAAAATTAAAGGATGATTAATACATAACCACTGCATTTAGTCTTTTATACAAAACATAGAACACTTTCACATGACAGAATAAGGACCCAATTCTACAAGAAACTCCAAGTGGATGAACTCCTGCACCCATGGGGAGCTCCTGGCAGGATCAGGGTGATTTAGGATCAAGTGATTACATAAACACAAAAAAAGTTAGTTTATTGTAATACAGAATCAACTTTTTATTTTTTAAAAAAAGTGTAGATTTTATATTTATGTAATACATTTTTTCCCTTCAGAGAACATGCTAAAACTGGAATGGCAGGAAATTCCCTGAGACAAGGTGGATCAGGTAATAAAAGATGGTTACTCACCTTTGTAACTGTTGTTCTTCGAGATGTTTTGCTCATATCCATTCCAGGTAGGTGTACGCGCCGCGCGTGCACGTCTGCCGGAAACTTTTTACCTAGCAACTCCAGTGGGCCAGCAGGTCGCCCCCTAGAGTGGCGCCAGTATGGCACCAGATATATACCCCTGCCGGCCCGCCCGCTCCTCAGTTCCTTCTTGCCGGCTACTCTGACAGTGGGGAAGGAGGGCGGGTGTGGAATGGATATGAGCAACACATCTCGAAGAACAACAGTTACAAAGGTGAGTAACCGTCTTTTCTTCTTCGAGTGATTGCTCATATCCATTCCAGGTAGGTGATTCCCAAGCCTTACCTAGGTGATGGGGTCGGAGTGAGAGGTCGCGGCCTGGAGTACTGCAGAGCCAAAGGCCGCATCATCTCTGGACTGCTGAACCAGGGCGTAATGGGAAGCGAATGTGTGGACCGATGACCAGGTCGCCGCCCTACATATCTCTTGGATTGGCACGCGGGCAAGGAAAGCCAGCGATGATGCCTGTGCTCTGGTGGAGTGAGCAGTCACACGGCCCGTCGGAACGTGGGCCAGGTCGTAGCAGGTCCTGATGCAGGAGGTAACCCAGGAAGATAGCCTCTGGGAGGAAATCGGCAGCCCCTTGACCCGGTCCGCTACCGCCACAAATAACTGGGGGGACCTGCAGAAGGGTTTGGTGCTGTCGATAAAATGCTAGCGCCCGACGGACATCTAGTGAGTTGTCCGTCTGTTGCTCCCTGCGGGACGAATGGGGCTTTGGGAAAAAGACTGGGAGGAAAATCTCTTGGTTAACATGGAAAGCTGAGACCACCTTGGGAAGAAAGGCAGGGTGAGGCCTCAGCTGTACCTTGTCTTTATGGAAGACAGTATACAGTGGGTCCACTGTGAGGGCCCTCAGCTCTGACACTCGTCTAGCTGAGGTAATGGCCACTAGGAAGGCGGTCTTCCACGAGAGGTAGAGCAGGGAGCAAGTAGCTAATGGCTCGAATGGAGGGCCCATGAGCCGAGATAGGACCAGGTTGAGGTCCCATGAAGGGGCCGGAGGGCGGATTTGTGGATAGAGCCGCTCCAGTCCCTTCAGGAATCTCGCCACCATAGGGTGGGAGAAGACAGAACATCCGTCCATTCCAGGATGAAACGCGGAGATGGCCACTAGGTGGACCCAGAGGGACGACAATGCCAGACCCTGGGTCTTGAGGGACCAGATGTAGTCTAAAATAGTGGTGACGGGAGTCTCCATAGGGCGAAGAGCTTTCTCTGAACACCAGCAGGAGAAACGCCTCCACTTAGCTGAGTAAGTAGCCCTGGTGGAAGGCTTTCTACTGCCCATGAGAACCTCCCGAACCGGGGTAGAACAGCACAACTCGGAGCCTGTCAACCACGCAGGAGTCATGCCGTAAGGTGTAGAGACGGAAGATCCGGGTGACAGAGCCTGCCGTGGTCCTGAGTGATCAGGTCCCGATGAAGGGGTAGGGTAACCGGATTGGCCACTGAGAGGTCCAGCAACATGGGGTACCAATGCTGTCTGGCCCATGCTGGAGCTATGAGAATCACTCGGGCTCTGTCTCTGCGCACCTTGAGGAGAACCCTGTGCATCAGCGGAACGGGAGGGAATGCGTAACACAGGTGGGCTGTCCATGGGATCAGGAATGCATCTGCTAGAGACCCTGGTTCCCGACCCTGGAAGGAGCAGAATGCTCGACACTTCCTGTTCTGCCTGGACGCGAAGAGGTCCATCTGGGGACGACCCCACCTCTGGAAGAGTGAGAGGGCGACGTCCGGACGGAGGGACCACTCGTGCGAACGGAAGGATCTGCTCAGCCGATCCGCTAGAGTGTTCCGCACTCCCGGGAGATAGGAGGCGGAAAGGTGAACCGAATGGGCTATGCAGAACTCCCAGAGACGCATGGCCTCGAGACACAGGGGAGAGGACCTGGTGCCACGCTGCTTGCTGATATAAAACATGGTCGTCGTGTTGTCGGTGAACACCGCGACACAACGACCTTGAAGGAGATGGACAAACGCTTGACAAGCAAGGCGGACCGCTCTCAACTCTTGTATGTTGATATGGAAGTTGATCTCTTGAGGTGTCCACAAGCCCTGAGTTCTCTGGGTGCCGCAGTGTGCCCCCCAGCCCAGATCTGAGGCGTCCGTGGTCAGGGATGCCGAGGGTTGGGGCGGATGGAACGGGAGCCCTGCACAGACTACGGACTGGTCCAGCCACCATCGAAGAGAGTCCAGCACCCGCTGAGGAATGGTGACGACTGTCCAACGAATGTCTGGCCGGCCGATACTGCGCAATGAGCCATGATTGAAGAGGCCTCATGCGGAGTCGGGCATATGCCGTTACGAACGTACAGGCTGCCATGTGGCCTAGAAGGGCCAGACATGTTCGTAGAGAGGTCAGCGGGGCCGCCTGCAAACGTAGAATGATGTCCGACAACGACTGGAACCTGGGCAAGGGTAGCAAGGCCCTGGCCAGGGTAGAGTCCAGAACGGCCCCGATGAACTCTATCCGCTGCGTGGGGAGCAGAGTAGACTTGTCCACATTGATGACGAGGCCCAAGGCCGCAAAGAGGGTGCTGATCCTGTCGACATGGTCGCGGACCTGCAGCTCCGATGTGCCTCGGATCAGCCAGTCGTCCAGGTAGGGGAAGACGTGAATGCGGCAACGTCGAAGGTGTGCGACGACGACTGCCATGCATTTTGTAAACACCCTCGGGGCCGTAGAGAGACCAAACGGAAGGACCGCAAATTGATAATGTTGGCGGTCGACCACAAAGCGGAGGAAACGTCTGTGTTGGGGGAAAATGGAGATGTGAAAGTAAGCGTCCTGCATATTGAGGGCGGCGTACCAGTCTCCGGGATCCAGGGATGGGATGATGGTTCCAAGGGATACCATGCGGAACTTCAACTTCACGATATACTTGTTGAGTTCCCGCAGGTCGAGGATGGGCCTGAGGCCGCCCCTGGACTTGGGGATTAGAAAGTAACGGGAATAAAACCCCTTGCCCTTCTCGTTTTGCGGAACCGCCTCTATGGGTCCCTTGACAAGGAGCGCGTGCACCTCCTGACGGAGGAATTGCTCGTGAGAGGGGTCCCTGAAGAGGGACGGGGATGGTGGGTGGGAGGGTGGGGGCGAAGAAAACTGGAGGCGATAACCGGCCTGCACCGTACGCAAGACCCAACGGTCCGACGTTATTCGGGTCCACGCCGGGAGGAAAAAAGAAAGGAGGTTGGAAAACTGCGGGGAGGGATCCGGAGGGCGCACCTTCAAAATGAAGGCTTAGGCCCTGGAGGGGCCTTGGCGGAGCCTTGGTTCTGCCCCGTTTGACCACCAGACTGCCTGCGGCGGTTGTTCCTGCCTCGGCACCTAGAGAGGTCCTGCTGCGGGTGGAACTAAGGGTACGGCCGCCACTGCTGCGGCTGGTTCTGCTGCCGGAATGGCCTGCGCTGTGTCGCCGGCGTATGCATGCCCAGCGACCGTATTATGACCCTGTTGTCCTTGAGGTCTTTTAGTCTAGGGTCTGTTTTATCCGAAAATAGGCCCTGGCCTTCAAAGGGGAGGACCTGGATTGTATGTTGGAGCTCTGGTGGAAGGCCAGAGACCTGCAGCCAAGAAATTCGGCACATCGTGAGCCCCGAGGCTAGGGTCCGAGCGGCCGAGGCCTGTAGCGATGTTCTTGCTACTTTCTTGCCCTCGTCCAGGATGGTGGAAAATTCCTGGCGGGCGTCCTGAGGCAAGAGCTCCGCGAACTTCCCCGCCGCTACCCACGAGTTGAAGGAGTAGCGGCTGAGGAGGGCCTGCTGGTTTGAGACCCGGAGCTGTAGCGCCCCCGCCGAATAGACCTTGCGGCCCAGGAGGTCCATTCGTCTCGCCTCCTTCGACTTGGGCGCTGGGGCCTCTTGTCCGTGGCACTCTCTGTCGTTCACCGACTGGACCACCAACGAGCAGGGTGCTGGGTGAACATATAGGTATTCATAGCCCGTCGAGGGGGTCATGTACTTTCGTTCCACCCCTCGAGCGGTCGGAGGGATGGAGGCTGGTGACTGACAGATGTTAGTGGCGTTGGCCTGGATTGTCTTTATAAAGAGCAGGGCCACTCTGGTGGGCGCATCGGCGGAAAGGATGCTCACCACCGGGTCCTCAATTTCAGACACTTCCTCCACTTGCAAGTCCAGGTTCTGTGCCACCCGGCGGAGGAGGTCTTGGTGTGCCCTAAGATCCAGCGGGGGAGGACTGGAGGACGAGGTACCCGCCACTGCCTCATCCGGAGAAGAGGACGAGGAAACCCCCGGCAACAAAGTGTCCATGGGGGGTTCTGTGTGGGGCTGCACCTCCGTTTCTGGAGGGAGCTCTGGGTCCCGGTGACTGGACCTGCCGTCTGCTTCCGGGGAGTGAGGGGGTCTAGATACCATCACCTCTGGTGGTCTGCATTCCCCCATAGGGCGGGGGGTAACATGTTGCCGACCCTGGGCTTGGGAATACGCCCATGGGGTCCAAAACCCCCACTGTTGAGGCCCTAGCTCTTGTGGTGGAGGGTCCTGGAACAGGGCCGAGTGTCTGTCCTGTCCCATGGCATAGGCGCTGTCAGTCTGGGAAGAGACCGATGGCTCCCTAGAAGGCCACGGAGGCGCTGAGCTTGGTTGGTATGCAGCTCTGTGCGCCGAGACCGACGCTCCCCTCGGTGCCGAGGCACGGTGCGCGACCCACATCGGTGCCGGGATCGGGACCGGGAACGGCGTGATGACCGGTGCCGAGATCCAGATCGGGAGCGATGTCGGTGCCGGGAGCGGGACCGCGACCTTCGATGAGCGCGGTGCCGGGACGGCAGCGGAGACCGGGACCTGCCACCGGCATGGTGCCGGGAGGTCGACCGGGATCGGGACCTACCACCGGTTCGGTGCCGGGAGGTCGACCGGGGAGCCGAACGCCGAGGTGAATGGCTCCTGGAGTCTCGGTGCCGGCGGTGAGACGAGCCCGACCGGGACCGTGCAGATGGCGATCGGTGCCGCGAGTACGACCGCTACCGCCTGGGAGAACGGTGCCGGGACTCCGAGCGGCGCCCCGAGCACGAGTGTTCACGCCTCCGGGGTGATCGGTGCCGGGACTCGGGAGACAGCGCTCGAAGCATCGGCTTACCCCTGGAGGTTACCCGTCCCGGGGGTGCCGGCTGAGGCTGAGATGGCTCCGTCAATGCGATCAAGTCCCGAGCCGAGGCAAAGGTCTCCGGTGTAGACGGTACCCGTAGCTCGACCCCTGATCTTAAGGGGGAGCTAGGAGGGGCTGGACTCGACGGACCTTCCGGGCCCGGAGTCGACAGCAGTCCTGTAGGTGGCGCCGCGGCCAGGGTAGGTGCCGGGTGCTCCACTCGGGCCTGCCTGGATGGTGTTGCAGACGCCGAGGGACGTGAGTCTGCTCCCGGTGCCGGATATGGTCGGTGCCGGGGAGTCTTGCCGGTGCCGGCGCGGTCTGGTGCCGGAGTAGAACTGGCTGACTGCGCCGCCGGTGCCGGAGACAGAGCCGCTTCCATAAGGAGAGCGCGAAGTCTTTGGTCTCTCTCCTTCTTAGTGCGAGGCTTAAAAGCCTTGCAAATGCGGCACTTGTCGCTAATGTGCGATTCCCCCAGGCACTTAAGGCACGCGTCATGGGGATCGCTCGAAGGCATCGGCTTCTTGCACGCTGAGCACTGCTTGAAACCCGGCGAGCCAGGCATGGGCCGGGTGCCGGGGAGGGCAACGCCCCCCCCGCAAGCGATGTTAGATAACTATTTACAAGATTCTAACTAACTACTATGGTAACAGTCTATCTACTACTTAACTAAGAACTATTTACAACTAAAAACGACGAACAAGAACAGGAGAGCTAGGGACGTGGAGGTCAGCAAGCCGCACTCCACAGTTCCAGCAACCGACACGGCGGTAAGAAGGAACTGAGGAGCGGGCGGGCCGGCAGGGGTATATATCTGGTGCCATACTGGCACCACTCTAGGGGGCGACCTGCTGGCCCACTGGAGTTGCTAGGGTAAAAAGTTTCCAGCAGACATGCACGCGCGGCACGTACACCTACCTGGAATGGATATGAGCAATCACTCGAAGAAGAACTTTTATTGCAGAGGTTCCCAAACGTTTCTTATTTGTATATCTCCTTTCAGATCTACCAGCTGCCTATGTACCCATATCCAGATCTACCAGCTGCCCATGAACACTACCCTTCTCATCATTAACACTGTGTGTGTTCTTAACACTACCTTTCTTTAGCCAACTATCCATATTTCACTGTTACGTACAGATACAGTTATAGTGCAACATAAACAACCGAAAAACCTCCCCTGATTAAGTTCTGAGCTCAGTCAAATCGGACAGATGCTGAGCAACTCAGCCTGCGCTGTACAGTGATTGTAGGTGAGGGCTCTCTACATCAACATATCTGTGTTCTCACCAGTATATCCTGAAGTAAGTTAATTACTGTATTTTATAACAAATTCTCAGTTTTAAAGCTTCATCTGAATAGCCTATTACAATTAGCCATCATTGGGGAAACTAATTGAGGCTAAGAGATCAGAGTGCTGACCCACCTGTCAGGTTTCAGCACCCTGTCACAAGCCAGTGTCCTCATGTAATCTAGACCTGGTTCCCCCCACCCCCCTTTTTTTTTTTCCTATTGCTAATTTTAGCAGTCACCTTACTGATGTCCCATCATTTCTTTTGGTCTCATGTATCAAAAACACGTGTTGTGTCAGACCTGTGCACCACCAATTTTTAATATTTGCTTTACACTTATTTAAAAGGGGAGAGTTTTTGATTATTTTAACCTATTTGTATAACAAGTAAAACAATGATTAGAGAAAAAATACTTTATTCAAGCTTGCTTACTTTGCATTTCACTGCACTTTTATATGATCAGTTTCACTGTTTTCCCTGTGTATCAGTTCCCTGATAATTTGTGAATGTCTTTCATGAACAACAGGGGAGAGAAAAACATTTTTAAAAATAGAACAAGGTGACTCTAAAATAATAAAAAAAATGGCAGGGGGCTCAGCAGCAGTTACAGTACTTTAAACCAGTTTTAACTTTTTTTTTAATACTGAACAGATTTGATGTTGACAGTGTTTCTCTAAGAGCACATTTACAATTGATACACAAAATCTTATGCAACTCACGTAAGAGAGCATGTATAGTAGTAATTGTAAACTATTGTTATTGACTGCAAACAAAGCTATGGCGTGAATCAAAACTATCTTGTATCAATCAAAAAATTGTTGTGCATATATCTATATGATTCAGTAGACCAACAATCGATAGTGAATGAAATACTTACAGCTAAGTGCAATGGACTAATTGGTGCTCTGTTGTCGGAATCATTCAGCATGTCAGTACCTGATGTTTCCATTAGCTGGAAGAAATACAAATTTAGATTAAATGCAACAAAACTATTTTTAAATACACTCTCCAACAACAGTATGGAAATTGCTATCCCTCACCACTTACAGATTAAAATACACAAAATTCCACAGACATGGTATTCCTTCCACCCCCCAAGTATTGTATAAATGACTATATCAATCTTTTAAAGGCTTTGGGCTGTAAAGGCAACACTTTTCCTGCGTCTCCCCTGCCCAACTGGCTAGTGTTTCATTTGGCTTCAGATTGAACTATTTAAATAAGAAATTTTTCCCAAATAAGGTATTTTCTTTTTTAAATAAAAGCAAACAAACAACTTATTCAGTAAGGAACACTGAACAGGTGGGGAACATATGGTAAGGAAGGAGAAGGAGAAGGAAAAGCAATTAAGAAAATAGACATGAAAAGCCTGATGGAAGTAATCCTCAGTAGCAAAGAGGAGGAGAGGAAAACCACAAATTTACATGAAAAGAAAGAGGTGAATCAAGGTACATATAATATTATAAAATGAGTTTAAAAATCCCTGTTTTCCCCCTTGTGGTGGCCCATTCAAAATTTTCTTGGTATATTAATGCAGATTCTTTTTCAGGACTGCAGTTGATACAAAATGGGAAATGACTGCCTAGGAAGAAGTACTGTGGAAAGGGATCTGGAGGTCACAGTGGATCACAAGCTAAATATGAGTCAACTGTGTAACACTGTTGCAGAAAAAGCAAACATCATATATTAGCAGGAGTGTTGGAAGCAAGACATGAGAAGTAATTCTTCTGCTCTACTCTGCGCTGATTAGCCTCAACTGGAGTAGTGTGTCCAGTTCTGGGCGCCACATTTCAGGAAATATGTGGACAAATTGGAGAAAGTCTAGAGAAGAGCAACAAAAATGACTGAAGGTCTAGAAAAGATGACCTGTGAGGGAAGATTGAAGAAACTGTGTTTGTTCAGTCTGGAGAAGAGAAGACTGAGAGGGGACATAAGTTTTTAAGTACATAAAAGGTTGTTACAAGGAGGAGGGAGAAAAATTGTTCTTAAACTCTCAGGATAGGACAAGTAGCAACGGGCTTAAATTGCAGCAAGGGAGGTTTAGGTTGGACATTAGGAAAAACAGTGTGGTTAAGCACTGGAATAAACTACCTAGGGAGGTTGTGGAATCTCCATCATTGGGAATTTTTAAGAGCAGGTTGGAGAAACATCTATCATGGATGGTATAAATACATAATCTTGCCTTGAGTGCAGAAGACTGGACTAGATGACCTCTTGAGGTCCCTTCCAGTTCTATGATTCTATAATACAGCAGAATCCCAACTATTCAAAATGCTTGGAAACCATTCAATACATCTGGATAACTCAAACAACAGACAGGGACCTATCAGTTTGTTAGAAAGAATGGTTCCAGTCACTGAAATTCGACTGTACTTGAAAAGCAATTGTAATTAGGCAATTTTTAAATACAAATATTATATTTTCTGAATTGCAAGTACTGAGATTGTAAGCCTCTTGGGGCAGGGACTGTCTTTTGTCCTGTTTGTACTGCACCTAGCACAACAGGTTCTTGGTCCACGACTAAGGCTCGTAGGTGCTATGGTAATACAATAAGTCATAATAAGAAGTAGTAGTAGTATAAAATGCACGTCTGTTCACTGGAAAGCACACAGCTGGACACACTAGGATAAACAATAGTATTCTGAGACAGAATGCTCCATTTTGCTATACAATACTTTAATGATGATAAAGCGTACACACTTACAACATCTAGAGGAGTTTCACTTGCAATCTGAAATTTAAAAAAAAATTGTTTTAGTTCAAGAGGCTTGAAAAAATTGAAAATGCAAGTACTAACTCTAAACATGATAAAACAAGAGATAAAATAAAAGTCAAATCGTACACTTATGTGCCAAGTGCTGCTCTAAATCTGCTGTGAAGCTGTTATTTAAATTTATGTAGCCATTAGTCACTGCAACATTATGATCAAAATATTTCAAAATTAGGTCCTTCGCTTTCAAATACATAAATTTCTCTCAGCTAAAATGTATTATGCTCTTGTTTTTAATCCACATAAGCTCATATTAACTCAGTTAATATATCTCAGTGGTTTTAATATATTAGCTAACAGAAGAAAAAAGACCGTTACTCACCTTTGTAACTGTTGTTCTTCGAGATGTGTTGCTCATATCCATGCCAGTTAGGTGTGCGCGTGCCGCGAGCACATTCGTCGGAAGATTTTTACCCTAGCAACACTCGGTGGGTCGGCTGGGCGCCCCTTGGAGTGGTGCCACTATGGCGCCGGATATATATCCCAGCCGACCCAACTGCCCCTCAGTTCCTTCTTGCCGGCTACTCCGACAGTGGGGAAGGAGGGCGGGTTTGAAATGGATATGAGCAACACATCTTGAAGAACAACAGTTACAAAGGTGAGTAACCGTCTTTTCTTCTTCGAGTGCTTGCTCATATCCATTCCAGTTAGGTGATTCCCAAGCCTTACCTAGGTGGTGGATAGGTACACAAGCCAGGAAGGTGGCAGATGAAGCCTGAACCCTGGTAGAATGCGGGGTGATGTGGCTTGGGGAAATATGAGCCAAATCATAAACAAGTGCGGATGCACGCCATCACCCAAGATGAGATCCTCAGAGGAAACAGGTGGGCCTTTCATTTGGTCTGCTACCAGGAGAAAGAGTTGGGGCATTTTACAAAACGGTTTTGTCCGCTCAATATAAAATGCGAGCACTCTACAGACGTCCAGGGAGTGCAATTGTTGCTCCCGTCGCGTTGAGTGTGGCTTCAGGAAGAGAACCTGGAGAAAGATGTCCTGGTTAACATGAAAGGCCGAAACCACCTTAGGGAGGAAAGCCGGGTGTGGTTGCAACTGCACCTTGTCCTTGTGGAACACAGTGTATGGCGGATCCACCGTAAGAGCCCTAAGCTCGGAGACTCATCTGGCCGATGTAATGGCTATGAGGAAAGCTGTCTTCCAAGACAGGTATAGTAGCGAGCAGGTTGCTAACGGTTCGAATAGGGGGAGACATAAGTCTGGTTAAAACCAGGTTGAGGTCTCAGGACGGGTCTGGGCGGCGTACTTGAGGGTATAAGTGCTCCAAGCCCTTGAGGAACCTCGAAACCATAGGGTGTGAGAACGTGGAACGACCACCTTCGCCTGGGTGGAAGGTAGAGATGGCTGCCAAGTGCACCCTCAGTGATGATACTGCTAGGCCCTGCTGTTTGAGAGTCCAGAGATAGTCCAAAATAGAGGGGATCAAGACCTCAGTGGGAGTAAGATTAAGCGTTTCACACCAGCAGGAGAAACGCTTCCAGTTGGACAGGTACATTGACCGGGTGAAAGGCTTCCTGCTACCCAGGAGAACTTGTCGTACCGATTCAGAGCAACGTAACTCTGACTGGTTTAGCCACACAGCAGCCATGCCGTGAGGTGAAGAGCCTGCAGTTCCAGGTGGTGAAGCCTGCTGTGGTCCTGAGTTATGAGGTCTGGGTGGAGTGGCAGGGTAATTGGGTTGGCTATCGACAGGTCGAGCAACGTGGTGTACCAGTGGTGCCTGAGCCACGCTGGAGCGATCATGATCAAGCGAGCTCTGTCCCTGCGGAGCTTTATCAGGACCCTGTGAACCAGCGGGAACGGTGGAAAGGCGTAAAGCAGTTGGCTCATCCACGGCATCAGGAAAGTGACCGAGATCGAGCCCGGGGAGAGGCCTTGGAAGGAGCAGAACCTCTGGCATTTCCTGTTCTCGTGGGAAGCAAAGAGGTCTATACAGGGAAAGCCCCACTTCCGGAAAACAGAATGAATAATGTCTGGACGAATCGACCACTCGTGAGACAGGAAGGATCTGCTGAGTCGATCTGCCAGAGTGTTCCAACCCCCTGGGAGAAAAAAGACGCTACCAGGTCTATCGAGTGGGCTATACAGATGTCCCAAAGCCGGATGGCTTCCTGACAAAGGGGGCAGGACCATGTCCCTCCCTGTTTGTTTATGTAGTACATGGCCGTTGTGTTGTCTGTAAACACTGAGACACAACGGCCTTGCAACTGTTGCTGGAACGCCTGGCATGCCAGGTGGACTGCTCTCATTTTTGGACATTTATGTGGAATGCCAGCTCCTGAGAAGACCAAAGGCCTTGAGTACGAAGGTGACCAAGGTGAGCACCCCAGCCGAAAGAGGACGCGTCCGTCGTCAGGGACATTGAGGGTTGGGGTGGATGGAACGGCATCCCTGCACACACCAGGGAGGGAGTTAGCCACCATTCTAGGGAGCCTAGGGTGCTCGGGGGAATGGTGACTATTGTGTCCCTGCCCGGGCGGTATACCGAGTTGAGCCAAACTTGGAGAGGATGGAGGCGGAGACTAGAGTGTTTGGTTATAAACGTGCAGGCAGTCATGTGACTCAGGAGACCGAGACAAGTGCAAGCCGAGGTCGTCGGGAAAGTTTGTAGACCTCGGATGATTGTTGCCATCGTCTGAAACCGCGGCTGTGGTAAGCAGGCTCCGGCTAGATTGGAGTACAGGATAGCTCCTATGAAGTCTAACCTCTGCGTGGGAACCAGAGTGGATTTTTCGATATTGATCATCAGGCCTAGACGTGTGAATAGGTCCTTGACGATACCCACATGCTGAGTGATGTGTGTCTCGGAGGCCCCTCGGATGAGCCAATCGCCCAGATACGGAAAAACGTGTATCTGACGTCGGTGGAGGTAGGCGGCGACTACGGCCATACACTTTGTAAATACCCTTGGGGCTGCAGAAAGGCTAAACGGCAGGACCGTAAACTGGAAGTGCTGACGGTTGGCTACAAAGCGGAGGTATCTCCTGTGCGGAGGAAAGATGGCAATGTGAAAATACACGTCCTTCATATTGAGGGCAGCATACCAGTCACCAGGATCCAAGGACGGGATAATGGTCCCAGGGATACCAGGAGGAACTTCAACTTTATGATAAACTGGTTGAGTCCTCGCAGGTCTAGGATAGGTCTGAGACCTCCCTTCGACTTGGGGATTAGGAAATAACGGGAGTAAAACCCTTGCCCCTTTTATCCATCGGTATCTCCTCTATGGCTCCTATGGCGAGGAGCGTCTGCACCTCTTGAAAGAGGAATTGCTCGTGAGAGGGGTCCCTGAAGAGGGACAGGGTGGGAGGGCGGGGTTGAAATAAATTGGAGGTGGCACTCATACTCCACCGTGTGTAGGGCCCAGCGATCTGAAGTTAACTGGGACCACGCTGGGAGGAAGTAGGGGAGACGGTTGGAGAAGGGAGGAGAGGGATCCTGGCCTGTAACTGGTATGCCGCCCTTGGGCGCACCTTCAAAAGTTCGTCTTTGGTCCCGGTGATGGTTTCGAGGGACCTTGATTTTGGCCCCCTTGGGGTCCTGACGGTCGACTGAGACCACCTCAGCTGCACCGCCTGCCAAAGTCCTGTCTTTGTCTAGGCACAGAGTATGGGCGGTGAGGCTGGGGATGGAAAGAGTCACCAGCGTATGTATGCCGAGAAAGTGCATTATGACCCTGTTATCCTTCAGGCTTTGCAGCTTGGGGTCAGTCTTTTCCGAGAAGAGGCCTTTACCATCAAATTGCAAGTCCTGAATGGTATAATGCAGCTCCGGTAGGAGGTTTGAAATCTGAAGCCATGAGATGCGCCTCATGGCAGCACCTGAGGCCACAGTCCTGGCTGCTGAGTCGGCTGCATCCAACGAGGCCTGGAGGGAAGTTCTGGCCACCTTTCTCCCTTCCTCCAAGAGGGCAGCGAACTCCTGGCGGGAGTCTTGAGGGAGAAGCTCCGTAAACTTACCCACCGCCACCCAGGTGTTATAATTATAGCAGTTAAGCAAGGCTTGTTGATTTGCCACCCAGAGCTGCAGGGCCCCTGCCGAGTACATGTTGCAGCCAAGTAGGTCCATTCGCCTAGCCTCCTTCGATTTCGGGGCTGGCGCCTCCTGGCCGTGGCATTCCCTCTCATTAACGGACTGGATGACTAGTGACCAGGGAGGAGGATGGACATACAAGTACCCATACCCTTTAGAGGGTACCATATATTTACACTCGACTCCCCTGGCCACAGGAGGGATAGAGGCTGGGGACTGCCATATAGTATCGGCATTTGCCTGGATGGTCCGAATAAACGGTAGGGCCACTCTAGTGGGGGCAACCGCCGATAGAATGTCCACTATCAGGTCCTCTATCTCCAGGACCTCCTCCACCTGGAGGTTCATATTGAGTGCTACCCTCCTTAGGAGGTCCTGATGGGCTCTCAGGTCAATTGGAGGAGGGCCCGAGGAGGATGTTCCTGCCACCACCTCATCTGGAGAAGATGAAGAGGAGATGCTGGCGATGAGCGGGTCCTGGGTGGCCTGTTGCTCTTGGGCGACCTCCTGCTCCAGAGGAACCTGGGAGTCCGGTGGTTGAACTGGGGCTTCCTCTGCAGCAGTCGGAGGGGGATGGCTAACCATCTCCTCTGGCACTCGGTGCTCTGACGAGACACAGCGGGACGGAACTAGTGGTACGCCTTGGGCCTGGTGGTACGTCCAAGGTGTCCAGAAAGACCACTGATGGGGTCCTTGGTCCTGGGCCTGGGCAGAGAATCGCGGTCCTGAGCATAAGAGCTGTCCGCATGGGACGACACAGATGCGTGTCTGGATGGCCATGGAGATGCTGAAAAGCCCTGGGCAGAGTCTCTGTCTCTAGCGGACCTTGCCCTACTCGGCACCAGGGACCAGTACCGGGAAGCATACCGGTACTGGGAACGAGATCAGGACCTGCAACTGAAGCGGTGCCGGGAGGTTGACAGAGATCTCGAGGCTCGACGTTGGGAGCAGCTACGGGAGTCATGGTGCCCAGAGCGGCGTCGGGAGCTGGAACGGTGCCGAGAGTAGTGCGCCAGCAAACAGGATACTGACCGGTGCCACGAGTGTGACTGGTACTGAGGAGGAGAACGGTACCGGGACTGCGAGCGGTGTCGGGAGCGCCGACGGGACCTGGAATTTCTGCGGGACCATGATTGTGAATGGTGCCGCTCTGCTGTGCCGACAGAGGATGGTCTTATCACGGCAGGTTTGCCAATGGACTGTATTACCCGCACCGGCGGTGCCAGGGGTTGAGGCAGCGTCGACTGTCATGGCAATCAGATCCCTCGCTGTTGAGAATGTTTCCGGCATCGATGGAATAGTAAGCTCAACCACAGCTCGCACCGGGGAGCTGACAGGCACCGGACTCGATGGCCCTCATGGGACCAGAATCGACGGTGCCGACGTCGTCGGTGCCGCGGCAGATTTCGGTGCCGAGCGATCCGACTTAGACGAGTTCTCCGGCTGTGGTGCAGGTGGCATGGAAGCAGCAGGAATCTTAGGCTCTCTTGACCTCGGGGAGAGGGAGTGGTGCAGAGTCAATTTTGGTGGCGACGACGGCCGGTGCTGAGAGGCCTTGGCAGTACCGGCGTGGTCCAGTGCCGAGGAGGTGTTTCTGCCCGCTGATTGACCAGTGCTTGGTGCCGAAGGCAGAGGGGTAAGAGCGGCCTCCACGAGGAGCTGCTTTAGCCGAAAGTCCCGCTCCTTTTTTGTTCTCGGCTCAAAAGCCTTGCAAATGCGACACTTATCTGTCAGGTGAGATTCCCCAAGGCACTTAAGGCAGGAGTTGTGTGGATCTCCTGTTGGCACTGGCTTCTGACAGGCCGAGCACAGTTTGAAACCCGGTGAACCGGGCATGGGCCCCGGCACCAGGTGTGGGGAAGGGGCTAATCCCTGAACCCCTCTTAACTATACACTAACTATGAACAATAAAAATGAACTATAACTATATAACTTTGAACTATATACACAACAAAATAACTAGAGAACTATGAGTAGCTAGGGAGGTGGAGGTCAGTAAAACCACATTCCACTGTTCCAACGACCAACACGGGCCGTATGAGGGGCGGTTGGGTCAGCAGGGGTATATATCCAGCACCATGGCGGCGCCACGCCAGGGAGCGCCCAACCAACCCACCAAGTGTTGCTAGGGTAAAAATCTTCCAACGAACGTGCACGCAGTGCGCGCATACCTAACTGGAATGGATATGAGCAAGCACTTGAAGAAGAAATTATAATTTAAACGAAAAATATTCAGTGTTATCCCACTATCTAGAACAGAGGTGGGCAAACTATAGCCCGTGGGACTGTCCTGCCTGGCCCTTGAGCTCCCAGCCAGAGAGGCTAGCTCCTGGCCCCTCCCCCGCAGCCACACCGCTGCATGGGCAGTGCTCTGGGCAGCGAAGCAGCGCGCTCCTGCTGAGCAGAGCAAGTGTGTCTAGCTCTGACCGGATGGCGCAGCTGCCAGACACGCTGCTCTGAGCAGCACGGTAAGGGGGAGGGCTAGGGGGTTGGATAAGAGGCAGGGGGCCCTGGGGGGCAGTCAGAGGACAGGGAGCAGTTGGGTAGGGTGGAGGTTCGGGGGGGGGGGTCGGTCAGGGGATGGGAAACGGGGGGGGAGGTTGGATAAAAGTGGGAGTCCTAGGTGGCCTGTCAGGGGGCAGGGGTGTGGATAGGAGTTGGGGCAATCAGGGGACAGGCAGCGGGAGGAAGGGGGTTGATAGGAGTGGTGTCAGGAGCAGGGGGGTTAGGGAACAAGGAGCAGGATGGGGAGGGATGGGCCAGAGGTTCTGAGGGAGGCAGTCATGGGGCAGGAAGTGGGAGGGGGCAGATAGGGGGTGGGGGCCAGGCTGTTTGGGGAGGCACAGCCTTCCGTACCTGGCCCTCCATACAGTTTTGCAACCCCAGTGTCGCTCTTATGCCAAAAAGTTTGCCCACCCCAACCTAGATCAACAATCCTTTCAATCATTTGATTGTCTCTACGTTATTTACATGGCCTTTATTACCATAGTATGCAAATGCGTCATAATCTCTAATGTTTTTATCCTCACAACACTTCTGTGAGGTAAAGTAGTACTGTTATCCCACCTTCACAGTTAGGGAACAGACAGACAGACTCAGTGACTTGTGCAACATACGTGGAAGGTTGCACAGAGCAGGGAATTAAACCTGGGTCTTAAATTCCAGGCCAGCAGCCTAGCCTAGAAGAACTCTACAAGTAGACAGTAACTATTCCATGGTAGTTGGGTTTTTTTGGTTTGTTTTTTGTTACCAGTTCAAGACACAAGCGATGACCATAAGCAGCAGAATAATGAACTGCATTGTATCCTTGTTTGTCTCGGATCCCTGGATTTGCATCATTTCTTAGTAAGTATTCCAGGCACCTGTGTGAAGTGACAAATGATAACTATATTACTAATGTTAAAAATCAGCTTTTCACTAATTGGTAAACTAGTACTTGCCTTGAAAATCCAAAAAAGTTCAATTTTATTATATGCAACAAATAAGAGCATCAAATTGCCTTGCCTTACTATATAACACAGTGGTCCATGTATCCCAGTATTCAGAAGGACAGAAAGCAGTACCAGAAGATGTAGAGGAGGATGTAAGACCATCACAACAGACATATACAAATATAATATGGCTAGGGAGACAATGTCTTCCTAACCCCAGACAGCCAACGGCTGGCTTATGCCTTGTCGCATGAAGGTTGATATATCCCAAGTAAAATTTCTTGTTCAGGTCTAGGAATGATATGTCACACTAAAATTCAAGGTGGAGCAGATCGTTTAGCATAAGTACTGTAATTAGCATGGATTGTAAGGGACCATTCATGGTAGAGTGATCTGTTAATACCTCAGCAGTCATAAGATAAAAAGAGGAGGTTAGTGGGTTATAGATTGTGAAATAAGCCATAAATCTAATGTGTCTTTTCAGTCCATGACTTTTTTAGTGTCTAGCAGAATAATGAATTTAAGCTCCCAGTGTTGTCTTTTGAAAGCGTTGTGCAGGTTTCTTTTGAGGATGAGGACTGGTAGGCCAGATATAGAGTGACTGCTTTGTGAAAAGTGTTCATCCAGAGGTGATAGGGTGTTTTTGTCTTTTATCATTTTTCTGTGCGAGTTTATTTGAAAGCATAGTGATTGTCTGGTTTACCCACATAGTGCACTAAATGCCCCAAACAACACATCTTTCAAGATCCATGGATCCTACACGTACCTATCACTACACGTGGTACACCTCATCCACAGCACTAAGTCCATATTAAATTATGTCTACCTCTCTCATTTATTTGCTGGCTTGATGACTCAAAAGGTTGGAGAAGCAGGACTTTCCTTTACAAAAGCTTATCCCTATTGTTTTATAACTTTCATTTTTTCAAGTAATTTATCTGATACAGACGTAAAACTTGCTAGTTTGATTCCCAGGAATACAAGTATTTGTTAAACATACTCCAGAGACAGACTACATATAACACTACAGTACTTACAGCAGTGCAGCTACACTGATGCAGTTGCGCTGATGTAGCGCTTGTGGTGGAGACACATTAAGCTGATGGGAGAGAACTCTCCCATCACTTAAATATTCCACTTCTCAGGAGAGGCAGTAGTTATGTTGGCAGGAGAACCTCTCCCACTGACATACCACTGTCTATACTGGCACTTTGCCTGGTATAATTTACGTCACTCAGGGTTGCGGATTATTCACACCACTGAGTGACATAAATTATACCAAAGTAAGTTCTAGTGAAGACAAGGTCAGACTCAGACTTTAAGGTTAGAAGGGACCATCATGATCATCTAATCTGACCTCTTGCACATTGCAGGCCACAGAACCTCACCCACCAACTCCTGCAATAGACTCCTAATCTATGGATGAGTTACTGAAGACTAAAGTTAAGTCAGAGAATCCACCACTGACAATACTTTAAGCCTGCAAGTGACCTGTACCCCATGCCACAAAGGAAAGCAAAAAAAACCCAGGGTCTCTGCTGCTCTGACCCAGGAGAAAATTCCTTTCCAACCCCAAATATGGTGATCAGTTACACTGAGCATGTGGGCAAGACCCACCAGCCAAACACCTGGGAAAGAATTCTCTGTAGTAACTCAGAGCCCTCCCCATCTAGTGTCCCATCACCAACTGTTTGAGATATTTGCTGCTAGCAGTCGTAGATCAGTTAGTTGCCATTGTAGGCAACATCATCATACCATCTCTTCCATAAATTTATCAAGCCTAGTCTTGAAGCCAATTAGATTTTTTTTTGCCCCCACTGCTCTCGTTGGAAAGCTGTTCCAGAACTTCACTCCTCTGATGGTTAAGAAACCTTTGTATAATTTCAAGCCTGAACATGTTGATGGCCAGTTCATATCCATTTGTTCTTGTGTCAATATTTGCATTTAATTTAAATAACTCCTCTCTCTCCCTGGCAATTATTCCTCTTATGTATTTGTAGAGAGCGATCATATCTCCCCTCAGCCCTCTTTCGATTAGGCTAAACAAGCCAAGCTCTTTGAATCTCCTCTCATAAGTATGTTTTCCATCATCAGATCATCTGGTTCCAGTTTGAATTCATCCTTCTTAAACATGGGAGATAAGAATTGCACATAGTATTCCAGGTGAGATCTCACCAGTGCCTTGTAAAATGATACTAACACTTTCCTTTCTCTAGTAGAAATACCTTGCCTGATGCATCCTAGCCTTTTTTCATGGCTGCATCACATAGCATTTTCATGGAAGCTCACAGTCATCCTGTGATCAATCAATTCTTTTTATAAATGAGGAGAAGGTCTTTCAGGAAGTGGGTCACTGTTCCAGAAAGTCAACTTTGGGAACATCTGCACAAACTTTATGAAAGAACACACAAATGTTCCAGAGATTCTATGTAGATCACTTATCTGACATTGTCTCCAGCATTTATATTCCAGCCCAATATTAATTTCTAGTTTTATTTGTTTTTATTATTACTATTATTATTAATCTCCTTTTGAATGTGAGCTGGACAGAACTTGTTTCCCAACTGATCTTAAGCATATTGCTGCATCCACTCAAAAAGCTGCTTCTCAGGTTATACTACGTGGCAGTTGGTCTTCCAGAGAGCCAACTGTTCATCGGAACAATAACATTTCAGGGATTTTGGAGATCATTCTCTGTGTTATTTCCCAAAGGCACCAAACTATTACTATCATAATTCATCCTCTAGCTTCTGCAAGACAGCTGGCAAAATAATGTAACCTGAAGACTCACTCTGGTACTGAGGCATTGATGTCTCTGGCCTGGTCTACACTGGAGGGCGGTTATGCAACTTCAGCTACGTGAATAACGTAGTTGAAGTCAACATTCTTAGATCTACTTACGGCAGTGTCTTCACCATGGTAAGTCAATGGCTGACACTTTCCCGTTGAGTCCGCCTGCACCTCTTGCCCTGGTGGAGTACTAGAGTCGACGGGAGAGTGGTCAGCAGTCGATGTATCATGTGTAGTCTAGACACGATAAATCGACCTCCACTGGATCGATCGCTGCCTGTCAATCCAGCGGGTAATGTAGACAAACCCTTTGAGAGCAACTGTGAAATCATTCCAAGCTCCAAGATTCCAAGTGATAATTAAAGTAAATACCCCATAACAACTGCCAGCAGGACGTGGGATTATATACCTAACAGAGAAGTAGCAGGTAAACAATCAAAAAACCTAGACTTTACATGAAATGGGTACATAAACTTAAGTGCTATTCAAATGGCCAGTGGCAATTACTGGTATCATTTACTCCAGGGATAGGCAACCTATGGCACGGGTGCCGAAGTCGGCACACGAGCTGATTTTCAGTGGCACTCACGCTGCCTGGGTCCTGGCCACCAGTCTGGGGGGGGGGGGGGAGCTCTGCATTTTAATTTAATTTTAAATGAAGCTTCTTAAGCATTTTAAAAGCCTTATTTACTTTACATACAACAATAGTTTAGTTATATATTATAGACTTGGAGAAAGAGACCTTCTAAAAACATTAAAATGTATTACCGGCCTGCGAAACCTTAAATTAGAGTGAATAATTGAAGACTCGGCACAACACTTCTGAAAGGTTGCCGACCCCAGATCTACTCTTTATTTACACTTCAAAAAAGCCTAACAAGTTATGCACAGCTATTCTGCATCATATGTTCCTCTCACTGTTACATCACCCTCTCTCTTTTTCTTTGTTACATCTACATGTTGGGTCTTGAGCCTGCAAGCTTTATGTGGAACATCTCTGCTTGTACAGTCCCAGAGAAATGGCAGTCTTTTTAGTTCTGATGGAATACAAAAAGCTTCTGAGCACATCATAGTTAAAAAAAACAACAAATTTGACAAAACTTGGCAACTACAACAAGAGAATCCTTTTTACTGTTACCATAATGAAGACAAATGTCATAAAGCAATCTTCACCTATAAATGTTAAAATGTTTATGTATTTAAATAAATATTTTTCATTCAGCCTACTTCAGGACAAGGATAACTCAGACTGATTTTACAATATTAACTCTGGTGATCCAGCAAGGGAAACAAATGGCAGAGTAAAGGACCTATCACTTGAAACATATTGCCTCAAGTCCTCTAGAGCTTAAATATCAGAATTTTAAAAAAAAACACCTCTTTTAGTATAGTTATGAGGAAGTCTCAAGCCACCAAGACCCAGATCACATTTATTTTGTGCAGAGCAGGAATTTAATCCACAGTATATAGCCCATTAAGACTTCAACATTAAAATCCAAAAGATTACAATACACCTTGCTGTAATGGTGGGGGTGGGGAGGATGAGAGGGGAGGCAAAGAGAAGCGGGGAGAGAGACACACACACACACACACACAGACATGGACATGTTTAAACCAAAGAATTTCTTATATTATTAACAGCTCAATCATCACATTCCATTTAGCCATCTTCAAAGAAATATAAATATTACATTTGACATATATGATTATAGAAAGTAAGCAAACAAAATATGGAGCTCTGAAGTCTTTAAATATTCACCCTTTTGTATAAGCCATGACACTTACTTGCCATCTGTGTCTGATGCAGCTGCATAGTGCAATGGTGTACAACCCCTCTCGTCAAGGTCATTCACACTAGCTCCAGATCCCACAAGGGCAAACAGGCACTGGTAATTACAATTGGCAGCAGCATAATGAAGTGGAGTTCTTTAGTATACATTCAAATACAAGAGAAAGACATGCAACAGATTAATGACAAAAATGCAAAATAAAATGAAATTTTAAAAACATGTTTATATTCTATTTTGTTATTGGCTGAATAATTCATTTCTAATATATGTAAATATTACATGGTTCAGTAAAAATCATTTAAAGAAGTGTAATGGCAGTCCAGGATACATACTTGTCGGCCAATACATGGACAGCTTGTGTGTGTTGAGAGGTTTACATATGTGCACAGGAAAATGAAAGAAAGAATTACTGAAACATGTTTGTTCAAACAATTTAATTTTAGGCCATTCACTGACAAAATACGAGCAAATCTGATCATCCATAGTGCAAAGCCATCAAGAAAGACCAGAACAAAAAATTCAACTGGTGAAATTTAACCCTTCCTGCAGAACATTTAAAGTAGTTTTGTGTGCAGTGCTCAGTAGGGTTTTGAGGACAGAACTGAGGTCTAATGTGGAGTCCTACGGAGTGTCTATTTGTTTCATCCTGTCTTAATGTACCAAAAATATATGCTTGTATAGAAAATAAAACAAATTATGATTTTTTTAAAATATGCATTTGATTTTAAAGAAACTTGAAATTTGAATTTCATATGAAAATATAGTATTGATGAATTACTAAGCCTAGGGGGAAAAACCCTTACAAAACATAATATATTATATAAACAATTTTCAGAAGTCAGTGACTTAGGTGCTTGACCCCAAGTGACTGAGGGGTCTAAGAGCATGTTTACACTACCCCGCAATTTGGACAGAGGGATTGTGAATAGCAGTGTGCACCACAGTTCCCGATGTGGACACGAATTTGAAGGTTCCAAGTTTGCACTAACAGACTTCTTCAAAGAGTGTGAACTTTGGATCTTTAAGTTCAGGTCTGCAGCTTCCACATGGGAGAGTTCCAAAGCAGCACTTTCAGTAGCAGTGCACACAACTACTTTTTAGTCCAAACGTCAAGGCAGTGTAGACATGCCCTCAGTTCCATTTTCAAAAGTGACTTAGTAGCCTAAGTCACTGTTGCAAAGGGACTTAGGTGCTTTGAAAATTTTGCCCTATATCTTGTTTTTTTTAAAGTTACCACATTACTCTGATCCCCTTTATCGCCTCCCTACCTATCATACCTCTTTTTTTGTTTTTTAATCTCTTTCCCCACAGATCTTTTCTTCATCTCTACACTATAAATAAGAACGTCAAATAATCTTACTCCTGGTCCAAATACAATCAGCAGCCCAACAAAAATTTAAGTGCAGCTTCCACGGGGAAAACTACTACAGTTAACCCTTCTATCCTCAGCCAAGGGTGCAAGTAGGACTTCAAAAGGAGACATGATTCATAGTCAAATACTTCTGCTGGAGTCCTACTCCTGTCACTCAGCCAAGGACTGAGGGACCATTTCCACTAAACCATTGATGCTATGAACAATATTTTTAAATTATGATAAATTCTTGTCTCTGGTTCATCCAGAGCATCTCTTCTTAGTTGTCAGTCTTTTGGACTGTAATCTCTTTGGCTGTCTTTAATTAGTGTCTTGCACAAGCACTAACCACACTGTCTGCACTTAAACAACAATCTGGCGCTAGCAATAGTTATTTGAAGAAAGTAAAAGCATGAGAGAGTAAAAGCAAGAGAAAGTTATATGAAGAAGGGATTGATGGAGGTAAAAAGGAATGTTATTTTATTTAAAGAACTTAGATTTTACTTTAAAAAATACAGAAGATTGCAAAACGTTCAGAAGTGGCAAAGTGAACGGGTTGTTGAAGAGCATTTATAGCCTTGACAGATGGGTTAATGACGAGATATCAATCTACAGGTTGAGAACCACTTTAACCCACCAGGATGCGCCTTACACCAAAAATATCTTTACTAAAGTTACAGTAACATATGAGATTAATTGGACAATTTGAAAGAAAAAACAAATACGTATTAAAATACACAAAACAACTATTTAACAGAATGTAACAAATCAAATCTTGTGACTTTTCCATAATTATACACTTTCAATAAGATGCTTAGACTAAATTGGTTCCAGTAGCTCAATGGGATCCCAATAATTTATTATGAATACAATCACTCCAAAAGGAATGTATTGTGAAGGAATATGGGCTTCTTCACACAGAATCATTGTGCTACTTATGTGCATGTTTTAATAAAGTTCTAAAATCCACAAACTTAGAATGTTGTGTCCTACCTCCCAAATTTGTCCTTTTTGTTGAAGTCTGCACCAGTGTTGAGCAGAAGGTTTAGGCACTCCAAATTACTGTTAAATTAATGGAACATTGATTGCAAATTAAATTATTTTTACGCACACAGTTCCCTTTACAAACTATCAGAATTGCTGCACAGTTATTTATCACACAACAATATTTTTATTGATAATGACTCAAACTATATTTTGCATACAAAACACCACCAAAAACAGACTTTAATATTTTCTTCAACAACTTTAAGGACCATAAACTGTCCTTGGTCCAAATGTAGGAATGCTGATGTTTATGCAGTGTGCCTTTTGAAATCAACAAGAGCATTGTTCTACAGTAGTAAATACACTTCTAATTTGATAGAAACATAACAGAAAAAATGAATGCATGCTAAAAGAGTTTTTATGCCAAGATTCAGCCTGTGGCAAGTTTTTACTTAGACATTTTTTGTTTGTTTTAAAGCCTTTTAATAAGTGCCAGGAAAAACAAAAGTTTGCAATGCATATGCTATCTTTGATTCTGCATTATGAAGAACACTATCTAAGAAAACTATGATGATAGCTGTAAACATTGTTCAGAGAGAGGAAATTCTTTCAGCTCAAAAAGTTAGACCCATTCTAATCATGAAAGCAACGTAAGCATTTACAAGGCCATACTGTCCTTTAAACCACTTTGGTAATGCAAGGGAGCCTTAAAACTTTTACACCTGTTTTATACTCCTGGGGGAATTCACAAAGACAATGGGAACAATTCACTAAGCAGGCAGGCTGCTGCATTCTGTTCTGCCTGAAGGGACACAGCCTGTCCCACGCCTACCTCCTCAGAAACACCCCAAAGCCCTGCCCTTCCACGTTGAATATGCTGCAATAGGGAGCAAGAGGGACAGTGTCTCTCACACATACCTCTGCCCATCCCGCAGGTGATTTACATCTCTACTGGTTGCTCCAAGCATCTGAACCAACCTGCCTACACTGCTGGGGAGGGGCGTGTGACCACTCTTGCGGCTTCCCTTTGTTTCCCAATTAGATGTCATTTTTCTGTGGGGAAGCAAAGAAGTCTGTCGGGGACATGAATTCTACTCATGCGCATTGATGCGGAATTCCCCCAGGAGTAACTGATTGTGTTTGGTCATTACAATAAAATATTGATGACTGAGTAGAAATTGCAGTTATGCCTTTTTAAAGCTTGTAGAAAGAAGCCATCTTGAAATTATGTTCATACTTACAAAGCTCCTTCGGGGAAAAAAAAAAGAGTAAAACGCTGTCAGGGTCAATGATTTAAGAAAAAAAATTAAAAGTGAAGGCAGAGCTTCTACCTACCCTCCAGCTGCAGCTGCATGAAGGCAGGTCCTGCCAAAATCATCTGGGGTGTCTATGTCAAAGCCTACAAAAATATGTTAGTATATTTTGAAACCATATGTAAATTCAACCCCTTCACCAAACGGCCCTTCAGTAATTAGGCTGTATGTCATGAAGTAAGTTTATGTTATTTACAACAGTAAACATTGAAACAAATTTTTCCTTAATTTAAGAATTTCTTTAGTGACTGGAATTAGTGAACTACACAGGGACGAATTTCAGTTCTCCCCACATTTTCCCCCACACTATGCTTCCCCTCTTTCTTCAGCCCAAACTGGATGGACCCTACATGTGTGTCCCATCTCGCATCGAGAGGGCACATAAAGCTAGTTAGTGATCTGATTTGAGAAGTGGTCCCTAGATTACAAATACGGGCTGCCTCTCCAATACCTCTATTTCGCACTCTCTCTCCCATTAACCCCCTAGGAGGCCTCATCCAAAGTACAAAGTATTTCTCAATTCTGTTCGCGGAACAATCCATCTCACCTTGCCTGACACCACTGTCTCCAAAATGGTCATCCATAGAGGGACAAGCGGACTTTGCAAGGTTTGCATCACTGTGGTGGATGAATTCAGATTCCAGAGGGGTTCTTAATATATGAATCAACTAATTTCACCTCCCTCCCAGCAAAAAATACACTAGTCAAAGATACCAATCTTCTCCAACATCAACTTAGTAAAAAGGAGTTTCTAGATACTGGTGTCCAATCTTTTCAGACTGAGGGCTGCACATATAATTTTTAAATGGTCAAACAACAATGACTGATGCTTTACATTATGTGTGCTGGTCCACATCCCTTTGTGCAACTCACACATACAATGGAAATCATCTGTAAATCCTCTGATGGAGATTATCTTGACACGGGGAAGTCTCCTGTAGGTACACATCTAGTACAACATAGCGCTAAAACAGAAAGTGGAAGTGGCTGGAGCACGCTGAGCTTTGCCTATCCTCCAGCTGCCACATGGTACCTAACAGACAGCTGTCAGCTGGTGCAAATTACAGCAAGATACTCTAACCGGTGCTGGAGAAGAGAATCAAGAAGCCTAAGCAGTAGTTCCTCAGCTTCTCTTCCTTTTCTCCCTTCTCCCAGGCTTCCTTACTTCCCTGTGGTGTGGAAGGGAGCCCTCCTTTTGCTAATCACTCTCCTAGGCGCAAGACAGAGACAGTCAATCTGCCCTTTTGAGCCCCCTGGAGCTTCCATATCTCATCAGGGAAGCAGACTATGGAGCAGCCAAAATTAGTATGTCTCCCCTTCCTTGCCATGCAGTATGTATTCAGCTGGAAAGGGACCGACACAGTTCAGCATAATCCCAGCTCGCAGCAGAGCTGATCCTGGGGTCACAGGTGAAGCAATACCCTGTACTCTTTCTTTATAGTGAGGGGGCTGATTAAACACTTAAGTTTGAAAGTCGCAGAGTGCTGCTCAGGGAACATGTTTTTAATTCATAATCAAACACAAACATTCTTCTTAATGCAGTTGCCCTCAGGGCTTACAGGTTAGATCCTGGAAGGGCACAGGTAGAACACCACCATTGTTCTAGGCAAAGTTGTACTAGAATCATGACAATTTGGAGTTCGAGTTAACAAGATGTTAAAGTGATATCACCTCATGTTCTGAACCACTATAGTTCCTAAACTACTTGTCTAGTTTGTCTCAATCCCTTCAGAAAATGTGTGCATAAGATCACACTTTTGAAATTTCAGGCATATTGCTTCAGTTCTGGCAAAGTTTTACAAGTTTTCAAATTTAGGCTTACCACAGAAAGCTTGCTTCATCTTTAACTATGCAAAGTAGATCAGACTAGCTAGCACAATCCTCAGCTATAAACAAGCTGATTATTTCTATGTACTATTGAAAAAGGGTTTAAATATTGTGAAATATAACTGAAAGTACTAAAAGGTTAATGTATATGTAGTAACCATAAAACACATTTTTTAAAGAGCATCCTACCTGATGAAAGGAGCTTTCTGCAACAGTCTGAAAATCCACTTAATGCTGCCAAATGGAGAGGAAACATCCCATGTACACCTCTCCTAAGATACATCATAGTGTTATTACAATAAAAGAATCAAGATTGCATGCTAAATTGCATATGTATAGGGTTTCATCAACAAAATCTAATTAGAATGATTAGATCTGAGGAAATCTCTTAATATGTTAAGAAGCTTACTTTCAATCTAAAAATAATGCATTAATTCAGACTGACAGTCAGTTAAAATGTATGAGGTTTTGGCTTGCATATTTCAACTATTATATTGAAGTACAAGTTGGCAACACAGTCCACTATTTCTTTTCTGATTTTTGTTTAAACTACAATGAGATGTGACACTATAACAAGATACAGTATCTGCAAAGAATATGACTGAATGCATTTCTAATCTCATGTTGAACATTTAAAGAGCTAAGAAAGAAATGTGAAACCACACACTACTCTGGCTTTCTAATTAATGCATTTCTGAACTATTTTAGCCTATGTCCAAGTTAATTACTTACTTTGCAGTGTCAGCACCACTTGTAATTAGAGTGTTGATTAGTAGCTCATGACCATATCTAGCTGCGATGTGCAAAGGTGTATTTCCATTTCTATCTTCACAGTCTATTTCAGCTCCTACAACATAAAAGTTAGTGTGAATGCACATAAATGGTACATGTACATGTTTGTTAGCAAAATGGTGTTAAAGATTAATAAGTACAAGCGATGGAGTGATTTTTTGGTTTAAAATTTTAAAATGTTTAGTGGTATTGAATACTAATGGTACTCCTAGGGAATTTTACGCCAAAAAATTAAAATTCTGTGCACAATATTTTAAAATTCTGCAAAATTCTGCATATTTTTATTTGTCAAAATAACACTCTATAATCACGCCAGTTTCAGTTACTTTGGTAATTTATTTCAAAATACCTGACAGAAAGTATGTCTGTAACAATACAGACAACCAAAAAGATTCAGAAAATGTTTTTTGACAAACAGATTCCTTACCAGGCATATTAATACAGAATTTGCAATATTTTTGGTGACAGTTACCTTATTTCAGTGAAATTAAATACAACAGAACCTTGTTTAACCACCATTATCTGGCTCTCCTTATTAACCAAACCACCAGCCGCTAAGGGCTGTCACCTGGCTCACTCACCACTAGGGTTGCCACCTTTCTAGCTGCTGGTAACCAGACTCCTGAGCCCTGCCCCCATCGCTCACACCTCCCCCGCCCCAAGGCCCCACCCCCATTGCTCACAAAATCATCTCAGGGGGCCTGCCTTCAGGTAAGAGGCAACCCCAACAGAGCAGGGGCTGGCATGGGTTGTTAATCTCGAGTCTCACCCCAGCCCACGATAACCAGATTTTTGGTTAAGGTTGCCACCTTTCTAACTGCTAATAACAGGACTCCTGATGCCCCTCCCAGCCCCAAAGCCCTGCCCCTGCTACACTTCTTCCCTCGAGGCCCTGCCCATCATTTTCTCAGCACATCCTCACATCCTCCCACTCCCTCCACCCCACAGTAACCAGACTTTTGTTTTGGGTGTCCAAAGGTTGCCAGGTCCCCTTTTAGACTGGACTTTTTGGGTCAAAAACCAGGCACCTGGCAACCCTAAATGGCACTCAGACAGAGAAGCCAAAAACCGGACTGTCTGGGTAAAACCCAGAGGGGTGGCAACCCTGCCCACTCTCCAGTTTATCTGGATTTTTGGTTATCCAATCTGGCTCTGGTCCCATGGAACTCATGGTTCCATCATAATACATTTGAAACACATAAAACCGGGAAAAGGAAGCATTTTGGTGGAAATCTCAAACTGTGTGTGAAAAAATAAAATTCTGCAGGGAACGTTAATTCTATGCAAATTCTGCATCCTGCAGTGGTGCAGAATTACAGCAGGAGTATAATGGACAGTGATGTAAATGCAGGTCTCTTGTCGTGTATCTGTAGAGCAGGGGTTCTCAAAATGGGGCTGTGAGGCAAGCTGTCAGCCTCCACCCCCAAGCCCTGCTACGCCTCCAGCATTTATAATAGTGTTAAATATTTAAAAAGCATTTTTAATTTATAAGGGGCTGGGGTTGCACACAGAGGCTAACTGTGTGAAAGGGGTCACCAGTACAAAAGTTTGAGAACCATTACTGTAGAGGGCAAATTGTTTCAGTAACTCAGTGCTGTAGAAAAGGGACAATAATACAAATATCCTTGCTTTTCCATCTTTAAAGTGAAGATATAGATGGGTAGAGTCTATATGCATTTCATCAGAATATAAAAACCTCACTAACTGAAATACTGGCCATAGCAAAACAAGAATGTGAAAATGTCATTAACATTTACAAAAATACTTTTTTTCTTTTTACCATTCTGGATGATAGTTTGTGATCTTGAAAATCTACCATGGATTGCTGTCATATGCAATGGTGTTTTCCCATCTTTACTCTGGAAATAAAACAAAAATAATAATTAAAAAAAAAAACTATCAACCTACAGCCAGCTACATTTATATATCAAAATCACCAAGGAGAAGTGATCCTTTTCCACCAACCCCTTCTATTCCCTCTCCACACTACTATAAAACAGTTGCTAGTAGCAACAATCCAGGATGACACTGCAGGGTATTCAACACTGCTGTTATCCTGTTCTCGTTAATCCCTTCTCCAGCTCCATCTGACAACTCAATGATGCACACTCACTCAGCATTATGCCTTTAGGACAATCAAGAGGATAGTGGCAGCAGATAATCTTAGCACCAAGAACTACATTTACTTCTTCCCTAAATCTAAAGCCAACAAAATAAAGCTTCTTTTAAAGAACTGACTTGTATTCAGACTGAATAAGAGAACCTTATTACAGAACATTACAAAATATGTTAGAAGACGGACATGAAAATATTCATCTATTTCTTTGATGTTACTTCAAAATGAAACTCATAAGTAATTCATCACAAACCACAAGTAATCCTTAAGGCAAACTATTCAACCACAGACGGTAATCTACATTTGACACACATATGAAAAGTAAAATTAACCACTCACCCAGAAAAGGTACTATGAAATAAGATCAACTTAAAAACTAGAATCCCCTCCTGTGTTAAATAGCACTATCTAAATGCATTCATAAACTGTCTCTCCTATGAAATTTAGTCCATAGTTAGCTCATAGGTTAATGAAAAATCTAAATGCACAAAAAAAAAGTTACACACACAAAATACTAGGCAACGTGACACTAAATTGCAGCCATCATATTACCATATAAAGCTATACCATTTTTTATTCCCTTAGGTGCACATACACAACATGTTAATTAACTGCATACAGCAGAATGAACACAAAATTTCCTACTGCAAAGGGGACAAAGTTAAACCGGCTGTGGGAACTTCCCCATTAAATATCTTGATGGCTGGCAATTAAATTCAGAACCAGAACATACAGGTAAGATTTCAGGAATATATTATTTCCTTCATGAGTGTGGGTTTTTTTTTAAAGTATTCTAAAATAAATAAGTTGGGACGAAGTATACACAGAACTACAAGAACAGATTCCTTAGGCAATGAACAGCAGCATCAATCCACTGCACCAAAAATAGGAAATATTTGAAAAGCTCCTTTCTTCCTTGGAAGTCTTCCATCTAAGTACTGATAAAGCCTCCCCTTACTAAGCTTATGAGATCTGACATGATCATAGCCTATGGTAATAGGCTAATTGTTATTTGGTTGCATTCACTGAAGCTCAATGAAGTGAGATAATAGAAGATTAAAACACAGGTCTCTTGTATAATGTACTATCAGGCAATATATGTCTATAAAATACTGATTTTCCAAAAACATAAATCTCTAGAAGAAGTCATTGTTATTACACAACAACAAGCAGCCTAGAACATCATGTATTCTCAAGTGGTCAACCAAACATGCCTAAACATGGTTTCACTTAAAATTAGATATATCGAGTCTACTCAGTCCACTGAGACCATTTCTTTTCAAGAATCCAGCTGATACTAGTTCAAATACAATTAATACATCCTTATAAATCCCATAATATACTTCTACATGTGTAAAATTGTTATTTGAGTTTGCTATACTCTTTTTAGACTAGATGTTGCAGGAAAGGAATAGAGTTGAGCAGTACTCACTAGGCTTTAAAGATCTAAATTACTATATGGATATTGACAATTTTGTACAGGCCAAAATAGCCTATATTTTTCCCCTCCCGTGGAAAACAGATAAAGCGGGAAATATATCAAAAGTCTAAAATTTCTGCTGCTTTTTAATCTGTTGTATGCTTTCCTCTCAGAGGTGAAGCCAACAAGACTCTGGAGTGGACATTTCAGAGTCTCCAGAACACTCACTCATCAAGGTCCACAGCGTATGCACACATGCATCCTCCTCCTATCCCAGATGCCCCACCTATGCCCCCTCTATATCTCTAAAAATCATGAAAGTAGGTGACAGTGAAGAGAATTATAGTAGATATCTAAACTTACAAAGTAATATACTTGTGATTATAAATTGAATATTGTATTTGTATGACAGTTGCCAAAAACTGTACAAATATTTTGAACTTTAGCATTAAAAGCCAAAAAATCAAGATATTTGAAAATAAAAAATTGAGCACAGCTGAAATCCTCTATACATATTGCTGAAAAGTTTTACAATAAAAACTCTACTGAATAAGAGTAGTCTAAAGATGCAAAAACCACAACACTATAAAATCCTAATATTTTAACTAAAGGAATAATCCTTAGGGAAAGCAAGGAATCTAATTTGGCCCTAAACCAGGGAACAACCATCCTATTCAATATTTGAAAACCAGAACTGACTGAGCAGAGCTGAACTACTCTATTACTGAAAAATTCACACTACTACAACCTCCTCTGCAAAGTAAATCTACTGCTAAGTCAATCTCCTTCCTTCCCTGCAAAAGTGTATCAAAAAAAAAAAAAAAAAGAAGAGAATTCCCATTTTAATTAAATAACCACCGGCAAAGCAAGCGAGAAATACCAATCTTAGTTACAGCAATATAAACCCACAATAACTCCATTAATTTTATTGCAATTACACTGCATTTATACCAGCGTAAAGAGGCCCTTAAACTTCTCTTGTAAGCTCATATTACCCTTCCCTACAAATGGATGTGGCAAGGCAAAAACGTTCTGGGATGCAGCCACAGATCCGGGCACTCTCTCTTTTCCAGTCATCGGTACCAGCGCTGAGATCTTCCCTGACACAGAAGAGTTGTGGTTTTGGATTGCTGAGATGGCGGTACCAATGGTTCATTGCTTGGAACTGCTGGATTCCATTGTTTATGGGTCAATCTTCTTGTGCCTGTGGGACTTAGAATCCATTCCATCCCCTGGGAGGGAATGTTGATTTCCTTGGATTCTGAGAAAGATTTAGTCTCATGCTTATGGGACTGCATCCTAATCTCCCAAATGAGGCCCGCTATCGGGTCAGCGGGGGTGGTTTTGCTGGCGCTGGAGTCAGACATAGTAATGGGAGGCTCACTTCTCACTGAATTAGCCATGATGTGAGCTTCTCCCAGGCAGTAGAGGCAGTGTTGGTGGTCATCGCTTATCAATAAGGATAGCATGCAGGAGGCGCGGAGTTTGTACCCTGGAGCTCTGGGCATCATCCTGTACCCGCACAGGGCAATGGAGAAGTCCTTAAAGTCTACTCTAAACTAATGTTAAAACTATTAATTACTAAAACCAGGAAAGAAAGAAAACTAGTAAAACTACTGTTAAAACTATTTACAACTATGCTTTTTACAACTGCATCAGATAAGGACGATGAAGGTTCCGACCTGGACCTTGCAGCAGTGAGAAGGAACTTGAGATGCAGTCCTTCCCTCCCTTTATTGCCTCGGACAGAAGCACAAGGCGGAGTCAAGGTGCATGCAAAGACTAACAGTCGCTACTTTCAAACTCTCTGACTCTGGGTGCATGGTGCACATGCGTAAACCCCCAGTGGAATACAATAGGGACTATCACTCGAAGATGAACCCTATGTTTAGGAGGGTGGAGAGAAAGATATTGGGCATCAGAGTTGTAGTCTAAATATTAGTTTTCAACCTGGGAATGATCTGACCCTTCCTATATATTCCAGCCAAATGGGTGATAAGTATCAGTTGGCTTTGCGACTGAGTATGCCAGGTTATTCTTGGGGCTGATAGCTGACCAGGATCTGCTGGCTTCTCAAATTTTTTTGAATATAATTTGTTCATACATTTATTTTTATTGCTTTTGTTAACCTCATTTATTTAAAATAAATCTAGACTTATATGGATCAGATGTCCTCCGCCCTAGACATCAGGGGCTGTAGCGAACTGTGAAGACCTCTGGCATATCTATCAATAAGCCACTTAGAACCTGCTCCCCTTAGTCCTCATACCTGGCATTTTGGTAGCAAGGAATGGGACCAGTTAGCGCTTTTGGCATCTGGAAAGGCACGGGAGGCAGCACAGGATTTTGGAGGTAGTTGCTGTTTTTGGCAGGATGTATCTCTTCAGTTCCTCTCATTTGTGGGCAGGAGCAGAGACAACCAGATTTTTTGGGGGGCCAGGGGCGAAGAAAAGGAGGGGGAAGGGTTTTGGACTCTTAGTTCCATAAAAACACCAATTTCCCCTTGTCTCTACCTCAATAGCCGGCCACATACCAACAACAATGGACAGGCAGGTTACCTTAATGTTTATGAGGACAACTGTCATCATTAGACTTGAGCGAGCTTCATGCTAAAATAGGGCAGTTCACACACCTCTCTGATAGTTGTTTCAGGCTCTTCGTTTGCAGACTTAGGAAGACCTCACAGCATTTTTCGATATTCAAATTTATTTTTGCAACCACAAGGCTTAGAAATTTAAATTTTATAAGTCAAAGGAAATACTAAATTCTGCAGCAGAGGTGGATTCTATGGTAAGTTCTACAGCCATAGAATTATGGCCAGGAGTACATTTTTTCCTCTCAGTCCATTTGGGGCCACTAATATGCTGACCATGTCAGCCAGCAATCTAAGTCCTTCTACTGGCGAGGTCTCCACTGCATCAAGTACAAGCTTTGGTTCCTTCCCTTTAAGGCCCTTCATAGCTCAACCCCTCCCTATTTATTGACTCTAGAATCTTCTGTTGCCCTTCACCATTCTACTAAGGATGCCAGCCTTGTTTGCCTGTGTATATTTCTCCCACAAACACTTGCGTGATTTCTTCCACACTGGTTCTTATTTATGGAGTACTCTCAGAAATATCTTCTAAAACTACTAATCTCTTTAAAATTTCTTCCCAAAACCTGCTTTTACTGTTATGCATATGGGACACTTCTAACAGATAATGGCCAATATGGATTTCTGATAATTATCTTATTTAGTGGGGCCACCTAAATGCATGTTCTTTCATTGTTTCCCTCATCTTTCCTCCTTTATTCCTTCAGATTGTATATCCACTATTTGCATTTCATCTTAAATTAGATTGTAAGTTCTTTGGGGACAAGGACTGTCATATACTCGTCGTCTGAAGAACTCCTAGCACAACAAGGTTCCACAATCTGACAGAGGCATATAGGTACTATTGTAATAAAAATATATTAAACCTTGTAATTTAAAATATTATATCTCCTATAAAGACATAGATATATCGTATGTTACAACTTACTGAATCCACTGAATTCATTTCCTTACCTTCATATTTACATCTGCTCCATTACAGACCAAAAGTTCTAAACACAATGCTCCATGTGTTGATGCAGCAGCAAAGTGCAAAGATGTAAAACCTTTCTCATTCATCTGATTTACATTAGCACCACAATCTATAAGTTCATTTACTACAACATCTTGTCCATTGTAGCAAGCTACATGAAGAGGTGTATTTCCATAGGCATTTGGTTCATTCATCTGATGGGAAAAACAAGACAATTAGTTAAAATACTGTGAAATTCTACCACATTTCTTTTATGCCATCAAGCAACAGTATTTAATTAAGTACAACAGAACATCTTTTGTTGTTATGCAGGATGTCTTCATTGCATTCTGGAATACCACAAAACAGTACATTAAATGTGTTCTGGACTGGATTTCCTTGACCAAAAAAAAGCTTTGGAATGGAATACTTTTTAATTTCTCTCAGAGGAGATAATTAAAGTGTTTGGTAGTGTGAAAGGAATAGTTGTGCGAAAGGAAGTTATTCTGCCACTTGTAAATAGAATTCTCCAAGTTTATTACCACAGCAGATCCACATTGTTGGGATCATGTACCTTGATTCTATGAGCCCCAAAAGCTCCTATAACGCAGAGACATTGCTGGCAAGTACATACCCTTCCCTTGATCTCAACATCAAGATTGTATACTGGAGGGTCTCACACTTCCTTGCTTTTGTAGGCACACCCCATTGCATGCAACAGAGGCTCCTTGCATTTCTTAGCCCCTCCTCAAGATGCCTGTCTGCCACACTGCCATCCCCTTCTATTTCAGGGGCTCTCTGCAACCTACCTCTCATGCCAGGGGTGGTGTGCCCTCAGCGTTTCTTCCCCACATTCATTCTTCTGGCACATGCCAGGATCTCTGTGTGCATCTCTATCCATCACCTTCTCCCATATCAAGGTCCCTCATTCTCCCCACTGCCAGGGTCATCCATTCTCTCCCAAGCCCCTCAAGGATTCTGTGTGCCACCAATTCATCCCCCATGCCAGGGCTCTGTGAATACCCCGAGTCCATAACATGTTAATGGCTACCATCAATCAGTTCGTTAATCTGTAGACAACTACAGAAGTGGCTAAAGCTGCTGGGTGTACTATATGAATGGAAAGGGCTCCATGTGCACCCCCCCATCCCATTTTCACCTAAATCAATAGGGTTTTTTTCACTGATGCCTAAAACATTCCCTGAAATTTTGGAATTGGGAAATTCCTACCTCATTTCCTTATGATTTATAAAGGCAGTCTAAAATAGTTCAAAAGTTATCACACTAGTGAGACAAGTTCCAATGACTCCACCTCCCTCAATTCCTTACTGCCAGTTCCAAATACATAGTAATAATCTAGATAAACTAAGCAGAAAAGTGGGTGTTGGTCTGCAGAGGCAACATGCTCTGACAGCTCCAGTTAAAAGTGAAGAATGTTTTTATCTTTTGCAAATTATTTTGCAGAACCTCACAGAGGACGGTTGAGTATTTAAACAGTAGAACTGCCCTCCCAAAATCAACATTAGGGACTTAAAAGTAAAATTTTACTCCTGCTGGAATTCTGCACCATTGCACAATGCAGAATTAATGTTCCTCACAGAATTTTATTTTTTCATGCAGAATGAGACAGCCAGAGCGCAGCTGCCAACAGCAGGACCTCCTGTATTTCAAAAATACTATTTTGAAATAAATTACCAAAAGAACAAACTGGTGTGATAGTGTTATTTTGTAGAACATACAGAATTTTAAAATATCGCGTGCAGAATTGTTAATATTGGGGCACAGAATCCCCCTCAGGAGTAATTCAATGTAGACGCTTAGGTGCCTAGATCTAGTCATCTAAATAAGTGGTCTGTTGTTCCATGGTACTGAATGTCTGCAGGGCCTACTGAATTTAATAGGAATTTTGGGTGCCAAATACTTCTGAAAATCAGGCCACATATTAAGGTGCCCAAATATGGATTTAGGTGCCTAATTTTAGGCACCCAAGTTTGGTCTTAGCACCTAAGATAAGAAGCTAATACTGCCTTAATGTGCAAATTGAGCTCCAAGTTACATTATACGAAGAAACATCCTAGTTTTCAAACTACAACTTCAGAAGCAATAGCCACTCTGTGCAAGATGATTCAAAAGGTCAAACTCCAATAGGCTTACAATTCACTTTATTTCTGAGATGATAAAAAGAGATTTATTACTGACAATATTTTTGTTAATATATTTTTATAACTAGGTACTTATATGACCATCATCAGTGTAGTATCAGAGTACTTCACAATCAATGATTTACCCTCAAAACTCCTGTGAGATAAGGAAGTTTTATCCCCACTTTACAGATAGGGAACTGAAACAAGAGATTAAATGACTTCTTCAAGGTCTCAGAAAAAGTGTAAATCAGAGTTAGCAACAGAACTCCAATCTCCCAAGACCCAGTCCAGTGCCTTAAACATAGGATCATTCCTTCCCTCCTGGAAAATAATGAAACCATTTAAGGACAAGTTTACCTTTAAGTGAAAATCTGTAGAAGAAACTTGAGCCTAGGGAGTGAAGTCTTGTAACCATTAAATAAATGAGTGAAGACCTTTTGAAGTACTCTTACCACCATTATTCTTGATCATGAAGAAAGGAGAATTCTCTGCGCCACTATATTTCTGATCAGTAATAGTTTAGACTTTTCTTATGTCATTTGCCTTTGGCTACATATTTACTTACATCAACTCCAAGATCTAGAAGAAATTTGACTACGCCGATCATTCCACTAGATGCTGCAGCATGTAGGGGTGTATATGATTTCTTGTCTTTGCATGTCACTTCAGCGCCATGGGTCACAAGTAATTTCACAACTTCAATGTGACCTGGGCAAATAAAAGAAATAAATAAATAAATATTAAGATGCAACTTAATTTATCAATTGTGCTCTGACTTCTACAAAAATAATATCAATTTATTATTAGCTGCACTTGATCAACTTTTAAAGGTGAAAAATCCAGTACAGACTCTCCTCATTTAAAAGAAGCAAAGAACCATATTCTTTCCCTACCTCGTTTCCTTATGATTTATAAAGGCAGTCTAAAATATTTTCTCCATGTATTTTCTCCTACTCCAAACACTCTCTCTAGCCTTGATTTTTGTTTTATATAAAAAATATCAGATCTTGTCTTCCGTTTTTGCTGAAGGATTTTTTGGAGGACTTAAAACCTTACATCATCAGCCCATTAACTCTCAAATCCAACTGAGAGTGGAAGGGATTTTTAGTAAGCTATTTAAAACTTTTGCTTATCTGATTTAATACCTATCTAACCCAAACTTCTGTCAAAGATTTGAAAGAAAAGCTCAGAACCTTGCTCCTTCAAACTGAAGACTGAGAAAACTTCCATTTAATTTCTTAAGGCATCCTGCATGAATCGTGAAAAGACTTCATATTCCTGAAGTTTCTAGAGTAGAAACAAGCAGAAAGATAAGTCTCTTTTTAAGAAAACATTTCTAGACTTTGTAATATAAAAAAATAAAATGATTTTTCCCTTACAAATGGTTTTTAAAACTTTACCCAAAGTGATTTAGAAACCCAAGTTCCATTTTCAAAAGAGACTTGAGAATTCATAAGCCTAAGTCTCACTGAAAGTCAATGGGACATACGCTCCTAATTCCCCAAGTCATTTTTTAAAATAAAGGATAGGCTATGCTTAAAAGGCTGCAGCAGCACAGCTGTACCAATGCATCTGTGGCGTTGTAGCGCTTCAGTGAAGACACTACCTACACTGACAGAAGGGCTTCTCCCATTGGCATAGGATGGTAATCCAGCTCCCTGAGAGGCCGTAGGTATGTTGATTGAGAGAAGCCTTCCTATCGATATAGCGCTGTCTACACTGGGAGTTATGTTGTTATAACTTCATTTATGTCAGATAACTTATGTTGCTTAGGAAGGGGTTTTATTCATCCCTGAGCAACATAAGTTATGCTGTCATAAGCCATAGTATAGACCAGGCCTGCACAACATGCGGCCCGCGGCGGCTCACTGTGCAGCCCGAGGGGGGATTCTAGATCCCCCGGACACGGGAAACACCATGCTCTGCGGGCAGCCCAGAGCCCTTTGAATCCCAGCCACAGCTGGGATTTAAAGGTCTCAGGGCTCCCTGTGCTTGCAGTCAGCCCAGAGCCCTTTGAATCACAGCCATGGCTCCGGCAGCCGGGCTGGGGCCAGGATTTAAAGGGTTCGAGCTCCCCTCAGCGGCAGGAGCTCTGGGCCCTTTAAATCTCTGCCTCAGCCCTGCAAAGCTCCCGGTTCCCCTGGCCATCGGAGCCCTAGGCCCTTTAATTTGCCCCTGAGGGCTCCCAGCCACCTCTTCAGCTGGGAGCCCCTGGTTGATTTAAGATAAAGTATCACCTCCCTACCCCCAACCTTCCTTTTTGGCCCACAGCTGTTTTGGTGAGGCGGCGCTGGGGAAGGAGAGTTTGTTTCCACAGGGCTGGGCATCGCTTGGGCGGGTGTTTCCGCAGGGCCGGGGGTTTCGGCCCTCAGCTGTTTTCTCTGGAGTAATGTGGCCCTCACCGCTTTACAAGTTGTGCAAGCCTGGTATAGACATAGCTTAAGTGAGAATCAGGTCCACTGTACATGAACTGATTTCTTTAAAAAAAATTAGGAAGTTAATTTTATCCTTCCCTCTCCGCTGTCCCCAAATCTATTAAAAAAATGAAAATTAGACAAGTGATATGCTCCAGGGATAAAGTATCCTATTACGTGTCTATAAAAGTAGCATGTGCTAAAATTGGTAGATAGAATGTAGCTTAGCTGAACAAGAGAAAGCATTTGTTTTTCCAGCTGGGTGAGCACACACCACAAAATGTATGTGTCCTCATTACAACCCCGATAATGCTTGTCCATACATAGCTGTGGCATCTCAAGCACTGAATTTCATTTCCTCAAAACTACTTCTGCAGGCAGGATAAATCAGATCTTAAATATTAGTTTATCTCTAAGAACACTGGATCAAGAACAGTCACACACATCAACCTCTTGGCTGAAGTGATTACACTGATCTACAATTTTTGAGAAGTCGTCTGCTTCAGAGATAAAATGTGATATTTACTATGTATTTTGATGTGCTGAATTCAAATATGACAATTAAAACAAATGATTGGCTACTGTTTCTAAGATATTTAAGTTTTTACATTTTATGTCTATGTCTATTGTGTAGATAGTAGAGTTTTAATCAAATTGTAAACCTAGGTCTTTTCATGTGTTTATGGTTGCTTTACATGATAATATTTCACCTGTTCTGTTTATGTAACACTTTAAAAATCAGCAAAACGGTTATATAAATACAATTTATTATGAAACAAAAGGCAAAAAACTATTATGTACATAGTTTAGTCCTATTCAGTGTCTACTCGGCGCTTCTTGGCTTGTCTCTTGTATTCATTAAATGGAGCATCTCTTGTCACTGTCCAGCAACAGTCTGCAAGCGTTGATGGGCTCCATTTGCCCTGATAGCCTACCAAGAGATTCCACTGCTGTAGTCTGGAGCCCAACAGCTCTGCCTTACTCTTGGGTAGTTCCAAATCCCTGACAAGATCATTCAGTTCACCTTGTGTTATGAGGTGTGGTTCAGAGGAGGAGGATGGGAGAAAATGTGGGTCCTGTAACATTGATGGTTCAGGACCAGAAGTTTCATCCTCTTCCTCTTCCTCGTCTGACTCAAGTGAGAATGATTCTGGTGCATCAGGAACCGGCAGTCCTTCTCCGTGGGGTACTGGGCATATAGCTGATGGAATGTTTGGATAATGCACAGTCCACTTTTTCTTCTTTGACACACCTTTCCCAACTGGAGGCACCATGCAGAAGTAACAATTGCTGGTATGATCTGTTGGCTCTCTTCAAATCATTGGCACTGCAAAAGGCATAGATTTCCTTTTCCTGTTCAACCATTGGCAAAGATTTGTTGCACAAGTGATGCAGCATATGTGTGGGCCCACCTCGTGTCCTGATCTCCAATTTTGCAGCCAAAATAAAGGTGATAGGCTTTCTTAACCATAGTGGTTATACTGCGCTTTTGTGATGCAAAAGTCATTTCACCACAAACATAGCAGAAGTTATCTGCACTGGTCACACAAGTACAAGGCATCTCTGCTCACTTTGGCTAAACAGAAATGTGTCCCTTTGCAAAATCAAACACTGACAAACAAGAGAGCATGACACTGTATGATTTCTAGAGCTGATATAGGGCAATTTGTTCAGTAGAGTGATGTAAGCTTCATTATGATTGCATCATCCAAGACTTCTAGGAATAACATGATGCAATTCATATCATGTATGACGCAATACCAGCTTCAGGTTGCATCACTCATTGTTTTGCCTAAAAAGCAAGTACTGTCCAAACGCAGTCATAGATTTATTCATAGAGCCAGTCAAAGATGTATTTTAGTCATTTCTGGTTTAAATTGAGATCCCTTCCCTTTATAACTCACTTATCCTCCGCCATTCCCAAGTCAAGGGTCGTATATACTGACCCCATAGCATATCTTGAAAACTAGAGCCAATCAACAATTTTAAGCATCATTTTCATTCTCAGTGACCCAGAATTAGTAAAGTTGGACTACATTTATTTCAGAAACATTTTGGCTGTAGAGCAGTGTTATCAATAGTCGAAGTCTGATGTCAGCATGGCTTCAAACAATGAGTAATGGTATTAACATTGCTTAATTCACTGGGAAGTGTCAGCAACTTTCTAGCTGCCATAAGCCTCCCCCCCTACAGAAGAAAGTCTGTGATCTTGTTCTGTTTTACTTTTTGGCACTATGTGTACGGATTTCCCAGCATGATGTACATATTTTACACTAGTACTGGATTGCTCCAATCCCCTGATTTCATGGATGAAAGACTAATTTAAAACAGGCTTCCAACACAGATTACTGCAAATTGGATTATTAATATTCTTGTATAAGTGAAGCAATTTCTAGGACAAGAAATCCAGATATTTGTGATTAGATCACTTTTACAACCATTCTGATTTATCAGGTGACCATCCATTTAAGTTTTTTTTTCCTTCCAAATATGCATTTTCTACTTTCTGAACTACAAAAAAGACTTTACAGACCTCAGCACCAAGCATGCTTGCAGCGCTTTATAAAGTTATTTAACAACTCTTCCTCAATCTATCCATACAAATTTAGGAGTTTCATTTATTGGGCAGATATCTATTCTGATATCTTTATATCTAAACAGAAACACATTTACCATGAACCCTCCCCAACCACCAATTATTATTATTAATAGTTTGAGTAAACGATTTGAAAAATTGTATTTTCCCGGTTTCCAGCTCCAGTCTCCACTTCCTGTTTCAAGTCAGGGTTTGGGAATACTGTCCTGACAAAAATCTCTGCAGATAAAAGCAACACTGAAAAAGCAAACAGCAAAGGCCCGGACTGACAGTGCTTCTGCAGTAACAGACAGGAGAAGTTTTACTCCTCTAAGGCCTTGTCTAGAAGTAAAGGGGGTGAGGGGTAAAATCATTTTTAACCCCATTTAAAACATTACTTAGCATCTAACATATATGCAGTTTAATATCTTTAAAATCATGTTAGACTTTGATCAGCAAATAGAATTGTAGAGAGGTTAGCACCTAGCATAGATGCAGTTTAAGTGATGTTTCAAATGGAGTTAACTAACTCAAGGAACCTAACTTAAAAAAAACAAACCCAAAAATATTCATTACTTTTTCTAGTCTACACAAGGCTTAAAAAACTAGACTGAAGACGGCAGGTTGAAACCATAGTTCTAGCTTCACTGGGAAGAAGAGAACTGAGGTACAAAGAGCAGAGTTGGGAATGACAGAGGGAGTGGTCACTTGCTTCCATAGCCATGCCTAGCAGGCAAAGGAGTAGAGCCTGTGATATCCTTTGCAGTCCCCATCTAGAAACGGTGCCAACAATGTTTCTTTCTCTGCTGACAGCAGCATGATCACCCAGCCTTTCTGCAGAAGCAGTCAGAAGCTCAGTTTTCTCTATGCCAGCCATTCTTAAACTGTGGGTTGGGACCCCAAAACGGGTCGTGACCCCAATGGAGTCACCAGGGCTGACTTAGACTTGTTGGGGCCTGAGGCCGAAGCTTGGGGGCTTTTGCTCTGGGCAGCAGGGCTCAGGTTACAGGCCCCCTGCCTGAGGCTGAAGCCCTTGGGCTTCAGCTTTGGCCCCATCCACCCAGGGCGGTGGGGCTATGACTTTGGCTTCCACATCTGGGATGGGGGACTTGGGGGGCTCAGGCTTCATTTCCCCGTTCTGAGGTTGTGTAGTAATTTTTGTTGACAGAAGAGGGCTGCGGTGCATAAAGTTTGAGAATCCCTGCTCTATGCAAACTATTTCTATAGTGGTTTTTTTAATGTGTATGTAACACACTAATCCTTTAAATGAAAGCCTTTCAGAATCACAGCTGAAAAAGTATGCTAAACTGCACTTCTCAGTAAAAATTAATAAGCACAACTTTGCTTTTCCTTGACAACTTCTCTCAGGGCTCATTACATTACTTGCTTTTGAATAGAAGTAGTTCCTAAGGTTACTACTTCAATATAATCTTTGCTATACTTATATCAGCACAAGCTTGACCTAAGGCAAAAAACAAACACCTATTCAAATACGATGTTAAATGGCTGTCCTACTGATACACATGATGGACATCTGTCCAAGCAGCATTCTCTCCTGGTACATATGCAGTAAGTATTAAGACTGAAAATGGGGCAAATTATCTAGATCTATGCTATTATCTCTACTATCATAACAAATTGATATGAACAAAGACCACAGAGTTAAAATGTTTCAAGTGTCTATGGCATAATGCATATTATTCATCAATAATGCACTAATCTTCAAGTTAGTCAGGCACCAACACAGTTCTAAACCTCACTCTGTTTTACTCAGTGAAGTTGCAATATCAAAGTTTTATGCTTTGTGCCACAACTGTAAGGTAAACTTGTTCATCAAATCATAGACCTTCCCATTACTAACTGCAATTCAAAGTTGCATTGGGACAATGATACTGAAGAATACTTCTTTATGAAAATTGTAAAAATGACGTACAAGACAAGCTGGAAAGAGTAGGGACATATTCTTATATTAAATATAGTGCACAAGGTGGGACAAAATCAGCTCCACGATCCAAGTGTCAGTGCACTGCAGAGGCACTGACAAACAATGATTTTGCTCTTCCCCTCTCCCCGACGCCCATCTCCACACCCTCCCCCACAGCTTTTATTTCTTTCTATTCTCCTGAGACTTAACTCCCCCACATCAGAAAGTATTTAGTTCCTCTCCCATCACAAAGAAGTTAATATGAATTGTTAAAAATAAAAACACATTAAGGTTGCGTTTAAACAATTTTGAAAAACGGAAATGCTAATGATTAAATAATGTAAGTCATTATATAATATATTGCTTAACATAGTTAATTCTGTATTAAGATATAGAATTGTAGGATTGAAAGGGACTTTGAGAGGTCATCTAGTCCAATCCCCTGCACTCATGGCAGGACTAAGTATTATCTAGACTATTCCTGACAGGTATTTGTCTAACTTGCTCTTAATAAAAATCTCCAATGATAGAGATTCCACAACCTCCCTAGGCAATTTAGTCCACTGTTTAACCACCCTGACTGCTAGGAAGTTTTTTTCTAATGTCCAACCTAAACTCCCTTGCTGCAATTTAAGCCCATTGCTTCTTGTCCTATCCTCAGAGGTTAACAACAGTTCTTCTCCCTCTACCTTTTATATACTTGAAAACTTATGTCCCCTCTGTCTTTTTTTTCCAGACTAAATAAACCTATTTTTTTCCAATCTTCCCTCATAGGTGATGTTTTCTAGACCTTTAATCATTTTTGTTGCTCCCCTCCAGACTTTCTCCAATTCATCCACATCTTTCCTGAAATGTGGCATCCAGAACTGGACAAAATACTCCAGCTGAGGCCTAATCAGCATGGAGTAGAGAGAAAGAATTACTTCTCATGTCCTGCTTATAACACTCCTGCTAATACATTCCAGAATGATGTTGGCATTTTTGTTTGCAACTGTGTTACACAGTTGACTCATATTTAGCTTGTGGTCCACTATAACCCCCAGATCCCTCTCTGCATTACTACTTCCTAGGCAGCTATTTCCCATTTTTTGTGTGCTCAATGGATTGTTCCTTCCTATATGCAGTACTCTGCATTTATCTTTATTGAATTTAATCCTATTTACTTCAGACCATTTCTCCAGTTTGTCCAGATCATTGTACCAAGACAATGTAACTGTAATGTTTCATTGCAAATGATCCGAAATAGCTGAATAGGATTTTCCTCCCCCTTCCCCAAACTCTCCACATATCCTGCCCTGAAGAGATTTCAGTCTATTTTTAAAAGAAGTGCTATATAAATGCACAATTTAAACTGATTTCAAAGCATTTTCCATGCTTTTTCTTTTTTAGTAAATCTAAAAACCAGCACAACATACAAGAATAATTTATATCTATGATGAAGTGCAACTGCCATTAACAGTGCTATAGAACACTGTACAAAAGTTTAGGAATAACTGGGAGTAGAAAAACATATAGTTAGATAAATTGTAAACTATCCAGAATAGAATTTGATCAGTACATTAATGCAAAACTACTAGCCTAGAATGCTGAGGGATCTCTAATTACAAATAGATCTTGGTTTTATCTCTCATCTGACTAAATCCTATACTTGCAGAGCATATAATATCAATTTTTCTATTTTCATTCTTCTCTCCTGGACTGGATAAACTATTATTTTTGAAAGTCAAATTGCACCACTGAATAGTCAAGACTATGGAATAGTATCAATTAACTTTTTCCTGAAATTAATAATTAAACTCAGGTTAATCGATGCTGACTTAATATGTTTATCACATAATTTACATTTTGAAGTGACACCTGCTTCTAGTCAATTTCCTAGAAATAGATCTCTGTTACTGTTTCAGAGCTGTGACCACTACCATAAATTCTTCAGTGAGACTAATACTGAGCTAAAAGAAAGGAGAACTGAAAGCAATTACAGCTGGTGCCAAGTCATAAGAAATTACAACTTTTTGTGATGTTAACAGAAAGTATTTTGTAAGTACACAGATGCCACAGGTAGAAAAGACAGCTGAGAAAAAAGTGTTGCAGCTGCTCAGAAGTCAAAGAAAACTAGTTGTTACTGAAAAGTGCATCAGTAGCTGCCTATGACTTATTTAGAAGTACAACTGATTTATTTAGCTAAGGCTAAAAAGCTTCTATTAGAGTATCAGAACTAAAAGCTCTTATCTGCTTTTCTTTTAATCTTTTCACTTCTTGAATGAAGCTGGAGGTGAGGAACCATGACTACAGACAAGTTGAAGAAAAGAATTTTCATACTTGTTATAAACAGCAAAATTCTACATAAAGGGATAATGGAAGGAAGTCTACATAAAGGAAGCCTATATCATTCTGACGTGATAACCAACTCATTGTGGACAACTTCACCATCAGAGGCAAGACAATGATTGGGGGAAAAAAGACGGTTACTCACCTTTGTAACTGTTGTTCTTCGAGATGTGTTGCTCACATCCATTCCAGGTAGGTGTGCGCGCCACGCGTGCACGTTCGTCGGAAACTTTTTACCCTAGCAACTCCAGTGGGCCGGCAGGTCGCCCCCTGGAGTGGCGCCGCCATGGCGCTTGATATATACCCTTGCCGGCCCACCCGCTCCTCAGTTCCTTCTTGCTGGCTACTCCGACAGTGGGGAAGGAGGGCGGGTGTGGAATGGATGTGAGCAACACATCTCGAAGAACAACAGTTACAAAGGTGAGTAACCGTCTTTTCTTCTTCGAGTGATTGCTCACATCCATTCCAGGTAAGTGAATCCCAAGCCATACCTAGGCGGAGGGGTCGGAGTGAGAAGTAGCGGCATGGAGCACTGCCGATCCGAAGGCCGCATCCTCTCTTGACTGCTGGACCAGGGCGTAGTGGGAAGCAAAGGTGTGGACCGATGACCAGGTCGCTGCCCGACAGATTTCCTGGATGGGCACACGGGCGAGGAAAGCCAGCGACGACGCCTGCGCCCTGGTAGAATGCGCAGTCACACGGCCCGTAGGGACGTGGGCCAAGTCATAGCAGGTCCTGATACAGGACGTTACCCATGAGGATAACCTCTGCGAGGAGATAGGAAGCCCCTTCATGCGGTCCGCTACTGCCACGAAAAGCTGGGGGGATTTGCGGAACGGTTTGGCCCTCTCCACATAGAACGCGAGAGCCCTACGGACATCAAGCGAGTGGAGCTGTCGCTCCCTGCCTGAAGAGTGAGGTTTCGGGAAAAAAACCGGGAGGAATATCTCTTGGTTGATGTGGAAGGCCGAGACCACCTTGGGGAGAAAGGCAGGGTGTGGCCTCAGCTGCACCTTATCTTTGTGGAAGACTGTATACGGGGGGTCTACCACGAGAGCCCGGAGTTCCGACACCCGTCTAGCTGAGGTGATAGCTACTAAAAAGGCAGTCTTCCAAGAGAGATAGAGTAGGGAGCAAGTAGCCAACGGCTCAAAGGGGGGCCCCATGAGCCGAGACAACACCAGGTTAAGATCCCAGGTTGGAGCAGGGAGTCGGACGTTAGGGTATAAACGTTCCAGCCCCTTCAGGAATCTAGTCACCGTCGGGTGAGAAAAAACGGAGCGGCCATCCCCACCCGGGTGAAAGGTGGAGATAGCTGCCAGGTGGACCCGCAAAGACGATATCGCCAGGCCCTGTTGTTTGAGGGATCAAATATAGTCTAAAATATTGGCCACCGAAACTTCCATAGGGCGGAGAGACCTTTCTCCACGCACCAACAGGAGAAACGCTTCCACTTGGCCGAGTATGTCGCTCTAGTGGAAGGCTTCCTGCTGCCCAAAAGAACCTCCCGTACCGGGGTGGAGCAGCGCAGTTCAGAACTGGTCAGCCACACAGGAACCACGTCGCTAGGTGTAGCGACTGCAGGTCCGGGTGACAGAGAGTCCCATGTTCCTGGGTGATCAGGTCCGGATGAAGGGGCAGGGGAACTGGGTCGGCTATGGCCAGGTCCAGCAGCATGGGGTACCAATGTTGCCTGGGCCACGCTGGGGCTACCATGATCACGCGAGCCCTGTCCCTGTGCACCTTCAGAAGGACCCTGTGGACCAGTGGGAACGGGGGAAACGCGTAGTACAAGTGGGTCGTCCATGGAATAAGGAAGGCATCCGCTATAGACCCGGGCTCCCTGCCCTGAAAGGAGCAGAACGCCTGGCATTTCTTGTTCCCCCCGGACGCGAAGAGGTCCACACGGGGATAACCCCACCTCTGGAAGATTGAGAGGGCGACGTCCGGGCGAAGGGACCACTCGTGTGATAGGAAGGATCTGCTCAGGCGATCCGCCAGCGTGTTCCGTACTCCGGGGAGGAAGGAAGCCGTGAGGTGAATGGAGTGGGCTACACAAAAGTCCCAGAGTCGCATCGCCTCGTGACATAGGGGAGAGGATCTGGTGCCGCCCTGCTTGTTGATTTAGTACATGGTCGTCGTGTTGTCGGTAAACACCGCGACAACGACCTCGAAGCTGGTGACAGAATGTTTGACAAGCAAGGCGGACCGCTCTCAACTCCCGCATGTTGATGTGCAGCTTCCCCTCCTGCGGGGACCACAGGCCCTGTGTTCTCAGTGTTCCCAGGTGGGCCCCCCAGCCGAGATCTGAGGCATCCGTTGTTAGGGACACCGAAGGCTGAGGTGGGTGGAAAGGGAGCCCTGCACACACTACGGACTGGTCTAACCACCAGCCGAGAGAATCTAACACCCCCTGGGGGATTGTGATCAGCATGTCTAGCGGTTGCCTTGCCGGCCGGTAATGTGCGATGAGCCACAACTGGAGGGGTCTCATGCGGAGCCGAGCGTAACCGGTCACAAATGTGCATGCTGCCACGTGGCCTAATAGGGTTAGACATGTCCGTATGGACGTCAAGGGGGCTGCCCGCAATCGCTGAACGATCGCCAACAACGCCTGGAATCTCGGTAACGGCAGAAGAGCCCTGGCCACGGTGGAGTCCAGGACGGCCCCGATGAACTCCACCCTCTGCGTGGGGAGCAGGGTGGACTTGTCCACGTTGATCATGAGGCCCAAGGTAGCAAACAGGCCGGTGATCCTGCGGACGTGGCTGCAAACCTGTAGTTCCGACGTGCACCGAATTAACCAATCATCTAGGTAAGGGAACACGTGGATACGACTGCGCCGAAGATGTGCCACAACGACTGCCATGTATTTTGTGAATACCCTCGGGGCCGTAGAAAGGCCAAATGGGAGGACTGCAAATTGGTAGTGAAGGCGGCCCACCACGAATCGAAGGAAACGTCTGTGGTGTGGCCAAATGGCAATGTGAAAATAAGCGTCCTGCATGTCGAGGGCGGCGTACCAGTCTCCCGTATCCAGGGATGGGATAATGGTCCGCAGGGATACCATGCGGAACTTCAACTTCACTAGGTATTTGTTGAGCTCTCGCAGGTCGAGGATAGGCCTGAGGCCTCCCTTGGCCTTGGGGATCAGAAAATAGCGGGAATAAAACCCCTTGCCTTTCTCGTTTTCCGGAACCGCCTCTATAGCTCCTTTGTTGAGGAGCGTCTGTACCTCCTGTCGAAGGAATTGCTCGTGAGAGGGGTCCCTGAAGAGGGACGAGGAAGGGGGGCGGGAAGGAGGAAATGATATAAACTGCAGGCGGTATCCCGTCTGCACCGTGCGTAAGACCCAGCGGTCCGATGTTATTTGGGTCCACGCCGGGAGGAAAAACGAAAGGCGGTTGGAAAACGGGGGGGAAGGATCCGTGGGGAAAACTGTTACTGCGCCCTCGGGCGCACCTTCAAAACGAAGGCTTGGGCCCAGGCGGGGGCTTAGAGGAGCTTTGATTCTGCCCGCCCTGGTTCCCCGAATGTCTACGCCTTCCATTCCTGCCACGGCGCCTATTGAGGTCCTGCAGTTGGCGGAACTGGGGGTATGGCCTGCGCTGCTGTTGCTGCTGTGGCCGGAAGGGTCTGCGCTGCGTTCCCGGCGTGTGCATCCCGAGGGAGTGCATAATGACCCGATTGTCTTTGAGACTTTTAAGTCTGGGGTCTGTCTTCTCTGAAAACAGGCCCTGGCCTTCGAACGGGAGGTCCTGGATGGTGTATTGGAGCTCCGGTGGAAGGCCAGAGACCTGAAGCCAGGAGATACGGCGCATCGTTACCCCTGAGGCGAGGGTGCAGGCAGCCGAGTCTGCAGTGTCCAAAGAAGCTTGCAACGAGGTTCGTGCAACCTTCTTGCCCTCGTCCAGAATGGCCGCAAATTCTTGGCGGGCCTCCTGTGGCAGCAGCTCTTTGAATTTGTCCGCTGCCACCCACGAGTTAAAAGCATATCTACTGAGCAGGGCTTGTTGATTTGAAACCCTGAGCTGAAGGGCCCCAGCCGAATAGACCTTATGGCCGAGGAGGTCCATACACCTGGCCTCCTTGGATTTGGGGGCTGGAGCTTCCTGTCCGTGGTGCTCCCTCTCGTTCACCGACTGCACCACCAGGGAACACGGTGTCGGGTGGACGTGGAGGTACTCGTAGCCCTTGGAGGGGCCATGTACTTCCTCTCGACGCCCCTCGCCGTAGGGGGGATGGAGGCCGGTGACTGCCAGATTGTATTGGCGTTGGCCTGGATCGTCCTAATGAAGGGTAGGGCGACCTTGGTGGGGGCATCAGATGAGAGGATGGTGACGATAGGGTCCTCGATCTCAAAGACCTCCTCGGCTTGCAGGCTCAGATTCTGAGCTACTCGCCTAAGGAGGTCTTGGTGCGCCCTGAGAACCAGCGGAGGAGGTGCCAGCCACCGCTTCGTCGGGGGAGGAGGATGAGGAGACCCCCGGCAAGAAAGTGTCCAGTGGGGGGTCCCCCTCAGCCCTCGCCTCTGTCTCAGGAGCAAGAGCAGGGTCTTGCTGCTTTGATCCTTCCTCTCCATCCGGGGAGGGAGGGGGGCGAGACAACGAAGCCTCTGGCACCCTGTGCTCCGCCGTTGCAGGCCTAGCAGGAAGCTGTTGGGGGCCCTGGGCTTGATGGTATGCCCAGGGGGTCCAAAACCCCCACTGCTGCGGACCCTGGTCCTGTTGCGGAGGGTCCTGAAACAACGCCGCCTGCCTGTCAGTGCCCAGCGCATACACGCTGTCCGCTTGAGACGACACCAACGGCTGCCTAGAAGGCCATGGCGGGGCCGACCCCGGCTGATAAGGGTCTGCGCGGTTCGGCACCGAAGATCTTATCAGTACCGGGAGCCATAGCGGCGCCGGGATCGGGACCGGGTTCTGTCTCGGTGCCGGGATCTGGATCGGTACCGGCCGCTGCTTCGGTGCCGGGATCGGGACCGGGACCTGCCACCGACGCGGTGCCGGGAGGTCGACCGGGACCGGGACCTGCCACCAGCTCGGTGCCGGGAGGTCGACCGGCACGGTGAGTGACGGCGAGACTGGCTCCTAGAGTCACGGTGCCGGTATCGACGGCTGGAGTCAGACCGCAACCGTCTGGAGGTCGATCGGTGCCGCGAGTGCGACCGGTACCGCCGAGGGGAGCGGTGCCGGGACTGCGAGCGGCGGTGGGATCTCAAGCGACCGTGGCGTCGGGACCTGGATCGCGAGCGCGAGTCCCGAGACGGTGCCGTCATCATGGGCTTGCCCCTAGATGCTATCCACACCGGAGGTACCGGGGGTGGCGGCTGAGTAGACTCAGTTAGGGCGATAAGGTCCCGTGCCGAGGCGAAGGTCTCCGGAGTGGATGGGACCAATAGCTCAACCCCAGATCTTATGGGGGAGCTTGGCGGCACCGGACTCGACGGACCCACCGGGCCCGGAGTCGACGGTGCCGGTAGCGCCGCGGCCGATGTCGATGCTGGGCGCGCCATTCGGGTCTGCCTGGCTGGAGTAGCAGACGTTGACGGTCTCGCCTCTGCACCCGGTGCCGGGGAGTCTTCCCGGTGCCGGTGCGATCCGGTGCCGGCGCCGAGATCATGGCCTGTGAAGCTGCCGGGTCAAGTGCCGCCTCCATTAGGAGAGTCCTGAGTCTCTGGTCTCTCTCCTTCTTTGTCCTGGGCTTAAAAGCCTTGCAAATGCGGCACTTGTCCGACCTGTGCGATTCCCCCAGGCACTTCAGACACGCGTCGTGGGGGTCACTGGTTGGCATAGGCTTTCTACAGGCCACACACTGCTTAAAGCCCGGCGAACCAGGCATGAGCCCGGTGCCAGGTGCCGGGAAGGGCTACAGCCCAGACCGGCGAACAACTATATACAATACTATTTACACTACAACTAATTAACTAACTATACTTAACGACCTAACTAACGACTGTAATAATAACGGTAGTCAACAAGGAGAGCTAGGGACGTGGAGGACAGCTATGCCACGCTCCACAGTTCCAACGACCGACACGGCGGTAAGAAGGAACTGAGGAGCGGGTGGGCCGGCAAGGGTATATATCGAGGGCCATGGCGGCGCCACTCCAGGGGGCGACCTGCCGGCCCACTGGAGTTGCTAGGGTAAAAAGTTTCCGACGAACGTGCACGCACGGCGCGCACACCTACCTGGAATGGATGTGAGCAATCACTCGAAGAAGAAGAGGCTGAAATCCTGGAATAAATGTGGAAGTGCAATAATTTGACGTTTTATTCTTGGTCCATTTCCCTGTTAAATAAACAAAACAAAACCCAAGCAGGGAGCCAACCAACCAACCAGAAATACAGCTATCTTAAAGGCTATTCTTCCTCCTTTTTGAGTCAGCTTCTAATACTTTACCAGAAAACATAATATTTTTAATAAGGCTTTTGACATAGTCCCACATGACATTCTCATAAGCAAACTAGGAAATGTGGCCTAGATTAAATTACTATAAGGTGGGTACACAACTGATTGAAAGACCATACTCAAAGAGTAGTTATCAATGGTTATCTATCAAACTGGAGGTCCCACAGAGATCAGTTGCAGGGCCAGTACTATCAATATTTTCATTAATGATTTGGATAATGGAGTGGAAAGCATGCTTATAAAATTTGTTGATGATGCCAAGCTGGGAGGAAATGCAAGCACTTGGGGAACAGGATTAAAATGCAAAATGGTCTTGACAAAATAGAGAACTGGTTGGAAATCAACAAAATGAAATTCAATAAAGACAAGTGCAAAGTGCTACACTTAAGGAAAAATGAAATGTACATCCACAAAATGGAGAATAACTGACTAGGTATTGGAGTTGCTGAAAAGGATCTGGGAATTACAGCACATCACAAAGTGAATGAGACAGTGTGATGCACTTGCAAAAAAAGCTAGTATCTTTCTGGGGTATATTAACAAGAGTATCATATGTAAGACATGAGAGGCAGCTGTCCTGCTCTATTTGGCACAGGTGAGGCATCAGATGGATTAATGTGTCCAATTCAGAGTGGCATACTTTTGAAAAGATGTGGATAAACTGAAGAGAGTTCAATAGAGAGCAACAAAAATGGCAGAAGGTTTAGAAAACCTGACCTATGAAGAAAGGTTAAAAACTGGGCATGTTTAGTCTTGAGAAGAAAACCTGAGGGGTGACCTGTAACAGTCTTCAAATATGTTAACGGCTGTTCTAAAGAAGACAGTAATCAGTCTCTCTCCATGTCCACTGAATGGAGAACAAGACGTAATGGGCCTAATCTGCAGAAGGGAGATTTAGGATAGATATTAGGGAAAAGGTTTTTAACTAAAAGGATAGTGAAATTCTGGCTGTAGATCCCCATCTTTGGAAATATTTAAGAACACATTGGACAACACCTGTCAGGGAAGGTCTAGGTTCACTTGACTCTGCCTCAGTGCAGTGGGCTTGAACAGATGACTTCTCAAGGTCCCTTCCAGTCACATTTCTATGACTCTATAACAACCACTTATGAGTGATGGAGAATTATATTTCTCTCTATTCAGTTTCCTCGTATGCCGATCTTTCCTCTTAATAGCCATGGGGCATTAGTACACAAATTTTCAATCAAAAGTTAATGTTTAGGGGGGGAAACTGCTTTGCTTTCCTTTCTTAAAATAAATTAGCATGTTATTTTTTTCTGCCACAAAAGCATTCATTAAAAAAAGACAGACAGTTTGCTGTATCCTATTACAAATTTTATGAGATGTATAGACACCTTCCTCGTAATCATCTACTAAGTAACCATGACTAAATGTTTTTGCCAAGTATATAAATTCAATAAAATGAAGTGACTGACTTACTCCCTAATGCACAGAGAATCAGTTGCAAAAGTGTACGTACCCATATATGCTCCCCAGTGTATAGCTCGTCTGTCTTTCTTGTCAAATGCATTAATATTGGCACCTCTAGACAATAACAAACTCACCATCTAGGGTGAAGAAAGAAAAATAAGTAAAATACCTCTGCTCAGAATATAAAACTATGCACAGAATGTGGCATAATAATGAAAGCAAAGAATAAATCTTGGGTGAAATGAACAAAATTTTTAAATCTTTTTAAAACACCATTCCATTTACATTGCTTCTGATATTTTGTGCATTCAAGTATGCTGGCTGCCCACATTCGTGACAATGTTGTGATCATGGGGTCCTCTAAATTATATATCAAGTGACAACCAAAATATTTCAGGATTACCTATTTTATGCAACTGTTTAACAATCATGGCATACTATATGTTTATTAAAACTAAAGAAGTTAGTTAAAAATCTATGTATTTAATCACCCTACAAATTTACACACTAAAAACCTTTCATTTCCATACAAATTGCTTAAAGTCGATAAATTACACTATGGCTTCAGTCACTAGAAATTAATTTACAATTTAAGCTTATGCATATTAGCAGAACCCAGTCTACAAATAAAAGTTTGCTGATTTTTTCTGGGGGAATACAGAAACTAGAAAAAGCATTCCTATAGGCTAGTAAGAAGTCCACACCTCACCACTGGAACAGTATTCTTCAGGGCTTTAGTATGGGGATGTTAACACTGTAAATGTACTTTACTGTACATTTTACCATTATCAGATCATGTACACATATGCAAATAACAAATAATCAGAGCTTTGGTGGGAGGCAAGAGGGCTAAGAAACAAGATCTGGAAAATAATCCATACCTCAACATGTCCACTGAAGGCTGCATGATGTAATGCTGTTCTACCTGCTCGATCTGACACATTTACATTACTTAGAAGAGGCACCAAAGCTTCAGCACATTTAACAGCTTTATTTGCAGCTGCTATATGTAGAGGTGTCTGCCAGTTTTTGTCACGGGCATTGACATCTGCTGAATGCTTTAACAGCACCTGAACAGCATCCTGAAAATATTTGCAATAAAATAAATTACATTACCAAAGAACTAAAAGAATACACTTAGAAACTCCTTGTAAAGTACAACAGAATCTCACTAATTCACACTTTGATAAACTGCATTCACATGTATTTTCAGGTTAAAAGTTTATTCTCAAACCCAGCAAGCTTCTGTGATGGTTATAGATCCCTCAAACACGGCTAAGGCACTTACAATTGGCATTTGACACTGGTGGAATTCCCCATCACAACATCAATAATGCTCAAGGCTCCCTCTATTAGTATGCATTAGTGAGGCACTATTGTACTTAAAAATATATTACTATCAAATGTTAGACACCTTTTTTCAAAGAATAAAACAGCTGCAAATGGTATATTATAGATATGGAGAGTTTAATAACCATACTTTTTAGATATGTGCGTGTATATAATACTATCATATTATAAACAGACATCTTCAAAAGGAATATAATTGTTAATGGTGCCAAAGGGACAATCCTTCTTTAGAGTTCTATACAACAGTAATTTTGTAAGTAAGAAGTTTCATTCTCCTTTATAAAATCAACTTTAAACTGCAAACTTTTATACCATTCCTTTTACATTCTTACAGAAAGTAAAACCAAAAACAATCCTGTTAATAACATATGCACACAATTGCATACAAAGGAAAACAGCTTGTCAATACAAATATTAAGCTGTAGATGCAATACTTCATTTTTCATTAAGTCCACAAAGTTTTCTAATTAATTGTTCCTTTAGTCAAATGCAAAAAAAGAGTGCAAAAATCAGATTACCATTCTGAACTTAAAACATTCTACTAAGGTTAAATATTGCAGGTGTCTCAAATTGCAGAGCAATGTTATGCATATATGTCTGTGCTGCAATACCTAGACATCGCTGTGAATTATGGGTGGAGCGGAAATAGGAACGCTATATTCCATGTATTTATTCCATTAGAAGAACCTGTCAAAAGTTATCCTAAACTATATATTTAATTTCCTCTCCTCTTAACAAAACAAAACGTGTAAGAGCAACCTAGAAAATACTTGAGCCTCACTTTAGAAATGTACATTGAATGAATAGTGAAATGGATATGGACCCAAAATGTATTTAATGGTTTACTAGGAAAAAGCTGATTATATATCAAGTCTTTGGCTCCTCTGAGACTAATATCAATGAAACCACTACAAGAATCAGGAAATAAATACTAGAAGAGCTCTTGTATGGGTTGGGCACAAATTGTCAAAGGAAACACTAATTTTACTGTAAAAAAAATTACTCTGGTCTTAGTGTACAGTTAGTATGTGTATGTGCAGTGATGTATTTTCAAATTAAATGAATCTGCTTAATTTTTTTTTTTGACAAAACACGCCAGCACACAAACGGAGTGCAAATGCAGATTCTGAAGACTAAAAGTCTAAGCTGAAATATGTTCAAGAAAAAGAAGTTTGAAAACAAAATCACCAAATATATTCAAGATATTTAGGGTGACCAGACGTTCTTGTTTAATTGGGTCTGCCCTCATTTGGGAGGACAATTCTACTGGATTATACCAAAACCAGGATTTAATCACAGAGTTTCCTTAGCTACTGTACACAAGAGCTTGAACAACTACACTCCGCCCCAGAAACCAGTCAGTAACCAGCTCAAGAGGGAGCATCCCTGTGCTGCTCCCAGCTGCAGGGTGTGCTAATATGTGTTCCCATCCATCTGTTTATAAGATCTTCCATCATCCTAATATTTAAGTGCCTCCCAAATATGTAAAAGTAGAAACAACACTAACAAGCTCTCTTTCTTCCATTCTAACCTCTAGGATAAATAAATTTGATTAGTGCATAAGATTTGTTTCGTTGCATGTTGTGAGTATGTAGAAACCCTATGGAAAAAGAAGAATAAATAAATTTTGCATTTAAAAGTAATTATTTCTGTGGTCACTTATCTCTTGCAGGAGTAAATTCCATAGTTTAGATCCAGTCACTGTGTCTCCCACATGCTCTTCCAGAGTTGGCTGATAAGATTCATTGTTTTGACACAATGTTGTTGTTATAGGACAGGGGTCGGCAACCTTTCAGAAGTGGTGTGCCAAGTCTTCATTTATTCACTCTAATTTAAGGTTTCACATGCCAGAAATACATTCTAATGTTTTTAGAAGATCTCTTTCTGCAAGTCTATAATATATAACTAAACTATTGTTGTATGTAAAGTAAATAAGCTTTTAAAAATATTTAAGAAGCTTCAATAAAATTGAAACGCAGAGCCGCCCGGACAGGTGGCCAGGACCCAGGCAGTGTGAGTGCCCTTGAAAATCAGCTTGCATGCTGCCTTTGGCATGCATGCCAGAGGTTGCCTACCCCTGTTATAAGAGCTCATGGTCACAGAGGGAGAGTGCTCTCTCAGGTAGCTAAGAGAAGCCCATGGAAGGCTTTTAATATCAGGACAGACTTAAGTTGGACTATATTCAATGGGGAGCCAATACAAAGAAATGAGCGCCAGGTGACCTGTGTTGCTATAGAAACAGACTGCTTTACAGTATATCAGCTGAAGCTTTTTGCACATCTAAGGCATGCAGGGGTTGGGTCAAAATGAAGTCCTGCTGGAGTCCAGTTCCTTGTGGGGAGAGAGGAGGGTGGGAGGTAGTTGTAGAAGTTAAAAAGTTCCTATGGGGCAGACCTCTGGGTTGGTCCATTGTGAGGGAGAAAAGTGCTACCCTTTGAAGGCTGGTCCCAATCTCCAGATTTATACGTAGTTTTGCCATAATAAAACCAGTTCACTGCAAGTTCTTATATGCTAAGGTTATGTTAATGCTATGCTAATGTGATTTACAGTTTTCATTTTATTATACCTCACAGTCCTAGAAGCAAGGCAAGACTTATACAAATGAAAAATTAATATTCTTGTTTTAGGAGTGATAACTAACTGAGCAGAGGAAACCAAAAAATCATTAGCCAAATTGTGACAGATCCTAGTGAGAGTATTCACAGATGAGGAGGAAATGAAGGAGAAAGCATGCAAAGAGCATCCCATCCCTCACACAAGGGGCAGAAACAATTATAGTCCCAATGCCCAGAAGAGTGCAGGGACTGCTGCTTCAGTAAGACTCTCTCAGGGGAGCATACTGCATTACCCTAAAGGATAGTATAGCTCTGGGGTCGGCAAGCTTTCAGAAGTGGTGTGCCAAGTCTTCATTTATTCACTCTAATTTAAGGGTCTGTGTGCCGGTAATACATTTTAACGTTTTTAGAAGGTCTCTTTCTAAAAGTCTATATTATATAACTAAACTATTGCATGTACAGTAAACAAAGGTTTTCAAAATGTTTAAGAAGCGTAATTTAAAATTAAATTAAAATGTTGATCTTACACCACTAGCCTGCTCAGCTCGCTGCCAGCCTAGAGTTCTGTTCACCTAGGCCGGCAGCGGGTTGAGCAGGGCCTGCGGCCGGGACCCCAGACCATGGTGGGGTGGGGTGGGCTGGGGTGTGTGGGGGCGGTTCAGGGATCAGGGCAGAGGGCTGGGGTGTAGGGCAGAAGGCTGGATGTGGGAGGGTCAAGGCTCACGGCAGAGGGCTTGGGTGGGGGTGGGGGTTCAGGGCAGAGGGATGGGGCTGTGGGGATGCAGGGCAGAAGGCTGAGTGTGTGTGAGGGGGTCAGGGCAGAGGGCTATGGGGGGTGCAGGGCAGAAGGCTGTGGGTGTGTGGGGGTTCAGGGCAGAGAGATGGGACTGTGGGGAGGCAGGGCAGAAGGCTGGGTGTGTGTTGAGGTGGAGGGGGTTCAGGGCAGAGGGATGGAGGGTATGGGGGGTTCAGGGCAAAAGGCTGTGGTGGGGGGTTCAAGGGTCAGGGCAGAGGGCTGAGTGTGCGTGTGGGGTCAGGACAGAGGGCTGGGGGTGTCTGGGGATGCAGGGCAGAATGCTGTGGGGGGGAGGTCATGGCAGAGGTGCTCTGCCCGTAGGGGTGCTCCCAGGCCCCTGCCCTGAGTGGCTCATGGCAGGGGGCTGGAAGAGATATGCCCTGTTCCATCCCCTTCCCCAAGGCCTCGTCCCTACCTCCCTCTGTCTCCTCTATGGAGCTGAGTGCATGCTGCCGCTTTTCCCCCTCCTCCTCGCTAGGGCCATCAGCTGATTGGCGCAAGGATGGAGAGGAGGCAGGGCAGGAAAGCACCACGCTGGGGGAATAAGCAGGGGAGGGGGAAGCTTGGCTGCCATTGAACCAAGCTTCTGCCTCCTGCCCCCACAGGAGAGAGCGGTGGGCGGGGGGGCTGAGTGGGGCTGGGGGCCAGGACCATGGCAGGCAGTTGCATGCCGCTCAAAATCGGCTCGCATGCTGTGTTTGGCACGCGTGCCATAGATTGCTGACCCCTGGTGTAGCCTATGCACCAAGCCATTCACAGAAGAATTGTGCCCAAGTTCCTTATGGGACAACAGCTCCACATTAGTACTTATTTAGGCTAGCGGCTATATGCTACTATTTGGCCCAAAAGCAAAATCTAAAACGGATGGGTTTAGATCCAAAGTCTGATGCCTGAGACTCTGCAAAACCAAAACCATCTCATTTCATTCTCTCTCTCTCTAATAAAAATAAAGCAATAATAGTACTGATATGACTCAGGTACAGAACTCTGCATAGGCAGGTTCTGTGAAATTCTCCCGCATGACTCTAGCAACAATGCAGCTCAATCCTAACCTTCAGCATTTTTACTGAGCTAATTTTATGACATTTCATAGAATTAAAATTCCAGATAATGCCAGTTTGAAACTCAGAGAGAATACAATATCTGAACAATGATATAAATGCACCTCTTAGTTTTTCTTCCTACGATATTTCTATATTCAGAAACATATTGATATATGCTTCAAAAACCTTGATTTTCTATGACAAAACAAAATGCCAGATATAATTTTCTTAGCAGCTTGCTCTGCTCTATTCTGTACGTTTGAATGTTTCAGATGAAACTTAAACCTACAAGTCCAAACTAAATACTTTGTGTGTGTGTTAAAACGCTTACAGCTGCTAGTACAATTTTTTCAATGTTTTCAATACAGAAACTATGAAAATGCTTGCCTATTAAAAATGAAAAAAAAAACACCCTACGAAATTGTGCCGTATAGGTGAAAATAAACCCTATTTTTTTCTAGAGTATTTTTCCCTTATACTGAACCACTTCAGTTATCTCACCTCAAAGGAATCATGGACTTTATGTTCTGAATTCAGAAATATTCCCTGTCATGGGAATGGCATTCATGATTTATTATTTCCATGTACAAGGATTTCCGGTTCATATTGTACTAAAATAATAAAAACAAATTACTTATACTTATTCTAGATTCTTTTAATGAAAACTTAAGAGCATATTATTTTTGCAATTTTTGTTTCTGTATTCTGCAATTGGAATTATAAAGTTATGCCCCTTCCCCTTTTTTGATAAATTAAAAAAATCTGTTGCAAACATCTTGGGCTCTAAGCATTTTCAGTGGTTTCACTCTAAGAAAACTGAATAAGAAATAGAAGGTAGTCTGAGATGCGGTATTTTATTTTACATGGAACTGTTCTTAAAAAAAAAAGTGTTTATTTCATACCTCACTACATGATGCAACAGCTCTGTGTAAGGGAGTCAACCACTTGCTGTCTTTGGCATTAACTCTAGCTCCTGTAACAAAAAATAAATAAAATTAATTGACAGTGTATTCACACAAAATCTAAGTGTTCCAATAGACAAATTACTGTACAAAGTTACTATAACATTATAAGCTAGGCTAGTTAATACAGGAGGATGTTAAAAAAAAAATACTTTTCTCCATGGGCTTTGAGTTATAGGATTCTCCCTTTGACACACAGATGAAATTCTGTAATTGCTTGTTCACTAATAGTGAAGTGTATTTAATCAGTTATCTAAACTAGTGAAATCTATTTTCCCAATGGTACTTCAAAGGGCTGCTGTGGCAGGAAAAAGAGAAGCACTGGGTATCCCTGTCTTCATGCAACACAAAGCCAAGCACCCACACCAAACAAAAAACATAGTAGTATTCTGAGAGCAGATGAGGGAAAGAAGATTCACGATCCCCCTTCTCTCATACCCCTTTGTGGTTGGGCAGATTTGTCTGCTTCCCTGCTGTTGACAGATGGGGTAGTGCTCGGTGTCCCCCCTGGGACCTGGAGTGCATGAGGGAGAGAAGAGCAATATTTGATCCTTTCCCCTAGGCACACCCAGTTGGCTTCTGGACACCCTGAAGCTGCTTACTCCTGCCCTACAACTACTGGAAAGCGTGCTTCTCTTCAGCAGTTGGATTGCAATGATCCTGCCTCCTCTGCCAGAGAGAATATTCCCTCCTATTTGCTAAGCAATTCCTAGAAATCCCTAAATGTTTGTTTGGTTTTTTAGGCCCATTTTGGGCTTGACCCTTGGTTTTTAAAAAGTAAAACAAAATGATAGCCAAAAACTACTAGAGTCAATTGGGAAATTATTTCATTGAAACTCTTGCTGGGGGAAGGAATGAAGAGTTTGCTTTTATCAAAGGGCCTTCACTTGTAAAATGAATTTATGAAAATTTCCATTTAACTCAGCCACCATTTTTTGTCAAAAAGTGTTTTGACAATTTTTTTGACCAGCTTTGGAATCCAAATGTTAATGATAAATCTCTATATACTAAGATGAGCAAAAACCTCTTAAATCATCAAGAAAAGCAAGCCATTTATTGAGAAATTGATGTTTGGGGAAAGAATAATTGCAACACAATCTAGTATAACAATGTTTGGCCAACTCAGTAGAAAATTACACCTTGTTAACATGTAATCTCTCTTCTTTCAGCAATTTAAAGACCAACAGTGCTTTCTGATAAACCAGCATGTAAGTCATGTGCCTCATTAAAAAAAAAATCAGCTACAATGTTCATCATATTCTTTTAGTGCACATGAATTTTAAACTTGCATCATAATTAGACAGTTGGCTTAAACAAACCACTTTCACAGAGCAGCCTAGAAGTCAATCACTTATCAAAACAACCAACATTTCTTAAATGTAAACTTTTCTATTTATAACTGCATTCATTTTCTTAAAACCCTCTCCCCTACTCATTAACAACTATGGAAGCTACTGAAAAATACAAGTCACACTATTTTCTGCATGGGCTTATAAACAGTCTCTGCGGTCAGTTTCCTCCATTAAGTGAACATGAACTCCTTTGAGTAATATATTTCCTGAATGTATTTTTTAACAATGTGTTTTCCTGTTTCCTGATATAGCAATATTTCTAATTGCAAAGTTGTTCTGTGCAATATGCTGTACTGCAAAAATAGTATTTATACAACTGGAAGACAGTTCAGTAAAGACCAGCTAACCTAACTAATAAACTGTACTTCTGTAATCACAGAGAATCAGCAAACTAGACTACTTTAATACTAAATACTTGGTGCTCAGTACTAAACACAACTAATCCTAGAAAATAATTCATTTCTTTTACATCACGTGCATCAAAGAATGCACAAGCATGAAAGGTCTGTAGTGGGGTAAAATGTTACCCTGCAAGGGATTTTTAAATTTGTTTTATAATGGCTTCCTTCAAACAGTGATATGTGTCTGAAAAGAGAGGGGTGATATGTTGTGGGGAGGGTGGAGGCGGTGAGACACAGCTATGCAATAGTCCAACCAACTCCGAAGAACACCACCCAAAATCAAATCTCCCATTCCTGAGCAAATGCATAGAGAAGCTAGCAGCAAGCCAGCTACAAACTCATCTAACTGACGGCGACATTCTAGATCCAGCACAACTTAGATTCAGGCCAAGACACAGAACTTGCATTGATGAATGATCCCCTCCTATCAATGGAGAGAAGACAGACATCCACTGTTAACCATGAGATACGGCTGTCTTGCCTGAGAAGTGTGGCAGGAATCCTGAATAATGTGCTAAAATGGTTTGAGTCCTTCCCTGGAGGTATGCACCCAAAAAGAGTAGAAATGGAAAACTGCACTTTCACTGCTAGAACCCTCACTTGTGGAGTTCTACAAGGGTCAATTCTCTCTCCGGTCTTCTCATGCAATCACTAGGTGAACTTGTCAGTGAACTTGTCACTGGGCATGGACTCCAGTGCCAGCAATATGCAGATAACACAGCTCTATCGATCCTTCATCAAACACCACCACACCACACCACTACAATCCAGATGGCCCAGTGTTTGGATGAGATCAGCTCATGGATGACAAACTGGCTGAAGTTCAGCAAAACAGAGGTGATGCTGGTGGTCAGAGGAAAGTATTTTGGAGAGTTTGCAGCCACAGTGTAAGTCTCCTTTGAGTGAAAGTTCACATTCACAACTGGTCAACTCAGTCCTTAGTCTAGGAGTACTCCTTGATTCCTCACTGATGCTGAGCAGTCACATTGCAACGCCAGCAAGTAATGCCTTCTACCATCTCCGATTGGCTGGGAGACTCTAACCCATCCTGTAGGACAAAGACTTGACCTCAATTATTGATGCCTTTGCCACCTCTCAGCTGGACTACAGCAAAGAGATATAACAAAGCACGAAACCTTTAGCATTTAGGAAACTCCAACTAGTAGCTTACCTTCTCAACAACATGGGCTACCATTAGCACATCAAAACCTGTCCTCTGTGCTCTATATTCATTTTCCATAGAATTTTGAATCAAGTTCAAAGTCTCGTTCCTTAACTTCAAAGTGCTCCCATAGCCTGGGCTCTGGATACCTAAAAGATTGTCTAGAGCTGCAGGACAAAACCCATGGTTAACAACTTTGTTCCTCTGTCACAATGGAACTCTCAACATTTACAGTACAGCTTGGCCATACGTGAGACAGAACCTTCTCCGAGGTAGTCCAAAACTGCAGTGAACTCCCCCCAGAACCAAGGACCATCACAAACCTCACCACTTTCTGCTTCAAGTGCAAGGCTAATTTCTTTGACCATGCCTAATCTAATATAAAACACATACCAACATATATTTAAGAAATGAAAAACCCTACTAAAACAAGGCAGTTCATTGAACAAGTTTCTCCAACTGGGAAGAGGAGGGAAAAATTTCTAACACATCTAAAGAATCAGCAAGTAAATCTTACTTTTGTCTATCAACATGAAATCACCCAAACACCATCAACCCAGACTAATAGTCTCCATACTATTCTATACCCAGAGCTAAAATCAAATACATCTGAGGACTCCAAATGTTGCTGGAATGGTCTTACAATAGCCTTCCCAGTCATTGTCTCCCAAAAAAAGGAAGATATGAGACTGAGCAATAATTAGGACCATAAATTGTCTGTGTCCTACCAGGCATAAGCATACCTGTCATGCTTCCAGTTGCCCTCCAACACCTGCCCGGGCCACCCATTGTGACTGGCAGACAATACGATACAAGCAAGAGCCTAAAATACAGACGAGCTACTATCCTGTTGGTAATTTTACCCCTCCAGCAATTCCATGTGCAGTGTACTACTGAGTCTGCAAATAGCAAAAGAAAGACAGCACAGTAAATGAACAAAGGAAAAAATTAAAAAAAAAAAACACCTAGAAGCAAGAAAATGGAAGGAAAAATGAAATAAGGAAAAATACAGATTGAAAAGAGAAGGAAAGGGATTTTAGCCCTGTCTGCACTAAGAACATGACCCTTTTCCATCAACAGTCAAAGTAACTGGTCCACCAAACTGGAGTTGAAAAACTCTTTGCCCTTTAGTGTAAGGACAATGAAAAAAAATTGAGTTATCATTGACTGGATCCTTGGATCTCAGCTTGATGCGTGAGAAAGGCCTGAACTCCTCTAGCTTTCAAAGAGTTCAGGTGCTTTGGAGACATGGGCTGTCCAACCACCATGGTGTCTCAGGCCAACCACCATGGTGTCTCAGGCCATTGCCATTCCTTTCTGTCCATGCTTAGCTATAAAGTGCTGTCAGTTGGAAACGCAGTTATTCAGTCAAGCAGTTTCAGACTTCAATGAAGCTACAGACTTCTGCTTCAGTTTGAAAACTAAACATTTCCTATCATTTCTCCATCCTTTGATTTCTCCTCATTCTCTTGGCTTCCTTGGAGTTCTGGAGTGGTTCCTCATATAATTAGTTTTCTTTGAAGATTTTAGCCACATAGCTGAAATTGTCCAAGTTGTTGGTGCCGCTATGGCCTCAGTCATGGAGGCTGATTTCAATGCATTGTGGGTCATTAGCATCATAAGTGCTGATATTCCTTTAGCACTTGGTACATTGACAGCTTCAATACCCTGTTGACAGAATCACTGTCTTGGCATTTATTCTTCTACAGTCTCTGTATTTATTATCATTAATCACTGTGGCAGCACCTACAGGTCTTATTCAGGGCCCAGGACCTCATTATGCTAGGCATTGTAAACACATGAAGAGATGATCCATGCCCCCAAAAGCTGAAAATCTAAGTATAAGACAGGAGACAATTAACAGCTACTAAAGATGAGAAAACACACAGAGACAATTATAAATGTAATAAGTAATGGGTACAGCACACAATTGCCTAGCTTATCTTGGAGTGCTGAATTCCTCATCTAACTCAATAATTTGATGCATTCTTAGTACCAGTAGTACCAGTAATCTATGTTCTTTACTCTTGTCTTCATTTTAGAGCTGGCTGAGTCCACACTCAGATGAAAAGTCTTTAGTGGGTGTATTGGAATCTTTTGTCTTTGGAAGCATTACACAGCTCTCTGAAGACTGGAGCACCTCAGCTCTCCTTAGGCCTCTAACTATATTTCTGCATGCTAAAACCATTCTTGCCTGGAGTACTTCAGAGTTATTTGCCTCAAAGCAGGTGCCTAATCTAGTTTATAAAGTGCAGCCTCGCATCGTCTCCCCCTACCTGCCACAAATGCTAAATTTACTTACACCTTTTAAATCACAGAATCGGAATGGATGACTCGAGAGATCATCTAGTCCAGTCCCCTGCACTCAAGGCATGACTAAGTATTACCTATACTATCCCTGACAGGTGTTTGTCTAACCTGCTCTTAAAAATCCCCAATGATGGAGATTTCACAACCTCCCTAAGCAATTTATTCCAGTGCTTAACCATTTTGACAGTTAGGAAATTTTTCCTAATGTCCCACCTAAAGCACCCTTGCTGCAATTTAAGCCCATTGCTTCTTGCCCTATCTTCAGAGGTTAAGAAGAACAATTTTTCTCCTTCTTCCTTGTAACAACTTTTTATGTACTTGAAAACTTATGTCCCCTCTCAGGGAGGGGAGGTTATTCTGTATTGGGTTATAAGATTTTCTTGTGTGAATATACTGTTCTAACATGTTAGTGGATGTTTACTATAATGTTTGAATTCATTGTGAATTATACAGGAAGGCAACAAAATAGCTTTCCAGATAAGAATACCTAGTTACATACTAGGAAGACAATGGGGGCCAGATGTTAGCTTCAAAGATCCCGTATCTTGTCTCCAACATACTGTAAAACTAACCTAGGATTTAGAGATCAAATGAAGACTGAACAATTAGAAGACCTCTCAGAGGTTGAAACGGGGGCCAGGGTTTCTTTGTGAGCAAGTGTAGGCAGACAGGCTGGTACAGAAAATGTTTTGTGAAGGAATCGAGCCTTCCAGACCCAGGGAATGGCAAGCCTTAAAGAAGAACTAGATATGCATACAGTATGTTTTACTGTTTTTGAAATATACTTTCTCTGAAATGGTTTTAAATAAATGATACTTTGCTTTAAGGAAGCTCTTTGGTCACTAATTACCACAGTCATTTCCCCAGAGGGAGTAGAAATACAGTTTCTGAGCCCAAGTCAGACCTAAGGTATCAAGATTGAGACACAGGTGACTACGACACAGCACCCTATGTGAGAGAGAGAGTGTGAAATACACAAGAAAAGGGGTGCTGCCTTGAAGCCTAGAGGAAGTGCATCAGAGAGACCAGGAGATGTTAATCGTCTAGCCTAACAACAATGATGTATTTTTGCTATTCTTTTTTCTGCTATTCAAAGGTCACGATCTAAAGTGACTAGTTTGTCTGAACAACAATACAACTTTGATAGTTTCACGAACTCATCATTTCAGGTTTTCATAAACTTAAGGGTTAGATTCTGTATATTCTATACCTAAAAAAGCCTGAGATCACATCAGAGGACAATGGGGATGATATATTGAGAAGAGAAAATTCAGAGGACATTTCAAACAGATAGTCTACAAAAAATGTCATCCACTTGACAGCAAACCAGATTTGAGAGAAAAAATACACTTGTAAGTGCCCTTCATGTCTGAAGTGGATGCCTAACTGTCCAAAGAAGAAACAACTAAAGAATTCCACTATGAAAGACAGTTTTGATGTAGTGGGGAAAAACTGCTACACTTTTTTTCACATGACAGAAGGAAAACTAAAAATGTAATATCAATTAGATACAAGCCAGACGGCTGTTCCTTTCAAGTAAACAATACAAAAAATGCTGCAGCTACTGTGACAAAAGAATATCAAAACCTGTTTCTCAGAAGGGGACCTAAATATCAGATTGACTTGTATAAGGAAGAATAGATAAGATTGCCTTTTCATATAGGCAACTACCAGCTATCTTAAATGAAATTCTCACTGAAGCTCGTTGATAATTATACTACTGCTATAATACCACATTTCATGGTACATGTTACTCAACTTATTTCTTCAACTCTGAATGGGCTTGGCTGTCCATCATGCCTCAGTCTGCACATTGAAGGCAACATGCAGCACAAACCATATCCCATGATGTTTTATTAGTTACATTGACAATAATCCTTTTGTTATAATTCTCACTGGAGATGGGCTAATTCTTCTACAAAGTGTACTTAAATAACTGGCCGGTACATTCTCTCAGCATTTATTACTACTAGTATTTTATTCCCTTTATTGGTAACGAACTAAGGAAGCCATCAGTATCAGCTTTATTGAACATCATTATGTTCATTTAAGCTGTTTTTATACTTATGATAAAATTTCTTCAAATCTAAATACCACTTATATAACACTAATTCTTACACAGTACAAAAAGTTTTCAGGTCAAAGGATTGAAGACTTTGCAGGACCCAAGTAGCCACTTTCTTACCTTGAACTTAAAATATGGTCTTATACTGACGACTGACTACATAAAAATGGCACTTTTATACTGAACAGAGCTGATCCCTATGTGCAGTCAGTCATATCTATTTACTCTATTGACAATTTTATACTGTTTTTGTTCCTGTTGACATGCAAGACTACACTCCTCTAGTGGAAGGAGCTGAATTCCACCCTGGTATTCCATCCAGGGTACCCTGATCAGCAGAACTGCCAATCAAGTTCCTCCCTTCAAGCAAACTTGCCCACAGTTACATCTGATAAATTCACTGAACAGGCATAACTGAGACCAGAATTTGTTTGGCCTTCAGAATCTTTGTTAAAGGTGATGCACAAACAAGAAAAGAATCTTAGCAAAGTTGAATTTACAGGACTGGTAGTTAGAAAGCTATTTTTTACTCAAATTTAGAAAGTCTAGCATAATTGAGACAAATATAAACCCAACTAGGCTATTTTTACAGTCATTGTTTTGAATAGAGCCACATTTTAATACCGGTCACGTCTACATAGAGTTCTCAGAGTATGCCACCTGCAAAGTTTCATATTGAAGGAATAGTACACCGACCTCTTTAGTCCTGGAATCTTTAATAAAATTAGTCTGCACAGGCAGTGGCCATATGCATAATGCTTAAAGGTATGCATAGGCTATGCTGAGACTTGGAACCAAATGTAATACTGGTGTAACTCAATTATGTGAGTTACTCATAGCTGAATCTGGCCCCAAGTTTTAAAAGGAAGTGCACAGAACCCATAAAACTTAATTTAGGACTGTCTGCCCAGAGAGGAACTCTAAAAAGACAAGCAAGGATGGAGGGAGGCAATACATTAGGAAAATTCTACTTGCTAGTGAATAAGTAGTCCGCGTGACAGATTTTTTTCTGCAAAAAAGGCTAACTGTGCACACAGGGCTAATAGTTCCATTGTTCTTCCTCCTTCTCAAAATGTAGGCACAATGACTTTACTTCAGTTATCAGGTACCTTAGCTGACTCTTGTGACTTATTCAAGATTACTTTCAGAAGTTCTGAAATATCCTCCTTCTGTTACTTCTTTTTTAAATTTGAATGATATATTTCACCCAGATCTCTGACTTGTTTATACAGCACATTATAAAATATGTCTGCTATGGCAGGAAAATAAGTTTTAAAAAATATTACCATGAGACTTACTCAAAGCCATTCTGCAAAAACTTCAGAACCTACAAAATGCCTGCAGATCTGGGTAACTATCTTTGCACAGTTTTTAGAATTCGGTCAAACATACGTGTACTATATTGCATGGTAAAATGTCTCCTTAAAGATAATACAGTGGAAATTACTTTAAGCTAGGGCTGTCAAGCGACTAAAAAAATTAATCACAATTAATCATGCTGTTAAACAATAATACAGTACCATTTATTTAAATATCTTTAGATGTTTTCTACATTTTCAAATATATTGATTTCAATTACAATACAGAAAAAAATATACAGAGCTCACTTTATATTTATTTCTGATTACAAATATTTGCAAAGTAAAAAACATGTAGTACTAGGTGAATTGAAAAATACAAGTACTGTAGTGCAATCTCTATCATGAAAGTGGAACTTACAAATGTAGAATTACGTACAAAACAATAACTGCGCATTCAAAAATAAAACAATGCATAACTTTAGAGCCTACAAGTCCACTCAGTCTTACCTCAGCCAATCGCTCAAAAATAAGTTTAGTTACAATTTGCAGGAGATAGTGCTGCCTGGTTCTTGTTTACAATGTCACCTGAAAGTGAGAACAGGCGTTAGCATGGCACTGTTGTAGCTGGCGTCACAAGATATTTACGTGCCAGATGCATTAAAGATTCATATGAAACATGAAGGGACAACCACCATTCCAGAGGACATGCATCCATGCTGATCATAGGTCCTGCTCAATAATGATCCAAAGCAGAGCTTACTAATGCATGTTCATTTTCATCGTCTGAGTTAGATGCCACCAGCAGAAGGTTGATTTTTTTTTTTGGTGGTTCAGGTTCCGTAGTTTCTGCATCTCAGTGTGGCTCTTTTAAGACTTCTGAAAGCATGCTCCACACCTCGTCCCTCTCAGATTTTGGATGGCACTTCAGATTCTTAAACCTTGGGTCGAGTGCTGTAGCTATCTTTAGAAATCTCACATTGGTACCTGCTTTGCATTTTGTCAGATCTGCTGTGAAAGCGTTCTTAAAACAAACGTGCTGGGTTATCATCCGAGACAGCTATAACATGAAATATATGGCAGATAAGTGGTAAAACAGAACAGGAGATATACAATTCTCCCCCAAGGAGTTCAGTCACAAATTTTTAATTAATGCATTCCGTTTTTTAAGGAGGATCATCAGCATAGAAGCATAAAGGGGCATATGAATGTTTAGCATATCTGGCATGTAAATACTTTGCAATGCCGGCTACAGAAGTGCCATGCAAATGCCTGATCTCACTTTCAGGTAACATTGTAAGTAAGTATCAGAGGGGTAGTCTGGGATCTGTAAAAGCAGCAAAGAATCCTGTGGCACCTTATAGACTAACAGACGTTTTGGAGCATGAGCTTTCGTGGGTGAATACCCACTTCGTTGGATATCCGACGAATATCCGACGAAGTGGGTATTCACCCACGAAAACTCATGCTCCAAAAATTCTGTTAGTCTATACGGTGCCACAGGATTCTTTGCTGCTTTTATTGTAAATAAGCAGGCAGCAGTATCTCCCTTAAATGGAAACAAATGTGTTTGTCTTAGCAATTGGCTGAACAAGAAGTAGAACTGAGTGGACTTGTAGGCTCTAAAGTTTTACATTGTTTTGTTTTTGAGTGTAGTTATAAAACAAAAAAAGTAAATTTTTAAGTTACACTTTCACGATAAAGAGATTGCACTACAGTACTTGTATGAGGTGAATTGAAAAATACTATTTCTTTTATCATTTTTACAGTGCAAATATTTGTAATAAAAATAATAATATATAAGTGAGCACTGTAGACTTTGGTTCTGTGTTGTAATAGAAATCAATATCCTTTCCAATCGAGAAAATAAACTCTTGTCCATGTCAGAAGTCTTTCCTATTGGATTACTGCAACCTCCTCAGTTGTCACACACAATCCCACTTCATCCCACCTCAGTCTATCCAACATTTAGGTGGCCCAAAGATCTGTGAATTCTTCAGAAATCTCTCTATGGGTACACCTCATCTGTATTTCCAAAGACCTATGAAATTTTAAGCCCCCTATGTATCTGACCATGTCTCTTACCTCATTGAACCGCCTGCCCTGCAACTAACAGAAGCCTTGATGTCTCATACATCCACAAGAATCTCTTTGCCTTCTTTCATGCAGGCTGCCCCTCCCGCCCAAGCTAAAATACCCTTTCCTGGGCTGGACTGCTACCCTTCTCATTAAATCCCTTCTGAAGATTCATTTCTGTCATGCATCAAATAAATTATTTCATTGTAGGCATATTAGCTGGAAATACATTTTAAAAACCCAAGGCAATAGATCTGACAAGACACTTGCCCACTTTCACCCAGATCATTTTGCTTGTAATGTTGAATCCCTTTGCTTTATATTCTGTATTTTTAGACCTTAAGCTCCTAAGGGCAGGGAATGTGTCTATACAATGTCTTTGTGTCTATATAATGCCTAGCACATTCTGGGAATGACAACAATATTAATGATTGATAAATGTTTTTTATTCCCCCTCAAACTCCAGGCATCTAAATTCAGTCTTTTGGGAACTGAATGGATCTTGAGGTAGGCTGGAGATAGATCATTTTTGTGGGAAGTCCAAATCCTGCCTAGAAGTTGTCAGTTTCTTTAAATTCCTTTCAGGAAGGAAAGAAATCTTTGCAGAAATTTAAGTTAAAAAAAAAGTTTGGTTAAGAGGAACCCCGATCTGAGTCACTGAGGGAAACAGACAGCTTGGGCTAGGATAAATTCCTATCTGAGGATTTGCCAGTGATTTTTTGTTTTTTTTCTTGAAGTCTTCATTCAAAGCAGAGGACTCAGACTCTTGAGATGGGAGCCAGAATCAGAATGTGTAGTAGTACTGAAGCTCACTGGGTTTGGGGGAAGCACTTTAGAAAGGAGATCAATATCTTCGTCTCCATCTGTAAAATGGAGATAATGACACAGAAACAAAGAACTTGCCCAATGTCATCCAGCAGGCTAGTAGCGGAGGTGGGAACAAAATCCAGGTATTCTGAATCCCAGTTCAGTGCTCTACCCTCTAGGTAATACTGCCTATCCTTACAGAGAGCTGGTTATGCACTTGACAAATTTATCTCTTCTCCACTGATTGCCATAGAATTGAAATTGTTACTTTCAGCACTTCTGGAAGGAGATCAAGACATGTTCCCATCCCCAACTCTTTTACCTCCTCCTAAGAACAGTAAGGAGGAGCAATAAAACTCTAGCAAAAGTTCTTAACTGTGGTCTGCAGAGCACTTGGTAGCAATGTGACTTAGCACTGCATTTCCCTCTGCTAAATTCTAACAAAAAGACAATTCAGAATACATTAATCACTTTTTCTACATATGCAACTGCTGTAGTTACCACAAGCTGTTAGGCAACTGTGAACAGAAGGTGATGATTATGAGAAGAGGGGGGGGGTGGCAGGTGGCTTACCAGATAGTATCTATGCAATATGACCACTGTATGAAACCCTTTCTACTAGGGGATAATGAGAGGGAATATGGCAGAAGACTCATTCACTCCCATGTTGTTTTGAGTATATGCAGTGGTGGCTCTCCAACACTATACAGATTTTAGAGGACAGTGGAGATGCAACAACCTTTCTAAAACCTCCCATCTTCATCCCGCTCAAAACTGACATTTCTCTTCATTCCTACAGTTCCAGAGCCATGGAAGTACTAAAAGGCTAGACAACAACCCTGCCTCCATTAACATCAGCCACAACACCATCAGTTATCAACAGCAAGTAGCTCTCTTTCAAGGCTTTAATAAGTGGCTACGTGGGATTAGTGTGATTTTTGCACAGGTCCCCAGAAAGCAAAGTCAAGTCCTTAAAAAGGTATTCCAAGAATGTAACACATAGATAAGTTAGGTTTGCCAAATATCACATGCAGTAAAATAATATCACAGATAAGAAACTTTCAGAAATAAGACAAATAAAAGGTTAAAAAAATTCAGTTAGCCCCACAGCACTTACCTGATAGAAGGTTTAATCCTTACCCACAAACAGATTTCTTTTGGAGGGGATAGGGTTTTTTTTTTTAAGCAAATTCATTTTGTTAGTATAACTTAAGTCATATTAATTTTCTGTGATGTATTTACATGGCTACTATAATTATATAGAATGAAATTACTCTGTGTGAACAGATGCATTTATGATTCTATGTGAAGACATCAGAATATAGAATTATAGTAATACAACTGACAAGAATGACATTATGTTTCTTTATTGAGTTATATGAAAAAGTAAATCCCACCTCCAATACATTATTTTGAAGTATAACATGTATAGTTACTTTAAACTAGAACCAGAGATTATTTCATATTATGCACTTAAAAATAAATCACTTACTGATAAATGAACATTACTTGTATCCAGAGTTCTTTGAGATGGACTTCACGCTCACAGGCTGCACCAGCCAACCAAACATAGGTGGTAAAACATTCTCATAACACTGCACATCAAGAGCTCACACACCCCTCCTACTTCTCTCCACAGCACTCTTGAACTTTGAGGGCAAAAACTATACAAGTACCCTTTGCCACCTCAATTCTTTCTACCATTTCCGTAGAGTTAAGATTTATTAGGACTCCAAGAAAGAAGGGAAGACGGGCAGGGAGTGTTAATATGTAAAGTCCATCACAAAGAACTGCAGTTACAAGTAAGTAACCTTCAATTTCTTTGAGTGTTCTGTGCATACTCCTACTCATAAAACAGACTGGTGAACAGTACTCATCAACAGAAGGTGGGACTCAGGGTAGTAACTGAATAGGCATTGAAGTACTACATTTCAAAGTTAGGGCTTGTCTACATCACAAAGTTGCAGCGCTGGTGAGGGGGTTACAGCGCTGCAACTTAGGAGGTGTACACATCTGCAGGGCATCACCAGCGCTGCAACTCCCTGTTTGCAGCGCTGGCCGTACTCCCGTTTTGTCTCGGGTGTAGAGGATCCAGCGCTAGTGATCCAGCGCTGGTAATCAAGTGTAGACACTTACCAGCGCTTTTCTTGACCTCCGTGGAATAAGCAGGTATCCCAGCATACCTGAGGAAGCCTCTGGTAATCAAGCAGGTCTCCTTCCCCGGTTTGCTCTCGCGTTCCCCGAACCTCCGAGCAAGCAGGTCTCCTTCCCTGCGGTTTGCAGGGGGGTTCGGGAAACGCGAGAGCAAACCGCGGCGAAGCTGGTCTCCTTCCCCGGTTTGCTCTCGCGTTCCCCGAACCCCCGTGCAAGCAGGTCTCCTTCCCTGTGGTTTGCTCTCGCGTTCCCCGAATCCCCGAGCAAGCAGGTCTCCTTCCCTGCGATTTGCAGGGGGGTTCGGGGAACGCGAGAGCAAACCGCGGCGAAGCTGGTCTCCTTCCCCGGTTTGCTCTCGCGTTCCCCGAACCCCCGTGCAAGCAGGTCTCCTTCCCTGCGGTTTGCTCTCGCGTTCCCCGAATCCCCGAGCAAGCAGGTCTCCTTCCCTGCGATTTGCAGGGGGGTTCGGGGAACGCGAGAGCAAACCGCGGCGAAGCTGGTCTCCTTCCCCGGTTTGCTCTCGCGTTCCCCGAACCCCCGTGCAAGCAGGTCTCCTTCCCTGCGGTTTGCTCTCGCGTTCCCCGAATCCCCGAGCAAGCAGGTCTCCTTCCCTGCGATTTGCAGGGGGGTTCGGGGAACGCGAGAGCAAACCGCGGCGAAGCTGGTCTCCTTCCCCGGTTTGCTCTCGCGTTCCCCGAACCCCCGTGCAAGCAGGTCTCCTTCCCTGCGGTTTGCTCTCGCGTTCCCCGAATCCCCGAGCAAGCAGGTCTCCTTCCCTGCGGTTTGCAGGGGGGTTCGGGGAACGCGAGAGCAAACCGCGGCGAAGCTGGTCTCCTTCCCCGGTTTGCTCTCGCGTTCCCCGAACCCCCCTTGAAGCCGCCCAACACCGCTGCAGTGTGGCCACATCTAACACCACTTGCAGTGCTGGTTGCTGTAAGTGTGGCCACTCTGCAGCGCTGGCCCTATACAGCTGTACTAATACAGCTGTAACAACCAGCGCTGCAAAATTGTAGATGTAGACATACCCTTAAGCATCTGCTCTGGACTAGGTCTGCGTGTTTTGTAAATGTGTGTATCAAGCTCCATGTAACAGCCTTACAGATCTTAATGATCAGAATATGGCCAACTTCCCAGACACCCAATAGGTACACATACCTTGGCCATATTCTGATCATTAAGATCTGTAAGGCTGTTACATGGAGCTTGATACACACATTTACAAAACACGCAGACCTAGTCCAGAGCAGATGCTTAAGGGTATGTCTACATCTACAATTTTGCAGCGCTGGTTGTTACAGCTGTATTAGTACAGCTGTATAGGGCCAGCGCTGCAGAGTGGCCACACTTACAGCAACCAGCACTGCAAGTGGTGTTAGATGTGGCCACACTGCAGCGGTGTTGGGCGGCTTCAAGGGGGGTTCGGGGAACGCGAGAGCAAACCGGGGAAGGAGACCAAAGCCCGCCCACTGCTAAAGGATCCTCCCCCAGCCTAAGGGGAGGAACCACAGGGCCACAGAACCCACTGAGTGCGGGGGACAACTAATAAAAGAACAGGGACAGGAGTGAGGTCAAAGGGTCAGAAGGAGGGAACCTAACGGGGACACCGAGCAGAGAACCCCGGACAGCGCCCACTGCTCCTCGAAGGCGTCAAGGGAGCCAGTGGACGCCGCCCAGAGGAACTCCGCCCGGATGCGTGATCGGACCATGGAGCGGAAGCAAGCCCCACAGTCACCAGAGTCTCCGTCGGCCAACCTCCCCTCCCTGGTCGCGTGGATGGCCTTTTTCGCCAGGGCGAGGAGGAGGTTGACCAGGAGGTCCCGGGACTTCGTGGGGCCACGGATAGGGAGTGCATACAAAAGGAGGTGAGGGGAAAAGTGTAACCAAAAACGTAAGAGGATGGCTGTGAGGAGCCGGTGTAGGGGCTGCAACCTGGCACACTCTAAATACACGTGCGCCAGGGTCTCCCTCACGCCGCAGAAGGGGCAGGTGTCCGGGACAGGGGTAAACCGCGCCAAGTACACGCCCGTGCTCACGGCCCCATGGAGGAGACGCCAACTGATATCCCCAGTGGGCCTTGGGACCAGGGTGGAGTAGAGGCTGGCCCACCGGGGCTCCTCACCCTCCAAAGGTGGCAGGAGGTCCCGCCACTTCGTATCAGGGCGGGACACGAGGGTGAGGAAGTGAAGGGTGTGGAGCACGAGCGTGTAGAGCTGTTTCCTCGGCGCGGTTTGGAAACGGACCGGCTGCAGGTCGTGCAGCCGGCTTGCGGAGAAGGGACGGGGGGGCCGGTCGGGCCTACGGGGCAGAGGCCCGATGAAAAGGTCCGGAGGGCTTGGGGTGGGGGGTGGGCGGGGCGTGCCCTCCCGCAGGACCCGGTCGAGATAGGCCCGAGCAGCGGGCGGCAAAGCGGCCTCCACCTCCTGAAGTACGCGCCGGGGAGTGCAAGGTCTGGAGAGCCCCATGCGGTGAGCGAGCGTCAGGGGATCCAGCCAGCCTCCCCGGTCGTAGTCCAGGAGGTCTCCGACCCTGGTGGCTCCCGCCAGTACCAGCCTCTGCCAAGGTATGTGTAGCGGGGTGGTTACCCCACTCCTGCCCTGAAGGGCTTAAAACAGCCCTGGAGTAAGGTTGTGCTGGGCTGATTGGGAAGTGGCTGCAGCTGGGCCACACTCCAATCAGGCCCAGCTGGTCCCTATAAAAGGTTGTGAGCCAGAGCCCCAGAGAACTCTCTCTCTGCATGCAGAGGGAGAAGGGCCTGGCTGTAGGGAGCTGGACACAGGGTACCTAAGTGGATCAGGGCTGCGGACAGGCTGAGGAGCTGGGGAGCTCCAGCCTGGAAAGCCCCAGGCTGCGGCCTAGCAGAAGGCCAAGCGGTACTCGGGGTTGCAGAGGGCAGCCCAGGGGTAGGCCAAGGCAGCAGTGGTGAGTAGGCTGATACTGCAAGTCTGCCCCAGGGCATGGGGCTAGATGATGACTGGCAGTATTATATTGAGGCGAGATGGGAATAGTGGGTGGGGGTTTCCTGGGGAGGGGAGACCCTAAGACTTAGGGGTTACTGCAGGGGCAGCACCCAGTAAAAGGACACCGGGGTCCAAGGAGGGACACAGGGGCCAGAGGACAAGTGGATCACCAGCCGGCAGAGGGCGCTCCGGAGCTGGAACGAGCTAATTCCCGGAGGTCACCAGCAGGACGTGCCGCAGGGGTGAGTCTGCTCCTCTACAGTATGCTAGGGGGTAGCCACTGCATAGTGGAGTGTCACCTAAACCCCACAGAGAGAGAAAAAGATACTGGTCTACAGCTTTCCTCCATATCCTGTCTCAATTCATCTAGATAATGTTTGTGAAGAGACAGCCTGATCTTTATGGTTATTTTTTTTTTATAGACACAGGGATTGAGGGACTTGCAAAATTCCTCAGCCCAGCTAGAGGCCTCAGTGTCTAACATACGTAACCCTGACGCATCCTATGACTGAGTTCTAGGAAGAAACTGGTAAATTTATTGTCTGATAAATATGGAAGTCATATTTAGGTAAGAATTTGGGGTTAGGATGATTCATCAATTTTCATGAGGAGGAGGAGGAGGATCTGACATGAGGGCAGGCAGCTCACTGTCACCTAGCTAACATTATCGCTATTATAAAAGCATTTTTAAAAGACAACATGGGAAAAAGAGCATTCTGCTGTAGACTCAGATGGAGACTTGACTTGCATTAGAACTAAACTGAGATTCCATAACAGAACTGGGTCTTTCAATGGTGGATATATATTTGCAAGTCCTTTTATAAATTTCTCAACTATGTTGTGTAAAAAGATCGATTATCTACAAGCACACAGTGCATTGATATAGCTGCTAAGTGGAATTTTACAGAGGTTATCAAAAGACCTAAAACTTTTAATTAGAGTAAATGCTCCAGAAGATATTGAGTTGGTGCCAGGTTTGCTATGCATCCACTAAACAAAATCAGTCCACTTGAAGTCAAAGCATTTTCTAGTCAACTGTTATCTAGAGTTAAGTAATACCTGTTGAACCTCTAAAGAGCACACAAGTCCTATAAACCCCTGCAGTTAACTGCAGCAACAGAAGGTCAAAGCAGTAAATCCTGCACTCTTGTTGGGACAGCAAATCTGTGAACCCTGGAGAAAGCCCATGGACTTCTTGAGAAGTTGCAAGAGGCCTGCATGCCATTGTTGCCTTAGCCATGCTGGAATCACTAAAATTATTCTGGCCCAATCATGTCTTCTTTTTCTGATCACCTTCTAAATTAACGGGAAGATTGGGGGAGTACAGCCAGATCCTTCTGCCAGTTCAGGAAGAAAAAATATCTGATATGGACAGACTGTCCCTGCCTTTCTCGAGCAGAACCGGAGACACTTCATATATCTAGTGACCAAAGATCTATGTCTGAAAACCACCTATCACCATTTCTTTGCTGACCATTTATGCAGGATGGAAAAGGAGGTTCTGGAACACGCTAGTGCCAACATGCAGAAGCAGAATTTCCTAATGAAGACCCTGAACTTCCTTAGATTTAATATCAGATCAAACCTTCTTCCTTTCTTTGGTATGAAGAAACATCTGGAGTATAAGCACTGATTTCTAATTCCCTTGGAACCTTCTTTCTTGCTCCCACTTATAACAAAGATTAAATCCCTGATCTTAACATGGTCATATGAGAGGGGCCCCTGAACACAGAAGAGAGAGGGTTTCGTGAAGGTAGGGTCTCAACAGAAGATGTTAATACAACTCAGTTTATATCCAGAATCCTTTTGTCTGATGTTATGGACTTCCATTCATTGACAAAGAAAAACTGTGTGTTTTCAAAGGACAGGGTCCGTGCAGGTTAATTTGAAGCTCCTGGTCCTGGAGTCAAACTTGAGGCCTGCCATTTGTATCTGGAGTTGAAACTGAAGGCTGCTTTCACTTCTTTCATGGTTTTAAGATTTTCTTCTGGTGCATTTGCACAGGTCTGGGTTTTTGGTGCTGAAAGTGAAGTCCCTGAGAATAGAGACAAAAGATGATTGTGGATAAATGGTCTATGGTATAGAATACAGGACCAGAGGTGGTCCTTCTCATAGGTGGGAAGGCACCTAAAGACCACGCCACAGACCAACATTTAATCTTATTACTAAATAACTGATTTCTTTTCAAAGGAAGATCTTCCAGTCTTCAACACAGTTTCTGCATGGAAAGAAAAAGACCATAAGCAAAGAAGTAGATGCTACCGCCTTAGCTGGTGGATTGGAGAGCTTCTTTTGATGCTGAGGACATGCTTCATTATAGTCCGACCTTCAGTTATTAACATATTAGTCAATTTACATTGAGTAATTGCTTTCCAAAAGCAAATACAGAAATCTCCTCCAAGTGATATTGATGCTGCAAGATCATTGCCTCGCAATCTGTTACTCTTTTTCCAAGCGAAGCAGAACAATACTTCCTTACCAACTGCAGTGACTACTGCAGCCTGCAATAGTCAATCTAATATTAGAAGAGTAACCTCCAATGGGGCAACCAGAATGTCAAATAATAGATTTCCTCTGGTATTACAGATGGGAGTTTCAAAGTCATTGCCAGCCTGTCTACAAGCTTGTGAAACTGTAAAGAATCCTCAGAGAGAGAGGAAGCTGAAGCTACTCCAACATTTTCATGTGATGAAAAACCAGTTTCTATGTTTGGCTCTAATTTCTGATATTCCATCTGAAGCACAGGCTCCTCATCTTCCTCCAACAGAGGGTCAGGCAATATGGTGGGAGAATGTGAAGCTTGGATTTGATGGACAAGTTTTTTCCTGACCTCAAAAGAGAAGGGAGTTCTTATGTCAATGATGCTATGGAGTCTCTCTACAGCGTTTAGATGGCTGCCAATATGGCCACACCACCCATCGTGAAATTTGCCAGTTGCTGCAGTACTCTTATTCCAATACCATATCATAACCTGGAGGGTATGCTTCATATCTAGAAATACTCTCTTTTTTTAGGGTGAAATCTAGGAAGGACGTCTGAAAACTTAACCCAATCCTGTTCATCTCTGGACTGCAGATCTGACCTTGGATCTGCTACAGAGAAATCAGAGAACCTGGCACATGCAACATAGTGAAAGGCAAGACCACTTTACTGGCTGGGCTTGAAGGTGTTTTGGGCAGAGGTAAGGAAGTCTCTCGGGAAAACAGATACTTCAATCTCTTTCATTTTTCAGGAGTGAAATCAGAGAAGGATAATTTGAGAGATGTTTTGTCTTTCCTCCTTTAGATATCAAGCCTCACAGATACAGCATGGGATCCATGTGACTTATTTCGGCCAACAGTGAAACTGATGGAGCCGCATTAATTAGCGATGAAGAAATTGCCGCTGGTTCCAGGTCTATCTTTGGATCTGATCCAGTCCTTGGATCTATTAGATAAGATTTATGCAAGATCAGCACTCCTAGCATTTGGTTCAGGACCTGATGTTGACTGATCAGACTAATTTCCTGACTGGGACTTGGCACTGCTAGCAGGAACCTTTCAGTTCTTTGCCTTCTTTTCCAGAACTGAAGCAGACTGATCCAATGGCTTTTCTCAGAACTTGGCCAACAGATGCTTTGGGACTTCTAGTGCTGGATTGGATGCCTTGGAAACTGACTGAGGCAGTCATGAAACTTTATCCTAGAGCACAAGCTGGAGCTTTCATCATAGCATTCTTTCTCTGAGTCTGTGCTTGGATCCCTTAGAGGTATCAGAGCTGAGTGACTTCACTGCCAAAGCTTCTTATATCAGGAGTGCTCTCGGACCACATGCTCTCAGAATGAACATAATGTAATGTATTATGGGAATAAGTAAATAATAATACAAGAACTAGGGGTCACCAAATGAAATTAATAGGTAGCAGGTTTAAAACAAATAAAAGGAAGTTCTTGTTCATACAGCGCACAGTCAACTTGTGGAACTCCTTACCTGAGGAGGTTGTGAAGGCTGGGACTATAACAGTGTTTAAAAGAGAACTGGATAAATTCATGGTGGCTAAGTCCATAAATGGCTATTAGCCAGGAAGGGTAAAGAATGGTGTCCCTAGCCTCTGTTCATCATAGGATGGAGATGGATGGCAGAAGAGAGATCATTTGATCATTGCCTGTTAGCTTCACTTCCTCTGGGGCACCTGGCATTGGCCACTGTCGGTAGACAGACACTGGGCTAGATGGACCTTTGGTCTGACCCGGTATGGCTGTTCTTATGTTAATGCAGACAGAAAACCTTAGACACCTCAAAGGACAGTAGCCCTCATCAAAACATGCAAAACACCTGATGTTGGTGTCTGATGCTGGAAAGACCATTTGACATGATTCACAGCTCTTAAAACTACATATTTTTGCCTCTGAATCCACCATGAAACTGAGACAGAACCAATCCTAACAGCTACTTAACTAATCTAAGAAGAACTAGCCTAAAGAAACTATTCTTTTCCTAATTATACTAACCACACCAAGAGTAAAATACTACGCAAGACACTAAAAATTTTTGAGAGAAGGCACCAGATCTGAGGGATCTAGAGAAGTTCATGTCCATTTGCTGGTGAGGTTTCCAGAAACTGAGACAGAGCACCATGCACCCTTTTACAGCCTCATCCCTCAGAATATTTAGGAACTCTGAGGGGAGCAGTCAGAGGGACATGCAAGCACTTCAGTGGGCACTGCCACAAGAAGATTCCACTGTCTGATTTGGTGATCCCTTCCTGCTTTAAATTATATGACTTTGAGTTGCACCAGCCAGCGTAGCCTATGAGTGGGAATATGCAGAGGATTCTCAAAGAATTCTTATTAAGATTATTTACATTAGATCTCTTTTCACCTACTCATTCATTCATTCAATTCTTCTGCTCATGGAGAACACTGTGGATACTTCCAATCACCCATTTCCAGAGAGCCCAGTCTCCTGCCAATGTTCTAGCCTGATCTATATTAAGGCTGAGATGTACAAAGCTGGAAGCCCTGACATCCCTCCAGCCTGCATGAGGCAGTCTCCGAGGTCTTCTCCAAACAGCTTTTGCTGGAGCAAACACAAAGCAGGCAGGCTGGTACGGAGTCTGGCACACGGCGCAGACAGCCACGACAACTGAACCAGCGCTGAGTCACTTGGGAAGATGCTGGAGGCTGGCTGGTCCAATGCCTAACATTCTTGGTTGTAATGTGATGAAACCATCATGTGCCTTCAATGTGTTGTTGCTGTTTCATATTTCATCATTGCTATTTCACCTATTCAGCCTCTCTTCAAATTTACAGATGTTTGCTGGAGATGTTAGTTAATTCTTTTTAGACCAAATAGAATTTGATTATGACACGCTGGCTGTTCATCAGCAGGAAGGAGACATCATCTGATGACAAAGTGGGAGAATCCTTTAGGGACTAGCTTACTTTCAAGAGTTCTGAGAGGTATTGTTTCAGGAGGAAAGGAAATATGGTTGTCAGGAAGTGAGCTGGAAGTCATGGGAGAAATATTGTCTCTCTGCTGGAAATTTGTATCCAATATTGTCAATTTCAGGCCTCTCCCATCCTACAGGCTTGGAAACCAAGACAAGCCATAACAGCAATAAAGACTGCAGGCAGAAGTTTACTCAGAACACGTGTCCTAGTGTTCAACACCCAAATGCAGAATGCTCAAGACATGTCTGCTAATGCTAAAAGTTTGAAACTTTGAGCTAAGGGAAGACTCAGTTATGCACTGAGAACAAACAATATGGATCCTGTAATGTCCTTACACTTACAGAAATTTGGTAAAGAAAAAAAAATTCAAATTATACAAACAAGTAAGGGGGGGGGAAAATCACACACTTTCCAAAACCAACTCTTTTCTAAAAAATTTTTTCACTCCCAGTTTTTTTTTTAAAAGACATTTTAGCATTTGTGTGGTGTATGGGGTGCTTGGTTTTGGTTGTTTTTTTTGGGGGGGTGTGTGGGAAGTAAAGGAATTTAACAGTACCATACTTCTGCAGCATCTATAACATAATGTGACAGTAGAGCCAAAATAATTTAAACTAAGAACTAGAAAACTCATTTAATTACAAAATTTTGTGAGTTAGGCTTCAATTCAAAAAAACAGTTACAGAAATGTATAGTCCCACTGAACTTAGAAGAACTACTTCTATGTAGTTACATGCATAGTTTAACTGTTGGCAGGATTGGGAAACTGACAAATAAGGATCTGATATCAGTGGAAAGATTCCTGTTGACTTAAATGGGCTTTAGACCAGATTTGAAGAGAAACAATAGCAAAGCAAAGAAAATTCCTTGCAATTTACATTGCTCATGTAGTATAACTGTAGATTGGTTTTTAATTTACAGAACTTCAAAATGTACTACAGAATATTTATTACACATCAAAAAATACTAAGGTTATAAAATAAAGCACTCAAAGTTAGAAAATGCAAGAATTAAGATTGTCTATACAACCTTTATGCAGCTCCTTTGTGCATATGCATTATTATACAGTCTTTAATTACATCATCACATACTATTTTTTCTACAGGACTCCTTCATTCAGAATAGATACTGCTCACTTAACGAGCAGCTATTCAATATTTTGTTTTCTCCTCATTGTTGAAGCTAACACTCTAGGCCTTATATACTGCACACTACTCAAACCATGCTCTGAAGACAGAATTAGTACTTTCCTCATGGGCTTGTCTCTATGGTGCTCATCATTATATTATGTGAGTGTTTCACAAACATTAATTTATTTTCACAATGCCACCATAAAGTGGAGGTTAATAATCCCTATTTTAGGTACTGAACTGAGGCACAGACACATTAAGGTCAAAAGTATCCACTGATTTTGGGTGCCCAACCTGAGACAGCTACAACGTGGTTTTTTTTAAGAGTACTTAACATTATACTATATAGTACCCATTGATTTCAGTTGCATCTGAGAGTCCTCAGCATTTCTGCAAGTCAAACTGCAGGTTCTTAAGACAGACACGCAGGAAATGAGGAATTACTGACCACTTGTGAAAAAGTTAGATTTTTAAGCAACTTCCCTATCATCACACAGACAGGCTCCATCTCCCCAGGACAGTATTCAACTGCCTTAACCAGACTCTCCTATCTCTTCCTGCAATCCCCAGCCTCATTCACTATGCAACCTTCCAATTTCTGCAAAAAATGAGGCGAGGTCCTATAGACGACAGTCGCCTTCACTACACAACTCTGGTCAACCTCAGAGCAGGTCCATCCTGGACACTGAAGAAAGCACAAGTCCTGTGTGAAAGAACTGTATGTGGCATGTAATTAAAGACTATCATAATGCAGATGCACAATGGGACCAAATTACAGATGCCAGAATTAAGGTTGCCTATGCATTTCCTATCTTTCAAGTGCTTGACTTTGCAAGCCTAATAATGTTCTTTTACCATAGTTTGTGCACGTAATTTGCTGGGTTTTAAAAAAAACAAACTGAAAAAAATAGAAAATCCATTATGTGTCATCATATTGATATCCACATGGGTCATTAGCAAGGTTGGAAGGTTTAGATCCACACAGAACTCTGCTGCTTTAGCAGAGTAACTGGTAACAATAGTAGACTGTCATCCTCTACATGGACCAATATTAGATGCAGATGAGATACTTCGCTGTCAGCAAATATCTGTGAAACTCTTGGTAGAGGAATGGTGAGACTCAGGAACCATGGGCTCCATGCCAGGCTCTGGAGGGCAGTGGGCACTAGAGGACCCAGACTCTTCTGCCCATTCCCACAAGATCTACCCCCTTCTGCTCCATTCCCTCCAACCTGTGGCTGCCTCAGCTCTCTCTCTCTCCTTATTCAAGCCCTATTCTCCTCACCTAGCTAGTCCTAGTTTCCACTCAGGCATTTCACCCTACTCCCAATTTCCTGACCTAGCCATTCCCAGTTTCCCCTCACCTCCTTGTCTGATCTGTCTTCCCCTTCCCTCTGGCCTCCAATTGTAGCCCCATCCCCACTGGCCCCCAGTTTCCATCTCCTTCTCAGAGCTCCCCATCTAATCTTGGTGTCCCATGTCACCCGCCCCACACGCACCCCAGCTCTCTGCCCAGCCAGTCCCAGTTGTCCCTTTCAATTCCTCATCTGGTCTCCGTCTGCTCTCCCCCCCCCTCCCTGTTTCCCCCAGTCTCCCAGTACAAATCTCCTTATCAAGCCAGTCTGAGATAGACTCTGCCACCAGGCTCCCTGTCCCACTCTACTCCTCGTATCTAGCCCTCCAGGCCAGGTTCCTTTTCCTTTTGCATTCAAATAATGCAGCTTCCTCCTTCATGCTACTTGCACTCAACGGGAGGGCACAGAGAGCTGAGAAATAGGCTGGCTGCTCTCAGTTCTGGAGCCTGGACCTGGCATGGCCCCAAACATCTGAAAACGGAAATTGCAAGGAAAGTCCTCTTAGCCCTGGCAGCCCTGGGCTGGAACATGCCCATTATGGATGGAATCTTCAGGGAACTGTGAAGCTCTACCAAGTCTCTGCTGAGTATGTGTGAACTCTGGTTTCTGAAAGGTTATAACTTGGCCAAATTTTTCACACAGGTGGCAAAAGGCACATCCCTACCAGACACAAAGGCCCCCACGCCTTTCAAATTTCAAGTCCCTAGTGCAAAGCTTGGGGTGCATTCAAGCCTCTCAAAGAAAAAGTTATCAATTTTTGGGCAAAATAACATACTTTTCTCTAATCTTGGTTTCAAATGGCTAAACCATTGTGGCTGAAAGTTTCCCAAAAAAATCAGCCTTAGGCAGACATTTAACATGGAAGTTTTCAATCAAAATGATTGAAGTCCTGCAAAGTTATAAGCTACAGAATATAGGATCTTAAAGTGGGAAGTGCTACCAGCTCTCCTATAACATACCTCACTAAAGTAAATTCTATTACTTTTAAAGCTGAGATGTGGGAAAAGATCTGAAGTTTTTGAGCAGATAAGGTATATTGTTTAGTGAAGTGCAGATTAAAGAGATTCTACTGTACTTTATAATTCTGTAATTTCTTCCACTGCAGGATCTCAAAGCACTTTACAATCACAAATAAAGCCTCAAAACCACCATGATGGTTTTAACACACAGAGGTTATTAAGGACTTGTTCAAGGTCAGAGCGAATCAATTGCAGAGCTAGCATAACAACTCTGATCTCTTGGTTTAACCACTAGAACATACTGCCTCACTACTTGCATTCTGTATTGCAAGTGAAGAAGTAAACATGAAAAATGATTTTTAAATTCCTATTTCATTCTTATCAGGTCCTAAAAATGCGTGTATATGAGTTAGCAAAAGATAACTAGAAAAATAATGTTCTTAATCTGTAGAAATATCAGCACTTTTGAATGCCATTTTCAATGTTAACATCTAGTCATTTTTCTAAATTCACTATAGCAAAAAATGTATGCTAACATTTAGATATTAAGTACACGCCTTTAAATACAGCTCAATCCAGACTTTTGAACCAACTGAATTGGGTTATAAACTACCAATAAATAGCAGACATCACAGAGAAAGTTTACCACTAGAAGGTACTTTCCAGATTAACTGACAATTATTAAAACAGTGGTTTGAATTAAGGAGTCTGTAAACTAAAGTTTAAGTACAAAAATCCCCAAATTTCAACTGAATTCTTAGCACATTAAATAGCTTGATAAACTTATGCAAACAAAAAGTACATTTAAAGTATTTGTGCACAGGTTTTTTTTCATTAACATGAACAGAACATACCAGATAAAATAAGTAGTTCAATAATTTCTGCATCTCCCAGATAGGCAGCAGCATGTAAAGGGGTCCTCTTTTCATTATCCTGTGGTAAGAGGGGGAAAAAAGGGTGTTTTTTTTAAAGAAAACGACATCTGTTTTAGCATTCTGTATGATTCATGAAAAAGTTAAAGAATAAAATTCCATCTCCTAAATACTGTACATTTTATATTTTAGGAAGCAGGGATATTAAACCAAAGAATCACCGAGTTATTACACTTATGTAGTCTGTAATAAACATGCTCTCACTAAACAATTATGATAGCTCTGTAAAGTCATTCAGGGCATGATCCTGAAAGATGCCAATTCCCAGGTACTCGGCACACCTCAGGATCAGGCCATAAATTAAAGCAAAATCCATTTGTTTCTTTGGAGGGGGAAAAGTTTGGAGGAATGTAAAAGTGAGGATTTTCCCAACTCAGAGAATGTTAATACCATGTGTATCAACAGGTGTGATCTATGTTTTATGTGACATGTTAAAGGGTAACTCATGAAACCAGGCTGTAATATTTTCTTTATGGTGACAAATTTAATGGAAAATGCAAAACTTGGATGTTGGACATGAAAAAATAAGATCAGCAGAAAACATGAAATTCAGCTTTCACCAGCTTTTTGCTTACTGCATATATGCACAGAAAAGCCTGAGATGTGGATGTAATTGACAAATTGATCTCACAGACATTGAAAAGAGTGCAGGAGACAAGTGGGAGTTAGGTGCTTTTGGGTGGTCTCAGGCTAATAACTTTTGAAGACAGTGTTTAGAATCCACATCTGAGAAATTAAAGAGGACAGAAGATAACACTGACTTTCAGAAGGCTAGCAGAGAATATTTCCCACATCTGGCATATACTGGAATTAGTTTATGCGTACGAGTTCACTGTGAAAATGGTGAAAGATCATTTTCTCATGCTGACTGGTAAAGGCTAACTACAGGAAATTAAAACCTAATAAATTGCTTCTGTATAGCATGCTGTAGCAGAATTAGCTTTAAAAAAACACTTTCAGTACAGCATTTAAGTTCATCTTCTTAAAATGTGTTGAGCTTTGGAACAAGTTACACACAAATTACATTTAGATTCTTTGAATTTTTCAGTGAAGCCCTAAACATGCTTTAAAAGCAAGTGGAAATTCTTTATTTTTTCCTACAGGTGAATGTACCAAAACATTTCTAGCAGATTGCAGAAAGAACACTGATTATACTGGCCACTAAAATGTGTTTATTAAATTTAATGTTGCCATACTATCTATCATTTTACCATTTAAAAAAATACTTTTCACTCGCAACAAAAGGAAGCTTTACTCCTGGCTTTCAGATTAATGAACACTGGCATACAGACCTGCATTTTCAATTTTTTTTTTAAACCAACAATTTTTTTTGCTTGTTTTCAAATACATTCTCTTTTCAGGTTTAAGTAAATCCCCAAAGCAATTTCTATTTCTCATCTCATCCTCCAACCCCCAAGATACTGTCAGAGCTGCAGTGCATAGAGGGAGGCAGCACATTTTAGTGTTTATTACTCAAAGACAAAAGTGAGCACCTCAAAAATTCCTAAGGTAGTTGAAGTTACTTGGCAGTTAGCTTCAAATGTGCGATTATGGCAGTTCAGTAGCAATGATACAGTTACATGGCTGAGAAGACACTTATTCTAAAAGTGCCTTATATTACTTTTCATTTTTTGTGGGGAGGAGAGAGAACTACTCTCTTGCTTGATCTCCACCAAAAAGAGAAAATGAATTTAGAAAGTTCCAGAATTTATCCAGCACTTGTGGCAAAAGAAAATAAAGGTTTCTACTCATGTTTTTTTCCTCCTCTTGGATAACTGAAAACTGACTGCTATTGAATTTCAAACCTAGCATTGACATAACCTTGAATGAGGAATCTATGCTTTGCCTTGTTTAAATATTTATTCTGAAATAAAGGTAACAACATTTCAGAATAGGAACAAACAAGTAATGTGACAGAGCTGTCATAATTTGGCTTATCGTTAGAGAGGTGAAACAGAAAAATGGAGAACATTCATTACACATCAAGTTTATAAATCTATAAAGAAAGAATTTTAACTTCAATGAGTGGATTAAACTATTTTAAACACGTTAGGAAGTGTGATATGCCTGAAATCCAAAAAGCATTAATTTGAATGACCACTCAATCCTATCAAAAAGTAACTAATGTCAAATTCTACCCACCTTAATTCAGGACCAAACAGGACAAAGATGGGCTACTAGGAAACTGGCTCTTGATTATCTAAACAACGCAACATCGTCTTGGAAACATTTACACTCTGCAGGAGATGATGCATAATGGTGAGTAGGGAAGCCTGGTTTGAACCCTACCCCACTCTGGCTGATCGGACGAGTTCCTCTAGTTTCTTACTAAAAAGCTAAGCTAGAGAAGCAAAAACTCTGCATAGATGGTATCCTGAAAAATTATAGTGATGTCAAGTTCCTTTAAAAAAAAAACACCACCAAATACAACAAGACTTGTGTTTTCTTAAAGACCCAGCTGCTGGAGTCATGTTACTAAGCAAGACTCTTAGGTTCCATTAGGAAAAGTTTCCAGTCTTCACAGTTGTGGAGAAAAGGTTGAAAATATGAACTCTAAAGGCTCAAAAGCCAGAAGGCAAAATAAAAAAAAAAAGAACCCAAATTGTGTGTTTAAATGTGATTTTTAGGCCAAATTCACATTTTTAAGCCTAACTCATGATTTTGAATCTTATCAATTATTAAATCCATCCAAACATTTAAATGGTCTTGCATTTTAATGGGACTAAGCACTGCCATAAAAAATTTCAAACATGAGTTTAGATGAAAAACAGAAAGATTAACTGTTGTTCATTAATGCACAATTAGAACTGTGCATAGAAGATTACAGGAATTAACATTACAGTAGTCTTTTTAGCATTTGGTAGGCAAGACTTGGTAGCATTTGGTAGGCAAGGACTTCCATGTGGTATTCTATACTATCTTTGTGCTAAGATCAATCTAGCACAATACTTAAGTTTTATAAAAGCATATTATTATAAAAGGCTAGATCAAGAGAAATGTTTCAAAAAAGACTTTTTTTAAATTACAAGGAAGAAAGATTTTATAAACAAACATCCCCTGCACTACTACAATTCAAGTACTGCCATATTCTGACTAGGGCCCTACCAAACTCATGGTTGTGAAAAATACATCCCGGACCATGAAATCTGACCTCACCCATGATATCTAGCTAGTGTAGAAGAGGTGGGTCTGATCTCCCCTGTGCTGCTGGGGGCACCCCAACCGGTGGCTCCTACTGTGCGCTGGGCTCCAGCTGCTAGTCCTGGCTGGGCTGGGGGACTTCCTCTTCCCTACTCCCAGGGTCAGATCAGACCTATCTCCGGGAACCTACCCCAGCTGCATGAAGCTCCATGGCTGTGCTGCCTCTTTCTGCGCTGCCTTCAGAGCTGGGCAGTAAGGGTGGTAATCCCATGACCTCCCCTACAATAGCTCTGCGACCCCCATGACCCCCTTTTGGGTTAGGACCGCCTGGTTATAACATCATGAAATTTCAGATGTAAACAGATGTAAATTTCAGATGTAAACTGTGAAATTGACCAAAATGGACCCTGAATTTGCTAGAGCTGTAATTATGACAGTCTGTCAGGACATGAAAGTGAAACTGATTAGCCTATCTTAAATAGAATAAATAGTTTAAAATAAATTTCATTATTAAAAATTCCTTAATTATCTAAAGCAGGGGTGGGCAAACTTTTTGGCCTAATGGCCACATAGGGCTATGGAAATGGTATGGCAAGCCATGAATGATCATGAAATTGGGGATAGGTGTGTGGGCTCTGGGGTGAGGTCAGAAATGAGGAGTTTGAGGTGTGGGAAGGGACTCCAGGCTGGGACTGAGGGGTTCGGAGGGCAGGAGGGGGATATGGGCTGGGGCAGGGAGTTTGAGTATGGGGGACAGGTGCAGGAGAGTGCTCCGGGCTGGGACCAAGGGGTTCCGAAGGTGGGAGGGGAATCAGGGATAGGGCAGGCTGTTGGGGCATAGGGTGGGGTGAAAACTCTGGGGTGGGGCTAGGGATGAAGGGCTTGAGGTACAAGAGGGGGCTCTGGGCTGGGATCAAGGGGCTTGGGGGGGGATCAGGGCTGTGGCAGGGGGTTGGGACACGGTGAGGTCTCAGGGGCACAGGCTCCAGAAGCATGTCCCCCCTGTGGATCCGAGGCGCGGCCAGGCAGCTCAGCACGCTGCCCCGTCTACAGGTGCTGCCCCATCCTCAGGCACTATCTTTGCAGCTCCCATTGGCCAGAAATTACAGCCAACTGGAGCCGCGGGGGTGGTGCCTGTGGATGCGGGAGTGCTCTGAGCCACCTGGCCACGCCTCGGTGTACTATGTAGGAGCCAGAGGGGGATCATGCCGGCTGCTTCCTGAGAGTCATGTGGAGCAAGGGAAGCCCCCGAACCTGCTCCCTGGCTGAAGCACCAAAGCGAGGCAAATCCCCAACACCGCTCTCCGGTGGGAGCTAAGGGCTGGATTAAATGGCCTGACAGGCCAGATGTGGTCTGTGGGCTTTAGTTTGCCCACCTTTGATCTAAAGTATTGTTAGTAATATAAATTAAGGAAAACAAGTTTCTAAAAATCCTCAAAATATCCTATGATGTTTAGTTGGCCTGTCCCTTAAATAAATTTTTGTGGTAGACTGGATTTACAATGCTCATCTCATTCTTGTATTCAAATATGGTGTGCAGAAATATACATTAAGCATGATGCTCAAAAACCTATTTGTGTATATTACCAATGTTTCCTGTATGAGCTAGGACTGATCCAAGGGCGTGGGGCACTAAGCCAAGGAATAAATCTTCAAGTTTTCAAGCTCCATGCCCTCCCTTCTCTTTTTCAGGACCTTAAGGAGAGCTCTTCCACAGCTCCCCTTCATCACTGGCTGGTGCAGTGGGAGCTCCCTCTTCTGGTTCAATCTGCCTTAAGTAAGGGGTTTTAATCATTTTGCTAACTTGGACAGGATCACCATCTTGACACTGGACAACGCCAAAAACTAATTACACATAGTGGCTTAAGAGCTATATGTATTTTAAAGTATAGAGTGCCCTATGAGGTTTACCTATTCGTCCTAATGCATTTTTTGAGAAGTAACATGCAACAATAGCAGCCATTTTATGACATGTCAAAGCTGACATCTCCTTAGAGAAGGGACCCTATTTTCCAACATGTTAATATAGTGCCGTAGCACAATCCCCCAATTCTGATTGCAGCTTCTGAATGTTACTGAAATATAACAATTACCGTTCATTCTCCCTCCAAATAATCAAGCATCTACTAAATCTAAACATTCTGAACTGCAACATTTGTTAAAGTATGAATCCAACCTTCTTCCCACTAAACATTTGTTCATAAATTCCTCTTTATCCTATTTTAACTCCAAAAAGAGGAATTACAAAAAATGAGGGAGCTAGTTAAATGTGAGAGAAATGCCTGCAAGCTGCATGGAAACTACTTAAAAACACCATAACAGAGGCTCAAACGAAACATATGCTCGTCACATCAATGTAAGTAAAGTTATATCATTTCATACCCAAAATAAAACTTTATTTGGAGGAGTGGAGTCTCTGTAACAAGTGTTCAGTCAGCTGGTAAACATTTTATTTTAATGTATATGGTAACTATCTTTATGCAATTTTTAAAAAGGTAGAAATTGAACCTTAAGTAAAAAACTGTTCAAATTTTAGAAATTTTTCTTCATGTGAAGTAGGCCAAGCACCAGATATTTGCCAATGCCTTTCTATCTAACAGACTCCTCGTCATTAGTATCTGTATAAATAGAACAGTTTCATGCAGAAAAGGGGCAGAGAAAAGACGGTTACTCACCTTTGTAACTGTTGTTCTTTGAGATGTGTTGCTCATATCCATTCCAGTTAGGTGTGCGCGCGCGCCGCGTGCACGTTCATCGGAAGATTTTTACCCTAGCAACACTCGGGTTGGCTGGGCGCCCCCTGGAGTAGTGCCGCTATGACGCCAGATATATACCCCTGCCGACCCAGCCACCCTTCAGTTCCTTCTTGCCGGCTACTCCAACAGTGGGGAAGGAGAGTGGGTTTGGAATGGATATGAGCAACACATCTCAAAAAACAACAGTTACAACGGTGAATAACCATCTTTTCTTCTTTGAGTGCTTGCTCATATCCATTCCAGTTAGGTGATTCCCAAGCCTTACGTAGGCAGTGGGCTCGGAGTGAAATGTGGCAGAATGTAAAACTGCTGAGCCAGAGGCTGCAGCATCTCTTGGACTGTTGAACCAGAGCATAATGCGAAGCAAAAGTATGGACCGAGGACCATGGAGCTGTGCGACAGATCTCGTGGGTAGGTACACGAGCCAGCAAGGCGGCAGATGAAGCCTGAGCCCTGGTAGAAGGCATGGTGATGTGGCTTGGGGAAATTGAGCCAAATCATAACAAGTGCAGATGCACGTCATCACCCAAGATGAGATCCTCAGAGGAAACGGGTAGGCCTATCTTTCGGTCTGCTACCACAACAGAGAGTTGGGGGGGTTACAAAATAATTTTGTCCGCTCAATATAAAATGCGAGCACTCTACGGACGTCCAGGGAGTGCAATTGTTGCCCCCATTGCGTTGAGTGTAGTTAACATGAAAGGCCGAAACCACCTTAGGGAGGAAAGCCGAGTGCGGTCGTAACTGCACCTTGTCTTTGTGGAACATAGTGTACGGTGGAACCATCGTAAGAGCCCTGAGCTCGGAGACTTATCTGGCCGACGTAATGGCTACGAGGAAAGCTGTCTTCCAAGACAGGTATAGCAGCGAGCAGGTCGCTAACGGCTCGAATGGGGGAGACATAAGTCTGGTTAAAACCAGGTTGAGGTCCAGGTTGGGGCTGGGCGGCGTACTTGAGGGTATAAGCGCTCCAAGCCCTTGAGGAACCTCGAAACCACAGAGTGTGAGAACACAGAACATCCACCTTAGCCTGGGTGGAAAGTAGAGATGGCCACCAAGTGTACCCTCAGCGATGATACTGCTAGGCTCTGCTGCCTTAGGCCAGGGGTAGTCCAAAATAGAGGGGATGGAGACCTTAGTAGGAGGTGAACGCTTCCACTCGGCCAGGTATATTGAACAGGTGGAAGGCTTCCTGCTACCCTGGTTTAGCCACGCAGCAGCCACACCGTGAGGTGAAGAGACTGCAGGTCCGGGTGGCGAAGCCTGCTGTGGTCCTGAGTTATGAGGTCTGGGAGGAGTGGCAGGGTAATTGGGTTGGCTATCAACAGGTCAAGCAACGTAGTGTATCAATGCTGCCTGGATGATCATAATGATGCGTGCTCTGCCCCTGCGGAGTTTCAGCAGGACCCTATGAATCAGAAGGAACGGTGGGAAGGCATAAAGGAGTTGGCCCTTCCACGGCATCAGGAAAGCGTCCGAGATCGATCCCGGGGACAGACCTTGGAAGGAACAGAACATCTGGCACGTCCTGTTCTCGCTGTAAGCGAACAGGTCTATGTGGGGAAAAAATCCCAATTTCTGGAAAACTGAATGCATTACATCGGGGGAGATGGACCACTCGTGAGACAGGAAAGACCTGCTGAGTCAATGCGCCAAGGTGTTCCGAACGCCTGGGAGAAAGGAAGCTACCAGATTTATCGAGTGGGCTAGGCAAAAGTCCCAGAGATGGATGGCCTCCTGACAAAAGGGGGAGGACCATGTCCCTCCCTGGTTGTTTATGTAGCACATGGCCGTTGTGTTGTCTGTAAACACTGAGACACAACGGCCTTGCAGCTGCTGCTGGAACCCCTGGCACACCAGGCGAACTGCTCTCATTTTTGGACATTTATGTGGAATGCCAGCTCCTGAGAAGACTAAAGGCCTTAAGCTCGAAGGTGACCGAGGTGAGCACCCCAGTCGAGAGATGACGCGTCCATCGTCAGGGACATTGAGGGCTGGGGCAGATGGAATGGCATCCCTGCACACACCAGGGAGGGAGTTAGCCACCATTCTAGGGAGCCTAGGGTGCTCGAGGGAATGGTGACTATCGTGACCATTGGGTCCCTGTCCGGGCGGTACACCGAGTTGAGCCAAACTTGGAGAGGACGGAGGCGTAGCCTGGCGTGTTTGGTTACAAACTTGCAGGCAGCCATGGGACCCAGGAGACCGAGACAAGTGCAAGCCGAGGTCGTTGGGAAAGTCTGCAGACCTCGGATGATTGTTGCCATCGCCTAAAACCGTGGCTGTGGTAAGCAGGCTGTGGCTAGATCGGAGTCCAGGATAGCTCCTATGAAGTCTAACCTCTGCATGGGAACTAGAGTGGATTTTTCTATAGTGATCATCAGGCCTAGACGTGTGAATAGGTCCTTGACGATGCCCACATGCTAAGTGATTTGTGTCTCGGAGTCTCCTCGGATAAGCCAATTCTCCAGATACGGAAAAACGCATATCCGACGTCGGCGGAGGTAGGCAGCGACTACGGCCATATATTTGGTCAATACCAGCGGGGCTGTAGAAAGGCCAAACAGCAGGACCGTAAACTGGAAGTACTGATGGTTGGCTAGAAAGCAGAGGTATCTCCTGTGCAGAGGGATGATGGGGATGTGAAAGTATGTGTCCTTCATATCAAGGGCGGCATACCAGTCTCCAAGGACAGGATAATGGTTCCCAGGGATACCATGCGGAACTTCAACCTTATCATAAACTAGTTAGTCCTCGCAGGTCCAGGATAGGTCTGAGACCTCCACTCGACTTGGGGATTAGGGAATAACGGGAGTAAAACCCCTTGCCTCTTTCGTCCATCGGCGTCTGCACCTCTTCTAAGAGGAATTGCTCATGAGAGGGGTCCCTGAAGAGGGACAGGGTTGGAACAAATTGGAGGTGGTACCCATACTCCAGCGTGCGTAGGACCCAGCGATCTGAAGTTAACTGGGACCCCGCCGGGAGGAAGTAGGAGTGGGATCCCGGCCTGTAACTGGTACGCCGCCTTCCGGCGCACCTTCGGAAGTTCGTCTTTGGTCCCGATGGTGGTTGCGAGGGACCTTGATCTTGGCCCTCTTGGGGTCCTGACGGTCGTCTGCGACCACTTCGGCCGCACTGCCTGCCTAAGTCCTGTCTCTGGCTAGGCACAGAGTACAGTGGTGTGGCTGAAGACGGAAAGGCCTGCGTTTGGTCACCGGCATATGCACGCCGAGAGAGTGCATTAGGACCCTGTTGTCCTTCAGGCTTTGCAGCCTGGGACAGTCTTTGCCGCGAAGAGGCCTTTACCAAATGGTAAGTCCTGAATGGTATACTGCAGCTCCGGCAGGAGGTTCGAAACCTGAAGCCATGAGATGTGCCTCATGGCAACACCCGAGGCCAGAGTCCTGGCTGCTGAGTCTGCTGCATCCAACGAGGCCTGGAGGGAAGTTTTGGCCACCTCTTTCCCTTCCTCCAAGAGGGTAGCGAACTCTTGGCAGGAGTCTTGAGGGAGAAGCTCCGTAAACTTACCCACTGCCACCCAGGTGTTATAATTATAGCAGCTAAGCAAGGCTTGTTGATTTGCCACCCAGAGCTGTAAGGCCCCTGCAGAGTACACCTTGAGGCCGAGTAGGTTCATTCACCTAGCCTCCTTCGATTTCGGGGCTGGTGCCTGCTGGTCATGCCGTTCCCTCTCCTCAATGGACTGAATGACTAGCGAGCAGGGAGGAATACGGAGATACAAGTAGTCGTACCCTTTAGAGGGCACCATATATTTACGCTCGACTCCCCTGGCCGCAGGAGGGATAGAGGCTGGGGACTGCCATATAGTACTGGCATTCGCCTGGATGGTCCGAATAAACGGGTAAGGCCCCTCTAGCGGGGCATCTGGCGACAGAATGTCCACTACCAGGTCCTCTACCTCCAAGACCTCCTCCACCTGGAGGTCCATATTGAGTGCTACCCTTCTTAGGAGGTCCTGACAGGCTCTCAGGTTGTTGGTGGGCACATCAGAATCACGGTCCTGATCATAAGAACTGTCCGCGTGGGATGACACTGATGCGTGTCTGGATGGCCATGGAGGTGCTGAAAAGCCATGAGCAGAGTCTCTGTCTCTATCGGACCTTGCCCAACTCGGCACCGGAGGCATACCGGTACCTGGAACGAGATCTGGACCTGAGGCCAGAGCAGTGCTGAGAGGTTGACCAAGATCTTGAGGCTGGGAGCGGCTACAGGAGTCATGGTGCCTGTAGCGGTGCCAGGAGCTGGAACGGTGCCGAGAGTAGCGGGTCGGCGAACAGGATACTGACAGCTGCGGCGAGTGCGACCGGTACTGAGGAGGAGAACAGCACCGGGACTGCAAGTGGCGTCGGGAGCGAGAGTGCTGACAAGACCTGGAGCATCTGCGGGACCGTGATCATGAACGGTGCCGCTTGGCAATGAGATCTCTCACCGTTGGGAATGTCTCCAGCGTGGAGGGAACAGTGAGCTCAACCACAGTACCAGAGAGCTGTCAGGCACCGGATTAGACGGCCCTCGTGGGACCAGGATCGATGGTGCCGATGTCGTCGGTGCCCCATCAGGTGTCGGTGCCGGGCGATCTGACTCAGACGAGCTCTCTGGCTGCGGTGCAGTTGGCACGGAAGCAGCAGGAGCAGGGAGCTCAACCACGGCGCACGCCGGGGAGCTGTTGGGCACTGGATTCAGCGGCCCCGTGAGATCGGGATCGATGGTGCCGACGTCATCGGTGCCTCTGCAGGTGTCGGTGCCAGGCAATCTGACTCAAACGAGCTCTCTGGCTGAGGTGCAGTTGGCATGGAAGCAGGAGTCGTCTTAGGCTTTCTCGACCTCGGAGAGAGGGAGTGGTGCCGAGTCGACGTCAGTGCCGGCGATGGCCGGTGCCGAGAGGCCTTGGCAGTACCGGCGCGGTCCAGTGCCGAGGAGGCGCTTCTGCCCGTCGAGTCACCAGCGCTCGGTGCCGAAGGCGGAGGGGTAAGTGAAAGTCCCGCTCCTTTTTGTTCTCGGCTTAAAAGCCTTGCAAATGGGACACTTAGCTGTCAAGTGCGATTCCCCAAGGCGCTTCAAACAGGAGTCGTGCGGATCTCCTGTCGGCATCGGCTTGTGGCAGGCCGAGCCCGGGTGCGGGGAAGGTGCTACTCCCCAAACCCCGCTAACTATTACGAAACTAACTATGCTAGTAAAGAAAAAACATATAACACTCTCTCTATATATATAAATATAAAAATAAATATAAAAAGGATTATAACTATATACACGATAACGAAAGAGAACTACGAGTAGCTAGGGAAGTGGAGGTCAGCTAAGCCGCGCTCCACTGTTCCAACGACTGACACGGGCGGTAAGAAGGAACTGAAGGGTGGCTCAGTCGGCAGGGGTATATATCCGGAGCCATAGCGGCGCCATTCCAGGGGGCGCCCAGCCGACCCACTAAGTGTTGCTAGGGTAAAAATCTTCCGACGAACGTGAACGTGGCACGCACACATCTAATTGGAATGGATATGAGCAAGCACTCGAAGAACTTTTACTATATGCTTTTCAGCTAACATAGTATCCCAAACTTCAATGCCTTTGATAACTATAGGAATTTTTTCTTGCAGGATTCAGAGTTCAGTGAGTTATGCACTTTTGGCATTCAATTCTGAACTCAAAGTCATATTTGGATAAACAGTAGTTCATGACAAGTGGATGTCCTGTTGGGTAACAGTAGTACCATCTAAGGTCCTATCCAGGATATAAATTTTGAACTAAGGATAGCATTACCATTATATACAAGGCACTGGTGAGACCTCATTTGGAACGCTGTGTGCAAAGCTGGTACAGGTGCAGAGAAGGGCTACTAGGATGATCAGAGGAATGGAGAACCTGCCTTACATGAGGAGACTTAAGGAGCTTGGCTCATTTAGCCTAATAAAACAAAGGATATGGGGAGATATGATTTCTCTCTATTTTTACATAAACACACACACACGGATAAACACCAGGGAGGGAGAGGAGTTATTTAAGTTACAGACCGATGCTGACATAACAACAAGTGTATATAAGCTGTCCATCAGTAAATGTAGGCTTGAAATTAGACACATTTCTACCTATCACAGGAGTGAAGTTCTGGGGCTAAAATTCTAACTGGTTTTAAGAGTGAGCTTGATATGTTTATGGAGGGGATGATATGATGAGATTGTTGTACAGCCCATCTGCAACTGCTATTAGCAAATATTTCCAAAGGTCAGAGATGGGACACTAGTGGGGGAGGGCTCTCAGTTACTACAGATGATTCCTTCCCAAGTGTCTGGATGGTGGGTCTTGCTCACGTGCTCAGTGTCTAACTGATCACCATATTTGGTGTTAGGAAGTTATCTTCCCCAGATCAGATCAGCAGAGATTTCAGAGGGTTGCCTTCCTCTGCAGCATGGGTCACTTACTGATTTGAACTAGACTCTAGAGTAGGGGTTCTCAAACTTCACTGCACTGTGACCCCTTTCTTACAACAAAAATGACTACATAACTCCGGAAGGGTGGACAGAAGCGTAAGCCCACCCAAGCCTCACTGTCCTGGGCAGGGGGGCCAAAGCCAAAACCTGAGCCCTGTCACCCAGGGCTGAAGTCCTTAGGCTTTGGCCCCAGGCAGTTGGGCTCAAACTTTGGCCTTGGGCCCCAGCAAGTCTAATGCCAGTTCTGCACGCTCCCCCCACCCTCAGTTCCTTCTTGCCAGACAACTCCAACGAGGGAAGGAGGATGGGATGTGGATTAGAAATGAGCAACACATCTCGAAGAACACCAGTTATGGAAACCGTAACTGGCTTTTCTTTGTCGAGTGATTGTTCATGTGTATTCCACAATGGGTGATTCCAAGCTATATCTGTTGGAGGTGGGTAGGAGTTCATAAGTTCCCAGGACAGAGGACTGCCCTGTCGAACCCAGCGTCATCCCTGGTCTGGGGGACGACCGCATAGTGCAAGGTGAACGTGTGAACCAAAGACGGTGTGGCGGCCCTACAAATGTCCTGGATGGTGGTGTGGGCCACAAAGGCAGCCAACAAGGCTTGTGCCCGAGCCAAGTGTGCTGTCATAAACAGATAAGAAAAGTTAATAGCACAGAAGTACTTTATATCTCTGACTGTAAAGGGTTAACAAGTTCAGTAAGCCTGGCTGTCACCTGACCAGAGGACCAATCAGAGGACAGGATACTTTCAAATCTTGAGGGAGGGAAGTTTTTGTGCTGTGCTATTAGTTTTGGTTGTTGTTCACTCTGGGGGCTCAGGACGATCAGACGTGCAACCAGGTTTCTCTCCAATCTCTCCAATACAGGCTCTTATAAGTTCAGACTAGTGAGTATTAGGTAGATAAAGTGAGTTAGGCTTATGGTTGTTTTCTTTATTTGCAAATGTGTATTTGGTTGGAAGAAGTTCAAATGTGTATTTGGCTGAAAGGAGTTCAAATTGGTATTTTGCTGAAAAGATTTTAATTTGTACTTGTATACTTAGGCTGGGAGGGTGTTCCCAGTGTCTATAGCTGAAAGACCCTGTACCTATTCCATTTTAAATTTACAAAGATACTTTTTACTGTTTTTGTCTCTTTAATTAAAAGCTTTCCTTGTTTAAGAACCTAATTGTTTTTTTATTCTGGTGAGACCCCAGGGGACGGTCTGGATTCACCAGGGAATTGGTGGGGAGAAAGGAGAGAAGAGGGAGAGAGAGACTGATTTCTCTCTGTGTTAGGATTACTTTCTCTCAGGAAGAGTCTGGAAGGGGGAAAGAGAAGGTGGGAGGAAGGTGAATTGTCTTCTCTGTTTTGTGATTCAAGGAGTTTGAATCACACAGTGATCTTCCAGGGTAACCCAGGGAGGGGAAGCCTAGGAGAGGCAACGGTGAGGGAAAGGGTTTACTTTCCTTGTGTTAAGATCCAGGGGGTCTGGGTCTTGGGGGTCCCCAGGCAAGGTTTTGTGGGGACCAGAGTGTACCAGGCACTGGAATTCCTGGTTGGTGGCAGCGCTACAGGTTCTAAGCTGGTAATTGAGCTTAGAGGAATTCATGCTGGTACCCCATCTTTTGGATGCTAAGATTCAGAGTGGGGAATTGTACCATGACATGTGCTCTTGAAATGAGTGACGGGGGAACACCCGCCAGCTCATAATAGGAACGAATGCATGAAGTGATCCAACTGGAAAGCCACTGAGTGGAAATCGGCTGGCCCCTTGCACGCTCAGACGAGGCTATGAACAGTTGTGAAGACTTTCTGAATGGTTTAGTCTGCTCGAGGTAGAAAGTCACAGCCCACCGCACATCAAGCGTCTGGAGATGGCATTCCCCACTGGACACGTGAGGCTTGGGGCAGAGGATCGGTAGAAAAATGTCCTGACCCACATGGTAGGCAGAGACCACATTTGGGAGGAAAGCAGGGTGTGGGCAGAGCTGGACCTAGTCCTTACGAAAGGCCATATACGGCAGCTCGGAGGTAAGGGCCCTGATCTCCGAGACTCGCCTGGCTGACATGATTGCAACCAGGAGCACGTGGCCAGTGGTTCGAACGGGGGCCCCGTGAGACAAGCCAACACCAGGTTTGGGATCCACTGCAGGATCAGGGGGTCTAGAATAAGGAAAAAGGCAGTCCAACCCCTTAAGGAACCGGCCAGTCACAGCATGGGAAAGTACCGTGTGCCCTTGCACCAGTGGATGGAAGGCCGACATGGCTGCCAGGTGCACCTTGACTGACGAGGGCGCCAGACCCTGGGCTCTCTGGTGGAGGAGGTAATCCAGGATAAGCTGGATAGGGGCAGTCACCGGGGAGACACTCTGGTCCATCGTCCACCTAGAAAACCAGGACTACTTTGCCAAATAAGCATGGTAAGTGGAGGGTCGTCTACTTTCGAGGAGGACGCACTGAGCCTGCTCTGAGCACATCCTTTCCCCTCCACAGAACCACTGAGCAGCCACGACATGAGGTGAAGAGCTGCTAGGTGAGATGGAGGAGATGGCCCTAGTCCTGAGAGAGCAAGTCCGGGTGGAGCAGCAACCACTAGGCTCATGAGAGTCCTGTAACAATGCTGCCTGGGCCACGCTGGGGCAATCAAGAGGACCTGGGCCTCGTCCAACTTTATCTTCTCCAGGACCCTGCTGATTAGAAGAAACAGGGGAAAGACGAAGAGAAGTAGGCCTGACCAAGACAGGAGAAAGGCATGGGAGATAGCGCCCCTCTCCAGGCCCCCCCAGAAGGAGAACAGGGGCATCATCGGTTCTGCTGAGCTGCAAATAGGTCCACCTGGGGAGTTCCCCACCTTCGGAAGAGCCGGTGGGCCACTTCCAGGTGGAGGGATCACTTGTGTTGCGAAGAAAAGTCTCTGCTCAAGTGATCCATCCTCTCATTCCAGGCGCCAGGTAGGTGGAAGGCCTTCAAGATGGATGTTGTGGGATATACAAAAGTCCCACAGCCTGAGGGCTTCGTGGCACAGGATCAGGCCCCATCTTGCCTGTTGATACAGAACATCGAGGCCGTGTTGTCCATGAGGACCCTGATTACCTTGCCCTCCAGGTGCGAGTAGAAGACCATACATGCCAGCCGCACTGCCCTGAGCTCCTTGATGTTTATATGTCGAGTCAAGTCTTGAGCTGACAGGCCCTGGTCTGGAAGTTCCCCACATGGGTTCCCCAACCCAGGTCCGACACATCAGACACCAACTCCAATGACGGGGCCCTGTCCCTGAACAAGACCCCTTAGAGCATATTGTTTGAGGCGGACCACCACCGTAGTAAGGTGATCACACAACCCAGCACAGTGAGGACCTTATCCATCCTGTCCATGGCCTGGGAGAACTTTGAGGCCAATCAGAGCTGGAGGGGCCTCATGCTGAGTCTGGCGCGACAGACCACATATGTGCACGCCGACATATGACCCAAGAGTTGCAAGCAAACCCTGGTTGTTGTCACCGGGAACCTTGTGACTGAGTCGATGAGACCTTTCAGAGTCTCGAACCTGTCTGGCAGGAGAGAGGCCCTGGCCAACTGAGTCCAGGAGCACCCCGATAAACTCTATGCATTGGACTTGGACTTCTGCGGACTTGGTGTTGTTTACCAATAGGCCCAAGGCGGTGCACATGGACAGAAGGAGCATCAAGTGATCCCTCACCTGCGACCAGGAGATGCCCTTGACAAGCGAATCTTCTAGATAGGGGAATATCTCTCCATGCCATCTGAGGTAGGCCGCTACCACTGAAATGCATTTTGTAAACACCCTGGGGGCAGTGGACAGACCAAACGGGAGGACTGTGAATTGGTAGTGATTCTGTCCCACCATGAAATGGAGGAAGCATCTGTGCCCCTCCAATATGTGGAAGTACATGTCCTGTAGATTGAGGACAGCACACCAGTTTCCAGGGAGGGATGAAGGCGGCCAGGGAGACCATGCGGAACTTGAGCTTCACCATGTACTGGTTCAGACCTCAGAGGTCCAAGATGGGCCTGAGCCACTCTTTGGCCTTCGGGATAAGGAAACACCCCTTGCCCATGAACTCCTCTTGCACCGCTTCCATCGCTCCTAGTCCTAGGAGCCGCTCCACCTCCTGCTCGAGCAGAGCATTATGCAAGGGGTCCCCAGGAGGGACCGGGGATGGTTGGGCAGGGAAGAAGAAAACTGGAGGGTGTAACCCCCAGAAATGTTGAGGACCCATCAGTCCGAGGTCAGCTGCAACCATTCCGGGAGGAAAGCACACAACTGGTTGGAGAAGGGAAGCTTTATTAGGGGTAGATCCCTGATGAGGACTGGCAGGGTGCCCCCAAACATCCCATCAAAAACGCCTTTTCTCCGCCTGCTTGCCCTTGGAGGACACAGGTTGTGGGGCAGGCTGAGACTGCCTCTGAGGGCATCTCTTATAGTCCTGCTGCTTCTTATGCGCAGCCTCGTACTTCAGGAGGGCAGCCTGGGCAGGAGTGTGCTGCGGCTTGAATTTAAGTTTTGCCGGAGCTGGGACACAGAGGCCCAGAGTCTGGAGGGTCGTGCAGGAGTCTTTCATTTCATGCAGCCCTGTATCTGTTTCCTCCGCAAAGAGAGCTTTCCCATCAAATGGGAGATCCTACATGGAAGACTGCGCCTCGCTGGACAGCCTAGAGAGCAGGAGCCATGACGCCTGTCTCATGGACACTGCAGAGGCCACTGATCATGCGGCTGTGTCCGCAGCATCTGAGGCTGCCTGCAGGGACGCCTTAGCGGCTGCTGCCCCTTCCTCCACAAGTGCCTTAAACTCCTTCCTATCGTGCTGCTGGAGAAGTCCTCAAACTTAGGCAGGGAGTCCCACAGACTGAATTTGTACTGGCCCAGGAGAGCCTGATGGTTCGCAATTCATAACTGGAAGCTCGAAGATGAATAAATGTTCCTTCCAAAAGAGTCCAGTCTCCGAGAGTCTTTGTTCTTTGGAGTCGAGGCTGGCTGACCCTGCCATTCCCTATGGTTGACCGACTCGACCACCAAGGAGTTGGGCGCCAGGTGGGTAGACAAGCACTCATACCCCTTAGTGGATACAAAGCACTTGCGTTCTGTCATTTTAGAGATGAGGACAACAAGGCCGGTGTTTGCCGCAGGGCATTTGAAATCTTAGCCACCCCTTCATGGAGGGGCAAGGCCACCCTATCCGGTGCCAATGGGGATGACATGTTAAACAGGGAGTTCAAGGGCTCCTCCATCTCCTCTGCCTGGAGATGTAGGCTTGCTGCCACCCTCTAAGAGTACTTGGTGGGCCCTAAAGTCCTCCTGCGGGACAGAGGGGACGGGACTGCAACTGCCTCCTCCGGGCAGGGTGAAGAGGCCAGTGCGGTGCTCTGCGTGTTGGCCAGCACTGGGGGATCCACCACCTGGTCGGACTCCGGGCATGGTGCTGAGGACGTATGTCCCACCGACTCCTTTCTGAGAGGTCTGGAGAGGGAGGCCTCCAAAGCTCCAACCACCAAGCAAACTCCCACCAGCGGCTGCGCCAGAGGCCACGGTGCCCAATGGTACCATTTGGCCAGCCACAACGCTCGATGCCACTGCACCTGCTGTGGCACCAGCAGGGACGACTGTATAGGTTGGCTGGCCTGGCCCATAAAAGGATGCCTGCGAAGGGAGACCAGGCTGGCATAAGATTCACTACTGTGTGTCGACCAGGAGGAGCGGAGGTGCCGGGATCTACAACAGCCACGAGACCGCGATTTCGATGTGGAGGACCAGTACCGACGGAAATAGCTGCTCCGCGAATGGCCTTGACAGGCAGACCCGCGACAGTGAGACACCAGCAATCAATGCCCAGGGCTGTGGTGGCTTGGCAGAGACTTGAAGTGAGAGTCTGATCAGGAATGGCGTCAACGACCGTGCCATGACTGACTGCGGTACCCTCTCCGAAATGAGGACCGATGGCGATAGCCGTCGCGGTCCAATCAATATTCGCTCCTTGAGGATGAGGAGTGCCGCAAGTCCCAGCCGGACGGAACCCAGTCTGGTTGGCATCGAAGGCAATCCACCTGAACTCTACCCTGAGAGGTCGCTGGGCAGTGATCGGCATCAGGAACATTTCCTCAACTGAGACCTGTACCAGGCTGGAGGCGACTGTGGAGATCCCAGCGGCTGTTCGATAAAATCTATTTCTGACCTGTTTTATGTAATGTCCAGCTTGGATTTGTAAAAGGACAACTTGGATATCCTTCTCCTCAGATGATTTAGTGCCCTTTCAGCCTTTTTCAAATCAAGAAGGGGAAAGGTTAGGGCAGTTCGAGTCACGTGACAGCCATAATCTGCCTAGCAACTGCAGATTATTGAGTGAGTGGCAGGCCTGTCACTCAGGATTGTCCATCTGAGTGGCAGACAGAGTCCCACACAGTTCAGCTAGCTGCGAGGAGCCCCAGAGGGACTAGGACTCATAGGATTTTGGATTCTTGGTCCCTATTAACATACTTGCACTCAACTGATACACACCATTAGTAAGCACATACTTGCACTGGACTGCAGGGTCAAGCAGAGACTGTGTGGGCAAGCACTGAAGACCTATCTAAGGGAGAAGATCTGCCCCAGGGGGAGAAGACCTGCCCAGAGGGAGAAGAATACCCAGTTCCTGAGATCCTATTTGGTGTCCAGCACCCCTGATTTTCACCGCTATCCCTTTCAGTATCCTGAGTTTTTGTCATTGTGTCCCTGTCTTCAGCATATGGTATTGTAATACCCATTGTGGTTTTCCCGTTTTACATCCATAGATTACAGGGGTTCAAGGGCTCTGAGCTTCACGCTCTGGTAACTTAACAACTGAGTGTGTCTTGCTTATGTTCTTTATTGTCTGAAGGGGTCCTTGTCTAGTTTACTGACTAGTGACATAATAAACATTTGTGTGTTACATCTTATTCTGCCTCTGTCTTAATAAATGATAGATGTGGAACGGGGTGGGATCTGCAGACAGCCCATCTTCTGATCTGTGTAAACCACAGTAAAACTGTTTTGGGCTAACATGGCAGCTTGGCTATGGAGCGCAAGGCCGACATTGGCAGTGCTCCGGGCACCAGCACAGACATGACGTCCCGGCCCTGGAGGGTTTCAGGCATGGAAGGCATCTAGACATCTGGAGAGGCCGGTTCCGAAGGGGCCAGACTACTCCGCTGAACTTGAGTTGGAGGCTTGGGGCGTGGTGGGGACCGAGGACTGCTCAACATGAGCCTAGCCCTCTGTCCCAGATTTCCATCAGTGCTGCTGTGAAGAGGGAGTCGTCTTCGCCCTCTTGGTGTGTCCTGTAGATGGAGAGCGGTGCCAACTGGTCGATGATACCAGAGGATCACTGCGTACCGATGCCGCGGTGCCAGGTACTGGTTCGGAGCAGCGCGCCAGGGTCGGGGTCAGCGCCAACTCCATCAGGATGGCCTGGAGCCTAATGTCTCTCTCTCTTTTGGTCCGAGGCTTAAACGACTTACCCATATCAGCTAAAGGTGCAAGATTTGTATCTCCCAAGCAGCACAGACAGTCTGCGTGCGGGTCACTTCTTGGCATAGAACGCCTACAAGAGCCGCACGACTTAAACCCCGGGACACTGGGCATGCCCCAACTCGTGTTCACTGACTAACTAAACTAACTAAAATAGCTAACTAACTACAGTTACTAACGCTGAATGAACGAACAGTTCTGGGGACAAGATACAGCAAAGCTGGAGCAAAGCAGTTCCAACGCACCTTCACTGGCAGCAAGAAGGAACTGAGGGTGTGGGGAGCATGCACCTCCCCTTATACCGCACCAGGCAGATGGCACCCTAGGGGTCCCTGGGGGGGGGCTCCCACCTATAGGTACTGCTAGGGGAAAAACTTCTGGCACTGATGCACATGGTGAGCATGCACACCTATTGTGGAATACACACGAGCAATCACTCGAAGAAGAACTTCAGTAACTGAATCAGAAGTTATGGGCCTAACTACAGGAGTGGATGTGTGAGGCTCTGTGGCCTGCAATGTGTAGGTTGTCAGATTAGATGATCGGGATGGTCTCTTCTGGCTGTAAAGTCTATGAGCTTGGCATTCAGCCCAAAGAACAGTTATTACGTTATCATCAGGTATCACTTTCAAATTAAGAACAGGCAAACAGACTCACTATTAGCAAAGAGAAGAGCCTATTTTCTTACATCTTTAAAAACATACATCCAAAAGGTAAAACAGATTCATTTTAAAACTTTTTATTAATTTGACAGTTAGTGAAAATAGTGTAAAAATCATTTTAGATTTAACCCATACAGAGTCCTTGTTTTTCCTCTACACTTGGTATCTCAGAAAAGAGGAACATAAGAATGGCCAAACTGGGTCAGACCAAAGGTCCATCCAGCCCAGTATCCTGTCTGCCGACAGTGACCAATGCCAGGTATCCCAGAGGGAGTGAACCGAACAGGTAACGATCAAGTGATCTCTCTCCTGCCATCCATCTCCACCTTCTGACGAAGAGAGGCTAGGGACACCATTTCCCACCCATCCTGGCTAATAGCCATTAATGGACTTAACCTCTATGAATTTATCTAGTTCTCTTTTAAACATTGTTGTAGTCCTAGCCTTCACAACCTCCTCAGGCAAGGAGTCCCACAGGTTGACTGTGCGCTGTGTGAAGAACTTCTTCCTTTTATACGTTTTAAAACTGCTGCCCATTAATTTCATTTGGTGGCCCCTAGTTCTTATATTACGGGAACAAGTAAATAACTTTTCATTATTCACTTTCTCCATACCACTCATGATTTTATATACCTCTATCATAACCCGCCCCTACTCTCCTCTTTTTCAAGATGAAAAGTCCTATCTCTAATCTTTTCTCATATGGGACCCATTCCAAACCCCTTATAATTTTAGCTGCCCTTCTCTGAACCTTTTCTAATGCCAGTATATCTTTTTTGAGATGAGACCACCACATCTGTACACAGTATTCAAGATGTGGGCATACCATGGATTTATATAAGGACAATAAGATAGTCTTATTCTCTATCCCTTTTTTAATTATTCCTAACATCCTGTTTGCATTTTTGACTGCCACCGCACACTGTGTGGATGTCTTCAGAGACTATCCACGATGAGTCCAAGATCTCTTTCCTGATTAGTTGTGGCAAAATTACCCCCATCATATTGCATATATAGTTGGGGTTATTTTTTTCCAATGTGCATTACTTTACATTTATCCACATTAAATTTAATTTGCCATCTTGTTGCCCAATCACTTAGTTTTGTGAGACCTTTTTGAAGTTCTTCACAGTCTGCTTTAGTCTTAACTATCTTTAGCAGTTTAGTATCATCTGCAAACTTTGCCACCTCTTTCTCTAGCTCATTTATGAATAAGTTGAGTGGGATTGGTCGTAGGACTGACCCTTGGGGAATAGCACTAGTTACTCCTCTCCATTCCGAAAATTTACCATTTATTCCTACCCTTTGTTCCCTGTCTTTTTGCCAGTTCTCAATCCATAAAAGGATCTTCCCTCTTATCCCATAACAACTTAATTTACATAAGAGTCTTTGGTGAGGGACCTTGTCAAAGGCTTTCTGGAAATCTAAGTATACTATGGAATTACTATCCAAAGAGATTCTATGGAACATGTGAATTCATTTAAGATTTTTACTTCACTTGATTCTACATTTTCTTTCACATATTGTGCCACCTCTCCCCCCTGGTACAACCGGTTCTGTCCTTCCGATATATTACATATACTTAATTTAGCAAGCTACAGAATTTCCATCCCCCACTCAGGTTATAGAAAAAATATTAGTCCTGTTTGCCCAGGATACAAATCACATAATTCCAGAAAGTATAACTTTCTTTACAAGGAAAAAGACTTTAATTTTACACTTTGCTATAGAGCTTATATAACTCCTAAAGGCGAAGAGCTATAAATAGACTCCACATAGTTTCTTGGCATAGCTTCTGCATTGGTTCCTTATTTACTCATTCTTACATGTCTGCACAGCCAGGAGGGTTTTCACATCTCTCTCTCAGTATTTTGGAACCCATTCTTCAAAAAGATAACAGCTTTGGGCACCCATTAACTTCTGGAAGGACTAACCCTCAAAAAGAATTCTCTGATTCAATTTTTTCAAAACTCCAAATAAGTCAGATTGTTTTCTTAAAATGGCTTATGTTAACACTTTCTGCCAATGCATTTTCACCTTTATGTTCCCTGCACATTCTGTAATATTGCTACCATTTTGGCAGCCCTATCTGATCAGGCTTTTACATAGTGCGAGTACAGTTCATCGAATATTCCCATCCTAGATGCCATCCTGAAAACAGTTTATTGCACAAGTTTAACTCTGCCCACATGAACAGCACCATTGAATTGAAGGGACTCCTCAGGTGAGTAAAGTTAAACACGACTATAAATCTGCAGGATGGAAACCATTCCATAATGAGAATTTGGGCATTTTAGAAGGTTTTTTGTTATTACATGAAATGGAGCAAGATAACTGCCCTCCACATCTTTTGATCTTGATCTTATAAGTCCTAGATTCCTTAGCAAGATTTCTCCCCTCAACCCCACAACCATTTTAGGACTGTTACCTTGCACAGTACTAAATATAGTAATCCTGATGGCCCAGACTACATCTAAAAATACCAAACTGTCAGTAATATTTTATTCAACATCACTCCAAATAGAACTCTCATATTTTCAAAACAGATGTGGAAAGCAGACATATTAACACCTAGAAACACACCTCACTTTGGTCTTTTTTAAACAATACAATTAATGGTTTGAAATGCTTAGCCATAACATATAACAGAAAAAAATCAGGTTTAATAGAAAAGAAGAAGTCGGTGGCAAACAATACATTTATGAAATATGCCTCTAGTAAGAACACAAGTTAAAAAAATTCTGCTATATAGTTTACAAATATAATACTCATGGGATTTTCATAATGAGAAGGCATGAATGTCAGAGACATTCCATTACATAAAACTGCCTGTACTTGTGCAAAGACCAGAATAGAGGATCCTAAATGTGTCTTCTTGCTCTGAAATCTATGGGGAATATATGCGGACATGAATAAAAGGAAAACATGAATAGTGGAAAAAACAGTGCAATATAGTTACAGTTTCCATTCCATTAAGAGAGCACACCACACTACGTAAGGTATGTAGACCTTCATCCTAGTTTAAATCCACCACATAATTTTCAGGCCAGTGACACCTTTGTCCAGAAAAATCTGTTTTTGTTGTCAAGGGCCCAATTTTTTTTTTTTTTTTAAGTTGTACTGACTACTGCCAGAGCTGAAACTATTGTACGTCTACCCTTTATCAGACACTGGCATCTCACTAAAGGAAGATGGTCTGTAGGTAGGATGAGGGGTTTTGTTTTGTTAAAGTATCTTCAACCTCCTGAAGTGAAACACACTTCTTGCCATGCATATACTACAAAAATATTACAGTTCTCTTATTTAAAATGAGTTCTACAGCTGCGTAAGTTCAGCAGACTAATTCATATTCTTCTGGTAATGTGCAAGGTCATTCCAGTAGTAGGCCTTTGCACTGGTTCCATGTACCTTAAACATTGCACAAAACAAAGATATAATCCTGGCTAGTATGGCTAATAAAAGTTATATGGCTGATATAAGAGCAAACATTATGAGAGAGCAACAAAAACCCTTAAACATATGGCTAAACCCTCAAACATGAGGTTATCCCACTCATAGGAAAAATAGGAACTATGGCAAGATACCACCCTGTCTTAACCAGGAGATGTTCAATCTTTCAGATCTGAAACTCAAGGCACAAAATGAGATTAAACTAGAGATATAAAGGATAACAAAGCATTCTACAAATACATTTGAAGCAAAAGGAAGATCAAGGACAAGACAACAACAGAAAATGTGTAAATGGGTAGAAGTGCTAAATGTCTTTTTTTGTTTCAGTTTTCAGCAAAAAGGTGAGTAGCCATCGATCCCTAAAACAGAATACCAGTGTAAATGGGGTAGGACTTGAGGCTAATATAGTGAAAGAACAAATTAAATATTACTTAGAGAAGTTAGATGTCTTCAAGTCAGCAGGGCTTGAATAAATACATCCTAGAATACTCAAGGAACTGACTGAGGAAATATCTGAGCCATTAGCATTTAACTTCATTGTTTGAGGGTTGGAAGACCAGAGAGATTCCAGAGGCCTGAAAGAGGGCAAATTAATGCCAATCTTTAAAAGGGGGAATAAGGACAACCCAGGGAATTACAAATCAATCAGCTTACTGGGAAAGATAATGGAGCAAATAATTAAGCAATCTATTTGCAAACATCTGGAAGATAATAAGGTGATACAGAACCCTCAACACAGATTTGTCAAGAACAAATCACGTCAAACCAACCTAATAGCTTCTTTGACAGGGTAACAAGCCTTGTGGATAAGGGAGAAGCATTAGATGTGGTATATCTTGGTTATAGTAAGGTTTTTAAATATAGTTTCACATGACCTTCTCATAAACAAACTAGGGAAATGTAGCCTACTATAAGATAGGGGCATAACTGGTTGGAAAATCATTCCATAGAGTAATTATCAATGGTTCACAGTCAAACTGGAAAGGCATATAGAGTGGGGTCACACAGGGATCAGTCCTGGGTCCAGTTCTGTTCAATATCTTCATCAATTATTTAAATAATGGCATAGAGTTTACACTTAAAGTTTGCAGACTATACTAAATTGGGAGGGGTTGCAAGTGCTTTGGAGGATAGGATTACAATTCAAACTGGAAAATGGTCTGAAGAAAGCAGGATGAAATTCAATAAGGACAAAACGCAAAGTACTTCACTTTGGAAGGAACAATCAATTATACAAATACAAAATGGGAAATGATTGCCCGGGAAGGAGTACTGCAGAAAGGGATCTGGAGGGTCATCCTGGATCACAAGTTAAATATGAGTCAACGGTGTAACACTGTTGCTAAAAAAGCAAATACTCTGGGATGTACCAGCAGGAATGTTGTAAACAATACATGGGAAGTAATTCTTCCACTCTACAATAAGGCCTCAACTGGAGTATTGCATCCAGTTCTGGACGCCACATTTAAGGAGAGATGTGGACACATTGGAGAAAGTCCAGAGGAGAGCAACAAAAATGATTAAAGCTCTAGAAAATCTTTGAGGAAAGAATGAAAAAACTTGGGTTTGTTATGTCTGGGGAAGAGAAGACTGAGGAGGGATATGATAACACTTTTCAGTACCTGTAAAAGGTACCTTGTTACAAAGAAGGGGGTAAAAAATTGTCAGAAACAGTCTAGTTATTACGTAGTCCTGCCTTCAGTGCAGGGAACTGGAATAGAACTAGATGACCTACTGTCGTCCCTTCCAATCCTACACTTCTATGACTCCAATGCAAAAATCAGCAAACAAGCTGTATCAAACTAATGTTAAAATTTCCCCCAAAAGTGCTTGTAACACGTCAGAAAGCATATTCTTTTATCTAGAGTATTCCTTTGGCACAGCAGGTAGAAGAATCCAGAGATAGGAGAAATCTGTCATTACTTAACACTTGTGAAAAGGAGGAGGGACTTATGATCAGGCACTCGCAGTATGTTGATATAAAATAAAGCACTTCTAAGCAATCCCCCCACATAAAGTTACAAGTGAATTACAGGTCAGTATAACAGGTAACTATATCTTATTCAATAAAATGTTTTATCCAAACAAAATTGAAGGGGTAAATTTAGGGAGGAAATGGATATTATCTTGGGAATGAAGGGGAAGGGAAAAAAGACAAGGCTTCTTAAAAAAAATGCAAAAAAAAAAGGCAAAAATTCCAAAAATGTGTATAATGTCTAATAGATACATGCTTTGTCATTGCCCTGGCCACGTCCCCCTAATGGACTGTGGCTAGATTATATTAAATCTGACCCACCTTTAGGATCCCATTAGCATCCAAGCCAGCTGGTTCTGAGCAGAGCCCAGACACTATCTCCAGCTCTGAAGCTCTAGGGCATGCACTGGGTGCAAATCCCTGTCTGGATGTGGGACTTTGCAATTCAATCACCCTAAATCCCAGTATCAGTGCCAAGACTCTCCAAATCGCCCCAGTCGCTGATGCACAGTCCTCCAAAATTTCCCATTCAATGGGCACTCTGGTTTACAGCGTAACTCTTCAGGAACAAAGACTTGGCAAAGGAACTTTGCCAAGGAACACCTGACTCTGATAGTACAGGATCTTTACAGATCCAGACAAAACAAACATCTGAACACAACCTTCCCCCTCCCACCTCCATGGCCATCCGACTCCTTAGTCCTTGGACAGTGTCTTTGGGGTAAACCAGAGCATCTCCTCCCCATCCTCTTCCAGCTTTGTCGCCTGTTTCTAGTGTTAGATTTGTCCCTTTGCTTAAGAATGTCATTTATAAAAGCAGTTTGACACTTAAAAGAAAACCAACAACTCTGTTGTCCACTCAGGATGTTCCACGCTCCAAATCTTCCCCCTCCCCTCAACTTGTGGGGCAGAAAGTCAATAGCTCTGCTAGTAGGAATCCCACTGTTCCACCAGGATATAACCATTCATGGCTGATACCCCTACTTTCCAGACACAATCTGCTCCTCATACAAAATGCATGTTCCAATTCACACTGAAAGTTCCAACCACAAATGTTATTCATAAACCAAAAAGGAATTCATACATTGACAGACATATTCTCCAAACTGTCACAGTTGCTATTAAGGAATTCTAGTTTTAAAAATATACTAGGATGCTCAAGTACCAAATCTTCCAAAAATATTTTTAATAAAAAAATAAAATTTTAATCCAATTTTTTCATGACTCCTTAAACCTCTGGCTCAGGTCATGGATGAAGAAGCAGTCTATAATACAGCTAGGCTGAGAACTGCTAGTTTTGTAGATTATGATCAAAACCTGGATTTGGTACCATGAAGAAATTGGGAGCCTCTGGAGAGCACATAGAACCGGTGCCACGTGTTCTTGACAGGTCATTCTGCTAAGGAGCAGACCACCAAGTTCTGCAGAAGCTGGAGCTTTTGCTTCCACTTTCAACCCTAGACATAGTGAACAACAGTAATCTAGCCTGGAGGTGATAAAAATATGTATCATTGTAGTTATTTCCTTGTCAAAAAAGGACAGCTTCCTACTAAGCTGAAGGAGGAATAAGAGGACAGATGTTTCTCACAGAAGGAAAGGCAAGTACCCACCAATATCACATCCATATTACTTCGGTTGTTTCAGCATTCTTCATCCAGAAACTTCTCTCCTATAGGCACTGCAACTTTTTTATATTTTCTATAAAGTTTGTTGTAAAGGAAAGATACAGTAGGGTGCCAACAACAAAGTGCCTAAGGGTGCTTCAAAAAAAAAAAAATCAGCAGGCAGGCTCTCAGAATTTACTGATATGGATACAGAGAACAGGACAGATCCCCACCAGACTTATATATAAAAGAAACATTGGGAAGGGAAGGAGTTGCCAGTTACCAGCCTCTGGGCCCTGTTGAAGAAGAAAGAAATGTTGTAATTCTACTAGGCTATGTAAGTGATTCAGCAGTGACTTGTGATCAACAGTGCTGAAAGCTACAAAGACTGAATAATACGAGACTGAGGTCTGTGCTCTATCAAAGCCATAAGGCCTATTAGTGCTACTAAGGCCATCGTCATGACAAGATCCAGTCCAAAAACCTAAGTGTGAGGAATTCAAGAAGGTATCAGCACATAAAAGATGATATTGGAGTTCGAGCATCTCAAAGTAATTCCTGAGAGGAAACATTGTCTCCATTTTATAAATAAAGGAACTGAAACATATAACTTAGTGACTTACCCAAAGTTACAAAGAGTCAGTGGCAGAAGAGAGAAGAGAACCCAACTAATCAGCTGGTTTGGGCTTTGGCCAAAAGAAAAGTTTTAAGAGGGGAAACACTGAACACTAAGTTTGGTGTAGCTTTTAAAATGATACGAATTACTTCAGGCTTGTCTATGCTTAACACAGTGCAGCTACATTCCTGTAGCACTTCAGTGTAGACTCTACTAATGCCAACAGAAGGGCTTCTCCCATCAACATAGGTAGTCCATTTCCCCGAGAAACGGCAGCTAGGTAGATGGAAGAATTCTTCTACTGACCTAGTGCTGGTCTACACCGTAGATTAGGTTGGTATTGCTGTGTCAACTTTTCATACTCCTGAGAGGCGAAGCCATACTGAAGTTCCTAGTGTAGACCAGGCCTTAATAAGGATAAAGAGTCATGTTCCAAAACTGAGTAAAACATAAGCCTGCTTTGTGGTACTCAAATATTAAAAGGCAAAGAGTCTAGAAACCGTAGTCTGTCCGATAATCTTAAACAAAAACTTAAAGAGGAAGATATTTACTGTACACTAGTTAAACTTTGAGGAAAATGTCACTGAAAAAAGATTGTGGAGTATTCTTTACTTCCCCTGCTATTATATTTGAGAGGTATGGAAAGGAATTTTATCCTTTGTATCCCAGCTTCTTCTACTGCTTAATCCCGCAAGAAAGTCAACCCTAAATTTATAATCAAGACGTTTCAGAGGGAACAAAAAACACTGCCTACAGTAGAGCTTTCTATAATCAGAAAAGATAGAAGGCACCATAAAGTTCACTAGGAACCTTGCTATGTCATCAATGTAAATTTACCTTGGCAACTCTTGGATATTATTATAAATTGGAGCTATATAAAATCCTAAAATAGAGCTGATAAACTCTTATGATTAACTTTAATACACTGGAGATAATCTATTCAGATCACTGGAGATATCTATGGAAGTACAAATAACCTTTTTGCAATTAAAGAATTAAGAGTCAATAAGCTGGCTACACAGTTCTGTATTTCAGTATCCTAAAAACTCCTCCGCCTGGAGACCGACACTATGTATCTACATTTTAGTGAGGCAAAAAGACAACTTATTTCCAGAATCACATAAAGAGGGAAATAAGATATCTAATTATTCATTCTACAGGATACGCTTGAATAAGCAGCCCAAGCTATCCAATGAAAATAAGTAGGAAGTCCACAACTTTATTAAAAGGAGACTACTGTAATAACTATACTATTAACCCAATTTTTTTCTTCAGAAGTCAGTAGGTATTCTTTGCAGTTTAAAATTTGTTGTGGGTTCCTAGTTCTCCCCTGAATAACTAATAGGGTTCCTAAGCCCTCAAAGTTCATGTAACCAGACTGCAGACCCACAGGACTGAATCCTCCTAGTTCCTATATTGCATACTGCTCATTCTCTTACTGGATCAAACTAGTAGTCCATAATTCTCCAGTATCCTACCTCCAGTAGCAGCCAATACCAGATGCTTCAGAAGAAAAAGGTAAGAAACCATCCCATAGGGAATTATACAATGGCCTGCCTCTATGGAAAGCTTCTTCTTAACTCCCCTCAGTTAGAAGTTATCTTATCTCCTGAAGCATGAAAATTGGTATCTTCCAAAAACATGTTTTCCTCTTTATTTTAATGTTACCAATGTAACTCTGGATGTTCTCATAACCCAGTGAAGTGTTCAAACTCTTCTTTAAATCCTGCTAAAGCTTAATATTTTGAGGTAATGAGTTTCATAACATAATTTTGTGATGTTATAAGAAGTATTTACACATGCTATCCACCTATCCCCATGCCATAGGAGGTGGCAGCCAGGACTGGGGCTGCCAAGCTCGTGTCTCTACCACTCGCTGGTGATGCGAGGGGTGTACAGTTCTGGGTCACTGTCCTCATCATCATCATCATCACTACTACTGGAAAGAGGTGGCGCTGAGGCTCCTGAGGTGATGATCAATCTCGGTCTAGGCCTCGCTGGGGTACCGTCCGTATTGAATAGGGTGGTCCCTGGCATAGAAGAAACTGCCAGGTCTGCCTGTCTAGTGAAAAGTTGCAGTACTGGGAAGCTCGGTGCTGGAGATGGCAGTGCAATCTAAGAGGAGAGGATCAGAACTGTCAACGCCAAGTTCTTGCTTAGCTGCGTATGTGCAGAAAGTGGTGCTATTACCATGATAGGTGCCAAGACGTTCTTCAGCACAGTTGGTGCTGAGCTAGGGAGCTTGGCTTCAGATCACGATGACTGAGACTGGTGTTTGGTCATCTTTTTAGGGACAGGGTCCTTAGAAGCAGGGCCAGCTCCAGGGGTTTTGCCGCCCCAAGCAGCCAAAAAAAAAAAGCCACAATCACGATCTGCGGCAATTCAGCAGGAGATCCTTCACTCTAAGTGGGAGTGAGGGACCCTCCGCCGAATTGACGCCGAATCCTTGAAAATGCTGCCCCACAGCACCTGCTTGATATGCTGATGCCTGGAGCCGGCCCTGCTTGGAAGCAGTCTTGGTAGTGGAGCCCTTGTCTGAGGCTGCTGCTGGCAACCGTTGGTCAGGAGGCATCCTGGATTCTGGGTCGGAGGCTGGCCTGAGGGATTTCTCCACCATGAGTAATTTAAGTTGGAGGTCCCTGGCCTTTAGTGTCTTCGCAGTCAGATTTTTACAATTAGGACACTTTTGAGGAATATGAGTCTCTCCGATACAGTGAATGCACTGAGTGTGGCTGTCTGAAATAGGTATCAATAGCCAGCAGATCAGGCAGTGTTTAAATCTGGGGAATCAGGTATGCCCGAGGAAGGTCCAGCTCTGGAGAAGAACAGGGTAGCCTATTTATAAGCAGTCACTGGCGGAAGGGGAAAACTACCCTAAAATTTTTTTATTTTATTTTATTTTTAATATTGAAGAAATTAAAAGTAATGTTAACTAAAGTTAACTAGAATAGAGGGGATACAAGAAAAGGAAGGAATATGGACTATCTACAGAGTTGAAGGGGGCTGCTGTCGCTCTGACTCAAGCCCAGGGCTATAGAGAAGGAACTGGAGGTCAGTTGGCTACACATGCTAGGTAGCCGCTTGGAACGGCGTGAGACGGCTGCCATTGTGTGGCCAATCAGGGCACTGCTACTACAAATCTCTGATTACAAGCAAAGGGCACCAAGACACCTAAAATGGAGCACCCACACGGACCCTCCTTGAAGAACATTATTTTCTTGGTAAAATAAGTGTATCAATATTGTACATAACATGTTCCAGAGTTAGAAGGGCAGGTCCAAACTACTTTTTCAGAGACAAAGACACACTAGGCACCCCAGACAGGTGTTAAAGAATCATCACTGGCATAAGTGGCCATTCTTCAACAACAGGGAGATGTAAACAAGAAGTTTACACTGCATCACAGGAACATTTTAAAACTCACATCTACAATGGGCTATGTGTCACCATGACTCAAAAAAGACATTTCTAGCATAAGAAACTGAGTTATAAAAGGGGGAGGAAAACACTTGACTTCAACCTCTCCTCTTCCCATCTCTCTGCTCATGACATCAACAACTCTCAAAGAACTGAACTAAGGGGGAGTGTTCCCAGGCTGAACAGAGACCCAGCCTTTGAAATTTACAACAACATATGGTGAGACAAAACCCTTGCTTTTAAGGATATTTTGCTTGCTAAATTAAGAGTAATATGCAAGCTAATACCTATTTCTTTTGTAACCAATCTTGACTTTTATGCATTATCACTTGTAATCAATTAAAATCTTAACTTTTAGAGGTTAATAAACTTATTGTTTTATCTTAACCAGTGTGTGTTTGGATTAAAGTGTCTAGTAAACTTCATAGGGGATAATCTGGTTGGTGCATTATCATTTTCCTTTGGTGAAATGACAGACTTTCTATGACCTTGCATTCTTCAGTAGCGTGCTGGACAGTACAAGAGACACACATTTCTGAGGGAATATATAGGACTAGGAATTTGTAGGGTCTCTGATGAGCGATCATCAGAGTGCTCATGTATTTAGCTAGGAGAGAATCTCCATGGGGAGGTCAGGGTTGGCTGTTCTGGCAGTAAAACCACGTAAAAAGCACCCCAGGCTAGAGAGTTAAGGGGACACAGTTCAGTTTGTACGTTGGGGGATTTCACATTGTGGCCCAAAGTCTTTTTCCTTTCCTCTCCTAGAATGACTTCGAAGTATAGTTTGTGTTATGAGGGGTGGGAACATTTTAGTATCATTGACATCAAAAAACCCCACCACATACACATATACCCCTACCTAACCAAGACTAGATTTTGTTTTTAAAAAAAATATTTTAAATAGGCATATTTTACCTCACAGTACTCTTCTTTTGCAGGATTCCATCAATTAATGGATCCAGACAGGGGCAGCAGGTACACTTCAGAACACTTCAAGGTTCATTTCAGAACACTGTCTAGTGGTACAAGATATATGATCTGAGATAGGGCATTTCCTGGGAAGGGAGAGGGGAGCACATGGAAGGTCTTTGGTAGACAGAGTCAGGGTGACCCTAGCCCAGGAAGAGTTTGGGGAAAGCAAGTACCTGCCATGCTGCCTACAAAGCATCGCCACCTGATAAAGTCTAAGAAAGTGGTGAGTTAAGATGGTTTACTATGCATAATGGTTCAATTTATTATCTCATCCTTCCACCCATATATTTTCCTTTTGTCTATGTTCTCCCTTTATTGTATCTTTCATTATACAAGAATATGAATTCTTTGGAGTGGGGATTGTTTTATTTATGTTTGTATAGCACCTGACAAGTATTCTTAACTGTGGTTTCTAGGTGCTGCAGCATTACAAATAGTAATTAGCAGTATTAATACTCCCAGACTGTACAGGAAAAGAGAAAAAAAGAACGAAAGGAGGCAGCAAGGATGGGGTAGCACCCATCCATAGTTATTCTCACATTCTGAGAAAGAGGAGTTCTCTTCCGCCATTTCCTTTCTTGATGCCTCCTGACAAGAAAATCCTGACCTCACCCACCCTAGTCAGCCACAGGCAGACTCCTTGAACTCTACATTCTTGGAAATTTCTCCTGACTCTCTTTCACCATGGCATTTGTACAGCTAGGCAGCCCTTGAAGTCTTCTATCCATTCTAGTGTCAACAGTGAACCCCTGCCTGGAATCAGGAAGTGTTGGAAGACTACAAAAGAGAATGATCAATTTTAAATTTGTGTTTAAATAAAACAGCTTGAGGTTTCAGTAACAATAACTTACATTAATTTGAGAGATGTTATGCACGAAAGCCACACTTGAAAAAGGTGTGTTTTTGTTGCAATTTTGGAGAATATCGTTAATGATATTTCCTTCTAACAAACAAAACCCTCTGGCAGACAGCCATTTAAAAAACAAAAACAACAACAAAAACACACAAACTTACTTCTTTTCTCCAAATAAAATCATTTGAGATATCAGTGCATGCCTGAACAGTACCTGTAGGAGGGTGAATAGCAAGTTTATTAAATTCAAACCAACTGCCGTAGGTGCATGAAGTACCATTCATGCAAAACGATCCATCAGTGTTTGTGTGACCATTTTATATACTTGACATTATTTCCATAGTACATTTCATGCCAGCCAACTTCAGGCATACCTGGAAAAATGTAATTTGTCTTATTTACAGTATATTTTTCATATGTTATTCCAATTTACATTTATTCACAAATATTGGATTATTTTGGTTTAAATAATGTTGTACAAGATATAGTCAAAATTTAAATACTGCATTAGCCTTAATCTACATAAAAGAATTTTCCTAATAACCATGAACTTCATTTGTTTACAAGATTTTGGCATAGCCCACTCACTCCTATTGCTGCAGAGAACATCTGGCTACAGTTTTGCCTACTATTTCTATTCTATGATTTAAATTAATGCAAGTAAAAACTTCTGTTCCCCCAGTATGCTTTGTTGCAAGTGAACCTTCTATGCTTCCATTCATACTTAATAGTCCATTGTACTGTAGGTTACATTTGGCGTAATAAGTAATGGATGCCTTGGAACAGCAACATGAAATTCCAATTAAATTCTTTTATATATAACAAGCACAGAGCTCTTTAAAAAGCCTGATCTGAGACTTTAATTAGTACCCTTTGTTACAACATGTTTGATCGCTAGCACTTAATTTTCATAATATTTCTTAGAAAACCCCCACACACAAAAGGTCACTACAGTACTCAACCCAACAAAGGATGCAACTGTCTTATTACAACTGGTACCAATCACTGAATCATTTAAAAACATAGATAAAGATTAACTCTCCTTAAGCAGAAGATATCCCAGTATTTTCAACCACACAAATAAATACAAAGTCCTTTCCCAAGCACAGTATCTGCTGCAAATCCACTTTTTCCCCAAATTTGGAAAAGATAAATGGACTCTCAACTATATAAACATCTTTATACTGTATAAAACTTCTATGAATGAGGCAGTTTTACTAAATTTTTTTTGCCAGGTTAGCAAAAGAGTTATCCGTTAAGTTGACCATTTTTCCCAAATAAAAAACAATAAAAAAATAGTTTGAAAAATACCAATTGCATTTAATAAACACTATTAACATTTTGTGGAAAAGGTGGTACATCACTTAATCTGTTTGGAATTCTAAACATTTCTGTGCTAAAGTGAGCATATTCAGAGTCTGGTAAATATTTGAATGTTTACTTATAAACGTTATAGGGTAAATTACATACAGATCACTTATTTCAAAACAAATTTTTTTTTGCAAATACTGTTGATTTTTAGAATCAGAATACTATTCACTTGTGGGTTTTTTGCTTTTCGGGTTTTGTTTCTTATTTTTTGTGTTTTTTCAGACATTTAAACAGTGGGCTATTCCAAAACAAAATTGGGCCAAAGTTTTGCTTTTAGGTTATTAGCTTATTTAAATGTATAGCGATTACAGTGTATTCATGTATTAAAAAATCACCTGCCATTAAAACAGAATACAGGTCAATGGCTCAAAGGACAGGCTATTTCACTTTTTAAAAAGAGAAATTACCCCAGTTTTATACAGTGACTATAACCACTTTAAAAAAGAGAGAGATTAGAGTATATACTCAACAGGAGGACAGAATTTACAGGTTTTTCAGCTATTTTTTAGGACTGGGGGGGAAGGGCTGGCCAGCCTTAGAAGTGGGCGAAACCCCAGAGTGCCATGATAAGGGGTTGCTGTGTTGACAAACCGAGTGCTGGCCTGGAGCTGGGGATGGACTGGACTGGGGACCGAGCTGTAGCTGTGAGTCCTCTCCAGGTTGGGGAGAAATGAGACTTCCTCTTCCGCTTCACAGGCCGCCGTTGGGGCCAGGTCAGATTCACCTCCGGGAACCTCCCCCAGCTGCAGGAAGCTCTGAAGGCAGCACTGCCACCACTAGCAGCGCAGAAGTAAGGCTGGTAATACAGCATCCCCCTACAATAGCCTTGTGACTCCCTCATGACCTCCATTTGGGTCTTGACCCCCACAGTTACACCACCATGAAATTTCAGATTTAAATATCTGAAACTGTGAAACTTCAGATTTTTTTAAGTCCTATGACCGTGAAATTTACTGAAGTGGACTGTAAATTTGGTAGGGCCCTACACAAAACAAGTCATGCCAGTGTATTCTTGCTAGTATAGGCAGAGAGAAGACTTGTTACACCCATGGCTGTCTCTACCAAAAAGTCTACCCATCACTAACAAAAGGTGCAGCTGAACTGGTGCTGAAATGGTTTGATTGCAACTGTAGACAAGCAGAACAATATATCATGTTTAGTTCCCTTTCAGAAATCATGGCTGAACCCTACATAAGCTATCTACAAAACTTTCTCACTTGCTAGCACCAGTTCAGCTCCATCAGTGTTAGCAATGTAGCGCACCCTTGTGTAGACAAGCTGTTGTGTGCAAATACCATTTTAAATTAATTAACATTAAATTAAAACTGCTCTGACCGATCTAACCCATTTAAGACAGCAGCTGGTAAGCTCTCAATACTGCATTTGTAAACTACAAAAACTATTCATTACTTACAATGAGTAACTCAGAAACCCAAATATTTCACTCAGCAAGTAATATACAAATTCAGTTAACTTTTTCGTATTAAGCTATAATAAAATTATGTTTTACTGAAAAAAGAAAAACCTATGTGCACAGAACCATGCAGATCATGTGATTTATAGCCATTTGATATAAACAATAATTGGTTACAAAGCCAAAAAAGCTATCGAACATAAAATGATCAATTCTTAAAACCTTTTTCCTTGTATCACATGCTACACTATATTAAAAGTGAAAAATTAAGTTTACATTAAGGATATAGTACTATACAACTTGTTAGACCTAAAGTCTAAGATTGCACCCCCACCCATGTTAACGTAGCGGACATGCATTGAATTATCCAGCAACTGACTATCAAGCCATTCAATAATTGCCAATATATTACAATAATTCTAAAAATGCATCTCAAAGCAAAAATATTCAACATGCGTATTTATCTATATGTTCAGGGTTCTCAAGTATACCAAAACTTTCTGCTTTTCTGGCTTGCCCGTTCTACTGCACAGGCAAGTACAAGTAACATTCTGCAAGAAGCGGAGACACTCCCTAACCAAATCTCATATCCTAGGGTTAGTGCACTGAGATGGCAACCAGGTAACCATGAGTTCAACTCATTTCTATTGCTATTTCATCTATTTTAGGTTATATACTTTCATCCATTACCACAGTATCTGAGCATTTTCTTAAATTGCTCTTTATTTCTGTCTTAGGTATTTATACAACCCCAATTACTGTAACGTTTCAGCATCTCACAACTTTTAATTTATTTATCCTCACAACCCCTGTGAGAAGCAACAAAGAGTCCTGTGGCACCTTACAGACTAACAGATGTATAGGAGCATAAGCTTTCATGGGTGAATACCCACTTCCTCAGACGCATGTAATGGAAATTTCCAGAGGCAGGTATAAATATGCAGGCCAGAATCTGCCTGGAGATAACAAGGTTAGTTCAGTCAGGGAAGAGAAACTGCTTTTGTAGTTGGCTAGCCATTCACAATCTTTGTTCAATCCTGAGCTGATGGTGTCAAATTTGCAAATGAACTGAAGTTCAGCAGTTTCTCTTTGAAGTCTGGTCCTGAGGTTTTTTTGCTGTAGGATGGTTACCTTAAAATCTGCTATTGTGTGTCAAGACAAGTTGAAGTGTTCTCCTACAGGTTTTTGTATATTGCCATTCCTAATATCTGACTTGTGTCCATTTATCCTTTTACGTAGGGACTGTCCAGTTTGGGCAATGTACATAGCAGAGGGGCACTGCAGGCAGATGACGACATATATAATGGATGGCTAGCCAACTAGAATAGATGGCATATATAATAGATGACTAGCCAACTACAAAAGCAGTTTCTCCTCCCTTGGTGTTCACACCTCAAATGCTAGAAGAGGGCCTCATCCTCCCTGATTGAACTAACTTTGTTATCTCCAGACTGATTCTGGCCTGCATATTTATACCTGCCTCTGGAAATTTCCATTACATGTGTCTGGCGAAGTGGGTATTCGCCCACAAAAGCTTATGCTCCAATACATCTGTTAGTCTATAAGGTGCCACAGGACTCTTTGTTGCTTTTTACAGATCCAGACTAACACGGCTACCCCTCTGATACTTAACCCCTGTGAGGTTACTAAAGTCATTTTACAGATGGGGAAGTATGACGCAGAGAGGTTAAGTGATTTTTCCCAAGGTCACAAGCAGGGATGGAACAAGGATTGGAACCCAAGTAAACCAAGTCCTAGACCAGTGCCCTAACCACTGACCAGCCCTTCCCTCCTTTAAAAAGGGCACTGAAGTGCACAGAAATATATTTACCAAGACAGTACGCTAGTTAGCGCGCTGTTAGTGCAGAATCACTCATTTTATAAGTAAGCCAACTGAGAGATTTCACAAATCCACTCTAGGAAGAGCTGAGAAGAGAATCCACATCTCTAATACAGCAGTATTATCTAGTCTTCACCCACAACTCTAGCCACTAATACATCACACCCATTCCCAGATCCAAGAACAAAATACAGGATTTGGTATCACCAACATCTTACTGCTGCCTAGCAAATAACTAATCTGCTGGTAAAGCACATGCCAATTCATCCAATAGTGTGTGTTTCATATAGAGAAAAATAGTTACTCCTTTACTCAAGTGGGAGATGTCTTATAGTCCAGAGTTCAAATCCTCCTAGCAACCCAGGTATGGAGTCCTTATGGTGACACATTAAGGTATTTGTTTTTCTAGTTTTATTTAAAGTGGTTTAATTCACACAGTGAGAAAACATCTTTAGAAAAGGGTTTGTATAGTTTAAAACCACCATAAACTGTCAAAGACACTTGCAAAGATTAGAAGTTTTTCAGAAAGGGAGCTATTTTGGATTTAGTGGCTGCCTAAATAAGTAAATGGCATATTAAGACTGTAGACATGTTCTGGAAGAGATTTTAGATGTTTATCCTTGGGCTGAGACCACGTATGAAAGGTTGAGCCCTCCTAAGAGAGCAAGTGTAATCAGGATTTTAATGGCAACTCTGGATGTAACCATAACTGTAGCAGCATTTGTTACCATGAACACCAATTAGATTGTGCATAATGAGAATATGAAAAATTCTACTGAGTTCAGCGACAATCTGCATTGCTCAATGCACTCTCCAAACCTGCACTGAAAACCTTTATTGACCTGTTTGCAAGTCACAAACCAGTGCGAGAAATTATAGTTGCTCTTTCACTGCTATGTTACAATTCTAGTGCTGACAATAATAGAAAGTTTGTTAGTCTAAGCTGATATTATGACTCAAGATAAGGTATCCAATATTAGTTCATAACAGCCTTTTTCCAGAACATAACTAAAATTTGCTATCTTGCTATTATCTCACTGATATGCACAGCAGCTCATGAAATGAAAGACCACCTCTAACCTGAGAATTCTTCTACTATGGAACCTTGACACTAAAAGGATTAACTAAGAAAGAGTGATAGCCTTACAATAGAGTATTTATTTTGTTGTCAAAATGCATTTGGTGCTATCTTTGCACATTTTCTTATATGTAATAGGTTTTACACATTAGGGAATCAATTTTAAGTTTCTTTCATACCCTATAATCAGATTTCTCTATCTAGTAGCATGAACGCTAAACATTAAATTTTGACAGTTTAAAAGGGATTCACTCAATTTTTTGGGCCAGTCTGACTGGAAAATACACACACAATCTAGAGATTGCCTTTTATTATAACGAGGAGTCCAGTGGCACCTGAAAGGCTAATAGGTTTATTTGGGCATAAGCTTTTGTGGGTAAAAAAACCCATTTCTTCATCTTCATCCATTAAATCTGTTAAATGTGCCGTCGGACTCTGTGTTGTTTTTGTGGATACAGACTAACACGGCTACCCCTCTGATACTTGTATTTTATTATGTTTGTCAAATGCACAATGGGGCCGAATCTGGTCATGATCTTTAGGCATTTAATACTGACACTGTGGTAACAATCACCACTTTGTTTTAAGAAATCAAACATTATTCTACATAGATATATCTCACTTTGCGTCAATAAAAGAAACAAATGCCACAAAAATATATATTTTTGATTAAGCTTTTGCTTTAGAGTCTATATATTCCCAATTTTGTAATTATTCACAGAAATTTTTTGGTGTTTCACTAGATAGTATCCAACTATGTCGGATCTAGGGGTCAGTATTAATGCTTTAGGACAACTAGTCGCTTTAGACCCAATTTGGGAAGTTACAAACAGGAGGAAAGAAAACGCTGCATTAAGTCCTTACATGTGCAAATCGTAAGTTTTTTAAAAGCAAATGTGATAGTAGAAGATTAAGGCTTATCTTCTAATGGGACACTATCAAAGTTAAAAACTGTACGTTACATGAAATTCCTTACTGATGTCTTACACCTTCAATTATTAATAGTTGAAGATGTACTTAACCTTTCACCAGTTTTGTGGTTTTAACTTTTGTATTTCACTCAAATAATGAAACTGGACAAGTCAACTTCATTTCAATATAACAAACAAAAAATCTGTTTGGGTTTGCAACACTGCAGGGTTATATAACAAAAGAACAAGGGCTTCCAATTTAAATTAATGCACAAGCATATTTGTTTTTAGAATTTGTATTTTAAAATCTTCCCAAGATCATGTTCTCAGCCTAAATAAAGTTGTCTGTACATTTTCTCAACTGTTTACTGTACTTATGTTGACTTTTGTGCATCCTTTGATTAAAAATGAATAGACAGACTCCACAAAACATCACAGACCTAAAATATTTCTATTTCCTAGTCAACTTTATGCTTTAATGTAAACAAGCTTTGTGGTTATTTTTGTACAGTGAAATTGGCAATTGGAAGTCTAAAAGTTCACAGAGTAAGAAATATAATTAATTATTTTTCCATTAAATAAATTTAGTACAAAAATCCAGACAAAGTGAATTTCACTTCCTTCTCTCCCACAGGACCATTTTTACATTTAAACCCCTCATACTGCAGTGCTTCCAAAGCCAAAGCTATTAACTTCAAGGTGAGATTTGGCTAAAGAAGAAGATTAGGATCACGATCTATGTAGTTATGTATTATATAACAGTCAAAACATTCATAAATATCTGCAAATAAGCACAATTTTGAAGTGATAAGAACATTGAAGAATTGGAGTTGTACCAAAATGAAATTTAGTCTCAAAGCTAAAGAGTACATTACTTTTTACCTGAAAGTTAACGTCTTCTTTCTTAAATATTAATGCTCGAACTTCATCAGGGTCCCCATTAAATATAGCTTGAACCAATGGTGGCTGAAACAAAAGAAAGTAATAGTATTTAAAAAACAAACATTCCATTCCACGCATTACTCCTACATGTATTTTTTTTTATGACAACATAATGGTCATATACCAAATAAAGATTAAGGCAGGTGTTCCGGGTAGCAAAATGAAATAAACTATTGTAATATTGCAAAACTTGGCCTGAAAGAAGTCAATTAACTGCCTTTCCCTCCCTCCCCACATCTGCAATATACTTTACCAGCTTGTACACAAACTAATGAACCACTGGATTTTAAAAGTTTTCTAGATTTTTCTAGGTTTTTAACTAATGGTTTAAAGAAAAAGACTTCTAAAATAAATTCCTGTGGCAAAGTAAGATCAGTTAGTCTAGGATACATTATATACTATTCAAAATATATGTGAAACTCATTTTACATTAAGTAAATTAGTAAAATTAAAAATTCTCATGTGTTTGAGGAGGAATAAGGAAGCAGAGTATATTTGAATGATATGGAAACAAAGGCACACGTACGCACAGGCATAACTAAATATAACTAGATTTCCTAATCAGCATCATAAACTTCTGTGTTATGATATCATGATCTAAGTCAAACCGCAAATTACGTGACAAAGTAAAACAATTTTTGTTTTCAAGAAAGCAAATTTCTACAACGCTTCTGGTAAGTGATATGAATGCACAGCTACATTACATCTATAAGCTGACTTTCATAACTTTTTATTTTAGGGTGCAACTGATATTGCTTGAGATACCCTGGATACTATACCAATTCTCAAAATACACACAGCTTATTATCACATTATAAAGGTTACATCAGTTTCTAAAGTGGTACTGAACAGATAAACCAACGAGTAGGAGAGAAAATGTTTACTGCAAATGTCATTTTGTCAAGCTCTCTGGAAAAACTGTATCATCATAAAACTAGCAACAAAGTTGAGATTTGTTAACTCTGCTTCAAAAATATTGTTACACAACAAAAAAAGGGAGCCCCTATAAGTTTTAATTCCATCACTAAGTTTTCAATATCATAGTGCTTAACATAGGTGGTTTTGACTTCACTAAAGAACTATTCATTCAACATATAAAATAACCCAGGTGCTACTTTGCTTAGTCACGTAAATCCTATGATAAGCATCACTAGACCTTTGCAGCACTATTACAGAGGACATATCTTACCCACACATTTCCAGAAGGTGAAGGACGTACAGATGTGTTTTCCTGAAGCAGATTGGAAAAAAATGTGGGAGAATCATCTTCAACCTCCTCCAAAACAACAATACACACTCGACTCATTCGATCCGTTTGAAAAAACTGTATTCAGAACAACACAGTAGTAACCACAGCTGGGACAGCACAGAAAGTACTTTTACCTTCCAAGTATACACTCACAAACATAACTTGTTAACACTATTGCTGGTGTTTTAAAATTTAAAAAAGGACTCCTCCCCACTATATTTCATTTAACACCCTGAGATGTTCAAACAATGTTCTTTTTTAAAAAAAAAGAACACACTTTTTTAAAAACAAGGTTTCATCCTGTACTACTACAATGAATTTGTGAAAAATGTACTAAAAATATTCTCAGCTCTGACTAGATTATAGTAGAAATTTCAATATCGTAAATATTTATAGTGTGTCCTTTTACCAGAAAATCTGCTTTTGTTAATACTGCTACTTATACAGAATAAGTTTATCCACACAGTGAAAACATTGTTGTAGGTTACATGACACCATTCTGTATAGAATGAAACAAGGAACAATTGCTCTGATAGAGATGATCACAGCTATAGCCAGTCTTGCAAGATCAGTCTCCAATTTACAGTGCTACGCTTTCTGATGACTGAAAATAAACACCACTGTCCTAAATGTTTCAGGATCTTATTCTGCAATTTTGGAACTTCATTTGTCTTAATGTCAGGAATACTTCACACAATCTATTTTTCGGCAATGATTCACAACATGATATTCCAAGGTTGAGAATTCTTCCCTATGTAATAAAAATCTCCGCAATGTACAGCAGAGCTGCAATATATTTGCATGCAATGAGTCAGACCACAAGGAACAATGGGACTCCTGGAATAAGAATATTGCCTGTTTAATCCAGATTTCCCAAATGACAGAAACGTAGATCGTTTTACTCCATCAGTGATACAAGCAATGCAGAGCATTCATTTTTCCTCCATCAGGCAGTTGCTGTGCTGCTCCAACAGGGAACCCACTATGCAGAAATGCTGTTAAGGAAGAATGCTGCCGCAAAACAAGCAAGCTACTAAGGCACGAAGAGCTCGAATTACTGCCTTAGACTTTTCCTGCAACAGCAGTTCATCACTCAAGTGTTTCTTTTGATCACCATGTGAATACAGCTTCCGTTGTAGTCTTCATTCAGACTGTGGAAAAAAATGAGACTCTGTGCATCTTCTTTGAGCCAACTTCTTTATGTGAACGTCTGTCTCTATGCCAACCTGATTTTCCTCCAGGGTAAACTACTATATATCAATTTTCTGTCGCTGATTTTTAGATTGTGTGTTCGTTCAGAAGATGATCTTGCAAAGCTTTGAAATCCTACTGCCTGAATTGGTCATTATAGAACATATTAACAGCACAGTTCACATCCACAGCAGCGTTCGAACTGAGCAATAGTTTAACGAGCACAGACTGCAGACCCGCAGGATGAAATGCCTAGTAATGCTCACATGTTACACTTACCAGTGAACTGAGCTACTGCTCTGGAAGCGACTTCCTCTAGCAAAAAAAAATATAAATAAATAAAGAGTGCCTTTTGGGCAGCCATCACAGTTAGAATGTTTGTGCCAATTTTGTGACTAATTCAGCTCACACGTAAAAATTCTATAATTGACGAAAGAGTGAGTGTTTAACATTTTCCACTAAAAGCCACAAAGAAATCTGGTGTACTGGCTCTGCTGACTGACAATTTAGGTAAGTAAACAATTCCAGCATTCTAACTGCTTTCACATGTTACTGTACAGAACAACAGAGCAGTCCTCATTTAACTCTCTGAAGACAAAAAGAGTATTTTAAACAGAAATCCCTTAAAAATTAAGACATAAAACTAGCTTTTAATGGTTAGTTACTTTAAAGATAACTAACCATTATTTATCATAAACATTACTTTTGCTACTAGATACACACACACGATCATAGAAGTTTGAAAAATAACTCAAAGCATAACGTAGCCTCCACTAATCTCACAGTCCTCCAACAAGCTGAATTTATATTTTAACCTAAATTTGCTTAAAGTAACTGTCCTGGTCTGTGGGCGTATTACACAACTGCATCATGTGCCATAAACTGTTAGAAATGCTTCTGTTAAGCAAATGGTGGTTTTTTGTTCCTACTAGACAATATAAAGATTTTTTGATGGCTGTCAATCACTGATCATTTCACAATCTACAAAAGGAGAACAAGTTGAATGATCTAGGTGACTGGGAAACAAAATGGCAGATGAAATTCGATGTTGAAAATGCAAAGTAATGCACACTGGAAAAAAAATCCAAAATGATAGGGTCTAACCTAGAAGTTAACACTCAAGAAAGGTCTTGGAGTCATCATCAATAGTTCTCTAAAAACATCAGCTCAATGTGCAGCAGCAGTCAAAAAAGCTAACAGAATATTAGGAACCATTAGGAAACAGAAAATATAATATCACTATATAAATCCCTGGTACATCCACATCTTGAATACCATATGCAGTTCTGATTGCCCTAAAATGATATATTAGAAATGGAAAAAGTACAGAGAAGAGCAACAAAAATGATTAAGGTTATGGAATAGCTTCCATATGAGGAGAGATTAAAAAGATTGAGACTGTTCATCTTGGAAAAGTGAGGACTAAGGATGGATATGAAACAGATTTATAAAATCATGAATCATATGCAGAAAGTGAATAAGGAAGCATTATTTAACCCTTCACAACACAAGAACTAGGGGTCACCCAATTAATTTAATAGGCAGCAGATTTAAAACACACATAAGCAAGTACTTCACACAATGCACAGTCAACCTGTGGAACTCACTGCTGTGGTAGACTGTGAAGGCCAAAAATATAACTGGGTTCAAAAAAGAATTAGATAAGTTCCTGGAAGACAGGTCAATCAATGGTTATTAGTCCAGGTGATCAGGGATGAACCCACATGCTCTGAGTGTCCCTAAGGACTCTGACTGTCAGATGCAGGGAACAGACAACAGGGGGTAGATCACTCAGTGATTGCCCTCTTCTGTTCTTTCCCTTTGAAGCATCTGGCATTGGTCACAGTCAGAAGCAGGCTACTGGGCTAAATGGACCATTAGCCTGACCAAGTAATTTTTGTAGATTATGTAGTCTATTGGTTAGAGGTCAGGACTGGCATAATTTAACCCAGATGTCTTGTTCACTGTGTGACTCTGTGGCAACACAAACTCTGTGCCCAATTTTTCTCATTTCTAGTATTTGAATAATGCTGCTTTCCCACCTTTGTAAAGCCTTTTTTTTCTATATATCATTAGTTATTATAATTCCATACGAGATTTTTGGGAAAGTCACAACTAAGGACAGCTGAATAAAAGGAAAGATTGTGTGTTCTGTCAAGCTTATCTATTTCATTAGTCTGTCTACTTGGCGGTGGGAAGGTTCACAACGGTCCACTGAATGCAGGATGACAAAGGATTTAAAGAACATAGCTCAGGTACATTTCATACAGATGTTCTTTAAGAACAAAGGACGAGACAGAAAATGTAAACAGTAAAATTATTTCTACACGTAACAAAGATTTCCAAGTGATGTCAGCAGCTCTTCCAAGATGAGATACCCATTGAAAGGTTTTCTAATATACTGCATATATTAAAAATATTTCCCTTCCATTTATGAATACTCTTCAGAGATTGACAATAGCTTGCATACATGACTAAAAATTGCCTTAGAAAAAACAAGACCACGACATACTGAAAGTAGCTCCCCCATCCCACCAATGTACTTTTTGGGGGAATGGATACAGGGCAGAGCTTGGTAGTAGTCAATATCAAGGAATGTTTTTCCTCTTTTTTTCCCATCTTCATAATGAGATTATAACTAGCCATTAGTATGCTGGATCCATATGTTGTGTGGAAATAAGAAGTCTTCAAAGATGCACAAATATTTAAGGAGAAATATGAAGAAAAAAAGGTAAGTATTGTTTTATTGCAAATTACAATTATAAATTACAATTTGATATTCCAGATAAATGGATTCCCTGGGATTTTGGAATTTCCTACTTATTTTTGCAATTCATGAACTATCTAGCTATGTCAAGAATACAAGAAGAAGTCTAATGAATATATTTACTATGAGGAATATAACACTCCATACTTGTAACAAAAAAAGTGGAAGTGTTGAGATTGGGCACAGTGATTTAACTAGAACTACAAAAGAGATTAATAAAAAATATCTGGATAAATTCTTACAATTTTGGAAATTTTGCCCATAAAATATTTATGCAAAGTTCGTATGGCAGTTCACCATATTTTTTCTTGAACACATTTACTGTAAATTAATTTTTAGAATGGAAGTGTTACCATGTTCAAACTGCAAAGAGTTAAAATGCAATTACATCACATCTAGCCACAGCTTTGTTAAATAAAAAAAGATCAATATTGTATTAATTTCAGTGGTTATTTAACCCATATACATAAGGGATCAAAAACACACCATAAATTTGCCATGTAACCACTACGCCACCACACATAGGGGACAATGAACTTCCCAAGAACATTATGACTTTTTCTTATAATGAATGAGCAGCACAACTGTTATTTTATATCCCTCTTAAGATATCTGATCTGGACGGAAAATACAAATGGATCGAGTAGAGTAGGTCAACCTGAATACTAAAACATAAATAGTGATTTCTTTATTTTTTTTAAACTAAATTCACCTATTTTTGATTCAAATAATTTCTTAAGTAATTTCAAATGTACTCTAAACCAATCTACTCATTTTGAAATTTAAAAAGGGCTGCAGAGGGATTCCTTTGCTTTACAAATACCTAGGAAATACCACTGTTACATTACAAAATATACTCTGAGTACTAGATGCATAAGTTTGCACACTCCTATAAAAAACAGATCAAAAGATCAAGATTAAGGGCTTGTCTACATCACAAAGTTGCAGCGCTGGTGAGGGGGTTACAGCGCTGCAACTTAGGAGGTGTACACATCTGCAGGGCATCACCAGCGCTGCAACTCCCTGTTTGCAGCGCTGGCCGTACTCCCGTTTTGTCTCGGGTGTAGAGGATCCAGCGCTGGTAATCAAGTGTAGACACTTACCAGCGCTTTTCTTGACCTCCGTGGAATAAGCAGGTATCCCAGCATACCTGAGGAAGCCTCTCTGGTAATCAAGCAGGTATCCTTCCCCGCGGTTTGCTCCGGTGTTCTCCGAATCTCCCCCCAAGCAGGTCTCCTTCCCAGCGGTTTGCAGGGGGGTTCGGGGAACGCGAGAGCAAACCGCGGGGAAGCAGGTCTCCTTCCCCGGTTTGCTCTTGCGTTCCCCGAACCCCCGTGCAAGTAGGTCTCCTTCCCCGCACCCCCGAGCAAGCAGGTCTCCTTCCCCGCCGTTTGCAGGGGGGTTCGGGGAACGCGAGAGCAAACCACGGGGAAGCAAGCAGGTCTCCTTCCCCGCACCCCAGAGCAAGCAGGTCTCCTTCCCCGCCGTTTGCAGGGGGCTTCGGGGAATGCGGGGAAGGAGACCTGCTTGCTCGGGGCTTCGGGGAACACTGGAGCAAAACCAGGGAAGGAGACCTGCTTTCCCGCGATTTGCTCTCGCGTTCCCCGAACCCCCCTTGAAGCCGCCCAACAGCGCTGCAGTGTGGCCACATCTAACACCACTTGCAGCGCTGGTTGCTGTAAGTGTGGCCACTCTGCAGCGCTGGCCCTATACAGCTGTAACAACCAGCGCTACAAAATTGTAGATGTAGACATACCCTAACTCTTAGCCTCTCTCCATGTTTCCCAGACCTGGTGGGAACTGTCACAAACTGTATACACAAATTTAAGGGTTTTTTTTTCCCCTGTTAAAAAGTAGTAAAGTGTATTCTGGTGGTGCTGCACTACTAGCAGATTGGGAGACCTCTCTATTTGCACTCTGAACTTTCTTCTCAAGAGGGAGAAGCAGCGTGTCATAAACAGATGGTTACGGGTTAATGACTCTTCTACCTGTAAAAAGATTAAAAAGTTCACCTAGCCTAGCTAACACCTGACCAGAGGAACCAATGAGGGAACAAGATGTTTCAAAAGGAAGGAGGGAATTTTTTCCTTTGTTTAGAGTTTCAGTTTCAGCCGGAGTGAAAAAGATCAAGGAACCAGCCTCTTATCAGAGTAGTAAGTTTTAGAAAGGAATAAATAGGTTTGTGTTTATTTCTTTGTAACCTGTCTTATGCAATTAGAGGTAGAATCAAATTGGTTATTTGGGTATTTTTTTGTGTAACTAAATTTGTGCCCAGGGGATCATCCTCTGTGTTTTGAATCTGTTGTCTGTGAGAGTAGCTGGTATGCTAATCTCTCCCAGAGGGTTTTCTTTTACCTTTCTTTTAATTAAAAGCCTTTTTCTTAACACCTAATTGATTTTTTCCTTGGTTTTAGATCCAAGGGGATTGGATCTGGACTCACCAGGGATTGGTGGGAGAAAGGAGGGGGGATGGTTAATTTCTCCTTGTTTTAAGATCCAAGGGATTGGATCTAGACTCACCAGGGAATTGGTGAAGGAGTCTCTCAAGGCAACCCATGGAGGGGAAGGTTCCGGGGGGAAAGGGAGTGATCCAGACACTGAAAATTCTGGATGGTGGCAGTGACACCAGATCTAAGCTAGTAATTAAGCTTAGAAGTGTCCATGCAGGTCCCCACATCTGTACCCTAAAGTTCAGAGTGGGGAAGGAACCTTGACACAGCGCATTCCTGAACTGACTTAGGAAAGGGGCTACCATAACAGTGCAAACACCACCTTCCTCTATTTCTCAGGCAATTATTAATTGTCCCACAAGAAAGTAGCGCTTTTCAACTTACCAGCCAGAGTGAGTGCTGCAATGGTAGGATATCAATACTGACGCACGTTATATTTTAGGAGGATAAATGGCTATAGCAATGGTCTATGTGGTACCCGCTCGCTAGCCAAATAAGATCAAGTAGATAATTTGGTCGCAGTTTCTTCCGAATAGTGGTAGAGATTCAGTTACAGCCAACAGAGAAAGAAATTAAGCATGGATGTTCAAGTAGATGAGAGACATCTTATTTTACATTGTATTTAACTGGCAGTCTGTGAAACAGGTAGCGAAAACATTACTTTTATTTCATGTTTGGAAGTACACTTAAGCTTCTCTATCAACTCTGGGAGTTGAGCACTTAGTATTAGAAAAGAGTGCCACAGATACTTTAAGTACTTATACTAAAAGGTAAGTGTCACTGTAGTACCTACATCCTATACACTGCACCTCATGACACCTGCAACTCTACAACTTTTAAAGACGACAATTCTTAGAAACACCTTTCAAGTAGACTAAACATGACACAGAAGGGCCAGGAGTCATTGAAAAGGCCAGATAAAGATACTTTTTACAATATTTTAGTCAGTCAATTACATTTCTGGTGGTAGAACAGAAGGCCTGCTGCCAAGAACACCTTATCATTTGCTCCCAAGTGCCTCACCCTTTAACTTACTTTTCTAACAGTTCCATGAGGTGTAGCAGGTCAGAGAACGAAACAAAAGAAAAAAGGTAGTCACAGAGAGCTGGACCTTAACCACTTATACATAAAGGTGGCTCCTAAGCCTAGATATCTCGGACAACAGCTCAACTATTTCCACACCACCATATCAAACTTTTGCTATTTTCAGTATTCATTCAGCCCATTTGTCATTTTCCAGGTTAATCCTGATTTTACACTATTTCCCATCATCCATCTACCCTTTTTAATTTTATTTTATTACTCCAAGCCTTTTATTCTTCTTGGTATATTGATGTTAATGGAAAATGTGTGGCTAAATCCCCTACATTGCTTTGTAAACTCCATCTCTTCGAGCTAGTTCTGTCCTGTATTGCTGCAGTATTCGGCACTTAATGTAGTTAATTATTTCCAGCAAGTGATTTTAAAAAGAGAAAATTCCACTGAACAGAGCTCAAGAATAGAAGCCTGAACCCTGGAACAACAAATTAGGTCAACATCTAAAGAGAAGACTGTTAAAAAAACCTAACCAATAGTTTTACAATCTTTACTGCCAGTACATAACACATACTTAGAGCTATATCTTGAGTTCAGACATAGCCATGAGCTTAACCCACACCACCCCAGGAGGCATTGTGACTCAGACACTCTTCTGAGTCACAGTTCCTCTCGCTTCCTCCTTGCTCCTGAGGGAATGAGACAGAATGGGGGAAGGGGTTTGTATAGGCCGACAGTAAATTACTAGACCCCTCCCTTCTGTTGCTACTCTGACTTCTCTGTGTGTCACAGTAGGGTGCAGGAAAAGATAAGGTTGTATTGGGGGGATGAGCCAAGCTTCTACCTGTTTTGCCCAGCTCCCTACCTGCCCAGTCTTTGGGTGGTGGGCAGGACTGGCTCTAGGCACCAGCAAATCAAGCACATGCTTGGGACGGCATTCCAGTGGGGGGGAGGGGTTGATTTTTTGGTTGGGGCAGCAAAAAACCTAAAGCCGGTCCTGTTTCACCTATCTCTGAACAAAGGGGCATTTAAGCGTTCCCTCATTTAGCCTGAACAGATTTACATCCATCTGCATGAACAAGGTGCCTCACAATCCCCAGCATTATATCATTTATAAAACAATAAATATAGCGGACTTTACCGCTGTGATTCACATAGCTGTTAGTGGACAAGCCTAGCTAACAAAATGATCCATGAATCGTAATTCACAAGAGCACTGTATGAAGGAAAAGGGGGTGGAGGAGTGGTATGGTTTGCACAAGTCTTATATGTATCCTGACTTCTATAGCAAATGTATGCCAGCACCATGATAGTTATTTACAAGGACTGCACTTACCCGAAAGTTTCCTTTCTGTTAAAGGTCTGCAGATCTGTTATATTGGGAACGTCAGCCTTTTGCAGCTTGGGACAAAACCACTCACTAGTAATAGGGGAACATCCAGATCCCTGAAGTTCCCTGCAGTTCAGACAATTTCCACAGTAATTTCTACTTTCCTAAATAATGGATTGTGTTAACTGTACTTTGAATTCCTACCCACCACATACCATCAATCTGGTATCTATCTCAGGTAGAATTTGGATAAATGCGAATTGAGAGACCTGATTTTATTAAATGGAGACCAAGGGGGTCTAAGAAGTGGTGGACTAAGAGGCCCCTTATTGCCTGCTTGTTCTTCCATGTGGGCTGCTGTCCCTCTCCTCATTCCATGCTAGATGGTGTAGCCCTGGTCACCTGCAGCACACGGTGGGAATAGTATCATGGATATTAGGGTATGGCAAACAGCAGCAGCAGCTGGTTCCAACAGTCAAATACTTTCCCCAGCTTTTAGGTGTGACAGGAAACCTTATCCCCTTATTACATCTTCCCAAGGAGCATGAGGAGGAATGTACAGATATAGCTTGTCCAGGACAGCTGCCAAGCTCCTATCATAATGTAACAGTGCTCCCTGAGAAATGCTGATCTTTTTTCCATCTTTACATATGTATGAAACTGTGTAACTCAGATTAGGACAGCTTGCTTTCCTTCCCTGAGGGGAAAGAACTCCCTTTGTGCACACACATTCACACAAAGACAGCACATGACTGTAGTCTGGTCTTTTCTGCATTGACCTGCTATGCTGTACTCTGAATATGAGGTGGGGAAACAGCACTGATTTCATTTATTTCCCTTTTGGAAGTCTGTCCCTGTAATCCTGCTTCAGAGGAGGGAAGCAAAACTGGGTTCAGAGATTGCTCCGAAAATATTTCCAGTGCCCATCACTCACCACTTCCTAAAATAATCTAGGCTTACTGGCTCCCCTCCCCAACATGGGTCCCTGTTGGGGGTCTCACTGTCCTGGCTTGAGGTTCAACAACAGACTCCACAGAATCTGTCTCACTTTCTTCTGCATGGGATCCCCATGGGCTAGACAGATCTGTTTCCCCCTTGGAGATAAAGCAGCTCAGCTTCGCAGTCAGGAGAGTGCTATTGGCATGGGCTCTAGGGACTCAAGCATGTTCTTCTAACTGGCATTGGGCCTTTTTGCCTACTCTACCTGTGGAGATAGGGAAGGGGAAGAGGCTTGCCCCTGCCTGCCTCCTTTGCTGCCAAGGGAGAACACTGAACTCTGCCGACAGAGCTGGCTGAGCAGCCTGTCAAGACATTTGATGACATCAATGAAGCAGGAGTCACAGACCTTTTCCTTTGCCTTTTCTTAGCCTAACTTTCTCCATGAAGCCTGCGAACAGATATGAGCAGACAACCGCCCCAGAATGCAATCCAGGGACACGAATGAGAGTTAGAAAGACAACGCTACTGAACTAAAATGTTAGTCACCAATCTGAAAAAAAGTTTGGTATTTTCCTCAGGAAAGCTCTCCAGCAAGATCTGCGGGACACCATGAAAGCAGAAAAAACTGGAAAGAACTTCCAGAGGCAGGGCATTCCCTCCACTGCCAATGACTGATAATAGTTCTTTCCCTACTCCCAAGCTGCAGAGAGACTGAAGTACCACTGCAGTGGATCTGTGGCTCTTATGACAAAGAAAAATGTAATCTTTTCCTAGTTGTACCATATTTGCCTTTGCTGAGGCATATCCCACATTTTCTTCTGGGATAGTTTTAATTTGAGACAGAAGTGGTTACATTTTATACAAACGTGTTTAAGGGTATGTCTACACTACCCACCGGATCGGCGGGCAGCGATCCATCCAGCGGGGATCAATTTATCGTGTCTAGTCTAGATGCAATAAATCAATTCCCAAATGCTCTCCCATCAACTCCTGTACTCCACCACCGTGAGAGGAGCAGGCAGAGTCGACGAGGGAGTGGCAGCAGTCGACTCACCACAGTGAAGACACCGCGGTGAGTAGGTCTAAGTACACTGACTTCAGCTAAATTATTCACATAGGTGAAGTTGCGTAACTTAGATCGATTCACCCACACCCCGCCAGTGTAGGCCAGGCCTAAGGCTATGTCTACACTACAGCTGGGATCGACGCTCTGAGATCGACCCATCGGCAGTCCATTTAGCGGGTCTAGTGAAGACCCACTAAACTGACAGCTGATCGCTCTCTAGTCAACCTCTGTACTCTACCCCAATGAGAAGAGTAAGGTAAGCCAATGGGAGAGTTTTTTCCCCATCAACTCCCCGCGGTAAATCAACCTAAGGTACATTGACTCCAGTTGTGTTAGTCACATAGCTGGAGTTGCGTAGAGTAGGTCAACTTACCACGGCAGTGATTTAGGCTATGTCTACACCATACAACCAGGAGATAATGGGACTGAGGACTGACCAGAGGCTTTCAGGTTAGAGGGTTTTTTTTGTTTTTTTTTTTGTTTTTTTTTTATTATTCACATGAACTAAACAAAACTGCTTTCTAAAAAGATATGAATAAATTTATTTTCCTAGGCACACTTTCAGTATATTAGCCTTTATAAATTCATTACAATAATAAAGTGATTCTTACAACTGAATTCTAGGTAACTCAGACTCTAGGACTGGAAGGGACCTCGAGAGTCATCAAGTCCAGTCCCCTGCCCTCATGGCAGGACCAAATACTGTCTAGACCATCCCTGATAGACATTTATCTAACCTACTCTTAAATATCTCCAGAGAAGGAGATTCCACAACCTCCCTAAGCAATTTATTCAGTGTTTAACATGTAAAGTTATATTTAAAAAAAAAACCTGTAAAATCAGTTGTGTCAATCAGTAACAGATTATTATAGGTTTGTCACATCAAAAAGTAGGAGGAAAAATCTTTGTGATTAAAGTAAGTTGCTAGGTTACAAAATGTTTGCCTTTACAATCCAAGTCTGCTTAAAATTCCTATGGAATTCTAATGTGTACAACAGCAGGAGGAGGAGTATACACCAACATTTCAAAGCTTAAGTCAGGAATATACACCATTTCCATATAAACTATTTGGGAAACACTAAAATATGATTCATGTCATTCTGGAAGGGCGGAGGACAAACACTGCATTCAACTATTTAAAATCTTCAGTGATGACTCATGACCTATGGGCATTTCCAGAATCATCCACTTTTTCAAAATAAAAGACTGCTGTTATTATTCAAGAAATGATCAGTAAAGATTTGCTAACAGTAGATCTAGCTTTCAGCGTAACTATTCATTTCCTACAATACTGTAAATAGATGGGAAAGTTTCCTCAAAACAAACAAGCGTGGACTGGGTGGAGTTGAAACTACCCCTCTTCAAATGTTAAAGAGATATAGCTGTGAATCTCTTATCCCAAGGCTGCATAAAAACTGTCAAATTCAAAATTACAGCTTTGATCCTCATCAGTAGCAAAAGAATACTCTCCTGCAATCATTTTCCATGCCTGTGTAATCAAGGAACTCCTTCCTTTTTAGAAGCCAACTGCAATCTCAAATTTTCCAATAAAAACAGTATGAAATACTAAGTGGATGCAGAAATCTAAGTTACAGAAAGCAGAACACAAAACCAAACTACAGCCTACTTAGAGGGATTTTTGTGAAGAGAAAACCTGAAATAGATGTGCACTGTCAGATTCTTCCCATGATCAGCAAGATTTTTTTTTTTATTCATGGTCTCCAGAAAAATATCAAGTCACACTTCCTATTAATGTTTTGTGAACTACTGTTCTAATCAAACTCTTCCTTGGAGAAAGCGTAATAGGTTAAATCAGGGGTGGCTAACCCGTGGCTCCAGAGTTCTCAGAGGTTACTATGAGGTTCCTTGCATAGGCGCCAACTCCAGGGCTGGAGCTACAGGTGCCAACTTTCCAATGTGCTACAGAGGTGCTCACTGCTCAGCCCCTGGCTCTGCTCCAGGCCCCAGCCCCACTCCATTCCTTTCCCCAAGTCCCCTGCCCCTTCCCGAGTCTGCTGCGCCCTTGCTCCTCCTTCCCCCCACCCTCCCCCCGAGCCTCCGGCACACCACAAAACAGCCGATTGTGGTGGGCAGGAGGCACAGGGATGGAGGGTTAGGTGCTGATTGGCGGCGGTGCTGCTGGAGGGTGGCAGACACTGGGGCCGGGGGAAGCTGATGTGGGGCTGCTCACATGTTACTGCAGCTCTTTGGCAATGCACATTGGTAAATTCTCAGGAGCAGGTTGGCCACCCCTGGGTTAAAGATAAATGCCATTCATACAATACATTACTACACCATAATTTAAACTATATGCACAGTCAGGAAAAACAAACTTATGGTATCCATAGTAACCTTCGATCAGATTTTACTCACATGGATTATTTTCTGTTCCTATACGTATTAGTAACAGGAAATACCTCAAATTAGCGAGAGAACTAAATTACCATTGCTATGGATACCACACTTTGTATTTTTTCTCTTGTATATCTATATTGTCAACCTTGATGCACATGCTCTACCCCAACTCACTTTGCAGAAGTAGTTAGAGCCAGGATTAACCACCTCACGTGCATTCAAAGTATGATTGGTTTTGTTTGTTTTGGTTTGTTTTTTTTTTGGGGGGGGGAGGGTTATCCTAAGTTTCTTGGAGGATCTTAGGATCCCTCAGGAACCCTCATTTCCGTGATCTGAGAAGGAGTTCCATTGGATCCTTACTGGCAACAGCAGGTGGACACAGGAGCAGGAAGCTCAGTCAATAAGCCACTATAGGATGAGGGAGCTTATCTGAGCTTTCTGAAGCTGCAGGAGTGGACTGGAGGGCACCCCTCCCTCCCAAAAAAATTAATGAGTGGGATGGAAAAGCCAGCATCTTTTCTCTAGATACCTCAAACATCATACCAAGAGTCAATATTTATTCCATATTTGGGAGAAGTGTACATCCCATCACCAAGATTTAATGATAGCCCTTTCCAGCAAGTTACTAATGCCTGCCCTCCCTTTTTTGCATAGTAAGGATTAGAGAAGAAAATCTGTGTAACTGTTTAATATAGTGTACTTTATTTTCTTTAAAGAAAGACTGGTCACACATTGGAAATAAATTCAGTATGTATGAGACATTCCAATAAATTGTCAGAGTGCTGCCCAAAGCAAGAAACTTTAAACTGGTCCCTCTTTAGCAAGCATTCCTATCAATTGGATACACTTACTTTGCTGCCAAGAAAAAAAACTATTTATTTTGCTTAGATCTTCCTTAAGGGCCAAAAACTTTATTCCCCACTCTTTTGTTGGAATGTGCTAGCAATCAGTTATCTTTCTCCAATATTTCGTAATTCCAAACAGCACTCTCTTTATCTGAAGATCCCAAAAAGCTATTCCTAAAGAAACTAACATCGCTAATTAGGAAATCTCGGTGTGAAGAAAGCTTTCATTACCTTCTGGAGGTTTGACTTTGTGGCAAGTGTGCTTCACCTACAATACTTGCTCACCACAACAATAAAAAAAGCTTAAACAATTATACAAGCGTCAAATGAACACAGTTTCTTCAAAGTCATTTCTACAGCTCCGCACTCTTCAGAAATACTGTCTAGAGAGAATTTTTAGGGAGATGGGGATCTAGGTAGCATTGCATGTGTGGGCCTGCATACCACCCTCCCTCCTCAAAAAAGGCCATTTCTGTGGGAAATTTTTTTTCAGCACGCTGAGTGAATATGAATGCAGACAAAGGAAATCTTTCAATTCCCAGTGGGCCAGCCTTGTAGTTCAAAAATTCCACCAATCCTCCCTTGAAGGTTTCTTGCTGACTTGGAAAAGAACATTTCCTGACAGAGAGGATAAGTGGATATGATTCACTTGGGAGGGAGGGTGGTATTAGAAAAATTAAATGGATACATAGAGCATGAGTACATGGACCATTTTAACAAGCCACTTAAAGGGAGCATTACACAACGCAGAAATTCTACTTACCACCTCTATGAATTAGCAACTTCATTATTTTATTTACTGCTGTTATATATTGTGTCACTGTACAGACAACAAAACTTTTAGAGCTTGATTTTCCAGAATGAACACAAATATATATGCAGTTATAGAGACAGTAGCCCTGTGAAGAATCAGGATATTGTGCTCGCAAAATGGTAGAGCTCCCCAACACAATGTACTCAATTTGCATGTGGTATCACAATAATTTCATGTGTATAACTGTAAAAACCTAAGCGTCCTTTTTAAAATTGCACCAATTGTCAAGAAGGTTTTATTATTTTTTTATTGTATTATAGCTGAAAAACAAAGGACATCAGGTCATAAAAGACAAGAAAATAAAATCAATTTTGAAAGGATAAATTCGTATCTCAATTCTCTAAACTCTCCCTACAATTCTGGGTTTATATGCTCTCAGACTGTCAGAATAATGGCTTTCAATTCATCATCATCAGTCTTGGATTTCAGTTAGAAAATTGTGTGTTTGCTACATACAAAGAGTGCGTTTAATGGTTATCATTCAATATTTTAGCCTTGTTTTACAAATTGGAGCAGGAGTTAATTTCATATTACACTAATCCACCAGTTGCATAGTTGTAACAAATAGACAATGTGACAATTTTAATTGAGGCATTTCATGGGTTTCAAAAATATCTTCCATATGCATTTGAGTAAATATTGATCAGACATTTTATTTAGCAGGATTCTTGAAAAACATTTTCACAGGACTGGCTAGCGCATAAAAGACTAACAAAGATTAACCAATATGAAAGGAGAACTCCCTTAAATCGTGGACTTCTAAATGTCTACACCCCAGATCCTACAGGCTTATGCACATGAGTAATTGCATTGAATTTAATGGTTCAACTCATGTGAAAAGTTAAGCAGATGCTTCAGTGTTTAAGAACATAAGAGTGAAAGCCAAACTGAAGTATACATGGAGATTCTAGTTTCTATTTTTACTAATTTTCAGTGTTTATATTTGTCTACATTCAGCTGATCTTTGAGAAAAAAAGTTTGACCTGCAGTTCATATTGTTTATCACCAGACTTCCTTCTCTGTCTGCTCTCTACTCCCCCTGCTGGTTCTCAGCCACATGTAGCAGTGGAGAGGGAAAGGGGCACTGGCAGCGTCACTGCTCCACAGGCAGGGTAGATGAGGAGCTCTGGGGAAGGAGGAACACAGGAGCTAACAAAGAACAGAATGTGAGGACCTGACAGGGCCACAGGCCAACAGAAACAAAGGGATTAAGTAATGTAATTACTCCATGTAAGTAATGCCACCCCCACATCCATGTTCCCCTTCCAGAAACCAAACATCCCCATTCTCAAACCATTCTGGTTACCAATACCAAGCTGACTCTGGCTACCCCCCCCGCCCCAAGAAAGTCATCCTGTCCGTCAGTCTTTGAGAGGTACAATGAATAAGACCCTGCCTGCACACACCTGTTTTCACTTCTCAGGAAAGCCTACAAGGAATACCTGGTGTCAATGCAATGCCTTTCATCAATATTAAACAGACATTTCTGGAAGCACTGTATGTGGGTATTACATGCCAATTAGTCACATTATCTGCACAAAATGTCACATGGAGCTGCACAAAATGTGGCAGGTGGATTTATTCTTAACACATCCCCATCAGATATATAAAGTTAAATTGAGGGAAAAAAGTTATCAGGCTTCATCTCCCCCCATTGCCCTCTCAGTGGGCAAGCAGGTTTTCCAGCCCCAAAAGCTCTCAGCACAGTGAAGAGAACTGCTCCTCATCCTCTTCAGGTCTATCAACCTTAGCCTTATCCAGGGAGCAGGGATAGCTCAGTGGTTTGAGCATTGGCCTGCTAAACCCCGGGGGATATGAGCTCAATCCTTGAGGTGGCGATTTGGGGATTGGTCCTGCTTTTGAGTAGGGGGTTGGAGTAGATGATCTCCTGAGGTCCCTTCCAACCCTAATAATCTATAAAGAAAGACTACAATGGCTGGGGAAGGTGAGTAAATGTAGCTGGCTAAACTTGGGTGGATGAGAAAGAACAAATAAAAGAGGTAGCAGCTCAAAGGGATGGATAGATTAGAGAAATGATAGTCAAGTGTGAAAAAAAAAATCAAAACTGGAAAGACCAAGAGGAGGACAACAGAATAAGTTAAAAGGAAATAAACTGCAACTTTGAGCAAGTGAGGGTTTTTTTAAATTTAACTTAATACGTTGGGCATGCAGAAAGAGGGTAGAAATTAAATAAAGGAGCTATAAAGGAACTGACTGATCTCATCTCTACCCCGCCAGTTCCTAAATCCCTTCCATGTGCACTTCTGGCTTCACACCCAAAACTCCTCCGCACCTTCTGGCCTTTATATGACGATGGTCTTGGTTTTTCATTTTGAAAATCTCATCACCTTAGCAAGAGGTGAGTCAGCAGTGGAACACAAAAGGGAAGTGACCTCCTCCTAGGAAAGTGATGTACAGGGCTGCAGGGGATTATGCCAAGGCAGAGGACCTGGGGGGGGGGAAGGGGGGAAAGATGGGACAGAGTATTGCTGAGCCTCTTATCCCAGACCCCATAAATCCTGTCTGCAGATTTGTATTCTGCATGCTACAGAATATACTCAAAATGAAGTATAAGAAAAAATGGAAAGTGTAGAGCAGCAGCAGCAAAACAGGCACTAAAATCAGAAAAGGTGACATGGGATACCTGAATGATTGTATGGAAATCACTTAAATATATGTCTGCTATATTATGGATCCCACATTGTTGTGAGCTAGTAAGCTGTGCACTGACCATTTTGGCTGCTGCAAATTTCACCAGGCAGGACAACAGAATGACACAGAATTCAGACAATCTGCTGCCCCCTTGGGGAACTAAAACAGAATTCCACATAAGTAAACCTAGCAAATACTTCCAGACACTGAATGTAGTAGCAAACAGAAAAAGCTGATAATTCCACAACAATTTGTTGCAAGTAGCTGAAGTGTAAATACTACACTTTTAGTAATCTACTGACAAAACTAAGTTTCTGAATCTTCAATTAGTTCAACTTGACTATATTTTGGTGGCTTTTCATTCTAGTTTGCACTCGTATAACTTGAACAGGAAGATATTGAAGTAAAAATCCGTACTTAACCTTAATCCATCCTAATGGCCAATTATGGAAATTAAGGTATATTTCACATAACCAAAAAATATGTGATCCTACTGAATATTGCTCTTAATGGGTATGCTTGTTTAATACAGAAACCCAATTTTCAAGCTGTGACCTCTGGCCTGATAGGTAATTAACAGCTGAAGAAAAAGTACCACTACTACAGACCACAAGATAATTTATATCTCCCATGCCAAATTCTCCATGCAACTCTCTCCCCTCACACACACACACCCCTCACCTATACTTTAACTTTAAATATGTTTTTTTAAACAAAACGACACCCATAAACAAATTTACATTGTTCAGCTGCACATCTAATAAAAAGTGTGGTAGTCAATAGTTGAATTATGTTGGAGTGTAGCTGTCAGCACATGAATCTGAACACCTCAACGAAACTGCATTTGATGTACATTTTTATAAATATCATGGATCTAATGGGCTGAAGGAAAGACCACTTCATTAATTTTCAGTGTGTTTCAGGTTTAAATAGTATAAACATATGAAAGTTCTGAAACAGACAAAACAAAACCCAAAATGTTATTTCCAATGTGAGGACACGATTTTAAAGCTTTCCCATCAGCCCAACCCTACCATCTATCCCACAGTCTGTAGTAGCAGCTGCCACCAGCTTCTGAATCTTAGAACTTTCTTGTTGCTCTACTCCTTATACAGAGTACCATTCAAGCACCTGATTCCACCAGGTACCTAGAGACTCCACCTAACTGCTGACTCACTGCTGCTTCTATTTTTTATAATCTAGAATGCAATAGGTTATTTCTCCCACCGCACAATATCCTATTTTAGTTCTCTGGGTCCTTACCAGTATTCCCCCAAACATAATGTCACCTCTCTCCTTCTCCCACCTCATCTTCTGCAGTCACTGTTCTTTCTTACCCCATCACACACTCCAATCTATTAGTTCATTTTCTTCCCTGCCTAATCAGAATTAGCATAAATCCCACAATTTTTTTTAGAAAATGACTTTTTTTAAAAATGTGTAGATATATATACCCACCAAAACAGTCAAGATATATGCATGTCATACCTAAGATACTACATGACCTAATTTTTGTAATCCTAGTATTCTCTTGCCACTGTTTGCTCACTCTTGTGTTTTGATTTTAGATAGTAAGGTCTTCAGGGCAATGGTCACGCCTACAGTTTTGTTAAATTCATTTCTGGATACTCAGTGAATACATAAACTATAATTTTTGAAAATGAATTATTTTAGTGGTGGGATAGGAAAGTGACCTGGGAGAATTAAGAGAAAATGGGCATAAGCTATGTTTTAATGAAGTAATTTTACATTTTGCTGACAGTAGCTCAGCATTCATACTTATGAAGACATATTTTCTCACCTGCCATAAAGCCCTTCAGTGCATAAAAGAGCACTAAAATGAATCAGCATGCTGATCTAATGGTAATGTTCTGCACTCATGGACAAGAGATAAATTTGACTCAGTCTTAATTTGTTTTTCCCAGGCCAGCAGGAGAGAGGTGAACCAGCACACTCAGGGCTTGTTTACATAGGAAGTTTAGTCTGTACTAACTCACATTAATGCAGACTGAAAATGCATGATGTAAACCAGGGGTGGGAAAACTTTCGCCCCAGGGCCACATCTGGGTTGGGAAATTGTATGCAGGGCCATGAATGTAGGGCTGGGGCAGGGGATTGGGGTGCAGGAGGGAGTGTGGAGTGTGGGAGGGGGTGCAGTGTGCAGGAACAAGCTCAGGGCAAGGGGTGCAGGAGGGGGCCCAGGTTGGGGTACGGGTGCATGAGGGGTTCGGGGTGCAGGGTCCGGCCCAGTGCTGCTTATCTCGAGCGGCTCCAGGGTGGCAGCAGCACACAGCGGGGCTAAGGCATGCTCCCTGCCTGCCCTGGCCCCGCATTGCCAGCATGTCCCGCAGTGGCATGGGGTGGGGCAGGCAGATCGTCCGCGTACTGCCCTCGCCTGTGGGTACCACCCCCGAAGCTCCCATTGGCTGCAGTTCCCCATTCCCGGGCAATGGGAGCTGCAGGGGGTGGTGCCTGCAGGTGAGGGCAGCACACAGAGCCCTCTGCCTCCACTCCCGCCCTTCCCCCAGATGCTTCTGGGAGCGACGCAGGGCCAGGGAAGGCATGGAGCCTGCCTGAGCCCCGCTGCGCCATGGGGCTGGCAATCCCACATGCTGCAGTTTTCCCTCCTCTGATGTAAACCCTTAAAGCACACAAACTCACTGTTTGGTGTGAATTCTGGGAGTGCTCTTCAGAAGTATACTAAATTCAGTGCAAAATGAGTTACTGCAGACTGCTGTTCACGTGCCCACAATGCTGCTGTGCACTACTTGAGCAATTCTCCAACTGATAACCCACACTGCTTAGCAAGTATCCATGACTGACCCTTCTGTATACTTGTGTGCCCGCCACTGCTCCAGATTTGACTGGATTTCCCCACCACTGTTTAAAAATTGGTACAGAGCCAAGACAGATCCATTTACTCCTGGGTTCTAATAAATCAGCATTTCAGTGATATGACTACACTAGCCCTACAATATGCCTTGAGAAGCTGAATGAAGCTGTGGAGAGATCCTTGATCTCTTCGCTATATGAGGAGTAGCAACAGGACAGGCAGCTCTTGTGGACACCCACTACAATAAACTTTTTGAGGAGATCTCAAAAGCAGACAACCAAAAAGGATCACAACCTATAATGGACAGGAATGATTTATCAAAAGTCACCACTCTGAGCAGCATGCCAATGGACTCCAAAGAAAGTCCAGTGCCATTTCAAGCAGAGGGAGGATGGCTATGAAGTTTTGAAGTTGGAGGTACAAAGCAAAGGCTCTTAGGAACTTCAGTAATGCAGGATATATGGTGAATCTTAATCCAAGATACAGTAGGAACAAACCCAAAAGAGACTCAGGAAAGGTTAAAGTTCTGATTGTTGTAATGTAAATCCAATTTATAAACTAATGTCTCTCGTTCTAATTGACATCCCATGATAACCTCTCAGTGGCCCAATATAGTGCAAAAAGAAGTGTCAGTTCTATTTAATTATAGCACATCAGCCAACTTTTTATTTAACTACATTAAAAACTGTTAAAACTTTAAGGATGCAAAGTCAAGCTGCAGAAGCCAGAAGTTGGGACTGGACAACATCACTCAATTGTCCTGCTTTGTTCATTCTTCCTGAAGCATCTGGCACTGACCACTGTCAGGATACTAGGGCTAGATGGACCATTGTTCCGATAGAGTATGGCCATTATGTTCTTATGAAATGCAAGAATTCTGCTCCTTGTGTGTATTCATTATGACAATTTTTAGTTACATGATCAATACCATTTTCCCCCCACATGACACCTGCATTATGCAGTGTACAAGTCCAAATATTTCCTTTCCCTCTTATGGGCCTGCATGTTGACTCTGGATTGAATGTCGTTGGGGAGAGGAGAGAAGCAACCAAACAAGCAAACTGGCTTAAAAAACAAACAAACAAACAAACAAACAAACAAGCTAAAAAGCCAGAAAGCTAGTTGTTTTCTTCATGTGTTCTCACAGTGGGCACTATGTTGTGAATTCTCTCCAATATAGAAGCAAAATATGATATGATATGAATGATAAAAATCCTTACCCTTTTTCCCCTTTACTCAGAAAAAAATCCATTTTCTAGGAGACTATGTAGTTAAACTGATTTCCTTGCCATTGCAGGGGCCTGGGGATTGGTGCACCTTGGTCCCTCCTGTTCTCTATGTGTGGCACACAACAGTTCAGCCAACTGAGAGCTTTAATACTTTATGACTTTGGTCTAATTCTGGTGATTAGGCTTGGCTATATTATGTTTAGTGGTCTTTGATATACAGCAGATCAAAATTAGAACATCTGGTGGTCACTTCTGGTCTTAACTCCCTGCCCATGACTTTGAAATTGCTGTGTTAAACTTATGCACTGGTAGTTAATTAAGTATGCGTATGTTTCAAAATAGCAACAAGAAAAATGAACACTGAGATGCACTAATGTTCGAGTTTACCACCTGAAGAATGTAGGTAGCCAATCCTTGAAATTTTAAAATAAGGGAAGGGAGAAGGATCAACGAAAGGTTGCAGTTCTATTAATCTCCTAGCTAAATGACACAGTCAATGAGAAAAAGTTTCCATTAGAAGGTGGGGATTTTTTTTTGTTTGTTTTTTTGCAGTATATTGGTTCAAAATGGAGGCTTCCTAAAACTTCCAGTAAGGGAGTCTGTCAGTCATATGCCTCCTAGGTTTTTTGTTTGCTTGCTTGAATTCATCACAATGTAAGACTATACACAATATAGCCTTTGACTGTTTCAAAGTACCTTTCTGACATTCTAAATGCAAGGACTGAAAATGAATCAGAAAATTAGTATGTTAAACCAAGATCGATTTCATGTATTCATATCCTATATGGGCACAACAAGCAAGTTAACTGTTGCTGCTTTTTAATGGGGTAAGAGTAATGAGATTTAGACATCTTTCAATTTCGTTAAAGTATTCTTCCAAGTAGTTATTTTTGTTTCAGCAGCCATACTATAAGATTTCAGTGTAGATAGTACTGTATGATTATTTGGATTTATCCTATCACATTCTAAGCATAGCAGAGCAATTTTGGCAATCTGTACCCTAGGAAGCTGCCATGTTATGAAACTCTTATAACTTCATTATTCTCAACACAAGTTAAGATGTGCTTCACTTTGTACTGCAGATTGGAATCTATGTTTTAACACATATTTCCAAATCATGCTATGCTAAGCCTTGGAAGTTTTTTTGTATATTAGTTATTTTGCTGCTTTTCAAATTTAACTTCCATGCGTCTATGAAGGTTGAAACTAGGATGAAGAAAAGGTACCAGCATTCAGCAGGAACCCAACTACTGGGGCAATCCAAACAAAGAATTATATTATTTCCACTGTTTTAGAATCAAAGCTGTCATTAAAAGTGTTTTAGTCATCTTGGCTGTAAAAGAAGTATTGTCTTTATTTACACCCTAAAGGCTGATTTCTTTCTCTGTTTACCAGGAGAGAAACAGAGCTTCCTCTTTTAATTTTAACAGACTGTTAGACATTTGATTGTTTTGAAGTTAAGACAATTTTTTCTTGGGACAAACATCCTCACCAATAACTGAAATGTCACATTTCAGTAGCTTAAAATGAAGAAACTGTTACCCATCTTTTATAACTGTTATTCTTTGAGATGTGTTGCTCATGTCCATTCCACTGTAGGTGAGCGTGTGCCCACATACGCAGTTGTCAGAGACTTTTGCGTTAGCGGTATCCATAGGGAAGGCCATGGCATCCTTTGGAGTGCTGCACTCATGGCGCGGTATATCAGGCATGCCGTCCCTATGTCCTCTATGTCCTCTCAGTTCCTTCTTACTGACCACTCTGACAGAGGGGTAGGAGGGCGGGTAATTCAATGGATACGAGCAACATCTCAAAGAGCAGTTATGAAAGTGCTTGCTCACGTCAATTCCATTGTAGGTGACTCACAAGCATAATCCTCGGTGGTAAGCTTCGAGTCCACAGCTTTGCAGATCGAAGCACTGCTCTGCTGAAGCCAGCGCCATCTCGAGCTTGCTGGGTCAGCACATAGTGTGAAGCAAACGTGTGGACAGACGACCAGGTCGCAGCCCGAAAAATTTCTTGGATCAGCACTTGAGCAAGGAAGGCTGCTGAGGAAACCTGCGCCCTAGTTGAGTGAGCTGTCACAAAATGCTGGCTGGGGCACATTTGCCAGCTTGTAGCAGCAGTGGATGCAGGCTGTGATCCAGGACAAGAGCCTTGCTGACACTATGCAACCTTTCATCCTGTCAGCAACAGCCATGAACAACTGCATCAATGTACGGAACGGTTTTGTTCTATCATTGTAGAAAGCCAGTGCCCACCTGACATAAAGGGTATGCAGCCTGTGCTCCTCATCCATTGCATGAGGTTTCAGACAGAAGACCGGTAAGTAAGTATCTTGGCCCATATGGACCTGAGAAACAACCTTGGGCAGAAAGGCCAGGTGCGGACGCAGTTGGACCGTGTCCTTATAGAAGACTGTATAAGGTAGGTCCGACATGAGCACTCTGATCTCAGACACCCAATGTGCCAAAGTTATAGCGACCAAGAAGGTGACCTTCCAGGAGAGAAGCAGAAGAGAACAGGACACCCATGGCTCAAAGGGAGGAACCATGAGCCTTGATAGCATGAGATTCAGGCCCCAAGGTGGGGACTGGGTCCCGGACATTCGGGTAAAGGTGCTCCAGACCCTTTAGGAATCATGACATCCTGACAAGGGGCCCTGGTTCCTGCCCCGTAGAGAACAGAACATGTGGCACTTCTGTCCTACCAAGATGTGAACAGGTCCACCTGGGGAGATCCCCACCTGCGGAAGATTGGACTGGCCCACTACAGATGGAGCGACCGTTTGTGGCGAGACGAGAAGGATCTGCTGAGGTTATCTGCCAGAACAGTCCTGGTTCCGAGCAGATGGGCCGCTATCAGGTAGACGTCGTGCTGTACACAAAAGTCCAAGAGGATGAGCGCTTCCCGACAGAGGGCTGAGGACCTGGCGCCGCAATGCCTGTTGACATAATACATCGAGGCTGTATTGTCCGTCAGGACCTGTATCACCTTGCCCTGCAGATGGAGCCAGAGAGCCTGGCAAGCCAGGCAAACTGCTCCGAGTTCCCTGACGTTGATGTACAGAGCAAGGCTGTGCTGCAGCCAATGTCCCTGGGTGTTGAACTCGCCCAGATGTGCCCCCCACCCTAGATCCCACGCGTCCAAGACCAGGGTGAGCGAAGGAGACAGGGTCATGAAGGGAATCCGTTGCAGCACTGACTTGGGATCCCGCCACCAGGCCGAAGGCAGCATGGCGTGGCATTGTGACCACTCAGTCCATGGGGTGCCTGCTAGGAATGTAAACAGAGGCCAGCCACATTTGCAGGGGCCTCATATGGAGGTGGGCATGGCTGACCACATACATACAACCATGTGGCCCAAGCTGCAGGCACGTGTGGGCCGTGGTGAGCAGGTGGGCCTTTATGTGGGACATTAAGTCCATCATGTGAAACCGTGCCTCTGGAAGGAAGGCTCTGGCTCAAATAGAGTCGACAACTGCCCCAATAAACTCTATGCATCATACTGGCGTTAAATGGAGCGAACCAGAACAAGGCTTCTTTGCACTTGCTCTGGAGATCTGTCCTTGATGATCCAGTCGTCGAGATACGGTAACAGGTGGACCCCACGCTGCCTGAGGTAAGCCATTACTGGAGCCATGCACTTGGTGAATACCCCTGTGGCTGACAACAGGCCAAAAGGGAGTGCCGTGAACTGGAAATGGCACCCTCCCCCTATATAAAATGGAGGAAACTCCTGTGTCCCAAGGAATATGGAAACATGGAAATAGCGTCCTTCAAGTCGAGTGCATGACAGTCTCCCGGATCCAGAGAAAAGGGATAACAGAAGCCAGGGAAACCATGCAGAAACTCAATTTCTTGAGAGACTTGCTGAGGCAACACAGGCTCAAGATGGGTCTTAGGCCCCCTTTGGCTTTCGGGATTAGGAAATAATGAGAGTAGAAAGCTCTTCCATGCATGTCCCAAGGACCCTCCTCCACCGCCCCCAGGAACAGGAGCTTTTCAACCTCCTTAACAAGAAGCTGCTTGTGAGAGGGGTAGCCATGAACTATAGGGTATACACCAGGATACTCTATCCAGACCCAGCGGTCCAAGGTTATCCATTACCAGGCCAAACAGAAAAGTCAAAGTCGGTCCAGGAAGTGGCGGGAAGGATCCGGGGAACTGACTGGGACATTGCTCCCGGGCACACCCTCAAAACGAATGCTTCTGACCCTCAGGGTGTTTAGAGGGCCCAGGCTGCACAGGAAGAAGGGTGAAGGAAGAAGCTAAAGCTACTGTCCCTTCTTACAGAACTCTGGCAGGGCTGTTAAGGCTTTGGCAGAGGGGGTGGCTGGAAGGCCTTCTGATGTATGTATGCCCAACAAACGAGGGGTGGCCTTTGTAACCTTCACCTCATGCAGTCTGCTGTCAATCTGCTCGAAGAGACCAACCCCATCGAAGGGGAGGTCTTGCATTGAAGACCAACTCCTGTGAGAGGCTAGTCATTCGTAGCCATGAGTTACGTCTCATCCCCACCACCGACGCAACTACACAAGCTGAAGAGTCTATCGTATCCCAGGCCATTTGCAGGAGTACTGACTGCCGCTGTTGCCTTCCCTCAACCAGTGTGGCCGAACTCCTGGTCTAATCCCTGTGGGAGGGACTCCTGAAACTTGCAGAGGGTATCCCACAAGCTAAAGTTGTACCTGCCCAAGAGGGCCTGATTGTTTGCCACCTGGAATTGTAGGCTGGAGGTCAAATAAATTTTTCCTCCCAAAGAGATCCAGTTTTTGGCCTCTTACTCTTGGGAGTAGGAGGAGGCCTGGAGAGGTTTGTCCCTTTTTGTTGGCCGCAGGGACCACCAACGACACTAGGAATGGTGGGTATATAAATACTCCAACCCTTTAGCTGGGACAAAGTATTATTTCTCTGCCCTCTTGGAAGTGGGAGGGATAAACGAGGGAGTTTGCCACAAGACCCTGGCAATGTTTAAGACTCCTTCGTGGACTGGCAAAGCAATGTGGACTAGAGAGGACACTGAACTGTGAGTCAGTCTGCTTGGCCATCTCCTCCACCTCTATGCCCAGATTGTCTGCGACTCTCTAGAGCACAACCAGATGCTTCTTGAAGTCAATAGGCAGGCTAGCTCTCGAAGGACCCACCACCCCCTTGTCTGAGGGCAACAAGTATAACTGGGTTACTGGAGGAGGATCTGTGGCTTCTTCCCCTCCAGGGGAGGGAGGTTTATGGGTGGGACATAGCCATGACCGGCACTCCCCATCAGCCCCAATAAGGCCCCTGGGCTGGCCACTGTCCTTGGTGCCATTGCTGCGATGTCACAGCTGATGCGGTGTCAGGACCACAATCATGCCGGTGGGATCTCAGCGAGGGGCTAAACAGGGCCTCCGTGCCAGAGGAATCCCCTTCCGGCAACCATGGAGGAGTCATCAATGCCTGAGTGTGTCTGCTGACAGTTGCCGTCAGAGACCGGTGACGGTATTGGGGCAAACAGTAACAATTTCTAGGAGACCACAGCCTGGATGGTGATCAATCCCATGTCGCAGGTGATGGGGAATGGTGATATGATGCAGGCCAGTAGGAAGGCGGGCGTGCCAGTAGCGCAGAGACTGATGTTGATCTCTAGGCAAACCTCACCTGGGTAGCGGTGACCATGAACGCGGTGCCAGTGACCATGGGGGAAGGTCTGGGGTGCGGCTCTGGGGGATTTGCGACACTGGGATGGGGAGCACTGTTTTGTTTTGGAGGATCAACGTCGCTCTACTATCCCCCCATCCCCCAAGGTTGCAGTGCCTGGCTTGCCCTCCTGGAGAGCCTTTGCCGCTTCCTGCTGTGCATATGGTGTCAGCGGAGGTCTCTGCTCTCTTTGCGCCGGGGAGGCCTGGTCAAGTGCCAGTGCAGATGGTGGCTTGGGTCCTAAACTGCTCCCCTGAGTTGGTGGCGGACCTTTTTGAGTGGCTCCGAATTTCAGCCAGAGAGGCGTGCACTCACAGCTCCAGGATGGCTGAGCGAGACAAACCAGGTCCCTTTTTGAAGACCCTTGGGCCTTTTTGAGTGGTGCCAGGGAGCTGAGCTGAGCTTCTGGGCCTTCTTCTTAGGCTCTGGGGAATTTGATCGTGCCAAGCAGAGCCCAGTGCCGGGGGGTGCACTACAAACTGACACCAAAGTACTTGCCAATTCCTGGCAGGAGTGCTCAGACGTCAGGCGAAGGGCGGACTCCATGAGAAGGGCTAGAAGTCTATATCCCACTCTTTCTGAGCTCATGGCCAGAAGTTCTTACAGATAAGGCATTTCTCCTTGACATGTGATTCGCTTGAGACAGCTGCTATGGGGATCACTAACAGGCATAGTCCTGTTACCCGTTCATGTGAGGTTTGAACCCAGAGGACCAAGTCCCACTGGTGACTAACTATTAACTAACTACAACTATCTAACCAGAAAGAAACAATGAAAACTATTTACAAAGGCCGAAGGCTGAAGAGCTCTTAACGAGGTGAAAACAACCGCTAACAACTTGCGAAGCAAAAAGGAGAGCGGCACTACCGACTAACCACCATGTGTGGCAAGAAGGAACTGAGAGGGCGTAAGGACGGCGATGCCTGATATACTGCACCATGAACATGTCACTCAAATCTTCTGCTGGCAGTAGCTATCTGCTTGTTGATGTCTTCTTTATAGCAGTTGTCATTTTACAATGAAACCAAGGTAGCAGAAATGGTTTACTTGTTTGATGCCTACGCAATAATTACTAGTTTAGCCTGTTTCTTGATTTTTGATCTTTACTATCAAAGAAAGCATCTGGACTTTCTGAAAAAGCCCTCTTGCTTTACTTTTTTTGAAAGCGTTGTTCCAGCTCTTTGCCGTCTCTCACAAGCCAGTCTCTCTCAGTCTTTGAAACCATTCTTTCATTCCTCGCTGAGCTGTCCGTATTTATTCAAAACACTCAAAACAATCTTTAGGTTTCAAAATGTTCTGGACAGTCTTCCTTTCTTCTTGATAGGTTTTAAATCTCTGTCACCCAGTCTTTCCTTTTTGCATATAACCTATTCCATAAAACTTCTTTGGTCCTGGTATGAATATCCTTCGCTTGTGCCCAGAGTTGTTCTACTGTTGCGTCCTCTAGATCCAAGAGGGGGACAAAACAGCCACCAGTGATGTTCTGAACTGTCACCACAGTGTCTGTATTTTCAAAGCTTCAACACTACACCCACACACACAAGTTTTAATCTATTAAGTCTGATCCTGACTGCAGTGATCTCTGCCCAATTGTCAAGTCAGATCAAGCTTCTGTAGACCATGCAGTCTAATACACGTTTTCCGACATTGTTCTACAAGATAAAGTCGACCATGTTTTTTGATAGTATCATCATTAGGAATCCACGCTTCTTCTTTAACTCATCTGTGTTTAAATATGTTCATTATAAACAAATTACTGATAGTACAGAATTGAAGCAATCTATAGCCTCAGTCATTTCTTAATCCTACTCCTTCTGTCCCCATGATGTTCTCCCAGTCTATATTAGACTCCTAATCTTGGTATTAAAGTCTCCCATCATGCGCAAAAAGATCTCTACACTGGGTTCAGGAAATCTCTGCTTGAATTCCATTGTTAAGTTGGTTTATGATACTGTCTTCTGCATTGTTGCAGGTATATATACTTCTATGATAGCTACAGGCCATGTTTCCCTTCCCTTTGGTTTAATGTTCATTGTGTGACCTATATCTTTTCAAAGAACTGAAAATTTTTCTGACAGCATGAAGTAAATTCCTCCTCTGTGGGCACAGTCTGTCCTTCCAGCACAAATGATTTTATGTTATTTAAAAAAAATTAAAATATTTTAAATAAACGTTTAAAATTATTTTCCTTGTAAGAAAGAGTAGGACAGATGTAAACAATCTTTGTCTTGATAACTCCTCTATCCTGCGGATTCCCATGAATTTTAAAGGAGTGATTCCACAGATTTCTACTTCTAATTTATCAGTGATATATTTCACAATGCAAGCGTACAGAGCACAAAGCCAGTATTGTGTCATAACAGACATCATCTGCCATCACTTTAAAGAAAGTAAGTTTGGTCAAAATTATGTATTGCTAATTAAAAGTGGCAGTACACATTTTTGTCACTTGGTGGCACCAAACCAAAGAAAACCAAATATTTGAGAAAAACGACAAAATCAATTTGTGAACTTCCTGCAATCCTCTATAATTTAAAGATTATTGGAAAGAACTCTTTCTAGCCATTGCACAATCAACAAATAGATGCTTAAAGATTTAATGTTGCTGAATTTCTGTGGGAAAAGATACATGAGATACAAAGGTCAAGTTTACTTAAAGATCAGCTTTGATCTTCAGTTTCATCTGCCTCCAACATAAGCAGCAGTCTAAGTAAAAACCTTTAAAATCACCTTTACAAATTATAAAGCAAATGACAAGAGAGAAAAGAGCAGCCTCGCATACTGACATATCCAATATGCTGAAACAGTCTTGATTCTACCTTTAACACATTTGTCTGAAAGGATTCCAAATAGATTAAAATAGTTCTGTGCATTCTACAGTTTACAGATGGGGAACTGAGGCAGAGGCTAAGTGACTTGGCAATTAGCAAGATTCCAGATCTTTAGAAACAAAAGATTTTGTTTGCTGTCTTGCTTCCCTCTTACTTCGTTGCTTTTATGATTTTAAGACAGCTATCTCAAGAGCTGCTGGAGCTAGAAACCTGTGCTGTATGCTGTTTGAAAGATTTCCAACAGTACAACAATCTCTAACTTTAGCTGTTCAAGAAATATCAGCTGCTGATATTGTGTTGGAATGGAAGTGTTTAATAAAAAAAAGGGCAAGAAAAGTCAAAGGGTAATAAGGATATTTCAAAATTAAAACTCTCATGATCTCAGAAACACTTTCACAGAGCAGTACCAATACCTGAAGTCCCAGCATGTTTTTCTTAACATTGGTCTTTTAAAAGTAAGACAGAGTTCCCCAAGCAGACAAAAATAAAACTGGAGCCCAGTTAATTGTCTTCAGTTTTGTACTAAATGGAGTATAAATAGTCCCATAGTTAAGTATTATTATTGTTGATCCACAGTGTTCCTTTATCATGTAATTGAGCTGAATTGTTAATGATTTTACCATTCCCAGTTCTGCAATTTATCTATTTCAACTTCTATTACAGTATCTCTCTGCCATTTCCTAGAATTGTTCTTTGTATTACCCATCAAATGCAATTCCATGTATTCTAATCATTTGATTGTAAAGGTAGGGTTACAGTCAGCGACAATGAGAACTCCCAACCTCCAATAAGTTATTTCTAGCCGTTAAGTGTCTAAATAATCTAGCACTGAATTTCTTACACCTCTGTTCAATCATTACATCCAAGAAATGTATGACAGTGTTACTAAAGCGGGAAGAAAACATAATAGCAAAGTGTATTAAATGTGAACTGCTATTTATTTATTGTTTTAAATAAATTTGTTCTACTCCAGCTAGAAAACAACAGAATTGTTAGGCATATGACATACCTAAATATAATCCTATCTGCGTACACAGTCATCCTGTCATGCAAGCCACAGAATAAAGTTTTATTTCTGTAACCATGTGATAAACGTCTTTATTTTGCATCACCATCTGCACTCTGCCCAATCTCTGCCAGAGCTACTTCTAACATTCTAAATTACCTGTTGAAATAAATAAATTAAAAACTGCCAAGTATTTTTCATCCCTCAAGTGTCAAACACACAAAAGCAGGAACTGAAACTTCCACTTGCCATATTAAATCTTGACCCAGTGACACTTAAGGTTTGATATCACAAATTATAACAAGCTCTCTATCAAAGCTATGCTAATAAAACCTTTACTGCACATCACATATGTACTGTCTATATATTATAATATGTACATGCCTTTAAACTTTCTAATGTAAGGTGCCTTTGTATCAGATTTGCTAGCTATCTTTATATACGCTTTCAGAAGTCTGTGCAATTAATTTATGTAATTTGTGTATATAGGTTTTGAATGGTTATGGAGAAACAACAAACAAGTGTGTTTATGCATATTTGTACGATTATGTCTCCAACACTAAGTTAATTAATTTTTTGGAAAAATATTGAAGCGTTATAGGCCAGAGGTTCTCAACTGGGGGTCCGAGGCCCCCTGAGGGTCTGGGAGCCCTTTCATGGAGACCACAGGGCCCCACAGCTGAAACCCAGAGCTCAAACCTCAGCAACCCCCCGCAGGGAGAAAGCCAGAAGCGGCGGCCCTGAAGCCCCAATCCCCGGCAAGAAGCAACACGAGCCGAGGGATGTGCTGGCCACCACTTCCCGCTGCCCCCATTGGCCTGGGAAGGCAAACCACGACCAGTGGGAGCCACGATCGGCCCAACCTGCGGACGCGGCAGGTAAACAAACTGGCCCAGCCCACCAGGGGGCTTACCCTGGCGAGCCACGTGACAAAGGTTGCCAAACCCTGGGCTATACCATACACCTGTATCAGCTTCAGAAATAAGTGTTTTCATTAAACTAATGTTTCATTAAGATACAGCAAAAAAGCCTGACTTGTTCTATTTGAACACTAAATTGATCATTGCTCCAAACAGCACAGAAAGATTGGGAAAAAAAGCTTGCCAAAGAAACCAGAATTTCAGCAGCAGACTATAAAAACCTCAAACCGTGCAAAGGATAGCACACGCATGTGATTTAAAACCAGATATACTATACAGATCACATGGCAATGATTTTTAGGTAAAGGTGACCTTTATGAAAAGGGGTAAAAAAGGAGCATCAACCAGCTCCAGGGAGCTCTGCAGAGAAGACTGATTTCAACTATCAATATCAATATTCAGGATAATGAAAAAAAGGCACTACCAACTCTTGAGCACTAGGAAGGAAAAAAAAATCTATGAGAAGCAGGAAAATTTACTTCTATACTTGCAGCTTTTATTACTCATAGCAAGAACAGATCATAAAAATGTCTTACTCCTAACTACTGGATAACCTGCTCTTGGTTGCTGCGACAGCTTTGTACCATCAGCCTCAGGAGATATTTCCCAAGCTTAATTATACTAGAAGACAATTAGGAGTCAAGCAGATCCTAAGCAACAATTTTTGTAATATTAATTCTCACTGTATATCTAATAACCTCCATCCTCCAGACAGCTTCAGAATAGACCATCCATACTAGAACAATACAATTACAAGAAAAGTTACAGACAGGAAATAGTTCACTCATTTGAACTGAGATTCTCCTCACCGCTGTGAAGCAGCAAGTAGTAATTAAGTCAAGAAGGGATCATCAAGAAGTTCCATAGGCAACAAAACCCGTTATCCCAATTATAAAGATTAAAAAAAAAAAGTTACGTTCAGAATAGTTTCTGTAACCTCATGGCAAGATATGGCATCGACCAAGAAGAAAACCACTGCTCTGCCAATCTACATATGCAACAGTAGTTCAATTTTCATTTTATTTGGATCAAAATTCTGGGAAAAGAGTTCTTATAGCATTCTTGACTGTCCACTGTTCCAAAAGATTTATACAAGACTCCAAGACCTTATCTCATGATTAGACAGTTTTCCAATTTAGCATCTTTGGTAAATCATACAGACAAGAAACTTTCAAAATGTCCAACATACCTATTACTTTGGTACAGATTCAAAATCACTACAATCTTACACTGTTGTACTAGAAAATCCAGTAATTCAGAAGAATGGCCCAGAGTTCACCACATGCAGCACAGTTCAGTACACAAGGTCCACCCAGGCTTCCACAGTATAATGTCAATAGAAGTATGGGAACGGTAAAACCTACTGAAATCAGATGTTGAGTGCATGAGTTACTACTTTTAGAAATTTGTCCGCTATGGGAATTGGTGTAAAGACAGCCAGGTGCTCACACACTACAGAATGTCCAGAAACTGGGGAAGGACTTTAAAGATTATTTTTTAATATTTATATTGTAAGATAAAGATTTCAAATATGCATTTCCAATATTTAATCTAACTAAACTAAGGTACTTTAGAGACTTAGTTAATAGTTACAAAATAAAAATAAAAAAAAACACCTCAGCAGCATTGTACAATAATGTCCATATTTAACAGAGACAAAAGGGTCATTACTGAAAACTTTTTTTTTTTTTCCAGGATCCCTGATGTCTAGTAATTTGGACTTCACTTATTACAACCCATCAGCATACACTATTGTAGGTGACACTGCACCAATCACAGAACTCTGCTGGAGCATAGAGAGGATCACGACATGAGAAGTTTGAGACCTATTGACTTAGGCCCCAATCAAGACTGGAGCTCCATTGTGCTAGGCACAGTGTATAAAAGGGGTCCCTGCCCAAAGGAGTTTACAATATAAATAGATAAAAGGGGGGAGGGAGGGAGAAAGGCACATTAAGGGTACGTCTACACTACGGGATTATTCCGATTTTATACAAACCGGTTTTATAAAACAGATTGTATAAAGTCGAGTGCACGCGGCCACACTAAGCACATTAATTCGGTGGTGTGCATCCATGGTTCGAGGCTAGCGTCGATTTCCAGAGCATTGCACTGTGGGTAGCTATTCCGTAGCTATCCCATAGTTCCCGCAGTCTCCCCCACCCCTTAGAATTCTGGGTTGAGAGCCCAGTGGCTGATGGGGCAAAAATCATTGTCGCGGGTGGTTCTGGGTAAATGTCATCACTCATTCCTTCCTCCAGGAAAGCAACGGCAGATAATCATTTCGCGCTCTGTTCCCCTGGATTGCCCTTGCAGACGCCATAGCACGGCAACCATGGAGCCCGTTCAGCTTTTTTCTCTCTCTCTTTTTTTTTTTTAATATAACAGTCACCGTATGTGTACTGGATGCCGCTGACAGAGGCGATACTCCAGCGCTAGACAGCAGCATTCATTTGCTTTTGCATGATAGCAGAGATGGTAATCAGTCGATCTGTACCATCTGCTGCCATTGTAAATTGGCAATGAGATGATGGTTATCCGTCGTTCTGTACTGTCTGCTGCTATCATGGGTGCCCCTGGCTGAGGTTGGCCAGGGGCGCAAAGGCAAAAATGGGAATAACTCCCCAAGTCAATCCCTCCTTTATGGTTTCTAAAAATAGAGTCAGTCCTGACTAGAATATGGGGCAAGTATGCTAGAGAACCAGTGTATTAGAGAGCACAGCTGCTCCGTGCCAGATCCTGCAGAAATGATGAGCTGCATGCCATTCACGGGGGGTGCCCCTGCAACAACCCCACCTGTTGCTTCCCTCCTCCCCCAACCTTCCTGGGCTACCGTGGCAGTGTCCTTCCCATTTGTGTCATGACGTTATAAAGAATGCAGGAATAAGAAACAGTGGACTTGTTAGTGAGATAAAATGAGGGGGAGGCAGCCTCCCACCGCTATGACAGTCCAGGCAGGACATTAAGCGGTGCAGGGGAGAGGAGCCCACCATGCTGCTGCTGTGACAGTCCAGGCAGGACAGAATCTTATCTTTACACAGGAAAGGGAGGGGGCTGATGGAGCTCAGCCTCCAGTTGCTATGATCAGGACGGTTACCAGCCGTTCTGTACCATCTACTGGGAATGACCAAGAATCATTCCTATTTTCACCCAGGCGCCCTCGGCCAGCCTCACCTGAAGCCAGCCAGGAGCACTCACGGGTTGATAACAAGGACGGCTACCAGTCCTACTGCACTGTTTGCCACTGGGCAGGGGAGAGGAGTGGATACTGCTCTTCACTGCTGCAGCATCGCGTCTACCAGCAGCATTCAGTAGACACAGGGTGACATTGAAAGAAGTCAAGAAATGATTTCTTTCCCTTTTCTTTCACGTGGGGGGGAGTAAATTGACGAGCTATTCCCTGAACCACGCCGGACAATGTGTTTGAACCTACAGGCATTCGGAGTTCAGCCAAGAATGCAAATACTTTTCGGAGACTGCTGTGGACTGTGGGATAACTGGAGTCCTCAGTACCCCCTCCCTCCATGAGCGTCCATTTGATTCTTTGGCTTTCCGTTACGCTTGTCACGCAGCACTGTGTAGCCTGGAGATTTTTTTCAAACATTTTGGCATTTCGTCTTCTGTAACAGAGCTCTGATAGAACAGATTTGTCTCCCCATACAGCAATCAGATCCAGTATCTCCTGTACGGTCCATGCTGGAGCTCTTTTTGGATTTGGGACTGCATCGCCACCCGTGCTGATCAGAGCTCCACGCTGGGCAAACAGGAAATGAAATTCAAAAGTTCGCGGGGATTTTCCTGTTTACCTGGCCACTGCATCCAAGCTCAGACTGCTGTCCAGAGCGGTCACAGTGGTGCACTGTGGGATACCGCCTGGAGGCCAATACCGTCGATTTGCGGCCACACTAACCCTAATCAGATATGGTAATACCGATTTTAGCGCTACTCCTCTCGTTGGGGAGGATTACAGAAACCGATTTAAAGAGCTCTTTATATCGATATAAAGGGCCTCGTAGTGTGGACGGGTGCAGCGTTAAATCGGTTTAAAGCTGCTAAAATCGGTTTAAACGCGTAGTGTAGACCAGGCCTAAGATGAAGTGATTGGGCCAAGGTTCAGAAGGTCAGACACAGAGCCAGGAATAGAATCCAGGTCTCCTGATGCCCCAGTCTCATGCCCTATTCACCAGACCATTCCAAACACAGTATGAAAACCAGTTCTCTCTCTGGCTGCAGATTAAGACCATTATTTCTTGTCTTACCTTTGGTGAATTTGGAAGCAACTGATCACCACCCTTTTTATAACAGCCCTTCACATGTTTGAAGACTTGTCCCACTTCAGCTTTTTTTCCCTTGAAATTAACATGCCCAATTCCCTCAAACACTCATCATAGATCATGCTTTTTAAACCTCTCAATTTTGTTCCTCTCCTCCGGACTCTCTAATTTGTTCATATCTTTCTTCAAGTATGGTACCTAAAACTGGATACAATAAAGCTGAGGGCTCTTCAATTCCATGCAGAGTGGAATGACTGCCTTCCAAGTCTTACGTACAGCACTCCTGTTATTGCATCCCAAAATTGTATTTGCCTTTTTTTTCTGCAGTACTGTTGCCTAGCTATTCTCCATTTTTATTTGTGCATTTGATTTTTGTTCCTCTCCCTTTTGAAGGAAGTGATGCAGGGTTTGGAGTTTTTTTTTTTTAAGTTATCTGTTGACTATCTTTACCCTTCAACATTTAGAACTGCATGTTTGACAGATGCAGAATTTTTGCCAACTCTGGACAGGTCACTTTTGGAGAGAAAATACATATTACCAAATAAATCTGCCCTACAATATCTATTTTGAGTTAGCAGCTTGTCATATTCTGTTAGAAAAGCCAAATACATGCACAATTTAAAATAAAGTTCAGCTAAAAAGCACTTGAGTTAAAGAAAATAAATTTGCCTCTTTCTTTACTAAAATGAAGGGCTGCAGGCATGCAAATACAGTGTTAAATATCCAGTCTACAAAAGGACAAGTATAAACGAGTCACATACCATCTGCACTCACTTTCACAATATAGCCTGGCAGACAGTTGGAACTGAGAACACAAAGCAACATGATATTCCCTTCAAAGCATTATAGAAGCGTTAAGGGTGCGGAGAGAGGGGGTGCAATTTAGAAATAACTATCTACATTAACAGACTGCTAAAGTCCTTACTATACAAATTTACAATTAGTAGTAAAATACTACCAGCTAATCAACAGTACCACAAAGTTACCTGACAGTTAGGTTTAAAGCCATTGCAGACTAATTAATATTGCTATCATCTGCAGTTATAGTTGCACACACATAAGTACTGATGCTCAGTTAGAAAATGACCTAAACAGAAGTTATTTGAACTATAATTACTAATTAAATACCCAGTTATCTTTGAGACAGAACTTTAACTGAATATTCCAGGAAAGTAAAAGATCATGTCACTGTACACCAGGGGTTGGCAACCTTTCAGAAGTGGTGTGCCGAGTCTTCATTTATTCACTCTAATTTAAGGTTTCACGTGCCAGTAATACATTTTAACATTTTTAGAAGGTCTCTTCCTATAAGTCTATAATATGTAACTAAACTATTATTGTATGTAAAGTAAATAAGGTTTTTAAAATGTTTAAGAAGCTTCATTTAAAATTAAATTAAAATGCAGAGCTCCCCAAACCAGTGGCCAAGACCCAGGCAGTGTGAGTGCCACTGAAAAATCAGCTCGCATACCATAGATTGCTTACCCCTGCTGTACACGATAAGGTGCTCATAAAGAAATACATCAAATGCTATAACATGAGTGGAGAGTAGAGCATGAATGCAGGAAAGAACCACTTTAGAGCATCAGCTTTTGACATCAATGTCTGAATAATTTCGTTTTTCAATACCTGTTAGGCATATCCAAGACAGAAAGAAAATAAGTGGCAGTAATATCCAATAAATGACACAAGAAAATGTCTACACCACATATGAGCCAGCTTAAAGACAGACAAGAAAAAGCAAGTTCTGATTATTGAAGCAACAAGTTACAAAAGTTTGTCATTAATATATATTTGCTTGCGTTAGAGGGGATTTGTAATGTAATGACCGTTTAAAATCTTTACATCTGTGACAAACATGGCAACTTCCTGAATTAAGACACCTCACTGAATTAAGTTTCAGTACTTTTGGGGTCCATTGTATTAAATGAATGGCTTATGTATGATTGTTCTACTTCCTGAAGACCTGCCTTAACTCCTCTAGAAACCAAAAAAAGTGGGTGGTGATTAAGGCAAATTACTCAGATTATAATAACCCCCCGAGAGGTCGTTAATTTAAACTGGATTCTCCAGAGATCAAGAGACAAAGAAAGGACTTTTGGATAAACAGTCTGAGTTTTAAAATGACTCGGGGCTCTTCTTCCTCTTCCAGAAGATAGATAGGACTGTCCAGCCAAAGTCGGGGACCCTATCTTCGTGGAAGGGTTGGAAAGACTTTGGCCTATTAAGGCCCTATAAGATCGATAGGTAACCTCTGGTGAGTTTTAGCATGCACACCGGATTTTTTATATCTTTCCTCTTTAATGGTTTTATCTGAAGAATAAATGTGCTTGCTTAGAAAGAACTGCGTGGTAGTTTGTAATTGATGGCAATTATACTGCTTGCAGCCCTTAGAGAGAAAGCAAAGTGCAGGTGCTGGCCTTTTTAGGCAGACTGCCTTACTGAGGATATCACAGTGTGGATCAGGGATCAGTGCAGCCTTAAACTCCCCTGGTCAAGAGGGAGGGAGAGAGAGAGTGAGAGAGATCTCCACCCAAAAAGAGATGAAGGCTGGAAGCCGGATACCTTTAAGTGGATTCCCTCAAGGGAGCACAGGAGGAGGAATACATGTGTAGTTACCCTGAAACTGTGACATCTTCACCACCTTTCACAGATTCCAAGGCCAGAAGGGACCATTTTGTCTAACCTGACCTGTATAATGGAGTTCACAGAACGTCCCCTAAAATAATTTAGTTCACATCTTTTAGAAAAACATCCAATCTGAATTTAAAAATTGCCAATCATGGAGAAACCACCGTGACCGTTGGTAAATTGTTCCGATGGCTATTTATTCTCATGGTTAAAAATGTATGCCTTATTTACAGCCTGAATTTGTCTAGCTTCAATGATTGGATTGTGTTGTATCTTTCTCTGCTAGACTGAAGAGCCCATTATCAAAATTTTGTTTCCCATGTAGATACTAACAAACCAATCAAAGTCACACTTCACAAAAATAAGTGTAAAACCAAATAGATTAAGTTCCTTGAGTCTATCCCTATGAGACATGTTTTCTAATTCTTTAATCATGCTTGTGGCTCTTCTCTGATCCCTCTCCAATTTATCAACACCCTTCTTGAACTACGGACACCAGAAGAGGGCACAATATTCCAGCAGCAGTCACATTAGTTCAAAATGAAAAGATAATATAACCTGCCTATTCCTACTCAAAATTCCCCTGTTCATGCATCCACAGGTCGCATTAGGACTTTTAGTGACAGCATCACACTGGTAGTTCATGTCCATCGGATTATCCACTATGATCCCCAAATCTTTTTTTTGGAGTCACTGCTTCCCAGGATAGAGTCCTCCATCCTGTAAATATGGCCAACATTCTTTGTTCCTAGATGTATACATTTAGTCATATTAAAACGCACATTGTTTGCTTATGCCCAGTTTACCAAGCAACCCAGATCACTTTATCAGTGACTTGTTCTCTTCTTTATTTACCACTTCAGCAATTTTTGTGATGAAGTGTAATCTTTATCAATGATGATTTTATGCTTTCTTCCAAGTCACTGATAAAAATGTTAAATAGCCGACAACTGATCCCTGCAGGACCTCACTGGAAACATCTGCTTGATTCCCTGTTGACAATTACATTTTGAGACCTATCAGTTAGCCAGCTTTTAATCCATTTAACATGTGCTATGTTAATTGTATGATGTTGGGTTTTTGGTCTTTTTACTCAAAATGTAATACCAGAGTCATAGCTAGTTCGTTATTTTTAATTAAACAAACTGTTATAAAAACCATAATCAAAGGGGGGTGGAGGAGTAATCAAAATAAGTTGCTTTTGCTCTGGTGAAAGTTATATCTGAAATATTCCATAGAAAGACCCATCTTGAGAGTTGAGCCTATGCAAGTCCAACCTTCTTGGTTGCTAGAAACCATGCCCTTCAAAATCAGAGAGTTTATAAGTTCTGAATTACTACAGAATGCTACAAAATCGTCAGCAGAATGACAAGAACCTGATTTTTCCTGACTGTTACACTTGGGGTACATCTAAACAGCAAATGAATGTGCAATCTAAAACTTTATTCTAGCCATGTGGATAACAATAGAAGTGAACAAGTAGTGGCATGAGACAACCTGAGTACAAGCCTGACAAGAACCATTGGTACGTATTTGGGTTGCTAGGCTATATTAAATCCTATGATGCCATCTCTTCACTACTATTACTGGCTAGCTATCCACACTACAATCACACCTGTATTTACTGTGCAGATGTATCCTTTGACTGAGCACAGTACTCTGAGTTATACACCTTTGAGTTTAATCCTTGTTTTCCCACTAATTCCTGAACAGCCTTGGACAAGACATCTCACTTCTGTTTCCTCATAAACAAACTAGGGAGATACAAACTAGAAATGCAACCTAGACGGAGCTACTAGAAGGTGGGTGCATAACTGACTGGAAAATCATTCCCAGAAAGTAATTATCATTAGTTCACAGTCATGCTGGAAAGGCATAACGAGTGGAGTCCCGCAGGGATCGGTTCTGGGTCCAGTTCTGTTCAGTGTCTTCAATTATTTACTTAATGGCATAGAGGGTACACTTATAAAGTTTGTGGAGGATACCAAGCTGGGAGGGGTTGCAAGTTCTCTGGAGGACAGAATTAAGAAATCAAAATCATCTGGACAAACTGGAGAAATGGTATGAAGAAAATAGGATGAAATTCAATAAGGACAAATGCAAAGTACTCCACTTAGGAAGGAACAATCAGTTGCACACATACAGAATGGGAAATGAATGCCTAGAAAGAAGTACTGTGGAAAGGGATCTCGGTGTCATAGTGGATCACAAGCTAAATATGAGTCAACAGTGTAATGCTGTTGCAGAAAAAGCAAACGTCATTCTGGGATGTATTTTAAGGAGTACTGTGAGCAAGACACGAGAAGTAATTCTTCCTCTCTACTCCAGGCTGATTAGGCCTCAGCTGGAGTATTGTGTCCAGTTCTGGGTGCCACATTTCAGGAAAGATGCGGACAAATTGCAGAAAGTCCAGAGAAAAGCAACAAAGATGATTAAATATGACCTTTGAGGAAAGATTGAAAAAACTGGGTTTGTTTAGTCTGGAGAAGAGAAGACAGAGGGGACATGATAACAGTTTTCAAGTACATAAAAGGTTGTTACAATGAGGAGGGAGAAAAATTATTGTTCTTAACCACTGAGGATAGGACAAGAAGCAATAGGCTTAAATTGCAACAAGGGCAGTTTAGGTTGGACATTAGGAAAAACTTCCTGTCAGAGTGGTTAAGCACTGGAATAAATTGCCTAGCGAGGTTTTGGAATCTCCTTCACTGGGGATTTTTAAGAGCAGGTTGGACAAACACCTGTCAGGATGGTCTAGATAATACTTAGTTCTGTCTTGAGTGCAGTGGACTGGACTAGATGATCTCTCCAGTTTTATGATACTTTGACCATCGGCAAACTGAAGATACCTACCCACCTTACCAAGGTTGTTGTGGAGATTATTTTACATTTGCACCTAGCCTTGAGAAAAAAGTGTTAGCAGTATAAAAGTTACCAATTTAAAATAAAAATCACTAAAGATTTTTTCCATGCAGTTTTCCTGCCCTAGTGTAGGCATATCAATATTGTATGAAATGTTACAAATGAGTTCTGATGAATAAATTATGATGTATTCATTTGATTGTTTAGAATATTTGCTGTCTTTATCTAATCATTCCACTGAATGTATTAATAGTTCTCAGATGCTATGGTTACTCCTGGGGGAATTCTATGCCACTGTGCATGCACAGAATGTATGTCCCCCGCAGATTTTTTTGCTTCTCTGCAGAAAAGTGACTTTCTGACAGGGAAGCAAAGGAAAGCTACAAGAGCGGTCATGCAACCCTCCCCAGCAGTATGTTTCCGGTGCCCAGGGCAGCCGGCAAAAAGATAAATCACAGTGGGGCACGAGGCAAGGCTGGGGAAGACCTGGCTAGTGGTTCCTACCCTGCGCCGAGCTCAGCTACTAGTCCGGGCTAGGCTGGGGAGGACAGGACTTCCTCTTCCCCTGCATAGCATCCAAGGCCAAGTCAGACCCAACTCCAGATTTCTCCTCCAGCTGCAGGAAGATCTGCAAACTCTTCCCGCCCCCTCCCCCCCTTCCTGTGCCCATCACTCTTCAGCTGCAGGGAGCTGCTCCTCCATCCACCCAAGCCCTGTGCATCCAGACCCCTCTCACACCCAGACTCTCCCACCAAGCCTCACTCCTCCTGCGCTCAGAACTCCCCATAAGCCCCACTCCCCCTGCACCTGGACTACCCCTACAAGCCACCCAGACCTAGATCCCCACACCACCGAGCCCCAGTTGCACCTGGATCACCACTCCACTGAGCCCCAACCCCAGACCCCTCTGCCGAACTCTATCCCCCCCACATCCAGAGCCCCGCATGCTGAGCCCAACCACCTTCACCTGAAGCCCTCTGCAGAGTCTCATTACCACGGCACCCAGAATCCCCTAACAAGCCCCTTTGCATCCAGATCTCCTCTGCACCCGATCCCTCACTGAGCCGCGTGCACTCAGATTGCACCACACAGAATCCTCTTAACCCACATCTGGATCCCCCCACACTAAGCCCCCCCCCACATCTGGATCCTGCCTTGCTGAGCCCGCCTCCCATACCTGTGATGTTTCTGGGGCAGGCCCAGTCCTTGTATTGTGTCAGGGCAGGATGCAGCCTCACCACTGAGTCCATGTCCCAGGGGCAGGGAGAGCTGCACAGTGATCTCCCACCTCTGTGCACATTTAAGTGACAAATAAAATTTGCAAAATTTTAAAATATTGTGTGAAGAATTTTAAATTTTTGGCACAGAATGCCCTCAGGAGTATACGGTGATGGGTACTCTGTAAGAAAACAGATTAGAGAGTGAACGTTAAATTGCAGTAAGAGTATTTTTAAACAAAATAGATTTCAGGTCAACATACATCGTATTAGTTTGACATATACCCTGGATATTAGACAGGTTAAAAGGCTGTAAAAGCTACATTACCTTTTCATTCTTTGAATTCTAGGTAATAGAAAGCAATTCTTCCAAAATTAATCTACTTTCTCTTTTGTAAGAGCTGACTTAAAAGTACTAAATGTTCCTCCATGATGTCCTGTCTACTCCCAAGCCCCATGAAACAAAATCCTTCTTGTTATTCAATATTTATTAAAATTTTGTCCTCAATTCCTCTCACCTCTTTACTTAGATCCCTTTTGTTTACATTCCAGCTATGTTTATTCATGTCTATTACTACTACAGTAAATGTGGAAAAAGTAGTTAATGATAATTCAGTTATTGTCTAGAGAAAAGCATATGTATAAACAAACAGATTTGAGAAGAAAACTATTTTTGGTTTCTTGATAATCATCACTCAACTAGCACCATAAATTTGCACATCTTTAAAAGTCATCTTTTAATTAAGTACTGAATATTACACCAGAAATCTAAGGAATTGGTAGCAAATTAAACTCAAACAGATATAAAAATGTTAAGGGCACACTGTCAACTTGAAAAAAGTATATCTGAAGATTTTGTACTCACTATAGTTGAAAACAGCTAAAAAATTACTATCAAAATCCACAAAATTATTTCTCTATATTTTTTTCAGTTTCATTGTTTTTTTTGCCTCACATACTAACATGAGGAGGACATCATTCATAAAATGCTCTGAGGGGTGGTCCCATTCACGCTCTCCCCCATGTTCTGCAACAGGGTGTTTATCAGTGGCACAGAATCACAGCTGATATTGAATTTGTGGGCCATCAGAGCATTTCCCTCCATAGAATCAGGGGGAGACAAAAGCTGTGGAGGAGGGCCATAACTGAGATAACTCCCTTAATTATCCAGATCTCTTCACAATGCAACCAAGTCACAGGAGCAAGAGGGGGAAGGGATGGGAAAGGGAAAGAACTGGAGCTCAGTCCCTGGTGCCAGGAAGCAACTGACAACTGGGAAAGGCCTTTGCACAGGGCTAGGAAATAATGGGCTACCAGTGAAGAGGTATTTCTATACCAGGAGTAAGCAACCTGCGGCACGCGAGCTGATTTTCAGTGGCACTCACACTGCTCAGGTACTGGCCACCAGTCCAGGGAGCTCTGCATTTTAATTTAATTTTAAATGAAGCTTCTTAAACATTTTAAAAAGCTTATTTACTTTACATGCAACAATAGTTTAGTTACATATTATAGACTTATAGAAAGAGACCTTCTAAAAATGTTAAAATGTATTACCAGCACACAAAACTTTAAATTAGAGTGAATAAATGAAGACTCGGCACACCATTTCTGAAAGGTTGCCAACCCCTGTATACCCTTCCCACTGCTTCTGGGCAGTCTTATAGACAGAAATGTATAGGAGGAGGAAAGTAGAAGAGAACGAGTCAAAGTATGCTTCCTGTTGATGCTCTAGGGCCCGCCAACTCCTTCTTGCCTACACTCAGAGGCTAGAAGGAGCAGGAACCATTGATCTATTTCCCAAGAATGGTGATAGGCTCCAACTAACAGAGCCTTTCTAGAATTCAGAAGGGCGGAGACTGCCCTATATGGCAAATCACAGTGAATTAGGGACTTCCTCCCACATGTCAGCCCTATATACAGGGTTTCAGTGAGGGACTTATGAGTCACTATACCAAGAGACAGAAGGTTGAAGATGAGACTCTCTCATCTTCTCAAACTGCTCAAGTCAGCACCTCAGAGCATCATGACCAGAGGAACAATCTGAGGCAATCAAAATCATTGTTGCCCTTTCTGCTCACATCTTGAAGGAACATGGATAAAGGATATGGAAGATGACATATACATCAGGAAGTTCCCCACAAAGAACAGAAGAGACAATGGTCCTCCAGGCACTATCTTCTTATCAGCAGCGAAGCCTGGAAAGCCTGATGAGTCTTGGCTGAGGCAAGCAGGTCTGTGATGGCATCCTCCAATGATAGTGGGGGAGGGGCAGCTACACTGCTTAAAGCACAGTGACACTGAGGTTTAACACTGATTTCCTGTAGACCATATGACAGAACGATCACCGGGTGGTCCCTCTACCCCAGAGGCCTGCAGCAGCAATGACGACTGGTACTTGCAACTTCTGCAGGGGCACCTCTGAAGAAAATCACTGGATTCCCGCCACTCCACCCCCAAACATCTGAGAGTGACTGGCTGCTGGAGTCAGGACAAATCTGGCTTATAAATCTCCACTGTGCTATGACCGTGATCTAGAACAGGTGTTTCTCAACCTCTGGGGTCACACCCATGCTCTTTTTCCAAAACAAAAGGGTGAAAAAAAATGAAGTTATATTTATAGCCTTTATAGTTACAAAAATAACTTTAAAAATGTGAACTGAGTATAAACCAACGCAGTGATGCCTGCCTGATTCTGCAGTCGGTCCAAGATAATAGGTCTAGGAAGTATGACTTGTCCCATTCATCTCAAGGCCTGTTGACTTTGATTCTACAGCCACAAACTGAACTGTTCCAGTATGTTGAAGAGTTCAGTATATCTGCCATGAAATTTGCCATTTTACTGCATCTAGGCACCAAACATTTTGTTTTGTCTTCCTGCAGTTACCTCCTGCTTCCCCCACCCCACCTCCAAGGGGAAATTAAACTATTACAGGGGATAAGATATTTTGTGACGCCAAGGAACAGAACACTCATGACTGCTCTTCCCTTCCTTCCCTCTTCTCTGAATCCACCTCTTGAGCCTGACTCTCCTCGCTAGAGGACTCAAACCAACACACACACACACACACACACACACCCCAAATGCTTCTCAGCTACAACAGTATTTCAAACAAGTTGTTGCAGTAGCTGACAAAGGATTCAGGAACATGCATGTGGCCATTAAAACAGAAAAAGTACTGAGAAATTTGGAGATCAACCAACTTGAAAAAAAAAATCCACTGAATTTAAAAATCAGAACACTGTTTTAATAAGTGGCAATACTGAAACATAAAAGCCCTCTGGCCATCATACTTGGCATCATTTCAAGTAGCAAAAAGCTGCCAAACCTCAAAACTGGGGAAACACTGATTGCATTCCATATGTTGGATGGTGTTAATGTTGTGTTGTGAGCTGCTCTGCCAGGTCAAGTTAAGGCAATTCCCCACTCCACTCACACAATCAGCTAGATGAATTCACACTATGGTGGCAGATGTTCAGGATCAATTGTTTACAAGGAAAACCAGTACTTCGCAGTACATCTCAAAGAACTCCAGTTACTTCACAGGGTGAGTAACCTCTCCTTCAAGCACTATCCCCACGAGTGCTCCAAGGTGACTACCAAGTAGCACACAGCTGGAGAAGGGGGCTTCGGAATCACATTCCAGACTGATAAGACTGCATTCCTAAAGGCAGCATCCAAGCTTGAAGACGGGATTACCACAATGTCTGGAAAAAGATGTGAGTTGAAGTCCAAATTGCTGCTTTGCAACTGTCCAGAACAGGATTGCATTTGAACAATGCCATAGAAGTAGAGATCTTGTGGAATGTCCCAACACTATAGGAGGAGGGTGAATGTCAGCAGATTCATAGTACGATATAACAATCATAAATCCCCTGGAGAGAGTCTTTCGGTGGCACCTGACAAATTTGTAGATCCACAGATGGACACAGCTTGAGTGAGTTCCTAAATGACCTGGTTCTGTCCAGATAAAAGGACAATAGACGGGAAGGTAGATGACTTGGTTAATTTGAAATTCAGATAACACCTTGGGCAAAATGAGAATGTAGATGTAAGAAAACTGTCATCGAATAAGTAAACGGAAGTCCCGCCTTTTGAGCACCTATTTCCTCAATCCTTCAGGCAGAGAGGATAACCACCAGAAAGACCATCTTCCTAGATAAGTTAATGAGGATTTATAAGGCATTGGTTCATCTTTCGAGTTGGAGTGGGATCCTTAACCTGAGGGAAAGGTTCCACAGTCCTTCAAGAAACCTCAGAGTTGTGGGATGAGCAAAAACAGAGTCCCTGAACAGGGGAATGAAAGGCTATAATAGCCACTAGGCATACCCTGATACAACTAATAGATAATCCTAGTTTAAGACTCAAGAAGGTAGCCCAAAACTGTCAAGATGGATGAGTGACCAGGTAGAAAACATCTCTGATCACACCAAATGCTGAACCACTTCCATTTGTGAAGGAAAAGTCTCTCTCATGAACTCTTTTCTACTGTTCAATAATACCTAGTGTACCTCCTTAGAACAGTAAGTCTCTATTCCCATGAGCCACTTAGAAACCATGCTTTGAGACAAAGAAAGATCCTCAAGTTGGGGTGAAACATCCAACCGACACCCTGAGACAGGAGATAAGGAATGGATGGAAGAGTGACTGCCTGTCAAACAGCTTGGTGAATTAGGTAAGGCTACCATGTCCATCTGGGTCATGTCAGAACTATTAATATGATTTTGTCCTTGTCATGCTTGACTTTGTTTACTATCCTCTGAATCAGGAGCATCAGAGGAGATGCCTATAGAAGACTTCTTGTCCACGGAACAAGAAAGGAGTCTCCCAGTGAGAGGGTCTAACACCCCATCCAAACAAAAATATTTGCACTTCTTGTTGGTAACAATGTCAAAGAGATCTATTTCAAGAACTCTCCAAGTCAGAAAGATTTGACTGAGTATCGGAGAATCCAATTCCCATTCATAGTCCTGGGAGAAGTACCTGCTGAAGTTGGATTATGTACCCCTGGAAGATAGCCAATTGTATCCTAATCTCTGCTGGTTAGGCGCCAGCTCCAGCGCTTTATCACTTCAGCATAAAGAGAAGGAGATCTGGCCCTTCCTTGTCAGTTGATATAGAACATGAACGCTACATTTTCAAGTTCTTTATGGACTTGTTTCTGATTAAGGGTAAGAAACAGATTCAGGCCTTTCTCAAGGAAACTGATGAAGTGCAACCGTGCCTCTTGGTTCAACCATTTGCCCTGAGTTGGGTAGACCATAAACTCGCTCCCCAGCCTATCAGGGATGTATCTGTCATTATGGTAATGGGAGAAGGTAAAATGAATGGAATTCTCACACAAACCTAGTATGGGTCTTTTGACCAATTAAGAGAATCTCATACTTGACATGGGACTGACATCAGCTTGTTCAGACAGTTTGTAGCATAAACAGTTCTGAGCCAGCCCTGGAAACACTGACGGTATAGCCTGCCTTGATGTGTCAAAAAGGTACACGCTGCCATTTGTCTGAGCTCTTGAAGACAATTTCCTATCGAAGTCCATGGGCTGATTTGACTCATTGAGATTAGACCTGTTAGCATCAAGAAACTTACAAGGAGGAAGGTAAGCCCTGGCTGATATTGCATTTAAGAACACCCCTAATAAACTCAATCCATTGCATCAGGGTTAAAGTAGATTTCTCAATATTGAGATGGAACTCTAGCTCATAGAACAGGAACAGAGCTATCCGTACTGTAGAGAGAACCTTGTAAGATTGGCCCTTGAATAGCCAATTGTCGAACATGGAAATATCCACAGGTGTAGGAAGTAACTGCATAAGCTGCATCCCCTAACGCTTAAAAAACAACCAACCATCTTTGAGTAGAAGAGACGCCAAGCGGGAGCTTACTACTGGTAGTGATCCTGACATAACAAAACAAGCTTGAATCGTTTGTGAGATAGATGAATTGTGATATGGAAACAGGTGTCCTGAAGGTTGGGACCCGAAAACCAATCCCCCAGTCCAACTATAGAATTATACCTGCAAGAGTCACCAGCCTAAATTTTTGGGATTTCACAAAATCACCACTCAGGAGTCTTAGATCTGAAGCAGATCTCCATCCCCCATTCTTTTTCAGGACCAGGAAACAGTTGGTGTACAAGTCCCTCTCTCTGTACTAAACTGAAACTGTTTCTATGGCTCCTATGTGCAGAAGGGATTCAGCTACCTGCCTTAGGAAGAACTTGTGATAGGAGTCCCTGAAAACAGATGGGGAAGAGGGGATGGAGTACTCCAATCTTCTAACCTCCAGCAACAATTTGTCCAATGTAATTTGCTCCCACGTGGATTGAATATAAAAGGGGGAGGGGTGGGAGGTGGAATGGTGCAGATACAGCTCAGTTCTCTGGAGCTGTTCCAGGCCCTTGACAAGCCTATCGAAACTGTTGCTTATATGTGGATGGATGCTGAGCGGTAGATGCTGAAGAAATACTTTTTCTTCCTCTGAAATTGTGCTCTTTTTGGGCGATTCATAAAGGTCTTTGAAATGGGAGAATGCAGTGAGCGGGACTTCTATGCCATCTGAGATCTACTAAACCTTTTGTTTTTGTAGATGTGTAAATCCCAAAAGATCTCGTGGTGGTTCTGGAATCCTTTAGGGTATACAGGGATTCATCCTTGGATTCAGTGAAGAGTAAGATCATTTAAGGGAAGGTCTTCAACCATACTTTGGAAATCCTGAAAGCTCTCCACATGACCATAGAGATGGATCAAGCAACAGTATCTGTGGCAACCAACGAGGCCTGCAGAGATATTCTGGGTAAGAGTTGGCCTTCCTAATAGCCTAGAACTGCTCACGCTATACAGCCAGTAGATTTTCAATAACAGGGTCAATCTGGTGCAATCTGAGTGGTTGTATTTAGACACGACAGCCTGAAAGTTCACAATTTTAAATTTAAGTGTTGCAGACGTGCAGGTCTTGCAGCCAAATAAATCAAGATATTTTTGATCCTTATCATACAGAATGTCTTTAACACTGTGTTTACTGCCCTGTTCATTCCCTGTCTCAACAACTTGGGAGTTGGATGCAAGATGGGTAAACAAACATTCAGAGTCCTTAGCTGGAATGTAATATTTATCACCAGCCAATGTATATGTAGGTGGTATCATTGCCAGGGTCTGTCAGATGGTCTTGGACCTCACTGACGGGCAGGACAACATGGGCAGAAGGAATCCACTGAAGGATATCCAAGAGTCTATGTCACTATTCTTACCTCCTTCAAGAAGATATGTAAGGAGTCTGCAGTACTTTTAATTAACTCCTGGAATTCTCGGAAATCATCAGCTGAGGAAGGTAGGGGAGGCACAAACGCCTCACCTAGGAAAGAAGAAATATTTCTGATTGTTTACTGTGAACCTCCATGCCAGTCTTATTTGCTCTGGTTTTCTGCTCTTCAAAGGATTCTTGAATCTGTGGAAGCTAAGCAGGGATAAACAAGCTAGGAGAATTTCTCATTCCTTAGTCCCCACAAAACAGACTAGTCGCCTGCAAAAATTGTTGGCAAAATGCCACCCAAGGATGCCAGTTTGTCATTAAGGGGATCTAAAAGGCACTGGAGGTGGCATACACCGGTGTTCAACCCAAGCTGAAGGTACACAGGCCAATCACAATACAAAAGGTGTTGGAGAGTCAAACGGCACCAGGGAAAGGTGCAATCTCAGTGATCCTAAATGTGTTGGTACTCTTTTGGTACCCATTTCAAGGGATACTCTGGTTTATCTGAAACAAGTCAGTCTCTGGGATATCTGAATTCCTGACGTACCCGACAAGTTTGAAGTGCAGGGCCATATTCCATATGTCCGTACCGAGGACATAAAATGCTCCAGCAGGTCTTTCCTGGTACATGTAGTCGGTACCAATGAGGAGGTCTTCAGAGGTGTTGAGATTGTATGATAGGTATGGCGTTTACCTCATACCAAGGATGTCTTAGAGGTTGACATAAGTTGTAGGTACCACTTTCTTAGAAGAATGCTCAGACTCTTGTGAGGCAGAGTTCTGCTTCTGCAGTACAGAAAATCTCATTACTGAAGCAGGTTGGGTGCCCCTATTCTTAAAAGGGGCTAGAGCAGGAGGTTGGTATCAACAGTGCATGGAGCCACAGCACACGTACCCAGAGTGGAATGTGACTCCTCAAAAACAGTCTTACTTGGAAGAGACAGATTTTTTCCTCCTTTGGAGGAGAATGGGCTCTCTTTTTATGGTTGTCTTTTACACTGGGCAGATCCAGGTGAACATGCTTAATATAATGCTTAACATAATACTTAGCCCTGCCTTAAGTGAAGGGGACTGCACTAGAAGACTTCTCACCCTTCCAGTCCTATTATTCTAAGCTGAAGTCGAAGGGGCACTGTACTCATTCCCAGATCAATGTCCAGGGGAGCATCCTGGCCTTGACCTGAGGCCAGACAGAGAACACACTGCGACACTAGCCTTCATATTCACACTAGTAATATTATTTTGTGTGTGTATATATAAATAAAATATAATACAATTATGGCATAATTATGATGCATTTTGTACAAGATGGGTCACGTAAGGGGTCATAGGAAAAGTTATGATTTGCTGAATATGATTATCCTATTTGTATGTATGTATCACTTTTGTACCTAAAGATATTAATACTGACTATGTATCTGTATTTCAAATGTAGTCTGAAGCAGCATTTTTAAAATGTAAGCATTAAAACTTGTATTACTACGTTTTAAAAACTTTTGCATCTTTGAATACAACAAATTCAGTTTTATCAGCCACAGTCGCTTAAGGTGAGAAAGAAAAAGAATGCTGATGAGGTTTCAGAGCATAGTATGAGTTCGAAGAGACTGGCATGTAGGTTCACAGTAATCAGTCAGAAAGACCAAAATACAAGTTGTTTCCATTTCACCAATATTGTTTGTCCAAGCAACGAGGGGAGGGACAGCTCAGTGGTTTGAGCATTGGCCTGCTAACCCAGGGCTGAGAGTTCAAACCTTGAGGGGGCAACTCAGTTATTTTTAGGTTCTCGTGCACTACCAATGATACAATATGAGAGTTACAAGCATTGTAAAAGAAATGTTCAAATAAAAGAAAAAATGAAAAACACTAGTTAAAATCCATAAGAATATTCCTATCCATATTGTTTTACAATATATACTTATAAAAACAAAACAAATGTGGGACCAGGTTGCCTGATCATGTCTTTAATGGAAAATGGTTGACATTAATGAATCTTGTTCTAAAGCAATGGAAAGAGAATTAACAAAACTCATTTTTTCTCAACAATATTCCAGTAGAAACAATCAGTAAAATTTTCAATACTTCTTGTATCTTGTAGAAGAAATTAATACAATATTAAGGAGTAGCATATCATTTATCACCATATGTATGTCATTTAATATGCAGAGATTAATTCCTCAAACATGAATAGTCAAAATAGGTAGTCCATGGATTCTCACATTCATATACTTTTACAGACTCTCTTTTCTACTGTTGTCACTTTCTTCAGACCAGCAAGCTACTCCAGATTTTGCTATCCTATTAGATTTTCAATTGTTCAGGATTTTCTTTTAATTATATATTATAGGCAAGTCTATTTTATGCAAAACCACTTTTTCCAGCTCACATCGCTCAAAATAATCCCTTATCCAAAGCTGCCAACCCAGCTTTTCCTTCTCTATAGCTATAGTTAGTTATCAGTGTCCATTTATCATCTTCTGTTTTACAGTATTAATCACCCTCCTTCAATCACTGCACCTTTAACATCTTCATTTTTTACCCTTTTTATTCTTTGTTCTTCAATTCAGCATATGTATAAGGAGAAGGCATTCTGAAAAAAGGTTTGATTGAATACCAATGTTATGCCAACACTTGTACGTACAACCTCAGAGTTACAAAACACAAGAGTTATAAACTGACGAGTCAGTCACAGACCTCATTTGGAACTGGAAGCATGCAATCAGGCAGCAGCAAAGAAAAAAAGGCAAAATTCAGTACAGTACTGCGTTAAATGGAAACTACTTTTAAAAAATGGAAAGTTAAAAAAATTTAACAAGGAAATTGTTTCTGTGCTTGTTTCATTTAAATTAAGATGGTTAAGACCAGCATTTTTCTTCTGCATAGTAAAGTTTCAAAGCTGTATTAAGTCAATGTCCAGTTGTAAATTTTTGATGTTTTGTTCTGTGTTATAAACAGACACCATTCCCGAGGTGTTCCTAACTGTGAGGTTCAACTATATTCATTAAGAGACTGCCAAGCTACAACTTTACCATGTCTGCTTTTTCAGGGGCAACTACACCTCTATCCCGATATAACGCGGTAAAGCAGTGCTCTGGGGGCGGCGGGGGCTGCACACTTCGGCAGATCAAAGCAAGTTCGATATAACGCAGTAAGATTTTTTGGCTCCTGAGAGCAGGGTTATATCGGGGTAGAGGTGTACTCTCAATGTGCATAGAGCTCATTAAAGCAACTCATTTTGAAATCTACTCATTGTAGTGCACCAGTGGTCCCCAAACTTTTCAGGGTCATACCTCCCTTTAACTGTGTTCCCCCCCCGCCCCGCAAGAGCAGCTCTGGGGGAGTGAGGAGACACAGACAGGAATAAAGGGGCCAAGGCTGGGGCCACAGATGAAGGTATGGGTGGGTCCAGGAGCAGAGCTCGATGGCTCTCCCTACCTGCCCTCCTAGACGGGTTGGCCCAGGCCTCAGCTACACACACCCCAAACATTCCTCCATGCGAGGGGCACATCTCACAGTTTGGGGACCTCTGTACTACACCTACCCTGCAATCCTCCAACTGATTTTTGTTGTTTGATAATCACATTCTCGTTTCCAAACATTTAAAGTATCATCAGATATTCAAAGGCCCTAAACCAAAGTCCATTTTAAAGACTAATTGACTTTTGGATCAAGTCAAAACTGGAAAAAAAAAAAAAAAAAAAGATTTCCTCCCTCTACAAAAAGTCTAATTTATTGGGATTCAGTTAATTACATGTGAAGCAAATAAAACATTTGCATACAAGAGCAATTCAACTGGTGTCCTTTTAACAACAATGGATGCTATATGGACACGAAGCATCAACCAGCCCATATATCATTTGATATTCCTGCTTCCTTTAGAGCTGAGGTTAAATACATTTTCTGCAAATTACAGGGAATTGCCACCTCTCCTTAGAGACTGATGTCCAATTATCTCTTTGTTCCCCTTTGTATTTAATATTTGTATAGCAGAGAAAGATAGCTACATCCAATTTTCATTTTGCATTACAGTTGAGAATTTGTTATTTCTTTATAAATAACTTACTGGTGGGAACAGTTACTAAGTAAAGGTATGCATAGGTAAAAATATACACATGTTCAGCTACACAAAGATATCAGAATTCACCAGGTATAACTGGCACAGCTTCTGTGTGTTCTTGGAGTTATGACTATGTATCAATAACTACAAAGGGGAAGTCAAAGACGACAAGACTTACTGTCCATACCTACTAGGATTGAGGAAGATGATGTAGTAGGCCCAAACTACCCGGGAAAGATGGTATAGTAGATACCTTGATTCCTTACACAGAGGCACCTCCTGGGAGGCCTGTTAACTCATTTTACATTAATATTTGGATTGTAAACTCTGGGTGGATGGGACAGAGAGACACGACACTATCTTTTCATATATGTGGTACAATGGAACTGGACTTGCAGGTATTAACCTGAATACAAATTTAAACAATGGTAATAGGAAAATAAAGCAACCCAGCTATCCTAGAAGGCACAAAGATTCTCCTTGGGCCAGAGAATTACTAGGACACAGAGGCAGAAATGACAGGTTTTTGAACTGAGAATTGGACAGATTTTCCCTCCCATGCCATAGGTAATACTCTGACTGCTTAGTCATATTAGTTTAAAAGTATGTTTAACATTTTATAATTTTTACTAAAAAAAGCTTTATTTCCATAAAGACAACCTGAACTCTGTGTGATAGCTTGTTTGGGCACTCTTAGGCTTCTTCAAACAGAAGGCAACTGTCTTCAGATTAAAAAAGACGCCAAAAATGGGACTGAGATAATAGATATGAGTACCCAGTCCAAGGAAAGACTCCAAGCCCCTACCAAGAAGGTGCTGAGAGGAAACTGGTTTGAATGGTAGTATGGGGACAACAACAGGGGAGGAAAACATGGGAAAAAAAAACCCTGACAGGTGGTAGGTGTGATTACAAGCATGTTGCAAATGTAAAGTGCTGTTATTGTTTTGGTGTTTTCCTCCATTAGTTTAAAGCTAAATAAATATTTAGATTGTAAACACAAACACACAAGAATCATATTAGACAGTAGGTGCCCTGACAATTAAAAACAAACAATCTACAACCAACATAAAAAAAACAAAAAACAAAAACACACAACAATTAGTACCAAATAGTAACAGAAAAGAAAAAAAAAAGCTTTCCTGCTTTTTCAGGTCCCAAAGATTTCTCAATTTGGAATGAATTAGTCCAAAGGAAGAAAGTCTTCTGCCGGCGTATAAAGAATAAGATACTGCCGTTAAAAGTGAGATTATCACTTCAACAGTCTCTGAATCCAAATGCTTAAGTGATTTCCACCGGTTCACTGGTGTGACTCTTTAAAACATCATCAGCAAACATATTTCTTGAATGGTTCACCCTTAGCTCTGAAGTTTATTATAGTTGGCATTACGGAGGGATGATTGCTGGATGTCATGTCATAGCCAACTCCTCCTCTTCAGCAGTTAAGGTTTAACCCTGGTACAGAGTACTGAGAATATTGGCAAGAAAATGAGCTGGAGATAGTGCTTGTCCCATTCGTTTTCTTAATGCTTGTTATTTAACTCTTTCATTGCATATTTCTCTTTTTAAAAATCTCACTCAGTTCCTTCCAAATTTCAAGTGTCAGCAATAAAACACCTATTTCCCTACATTTTGTTCAAGGCTACAGAAATAGGCTTCAGGGTACTTGGCACATCTTCAACATTCGCTTAAGCCAATGTTGAGAACTTTGGTTGTGACAGTGCCATCTATTTTTTCATGATTTTGTTCACAAACTGTCATCAGATTTGGCCAGTTCTTGATATAGCGCTCAAAAACAGTCCACTACTGAATTCCATCACACATCTTGTGGGAGAGTTAGCTTGGTTCCTCCGACTTTTTTCAGAGTAGCTGCTGCAAAGTGGTTGTTATGGAAGTATTTTGCAATTTTGACAATATTAGCCTTTATTTCTGGAACACTGAAATCTTTGGCTAGGAGGCGCATCAAATGAGCACTGCACCCGTATGTTATTAGCTTGGGACGCTTCTAAATAATTTCTTCTCATCTTGGATACATTTGCAGCATTGTCTGTGACCAAGCTGCGTACTAGACATTTGAATTTTTCTTCACAGTTTCTTATAGCTTTTACTGCTACTTCTTGTTAGTATCCTGCTGGGCGTGCATTTCCTGATGTATCAATTGTTTCCGTAAGGAAGACATTCCTTTCTTCTGTTGTCACACAGCACATACAACAGGATCATCGTGGACACTGCTTCACCCATCAAGACTCAGGTTAACAATTTTACCCTCTAGACCTTTTTCACACTGCTCAATTTCTCTTTCATACACTTTATCCAGCAATTTGCCTGCAACATCTGCTCTGTTGGATGGATTGTATCCTGGTCTTACTGACTGAACCATGTTAATGAAGTGTGGGTTCTCAATCATACAAAAAGGAGAGTTTGTTGCATAAAACAAACCGGGCAATTTTTTCATCAACTACCTCTTTTTGTAATCTGCTGGTTCTTATCACAAACTGATCTATGGTTGTTTCTGGATAATGGAGATTCCCCTCCCCCCCCACACACACACACTTTTTGCTACAGGCGATATACTGTGGCTATGTGACATACATGTGACTGAAACACTATTATTGGCAAGTAACTCTGAAACTATAGAAAATGATGGTGATCTTGAAGGTGGATAGTCTTCAGAATCCTGTATGTTAAGGAGGGATTCGCCTAAACAAAGTAATTCAATGCAGTTATTTAATTACCACCACCATATTGCTCATTTAGTATCACTCACTGCATTCACTGACACTCAGTACAACTTTAAAGTTGAAATTGTAAAAGGAAGATCTGCCTATTTCAGCTTTTTTTTAAATCACAACTGCATCTAAATTGATAGTACCATATAGCTGTTACTCTATTCTTTGCTCAAACATGAGAATTCAAGAACAGTTCAGAAGGAAGACAGGCAGTCCTTAAGAAAGAAGTATGAAATAAAAAAAGTTTACCAACCTGAACATCCTGCATATTCAGACATGTTCCTTTCATCATCTTCAAGGCAGCTTCCTCCTGAGAAAAAATACTTCTCATGATGTTGTTTCATTAGGGCAACCAGGCCTTGCATTTCTTTGTTGCACTGTTTGCATTTTGCACGCATACCTGTCTTACCCACAGGTAGAAGAACTTCATTAAAATATTCCCAAACTGGGTCTCTTACAGCCTTCTGCCATTACAGGTTTTCCCTTCTAGTGAGAGAATGGTATGATAGATCTCAAATCAATGAAGGCTACACTCAGAAAGACCTCAAGACTTCTGGAATATGCTGCTCAGTTTCACTTTTGTTTCTCTGCCTGTCTCTCCTTTCTCACATTTATCTCCAGACTTTTTCTCCTTGTCCAGATCTATTCCGCCCACAACAATCTTCTGTTTGTTGAACTTTTTGAAATTTTGCACTTTTAGATAGAAGTAAGGGATTGACTCTGTGTACACAAATTTGCAGAGGGACAACAGGGCTGAGGTATTTTATTTCTCACCTCTAAATTTATTTATTTTAAAACATTTTTGCTGTTAACAAGCATGTTACATCTGGAGACACAAATATACAGTCTGAGAACTGAAAAACTAAGCATCTCTGATGGTATCTTCTAGACTGAGCATTGAGTCAAATTGGGTAGACAGAAAGATTAACCTAAATAATCTATACAGAAACCCCCAGAACCTCATGAGATTGGGTCCCTAATCCATGAACTATTGGAACTCATTTACAAACTTTCTTAAATATTACATGAATATATTGTCTCTTACTATAGAATCAGAATTTATAACCCCTACTCCATTATGAGACATCTTTGAGCTATAATACATCTTAATTAAAACCATCTTTAGATAGGATTTTTCCTCAAAAAAGGCATTTTACCAAAAAAAAAATGATTTAAATCATTTTTTTTAATCATTGATTTTTATCCACCCTATAGGAAAGTGTTGTTCCCACTGTACAAAGCACCGTATAAGGCACTCATATAGAATACTGTGTGCAACTCTGGTCTCTGCTGTTTAAGATATATTCAAATTGGTACAGGTGCAGAGAAGAGCTACCAGGATGATCAGAAGTATGGAGAACCTGCCTTACAAAAGGAGACTTAATGAGCTTTGTTTAGCCTAACAAAACGAATGCTGAGGGAAGATATGATTGCTTTCTATATATATATATATAAGAGGAACAAACACCAGGGAGGAAAAGGAGTTATGTAAGTTAAGGGTTAATGTTGACACAAGAACAAATGGATTTAAACTGGCCATCAGTTTAAAATTAGACAAACTGGCCATCAGTTTGAAATTAGACAAACTGGCCATCAGTTTGAAATTAGACAAACATTTCTAACTATCAGAGGAGTGAAGTTCTGCAACAGCCTTCCAAAGGGAGTAGTGGTGGCTAAAAACTTAAGTGCTTTTAAGACTGAGCTTGACAAGTTTATGGAGGGCATGATATGATGAGGGTGCCTACAATGGCACATAGCCCATCCACAACTGCTATTTGCAAATCTCTCTAAAATGGCCATAGATGGGACACTATATGCAGAGAGCTCCGAGATACTACAGAGGATTATTTCCCAGGTGTCTGGCTGGTGGGTCTCACCCACAATCAGGGTCTAACTGATCACAATATTTGAAGTCAGGAAGACATTTTCACACAGGTTAACCTGGCACAGACTCTGGGTGAATTTTGGCTGCCTCAGTCACATGGGGCATAGGTCACTTGCTGGTTTGAACTACAGTGAATGGTAAATTCTCTATAACTTGAAGTCTTTAACAAGATTTGAAGACTTCAGTAACTCAGAGGTTTTGGGCCTATTGCAGAAGTGGATGGATGAGGTTCTGTAATCTGTAATGTGAAGGAAGTCAGACTAGATATCTTGATGGTCCCTTCTGGCCTTGAAGTCTGAGTCTTACAATATATATACGGTAGGATATCAGTTGCACTCAAAGATGAGGAGCTGCTTTATTTAGATTTACTTGCAGTTTTAATATGTCAAATAATTTAGTAGTATGATTTGTATTATACTGTAAGTTACGTAAACACAAACATCATAAATAACTTTAAAAAGCGGTTAGTCACTGTAACTAAGGCAGCTTCAGTCTCCCACTCAAGTTCCAGAAATAGGAAAGACAGGAATAAAAGCAAGAGGAAAATAAAAGAAATATGGTAGAAAGAAGTTGGTAGGAACAGTAAAACAGTAATAGTAGGGCATCACAAAATTCCAGTGGATTAGGAAAAAGACTGTGGCCAAATGTTGAAAGAGATAAGAAAGTGGAAGATATACAAGAAGTGCAGTAGAAGAGTAGATGCATTTCTTCCCCAGTCTGGTCAATGAACAGATTAACAGTTTAGAGCAGGAGTAGGCAACCTATGGTACGTGTGCTGAAGCCAACACACCAGCTGATTTTCAGTGGCACTCACACTGCCTTGGTCCTGGCCACCAGTTCAGGAGGCTCTCCATTTTAATTTAATTTTAAATGAAGCTTCTTAAACATTTTAAAATCCTTATTTACTTTACATACAATAATAGTTTAGTTATATATTATAGACTTATAGAAAGAGACCTTTTAAAAACATTAACATGTATTACTGCCACACGAAACCTTAAATTAGAGTGAATAAATGAAGACTCAGCACACCACTTCTGAAAGGTTGCTGACCCCTGGTTCAGGAGATGTCAATATCCATACAGGAAGGAGGGACAGTTTGCTAGTTCAAAGTTCACAATGACTTTCAGACTCCAGCAGATACTGGCAATTATTCCAGAAGCTTTTATGAAGTTAGCTCTTTATTGTATGATAAGCATGGTTTGGTTCGCCTTATTTTGTTCCAGATCCTTGGCTACTAAAAACACCTGAAAACCTTTGATTGGATCTGCATAAATGGACCCTTATGCCCTCACAGAGGCCTCACTGAGGTAAATAGGATCTGCTCTGCAGATTAGATTGCAGGCCTAAACTGCAGTTTAGGGTTTGTTCAGGTTTTTTTTAATATCTCTTCTCATCTGAGGAGAATGTCTTGTTTCCAAGACAGCGGCTCTCAAAATCCTCCCTCTCTCCAGTTGGGGTCCATTTACTCAATGACAGTAAAAACCTGTGACACACGGCCTTAATAGCTTTATATGTAAGGCCCACGGAGTGGAAGCAATCCTGAGCTCTGTGTACTGCGATGGATCAGCTCTCTCTTCCACAAAGAAAAACATTCTTTGAGCCACCTGAGCCTGGACATCATCTTGTCAATGCATATGGATTCTGAACCCAAAGGCAACAACTATCAGAAAGTCTGAGGAAAATACTAAGAAAGGAAAATATTTGGATATGTTTTTAATGTCTAATGTAGTTTAGATGCAAGTTTTAAGTGTGGGGGATTGAGTGTTTTGGGTTAGGGTTTTTTTGGTTTTTTTTTAAAGCAACCAAAAAAAAGTTAAGAGATTGGGAGGAGGATTGTTAGTTTTTGTTGCTGCTTGGTATTTTAGATAATTTTTAACACAACAACAACCTCTTAAATCTAATAGGAAGAGACATGAATTCTCCAAAATTTGACATTTGCACAGGGTTTAAAGTAAGAATGAAAACTGGTATTTCCATGCCTCTTCTCCCAGAACAGCTCCTCTTCTCCCCCTCCTCCATCCCAGTGAGACAATTTCTCTTCCTAGTCCAATAAGGAACTAGTTTGGATGTTAATCCTTTTTAGAATTCATGCCAAGAATAAAGTTTAACACTAGCAGTAATGAAAACAGCAACCATGTAAGCAATTCAGTATTCACGAGGACACTGCAAACATTTGTTTAACTGCCAAATGAATAAGATTCATCTTAGCGAAGAGAAAGATATAAATGAGCAATAAAAAAAAATCAGGGCACTCATTTTCGAGATAAGTGGTCAACCTAATAGCCTCATGCAGCCACTTCTTATTCTCCGCCTTTCGCCATTAAGCAGAGTCTGACATCTGGGAAATAATGCATCCTAAACATAGCCTAATGAGTAGTCCAACAGAAAAGTAAAATATGTTGGCAAGTATGCAGTGCACAGATGACCTTCAATGTCCACTATCACAGGCCTTAACCTTCTCCCCTTCCCTGCTGGGAAGAAAAAAAGCCAGGATGTGGATCCTTTAAATACTAATGTCTTAAAGGAGGAACCAGGTCTTTAACAGTTATAATGAAGCAGTGTTCAATGAGTTTTGCCACAAGCAGCCTTTTGCTAGAATAGAACAGGATGAGTGGCTATAGATTTTGATGGAAGAGGTCTCCAAGTTTCAGTTAAAAAGAAGTGTACTGAAATTAAATGTACTGACAGGCATGTAACAGATTCTATTGTGGAAAGTATGGTCTTGCAGGTCTTCTGAAATTAAAAATCATTTATCTACCTGTTTAGAATAAGCAATACTTGACAAAACATTCTGGTGCATGCACACAATCTTAAAGTCTAGAATTTTGTAAACTTTAGTTCATAGGACAAGTAAACTCTTGCTTACTTGCTCAATGTATCTATGGTTTCCTTAATACTTCTATGACTGAACTCTGAAGAAGACAAACAAGAAAACTATTTGGCTTTCAAGATATCAAGTCCACAACTCAAAATATTCTCTCAGACAACTAAAAAGAGCTATGAGGATTAACAAAGAGGAAGTTTTATTCATTAATCGAGGCATATCAGAATGCAGAGTAAACTGAAACTACAAGTAAATGCAGTCTGTAGCATTGTCACCTCCATTCCAAGTGGAGAGAAGGCAGATATGAATACCAACCACTACCCACGAAAATTGTTAAGCCGTTCTAGCATCTTCCAGAAAATGTCAAGTATCAGAGGGATAGCTGTGTTAGTCTGGATCTGTAAAAGCAGCAAAGAGTCCTGTGGCACCTTATAGACTAACAGACGTTTTGGAGCACGAGCTTTCATGGGTGAATACCCACTTCATTGGATACATGTCATGCATCCGATGAAGTGGGTATTCACCCATGAAAGCTCGTGCTCCAAAACGTCTGTTAGGCTATAAGGTGCCACAGGACTCTTTGCTGCTTTTACAGAAAATGTGGCACTCTTGCACCAAAGTGATGGGCACAGGATACTGATGGGCACAAAAAACAGAGCACTGGTTGGTGCCAGATGTGTTTAGGATGCCACCCAACAAGGTGCATGAAGTGCAGCATAAGTTTGTACAGAAGCCCCTGCCCCTTAGTCAAGCAGCCTGGAACTAAAGGAAAGGACTCAATATACTGAAAGTATCTACTTTCCACAATGATTTGAAGATACTCATACTCCGCTATAAAAAGTTAAACATCAGGTTGTTTTCTCATCATTTCCTTGGCTGTAATAGAGAAACATTTACACATTTCAAAAAGTGTGCTACATTCATCACATGCAGGATCTGAGCCTAAACTATTAACGTCTCTAAAACTGCTATGAAGAAGCATCTTGGACCAAATTTTGGCCCTATGAGATACCATAGCTGCATCAGCTAGACCTGCAAAGCCCAGTTTGACTCTGTAGGTGAAATCTGTAGTCAGTGGGAGTCTTGCCATTGACTTCAATGGGGGCAGGATTTCACCCTGTGAGTTCAACAAATATCCTGATGGAGGGATTTCTAACCACACATGTTGCCATATTACACACTGGATGACTTCACAACCCTTTCTTCCTCTACATGTGTCTTCAGGACCCATTTCTGCAGTAGCTAATAGTAGCTAGGAAAGTGGCCCAGAAACCCAAACCAAACATGTTTAAATGATAAGGAACAATAAAAATGTGTGTGCTGTTGGCTGATGTAACCTTATTACTGTTCCCTTTATCCTGTAACCCCTTTCCTTTCTATTGTTAGCTCTGCTGGAGAATAGAGTGACAGTTACACATTTAACATACATCCCTTCTAGATCATCTGAAAGCTTAAGACAACTCAAGAATGTCATAGCTGAAACCTAAATTAATCCCAATAGAAATCAACCTAAGAAGAGTATCAGAAGTGCTCTGCAACATTTATAAAATAGGCTGATGTCCAAAGAAGCAAGTCACATTTCTAGCTGCATTGCCTAGGGAAAGTTACCAATCTCTGCTGAACGAATGAGAATGACCTTGCATTTATCTAATATTTTATTAATTGGAATGTACAGCAATCCATGGCAATCATTTTGCCCACCAATGACGTGATGCCATCCCTGGAGTAAAACACAGAACCTCTAACAGCATACATATAACTTCAATATAGTATTTACTTTGTCATACGTTAACATAACTAATTTACATATCAGAGTAGTCTTCTGCCAGGATAATGGAGATGAACATCTCTATTCTTATGAAGAGAGGCAAGTTTAGCTCGTTTTTTAAAATGAGCAGAAGATTGGTGACACCATTTTCACATCTCATTCAAAAGATATCATCTCCTTTAGCATAGTGTCTCTGGTCTGGAACATTGGTTCAGTGCTGACCCAGCAAGAGGAGTTCCACATTAGGATTAAAGAAGAAAAGTTTCAATCCAAAACAAGTTTGTTAGACAAATTGTTTTAGTATTTGTAGGAGGTGCAGATGTGATATTCTAGAAACAGAAGTTCTCTATCCACAAGAGTTACAAGATTATCAACAGTACAAACATTTTGTCATTCTACTACAAATATACCTGACCCCTCTAAGGAAGGATCACTGATGAAGAATAAAATACATTATTCCTTACTCTAAATTTTTCAATCCTTAATTTCTGTTGACAAGGTTGCACTAGCTAATCCAGACAGATGTCCAGTAGAAACTAGACTGAAATCAATGTGTTTCTCATAGAACAAAGAACAGACAGATAGCAACTAAAGACTTGACCCAACACCCATTGAAGTTAACAGACTTGCCATTTATTTTAATGAATGCTAGAGAAGACCTTTTGTTTGCCTGCTACTAACAGAATTAGTCAGGATATTCAGTTCTTCACTTTAGGTACCTATTGCCAGCACTATGATATATGTAGTTGCATTAGCATTATATTAACTTGATAAAATAAAGCTAGTCAGTACTCTTTCTTGTGAAAGTACAAGAATCCTGAAAACTTATCACAGCCACAACTTACGGTTACTGAATGCTGTAGTTTATAGCTCGGCAGCCAATACTAGAAATGATGCAGCATTTGACGCTCCTATTAATTTGGTACCCTAGAATAACTTCTTCCTCCAAACACTATGCCCCCAAAAATATGCATTAATTTTCAGGTGGGGCTGATCAATGACACTTTAAAACAAAAAACCTAACACACTTTAACGGGGCACCTAACTGGTAGAGCATCACAAACTCTAAATGAGACATGCGAGATGCTATCACAGCAGATCACTGAGACCAATCCAAAAGATGACTGTTTGAGTAGCAAGGTGAGAGCATCGTGCCACCAGCTGGGAAGAGAGCAAGATCTTTCATCTCATAAATCTTCGTTTTGCTAAGGAGCAGTATAGCCAAAGGTTATTCTTACTATAAAAAGAAAACTAATTGTCTATTATTTAACAATTATGCATGCAACTCAATAAATGGGCTTAAAAAATTACACGCCATAGCAACGTGCAACATCTTCCAAGTTCTCATGCACTGATTTCAACGATAACTGGCATTCAATTGTTAACAAACACTACACAACTCCAACTATTAATATATCTTTTTAACAACATTTTTTCTTCAAAAGATGCTTCTATCCCTCGTTCTTTGGAAATGAAAGTATACTTTCATACCAAAATATCTATGCAAACTGACATTCTTATAAATCTGTTTCATTTCTCCAAATTAATTATTATTCACATTGTGGTAGTCCCCAGAGACCAGGCTCCAATCACACTGCTATTTTGTCCTGCTGCACAGTGATGAAATTCAAAAGAGATATTTACATGCTATTGCACTGATGTGATTATTACTCCAGAAATTATTTCATACTTAGGGCCCCTGCAAATTCATGGTCCATTTTGGTCAATTTCACTGTCAGAGGATTTTTATAATGGTAAATTTCAAGATTTCACCTATTTAAATCTGAAATTTCATGGTGGTGTAATTGTATGGGTCCTGATGCAAAAAGCTGTTGTGAGGGGGGTCACAATGTTATTGTAAAGGGGGTGCGGTACTGCTACTCTTACTTCTGCGCTGCTGCTGGCAGTGGCACTGCCTTCAGAGCTGGGCAGCTGGAGAAGACAATTGCTGGCTAGGAGCCCAACTCTGAAGGCAGAGCCACTGCCAGCAACATCGCAGAAGTATGGGCAGCATGGTATGGTATGCCGCCCAGTTCTGAAGTCAGCACAGAAGTAAGGGTGGCAATACCGTGACCCCCTAAAATAACCTCGTAACCCTCCTGCAACTCCCTTTTGGGTCAGGACCTCCACTTTGAGAAACACTGTTCTCCCCCCCACATGAAATCTGTATAGTATAGGATAAAATCACACAAGACCTGATTTCACATGGAGGAACCAGATTTCACATTTTGTGAGGCGTTTTTCATGGCTATGAATTTGGTAGGGCCCTATTCATACTGTACATGTACACCTGACAGAATGTAATCTCTAGTATGAAGTGCTTACATGTCACATAAATATGTACAAATCGGCCTCCTCTTCTCTGCTTAGTTAAAAGAAATCAATATAAAGTGATCATAAAATTAAAGCCCAAAATAACTATTAAGAACAGTAAATGTATTTGAGGTCTTAGAAGACTTACTAATCAAATTTCAGGTCCTCCATTAAAACTGAGTTTTTGTTAACTTACTGACCACAGTTAAGACAAATATTATTTATAATTCAGTAGCCTCAGTCCAATCTTGCTAGGCACTGCATTTGTTTATACAGAGGGCCCCTGCCTAAAAGAGCTTACAATTTAAGTGTAAAACATGATGGACATGGATACAAATATACAGAAAGTGCAATGTAATGGTGAGATACTGGTTAGCATGATAAGCAGTGGTCCACAGCACACCAGCTGCTTCCCCACTGCCAAGTTTTTTTGTAGGCATCACAGCAGACTGTTTTAAGGAGGACAATATAGTGGGTTTTGTAGATTTTTAATTGAGATGACTGATGCACAAAGGGCAGCATGGTAGAAAGCACAAACATCCTAAATCAAAACTGGTACTATTTGCAAACCATAGGTGGGAGGTCAGCATCTTCCTACTGTATAAGAAAAGAGAAGTAAGCCAGAGAGGGCCTTCGAAGAGAAGACAAATAGATGGTGTTTGATGGGGTGTAGGAGAGAGAGCTAGTGAAGGGACACAAAGGTCTGTAATGTGCTCAAAGCAACAAGCCTGGAAAGTTATCTTTGTAGCAGCATTTTAATTGGGTACATGGAATAGGATGAGATTTGTCAAGGCCAGCAAGGAGGCGTTTGCTGAAGGCATGAAATGAAGGCCTGAACCAGAGCTTTAGCTGTGCAGCTTGAGAAGACAGACCGAATCCTGGAAGTGTAACACGGGAAGCAGGCAAGATTTAGACACAGCACCAGACCAATATCAATGTTTGCCACTAACATAATGCCTTCCTTCTCCACAGCATTTCACAAAAACTGAATAGTTCGGATGATCAGGAATATTAATCACGCCATTAAAGCAGGGCAGACTTCCAGCCTCAGGGACACTAGAGCCGAAGAGAGCAAGGCAGGTATCTTTTTAAAGTGATGTGGTGAAAGGCAGCCACATGTCAGCGTATTATTTAATCCCCTTAGACACTCTCACACCTCAGAAGGGGGCCAGTGGGTGTGTAGCCGGGAACGAGGGCGGCTGGGCATGTGGGCGGGCAGGGGCAGACACCCGCCGCCACCTGTTCGGCCTGGGCCGGTTACCCGGGAGAAGACGGGAAGCGGGGACAGGCAGCGCGGAGCCAGCTCGCTCCCATCACAGACATGCCGCAGGATAAGAGACTCGCCCGCACCGAGCACATACCCATCTCCCCAGCGCGGAGCGGCGGGCACTGAGCCCGGCCATGCACACAGGGCACGGCAGCCCCCTCCCCGCCCGCAGCCGCGGGGCCTCCCCCGGAGCCTGTCACACACGGAGGGGGCGCGCCCGGGCCAGGAATGGAGGAGGGCAGCGGCAGCAGCCGCCACGGCTTCACCGCCCTTCGCACCCACCTGCTCGCGGAGTTTAAGGAAAACCATGGCAAGGCCGCCGCACCGACCAGCCGCCGCCTCCGGCCGCCAACTGACTCCGGCTGCCCCGCCTCCTCCGAGGGGCCGATCCGCCCGTGCGCAGGCCACTCCCCCCGCACCGGGCGCCCAGGGGGAAGCCGCGGGCCCTGAGGAAACGCGCGCGCGGGGATGAGGAGGGGGGGAGTCCCCCTCCTGCCCCGCCCCCTTCTGCCCCGCCCCGTCCTCAGAGGCAGGTTCCGGAATTAGACTCGAGCAGCATCAAAGCGGCTCCCCAGCCGCCACCGTCACTCACCATCAACCACGGCGCTTATTGGGCCGGGAGCAAGGTTCGGGGGCGGAGTAAGGGCAGCGCCGATTGGCCGGGCGGAGAAGCTAGCGTGTGATTGGCCAGGAGCAGCTATGGGGGTGGGCAGGGCACGTTCGGGGCATAGGGCGGGAGGCGAAGATACGGAGGTGGGCAGGAGAAAGGGTGACGGGCGTGAGCGGGGGGAGGGGCTGAGCCTGTATCAGGAGCCGCAGTTATCCCCTTCCTGCCCCTCCGCCGCCTGGGGAGAAAACCCCGAAGGCTCCGTGATTGTCGCTGCTGCCGCCAGATGCGGGTTCATCTCCCTCCCCCAAAGCAGTGACTCGCATGGGAATTGGGGCCCAGCCTCCGGGTGCCCCAGTGACCTTGAGCGCCTATACTAGCCCGTCTGGCACCGCAGGGGCGAGGTTTGTCATTATTGTGACGATACGTCCCATTTGGGCAGGACAGTCCCCTTTTTTAAACCTTGGCTTTTTTGCAAGAATGGCCATTTGTTCCCTTTGCTCTTGCCAGTTGCACGTGGCTCTGATCAGTCGCCAAGAGCAAACAATAAATGCCCAGTTTTGCCAAAAAAGTGAGTTGTGCCCCCCCCCCTTAGTGGGGTGCAGCAAAACGTTTGGGGAAGCCAGTGGTGACATGAAGTGCTGGGCAGCGGGGCTCAAGCAGTCAACCTAGGGCAGTGCAGGGATCAGCCCCAATCCCTGTCACATGGGGCTGGAGCAAGCAGCAACACCAGGCAGCTCTGGACAGCCCTGTGCGAACTGTGATGTCAGGCACCTCAGACGAGCCCCACACAGTGTCCCAATTTTACTTTGGTTAATATGGGCACCTTACTTGTCATAGAGTGAGGTTTGGAGTGTGAAGGTGACAACCAAGGTGCTGTCATCAGGCCAACTGGAGTCTCCTCTATGTCGAGGGGGGGGAGGAACTGTTTATGTTGCCTGGATTTTAAGGCAAAATTTCAGAAGATACAGAAGATATTTTTCCAGAGACTGTCAGAGAAGTTAAGTAATGTGGGAAGAAACCAGTACTTTGTGAAACTTTTATTGAAAATAACCAAACTCCAACTTGAGATTCATTTTGGGTCAGATACCAAGCTCTATATTTATACTCAACAGCATCTCACTCCACCAGTGGGCCCCATTTAGCCCAATACAGCTGAACTCCAGGTGGTCACCAAAGTGAGAAGGCGCTACTTAAACTGCACTCATCACCATAGTATCTCAGCATCTTGATTAACATCTGTCATGTAAAAAGCAACAAAGAGTCCTATGGCACCTTATAGACTAACAGATGTATTGGAGCATAAGCTTTCTTGAGTAAATATGCATGCATCTGATGAAGTTGGTATTCACTCATGAAAGTTTATGCTCCACTACATCTGTTAGTCTATAAGGTGCCACAGGATTCTTTGTTGCTTTATACAGATCCAGACTAACATGGGTACCCCTCTGATACTTGACATCTGTCATATCTTACTTCTCTCATCCTCTCCCCAAAGGGAGAAGTACATGCAGTGGAATGTCTTGATTTGGTAAGGTTTTAGAGGGAAGAGCCTCTAGGCACAAGCATGAACAAATAGCTTTGTTATTCAACTATGAATGCTCAGGGTCAGTTCTAGATTTTGCGGAGTCCTATGTTAAGATATGTTAGGTCTCTGATATGATGCTTATTTTCCAGGGGCCTCAGAGGTACACATACCAAAAAGGGGCTATTTTTAGGAGCTGGGTATTTTTAATATATATGTTGCTATGTATTTATGTTAAAGAAGGTCAAAGAAAGGAGCCTTGCACTTAGCAAGGAAGGTGGAAAGGTTTGTGATAGTCCCTAGTTCCCAGGGGAGTTCATTCCACACTCTCAGATCAGCTCCTAAGAAATGTTCTCTTTCTCTCACACACAGAAGAGCTATATTCTTATTATAGCTAGTTCCACTGGGCCAGATAAGCGTAGTTATCAAACAGAGTCTTCATCCCAGTACTTTCAAGCAGTACTCTCTTTACTGCCTAAATAGGACTATAGTAATGTACACTTAGGAAATTTTAGTGCACATCAGCAAGGTCCACCCATGCCAGTTAGTGCACGACACTCTTGTGGGCAGTAGAATTTACATCCCTGATGGTATACACTAAGGCATCATGTAAGCGAGCCCTTAGATATCCTAAGCCCAAGTCACTGAGTGCCTTTAAGATAAGGGCAGAGATTTTGAACTTGACTGGAAATTCTATCAGAAGCCAGTATAGGGAATAGAGGACAAGTCAGATGTTTTTGCAGTGCTACAACATTCTGTACTAGTTGGAGTTTTCTAAGAGCTGAAGGCATCATGACCTGGTATATTTCATTGCTGTAGCCAGCCAAGAAGTGATAAAGACACAGTGGGTAAAAAAAAATTTTTTTTAAATGATTTTTATTTAAAATGGATTTTCTGATTAAAGTTAAGTTCATTTTTTTTAAAGTTGATCTAAAATTAAATTTGAAATTATGACAACCTCTAGTAAAGCCTAAATTTACTATAATCTATTAAAGTAATTTCAATTAAATTAAAAAATCATAGTCAAGCAGTACGTGTTTGCTACCAAAGTTTTAAAGGCAGTCAAACCATAAAGTGTGTGGAAATCACTGGCTAAGTACCTGGAATCAGAGTTTACTGAAGTGCTAAACAAGCTTTTGAAAGCAGTACCTGGTTCAGCAGGTGCAGAGAAAATGTTTTCTTCATTTTAATTTATCCAGTTAGTTCAGTTCAATTATTATTTTTTTCAAAGTTGATAAACCAGTCAGGAGTTGAAAAAGCAGTATAGCTTGTTTTCCTCTTGCCATGTATGATTAAAATGAGGTGTGGAAAGATGAGCTCTACTAGTCCTAATCTTGAAGGACATCAGAAAAATCAATTCGATTCACTAACTACATATACTTTATTTAATAAAAATAAGTTAGTTTTAAATGCAGAAGATATTTTGAAGCTTTTTGATCTTATTTGTCCAGCACATTTAGAGTAGTCTTATTTAACTAATAAACAAATTTGAAAAGCTGTTTTGTGCATTTTAAGTGATTATTAATATCCATCCAAATGTAGCTTGACACAAATGATGAGTTAAAAATTATTCATCATCTAGTAATTAAATATTATTCACCATTTTCTGACATAAAACATTTGTGTAAAGATTATATTTAGTCGCAAATCAACATGCTTTAATGGTTACCAATCAATGACAATACACCTTTCTTAGGAAAATAACTACAAAACTAAACAAATGCAAAAAGATTAAAATACATTTTAAATCAAAGTTTTCTACTTACTGATTTAAATCACTTTGAATTAAATCAATCTACCCTGGACAAAGGCATGAATAACAGAGGCCAGATCATCATCAATTAGGAAGGGATGAAGTTTCCTAGCCAAGCATGACAGTGTTAATGAGGAATCCAAGAGCATTCCTAAACTACAGACAAAGTAGTTGACCAATTGTCGATGTTTACCTTCAACCATAGGAGACTGCTCTATGGCTGTAAACTTTTTACAATACTTTCCTCTTCCCACCCCATCAGCTCTGTTTTACTCAGGTTCAGCTTCAGACACCTTTTCTTCATCCAGAAGCTTATCTCATGCAGGCACTGGGCCTTCAGGGTGATATTGGTGTGGTTGTATGTGGTGAAGGACAGATAGAACCGTGTGTAACTTGAGTCCATATTATCTGACCCAGTGGTCCCCAACCTTTTCGTCTGGCAGGCGCCAGATGAAGGACCGTGGCAGCGGTCGAGCATCCACCGAAATGCTGTCGAATTTCTGCGGCATTTCGGCGGCGATGCCTCTCGATGACGTCGCTTGTCAGTGTTGTTCAGTGACAGCCAGCACAAGATCTCATTAGGGTCTACAAGGGATGTAAGGGATACATAAACATTCTGCTGACCTTCAGCACAGGGAGAATTTCATCCATAATGCTTTGTGCTGTTTTTCAGCACTGAACAAATCTGGAAAGCTAGTGCAAACATTAACTGGAAAAAGTTGCAAATCCCATTTGGAACTCTGATAATAAAAGATTTTTTACACTACCATATATACTTATACTAACTAGCTGTAAAATCAAAATTATTCCTAGGAATCCAATTCATAACTATCAGAGTGAAAACAAGCCATTGAGCTTACTGGGTGGCGGGGAGGACATCTAAGAGCTTGTCTACACTTAAAGTGTTACAGCTGCACTACAGTAGCGCTTCAGTGAAGACACTATCTATGCCTATAGGAGGGCTACTCCCCTCAGTGTAGGTTCTCCAACTCCCCAAGAAGCATAACTAGGTTGATGGAAAAATTCTCCTGGCTACACTGAGGGTTAGGTTGGTTTAACGCGTCATTTAGGGGTGTGGATTTTTCACATCCCCAAGTAAAGTAGGCATGCTGACCTAATTTCCTAGTGTAGACCAGGCCTAAGACATAATAGCTGTTAGAATTTGGCATCTTCAGTGCACCATTTCCCTCAAACATATGTAAGAACTTAGACATCATGGATATAATCATTCTACATATAAAGACCCAGACCTTCATATGAGTTTGCCTTTAATCTGTATTCATAGACTCAAGGCAAATACCTTGAAAATGGCTTTCTTGACCTGCCCAATGTATCACGTAATGGTCACTTTACCAAACTATATGAAAATTAAATTAAATTAAAAAAAAGGCACACCTTGTGGGCTGTAATCTTGCAAATTAAATATTTTCAGGCTGGGTCAGTACTTGGAATGGAGGCATCAAAATAGTGGGTGCTACCTTAAATGGTTTTAGTGGATTAGCATGTGACCTTCTTCCCACTCAGGAAGAAATTCACCTCTGTGTAGAGTAGCAGTTCTCAACCGGGTATCTGTGAGCCTTTTCAGGGGGGCCACGGGGCCCTGCGACTGAAACCGGCGCCCCCACTCCAAAGCCAGGAGTGGCGTGGGACTTATGCCAGTGTAGCAGAGCAGTTTGTGTCACTACACAAAGGGGGCTGAAGCCAGGATCCCCAGAGGCACCCCCTGCTAAAGCTGGGATCCCCAGTGCCCCCCCCGCTGAAGCTGGGAGCCACACTGGGAAGCTCCTGCCACCCACACACAGCCCTTAGCTACCTACTGCCTGCACCCCAAGCTACTACCCTGCCAGCATACAGCCACTAGCTATCCCCTCCCTGCAACCTGAACGATTTTCAAACTTTTTGAATTGAGTCCCCACTTTGAGTTATATTTTTGATTGCATCACCCCACACAGCCCAGACAGGCTGGGTGGCCTCCTGAGTGAGTGACGGGGTGGAGATGGCGCTCCCTCTCTGGATCCCGTTGTGCGGAGATGGCTCAAGTCCCGCCAGCACTTGCCCTCCCCCCCAACATAGAAGTAAAACTATGCCTACGCCCAAGGATCTCCCCCGCCTCGACCCGGAACCCTGATTTTACCACAACTCCTGCTGGGCCCTGGAGTTTTTACAGCCAGTTGAGGGGGAGCCTCAGCAAGAAAAAGGTTGAGAACCCCTGTGTTAAAACACTTTATGGCCAAGTAAATTTCACCTGCAGATTCAGCTGCATATGCACTATTCTGTACTTTTTGTATTTTCGTTTAGAGGTGGCTTGATTTCAGTTGTGGACAAAGTGATTCCTATTTATAGTTTGTACATTAGTTTATAAAGCACTTCAGGATCCTTTGGGATGATGAGCACTCTGAGCCTAATTTTTAGGGGGAGTGAGTATCCAGAACTCCAGTTATGTACAGGAGCTGCAGGTGCTCAGCCCCGCTGAAAATTAGCCCCTATATGAATGTAATACAGTATTACTAACAGGAAGAAATGAAGGTCAATTTGTCACCTAGCTACTGTAGTAAAAGATGCAATGGAAATGTGGACAGATGTCTCATTCTAAAGGAATGGTGTAAAGATGAATAAAACCATATGTTGTACAAAATACACAGCTGAATGGCCTCACACTGAGAAATTTGGTTACAACTTTTTATTTTAAAAAATACATTTACAGGTTGCTGAAATCACTACTGTCGAGGGCCACTGCACTTCCCACACATGAGCACCTAATGGACGGTTTTGTAAGTATTACTACACTTCGGTAGTGGAACTGGAAATCTACCTCTGAGAAAAAGGTAAGTAAACTTTTTGTTTCCTCTTTCATATTTTACCTCCTAAAATGAGAACATTATCTGAGCACAGCTTAGAAACATGTATCTTGAAAAATGTAATTTACTCACATTTTATGTTAATTTCTTGCTGCTGTTAACTGAAATACAATTTCATAAAGGAAATTCACCTTTTTAAAAATCTGACTTTTCTCTGATTGGAAATATTTATGAATACCTTTAATAATTTATGTATGCCTAGAGCCACAAAGATATATGTAAACTCTTCTCAGATAAATACTTTTATCATCTTAAGAGATAAAGAGTTTGAGGCAGAAGACAGGAGTCTCTTGTATATACACCTCTGTGATGAATATAGTTGTCAACTGAGTGCCATTGTGATGAATTTCAGAGAAGATGAAAAGCATTGCCATGACGGTGAGAAATTTGTAACTCGAAGCGAGAACGAAGCAAATAGTTTGTATTTATCTTTGCATCTTAATAGACAACCTTATTCCTGTTTTTATCCTCTTTTCTTCATTCTTCCACTAAGGTTTTTTCACTTGTATGAAATATTGACAAGAAAAGGAATTCAGTTAGAAAAGCTTGTCATCCTTGTCATTCACAATTGGCTACAGTTTTGACTTCTTTATGAATTATTATTATTATTATTAGTTGTGTTACTGTAGCCCCTTAGTCACGGACAAAACTCCGCTGTGCTAGGGGCTGTACAAACGTAGAACAAAAAATATGGTCCCTGCCAGGGAGAGCTTACAATCTAAGTACGAGACTAGTGACAACTAGTGGATCCAGACTGATGAATGGGGAAGTACAAGAAAACAATGGGACAATATTGGTTGTGGTAATAGGCCATGGTCTATTGTCAAGTTTTTTGTAGGCATCACAGCAAAGGAGAGTATAAAGAAGGAATTTGAAGGAGCATAATGAAGTGCCTTTGCAGATATTTATGGGGAGCTTCTCCCAAGTGTGAGGGACAGCATGGGAGAAAGCATGAAGGTGCTTGTGTCAGATTTTTATAAGTGTATGATGGAGACCAGTATTTTGGGCCAAGCAGACGTGAGAGTTGGCTTCTCAACTTGAATGAAAGATGTTAGGTAGGCTGGAGTATGCCGTGAAGCCTAGGATTTGGGAAATGAGGACAAGCATGGGTGGTGGGTGAATTGCCAGCTGGGGATGGTTAGCCTGAGGACCCATCCTCCTTCCCCCACTGTAGCCCCCCCTTTCCTATGGCCACTAGCCCCCTCGCACCCAGCCTCAGAATGCTGAGTGGGTGGCGCGCAGCAGCCTGCGAGCACAGGGTCGGCGGCGCGCAGCCCCCACCCCTGCGCGTAGGGTGTGTGGGAGGCACATGGCTCCCCCCGGCCTCTGAGTGCAGGGCAGGTGGGCAGAACATGCCCCCTTCCAGCCCCTGAGCACAGGGTGGGCGCACGGCGCACCCCTCCCCATTTCCCCCAAGCACAGGGCAGGCAGTCTCAGTGCTTCTAGCCCATACCCCAGTGCCAGATGGTGCAGTCCTAGCACCCAGGGCCTCCCACTGCTGGGCAGCCCCAACCACCCCAAGTCCCAACCGCCCTAGCTCAAGCCCCAGCAGACTTCCCTGAAGAGGAGCAGCCTGCCTGGGCTGGGGCCAAGGGGGAAGGGCAAGCAGGGCTTCAGGTAGGAGTGTGAGCAGGGCCACACTGGGCTGTTTGGGGAGGCATAACCTTCCTCAGCCTATGCACCATGCCGCCCATGATGACAAATAGCTTATGTCTGATGCACTAGAGAAAGGGGAGGCAGTGGAGGGAAGCAGAAAGGGGAGGCGTTTTCAGAACAACAGGGCTAGGAAATTATCTTTGATGCGGTATTCTATATGGATATGAGCAGAGCAAGATTGCATTTGTCTAATCCAAACAAAAGGATGGTGCAGTAATTAAGATGTGGACTGATGAGAGCCTGGATGTGAGTTTTAGCTATGATGGTGGATGGTAAGAAAAGGCTGTATCTTGGAGATGTTATGCAGAGGGAATTGTTAAGATTAAGACATGGATGTGCTGACCTAGAGCAGTAGTGGACAACCTGCGGCCTGTGGGCCGCACGCAGTCTGCCATGCAGGGTACTCCACTGGTGGGCCGTGAGGCAGTTTGTTTATATTGACCATCTGCAGGCACGGCCACCTGCAGCTCCCAGTGGCCGTGGTTCGCTGTTCCCAGCCAGTGGGAGCTGTGGGAAGCAGCCCAGGCCGCAAGAACGTGCTGGCCACTGCTTCCCTGCAGACAGTCAATGAAAACAGTCTCGCAGCCCGCCATCTGATTACCCTGATAGGCCGCGTGTGGCCCGCGGGCTGCAGGTTGCCCACTACCGACCTAGAGAGAGGTTCAAGTCGAAGCTGACACCCAAGTTATGGATCTGGGTGACAAACAGGATGGTGGTGTGGTCCACAGTGGCCAAGAAAGGAGGTGGGGGGGAGAGATGGAAGGTTGAGAGCTCTTTTTTAGCCATGTTGAGCTTGAGCTGACAGCTAAGTATTCATGAGATGTCAGAGAGACATGTATCACTAACCTTTTAACATCTCACCACGTGTTAAAGTTGTTGAAGCCTATGATAATCAAGTCACTAAATTAACTAAAATAAAAGAGAACTATCAGTATAATGTGTGAATAAGAGGAATTCACACTGTAGTGCATAAACTGCTGCTGTATTGCTCTTTAGTTCAAGCTGAAACTCACAGTGAGTTTAGATTTCCTTCCTTCTTATCATATGAGGATTGTTATTCTCCCTGTTGGGGTAGAGATGTTAGCTATGCACTTTACACTGTGTATTAATTCAGTAGCTGAGGGTTATATGTCCCTAAGATTATGGACAAGGACAAATCTGCACTCCAGGTGAGACACTGTGTTTCTTTTATCCATAAATGCCTGGGAAGAAACAAGATATGATACATTGTTGCAACTAATTTTCTAAACTGCAGCTATTTTAATTAATGCATTTAATTTTATCTGAAAACAGAATAGTGTCAGAGTAGTAATGAGAACTGCTAGACTAGACAGAGCAATTTCTAGAAACTGGTGAGACTGGCTCCTCCAAAAGACATTTTTAGATCCTCCTCCCACTGGGCTGTGAATTTTAAGCTGTGCCTCTTAAAGGCATAGCACAGAATTTCACCTTTTGGTTTTTGTTTGTTTAACTTCAATAATTAATTCACCTTTTAAATAAAGGAAGCCTTTGTTAAAGAGTCTATTGCGTTAAGCCTCTGGAGTCTGAGAATTCACAATAAACATCCATTAGACTTAAAACAAAACAAAACAAAACAAAACAAAACCTTTCACTCGCATCTTTACAAAGAAAGTCTAAAGCATTGTCCTATCAGAACAGAAGCATATTACATCCACTGTATTGAGTTGGTCTGAACCAGTAAAAAAAGAGAGCAGAGAGTTTTCATCACTTTTGTACAGGTGTATATAACTAAACAGTGTGTAAGGCAGTGGGGATTCAGGCCTCATGAGTCAAGTAAATGGAAACTAAATTAGCATCCAAAAAGAATTTCATCCAGAAAAGACAGTCAGACTCGGGAAAGAGAAAGCTAATTTGGGCTGAGATATCAAGAATTACTTACAGCCTAATTTAAGGCTGGAACAAACAAAAATATATCACACTACACAGGAGCAGAAGGGGGTAGATGACACTTGGTTTATAATAATTAAAAGTTACAAGTATATGTACAATATGTTTATAAATATATATATTTGATTGAATACTTTCCCCCAAACCTTTCATACAGCAGGTTACTTGACTTGGGGATGTTGTCCAGCAGAGGGAGGTAATGCAGGCTGATGCAGTGCTGGACAGTGAGAAAGCCAGGATTAGATATTGCTAGACCATGAATGACTGAGACAGAAGGCTAAAAGATATGATCAGGTTATTTTCTGATTTTTCCTTTCTTATCTATAAGTTTTTATCTGTTTAGATGAATTATAAGGCTGGACATGCTTTCAACCAATTTATGTTTTGATTAGGGCTGTTGATTAAACACAGTTAACTCATGCAATTAACTCAAAAAATTAATCTCAATTAATCACAGTTTTAATCGCACTGTTAAACAATAGAATACCAATTAAATTTTATTAAATATTCTGGATGTTTTTCTACATTTTTCGTATATCTTGTATTATGTGTTGTAATTGAAATCAACATGTATATTATTTTTATTACAAATATTTTCACCTCATACAAGTACTGTAGTGCAATCTCTTTGTTGTGAAAGTGCAACTTACAAATGTAGTTCTTTTTGTTATATAACTGCACTCAAAAACAAAACTATGTTAAACTTCTGAGCCTCCAAATCCACTCAGTCCTACTTCTTGTTCAGCCGATCACTAAGACAAACAAGTTTTTTTACATTTACGGGAGATAATACTGCCCTCTTCTTATTTACAATGTCATTGGAAAGTAAGAACAGGCATTTGCATGGCACTTTTCTAGCTGATATTACATGCCTGATATGCTAAACATTCGTAATGCCCCTTCATGCTTTGGCCACCATTCCAGAGGATATGCTTCCATGCAGATGACGCTCGTTAAAAAAAAAATTTGTTTTAATTAAATTTGTGACTGAACTCCTTGGGGGAGAATTGTACATCCCCTGCTCTGTTTTACCCACATTCAGCCATATATTTCATGTTATAGCAGTCTTGACCCAGCACATGTTCATTTTAAGAACACTTTCACTGCAGATTTCACAAAATGCAAAGAAGGTACCAATGTGAAGATTTCTAAAGATAACTACAGCACGACCCAAGGTTTAAGAATCTGAAGTGCAATCCAAAATCTGAGAGGGATGAGCTGTGGAACATGCTTTCAGAAGTCTTAAAAGAGCAGCACTCCAATGTGGAAACTACAGAACCCAAACCACCAAAAAAGAAAATCAACTTTCTGTTGGTGGCATCTGACTCAGACCATGAAAGTGAACTTGCGTTGGTCCACACTGCTTTGGATCATTATCGAGCAGAACCCATCCTCAGCATGGACACATGTCCTCTGGAATGGTGGTTGAAGCATGAAGGGACATATGAATCTTTAGCACATCTGGCAAGTAAATATCTTGTGATGCTGGCTACAACAATGCCATGCGAATGACTGTTCTCACATTTGAAAATGTAGAAAACATCCAAAAATATTTAAATAAATGGTATTCTATTATTGTTTAACAGTGCAATTAATCACAGTTAATTTTTTTAATCATACGATTAATCGCAATTAATTTTTTTAATCACTTGACAACCCTAGTTTTGATATGATTTTTCTTTCTCTGTTTCTAGTAAAGTGTTCTTTAATAAGATTCAGACAGTTTTACAGAATGAAATCAAGGTCCCATTGAAGTCAGTGGGAGTTTTACCATTGACTTCAATGGGGCCAGGATTTCACCCAAATTATTTTGTAAAGGAAGTTCATGCACTCTGTCCCACAAGAGGGAAAGTAACCTTCAGCCTTCAGAGAAAAGGAATAAGATTAACTCTGCTTAGAATTGTAGGTCAGGGGGCATGACTGAAAAGGATTAGCCTATCACATGCAAACAGTGTCAGAGCTGTGGTTTGCACAGTATATCAGGAATGCCTATAAACCACAGAAAAGAACTGACTTTAAAAGTTCCAAGATAACAAAAAGGTACAAACTCGAATTCCTTATACAATTACATACAACTATTATCCAAAAGGATTTCTGCCAGGAAAGAGAAAGTTACCCTGTAGAGTGCAGGGAGGAGAATATGCAGGTTGGGTGAAATTCACCTCTGAACAGGCTTAAGTGGTGCCTAGGCCTTCTGGTGGCTGTCTACACCAGTGTTTCTCAAACTGGGGTTGCTGCTTATGTAGAGAAAGCCCCTGGTGGGCCGGGCCGGTTTGTTTACCTGCCCTATCCACAGGTCCAGCCGATCACGGCTCCCACTTGCCGTCGTTCGCTGCTCCAGGCCAATGCTGACAACATATACCCTGAACCACCAGCAACAATGTTTTTGACTCTTCAGGCTTTGGGAGCTCAGCCCAGAATTCAAATGGTATTTGGAGAGTGCGGGAACTGTGGGCTAGCTGCAGTCGTCAGTCCCTCACTCCTTGAGCATCCATTTGATTCTTTGGCTTTCTGGTACGCTTGTCTCAGCTCCTTAAGTTTCACACAGCACTGTGTTGAGTCCCTGTTGTGGCCTCTGTCCATCATGGCCTTGGAGATTTTTTCAAATGTTTTGGCATTTTGTCTTTTGGAACGGAGTTCTGATAGAACAGATTCATTTCCCCATACAGAGATCAGATTCAGTATCTCCTGTTCAGTCCATGCTGGAGCTCTTTTTTGATTCTGGGACTGCATGGTCACCTGTGCTGATCAGCGCTCCACGCTGAGCAAATAGGAAATAAAATTCAAAAATTCATGGGGCTTTTCCTGTCTACCTGGCCAGTGCATCCGAGTTCAGATTGCTGTCCAGAGTGGATACAATAGTGCACTGTGGGATAGCTCCCGGAGGCCAATACCCTCAAATTGCAGCCACACTAACCCTAATTCGAAATGGCAGTGCTGATTTCAGCGGTACTCCCCTTGTTGGGGAGAAGTACAGAAATCGATTTTATATCAAAGTAAAGGGCTTCGTTGTGTGGATGGGTGCAGAGTTAATTCAATTTAACACTGCTAAATTCGAGATAAACTCGTAGTGTAGACCAGGCCTGGAAGTCGATGACAGGGGATGCTTCACTCGATAATTGCCCTGTTCTGTTCATTCTCTCTGAAGCACTGGCATTGGCCATTGTTGAAAGACAGGATACTGGGGTAGTTGTACCACAGGTCTGATGCAGTATGGCTGTTCTTATGTAAAACACAATATGTTTTCTTGAAAGCATATAGGAAGGTTATATTAATCATGTCACAAATTCCTTATGTATTTAGGTTCCTCATTGTACTCTGGATCTTGTCTGCTTCTGTTCTAGTCAGGATTTTTAAATTCAGTAATGAAACTCTGCAACAGAGATGAGAAAGCACTGCAGGTAGGAAACCCTGGAACAAAAGCAAAAACGATCCCTGTCAGAAGTAAATTGTAGTTTACTATTTTTATTTATTTTGAAATACAAAGCAAAAGTAGGGATTTGTTATTTTAGTTTAATTTAAAGAAAACGACTATTCTATTTGTATTCACTTTGAACATGAACAGTGACATTTTCAAGTATTCTTATTCATTCTAATCATGCTCCTACAAGAAATATCAATATTAATTATTACTTTACAGCACCAAAAAGCTTGCTCTGCACTACACAAAACTCTATATCAGAAGATATTGGGGCAGTTTCCCTTCCGTGCCCAGCTTCCTGGCAGAAACATGAGGAAGGAAGCTTAGGGGACTCCCCATTTCTCTGCCCCAGCCCAGACCCAAGTATAAGTTGGAAAGGCCTTGGTGCTGCTCTAAGGCCTTATCTATACTGGGGTTTTAGCCACAGATGTAGCTGCACTGGTGAAAATATGCATATTCTTCCAGATCAAGGATAAGTTGAAATAAAGGCAGTGAGACTACCTATCAGCATGAGACAAATCCAGACCTGTGACCTGAGGAAGAGCTCTGGGTAAGTTCGAAAGCTTGTCTCCTCACCAGCACAGTTTGGTACAATAAAAGTTATTACCTCACCCACCTTGTCTTTCTAAAATCCAGCACCAATGTCACAGCTGCAGTGCCGCTTTGCTTGAGGGTAGATGTGTGTGTGTGTTTAAAGACACATACTGGGGAACCCGTAGCACAATCAAAATGTTCAATATTTCTGCTATTCCATGTTACATAAAACAAACCATTTAAAAGTCTCTAAGAAAAGAAAAGGGGATCAGATTTTTCAGTCTCTTACAGCAGCTTTGCACTTGCCTCACAGTGCAAAGTTGTCCAATCATTGGAAAATTCTTCCTATATAAAGAAATCCACCAGTCATGTGGAGTCCCCAGTTTAAGGGGCATGTTCAGGGGAGAGGGAGTGCATCTGGGATATTCCCATACTCCACAATCACAAGCTGTGAGAACAACCTCTAGGGACTATTGAAAATGTGCAATTTAAAGAGACTTTCAAGCTGCTGTGAATGATGAGACTGACCCTGATGCTAAGCAACCCGAGGATCATACACTGTCAGAGAGGTGGCCTAAAATCACCTTGATCCCTATACTCTAATCTCACACTCAGGGCATCTCGACAGTAGTGGAGCATGTGGCAGTCATGAAATTTGTTGCAAAATGGTGAGCAATATCTTTTAAAAGCCAAGAAAATTTCTGTTAAAATAGCCTTTTGATTCACTGCAGTAAGAATGCTACCCCTCTATTTCAAAAAACACAAAATCAGAAACTACATTTTTTGTGAAAGCGACAGAATAAACAAAATAAACTGATGTTTTCTTCAGTTCCTTAGAAAGGAACAAACTTCTTAGAAGATGAGAGGAAACTGCAGTAGAGAGCCTATACATTAATACACTGGTTGTGCGTAAATCATATTTAAGATAACACAGCCCTTCCTCATGTAGAAGCACCACCACAGCAATATATATTTTAGGGCTATTTCAGTTTTTTGTTCAAATCTGCCTATATCCCAGTGGGACCTCAGTCTGTAATACTGCTCCAAGGGACACAGCACATAATCAATCCCTGTGAAACAACTTCGGTCATGGTAAATCCATATAAGTGCTGATTCCAATTACGTTAATGAAGCTGCAAGGGGACTGCATTTCTTGTAGTCCTAGAGAGGCTCTCTAACAATGCAGAATCATCATGCATAAGATCACATGGAGGCTGGATTCAGATTCACTGTACGATAATGGTGTTCAATATTTTCACAGCCTGAGGCCTAGCATATTATTTCAAAAAGGTCAAGAAGGCCTCAGTCAATAATTTGGAGTGGATTCTTGGCCCTGGTCTGCTCCCTTTGCACTGCTGCAGTGGAGCAAAGGGAATGGAAAATTCTCACAAGTTTCCTGCTCAGAAATCCCTAATGTGGGGAAGGCTCCAATAGGTGCAGAGCCAAGATATCCAGCTCCCACATCTTCCTGCCTACAGCCCCTAGTGCAGCAGGTGTGTCCAGAGTGGGAAGGGGGAGTGGCTGGAGTGTTCTGGACTCCAACTATTTCCAACTGGCATATGGGCGGGACCAATAGCCAGCTTGTGGCTGGTGCAGAGAAACCTGGGCTGGTGCAGAGAAACATGAAGCCATGAGAGGATGCTGGTTCTCACTTTCTCTTTTTTATTCTCTCTCTTGGGCTGTCCAGATTAGCTTCATGGGAGAGAGGAGCCACTCTTTGCCAGGCACTCCTCTAGGCTCAGGTGGAACCAGTTAGGATCCCAGTTTGCTCACCCTGGGGCTCCTACTGTCCGAGGGGAAGAAGGCTGATTCAAACATTTCTAATTAGGAATCAGAGGATGTGGCTGAGGGGACATTTTCTTTTCGTAATTAGATGCAAATTTTCTTCAAATAGTCACCCTCAAAGGCCCCAAGTAGCCTTTGTGTCATAGCTTAGATAGATGTTCTGTAGGCATAAAGCGTGTTAAACCTGGGCTCTGACTCAGGTTTGAGCCCAAGTCCCCCTTCCATCCACACACAAATTAATCTTACTCAAGTCAGGATGCACTCGGGACCCGGGTCCTTAAATCCTGCATGGCGGGGGTAGAGTCCGAGTCTCACTGTGACTCAGGTCAAAGCCCTTTCATTTTGCTGTGTGGATGCAGGTGAAACCACAGACCAAGTCAGAAGGTCTATGTAGTGCAATATGGATGCATTAGCACAGGTGTGAGACCCGGGTCCAGCAATTGTAAATCCAGATTTAAAATGCAGCGTGTATGCTAAAGCACAGGCTTGAAAGCACCAAAGCCACTAGCCTGGGTTCCACAGATCCAGGCTTAGTGTGCAGTGTAGACATACCCTGAAGGACTTATAGCTCCAAAACACACACCCCACCCCTGTCCAGTAGGCTGAAGAAGTAAATCCACTAGCTAGCTAATCAATTGAGTTAACACATACATAAGAAGCAGTGACTTAAATTTTAGTAGAGGGCAGTGGTATACAGCCCTCAAGGCAGCGCTATAGACCAAAGTCTCAAGTCCAGATTTTAATATCAGCTGTACAATAATATATGTTCATATAAATTATGCAGCAATGTGAACCGCTCATCTGAGTTTAGACTCTTTCCATCAGTCCCTCAGAAGCGTCTCAGTAGCATATCATGGACATACTGTCTCTATGAAAGTACAGTGACCATCCCCTGGCTCTGGGCTAATAGTTCTATAACATATTGTATATCTGGAGAATTATGCCTCAGGAATTTGTTTAATTAAATCCTATCAGGACTGTTACAGTTCCAAAACTGATTATACAGTATTTTGAAAGCCCCTTCATCAGTTCTTCAGACACAGCCATAACAGTCTCATGGAAATCTCATGACTGCTTTGAAGTCTCCACTGTACAAAGGATTCTGCTTGCAGTTCTTTGGGCTCTTTGCAGCAAACCCTCCTTTTTATAAGATCAATAAAAACCTATGAAATCTTTAGCCATTTGTTTACTGTTTACAAAATAATAATCTGTTTATATGTTTTTTTCCATCCTACCAGCTAGTTGTAGAAGGGGATTCTTGCCAACCAAACAGTGTTTGTGAAATACTACAAATATTTGGTATTAATATTGCGGTTAATGGGTGGCAGTTCATCTACTGGTTAGAGCAGGGGGCTGGAATCCAGCACACCTGGCTTCTGTTTTCAACTTTGCCACTGATTCATTATGTGAATTTGGGAAATACGTTCTTTATACCTCAATTTCCTCATCTTTAAAACTGGGCTAATGAATCTTACTTATTTCACAGATGTGCTGTGAAATTTAATATTTACAAAGTACTTTGAGCTCCTCAGCTGAATGGGTGCTATATAATCACACAGTATTATTGTTTAGAAATGAAGTTTCCATTTGGCGTGAGTGTTGGTGATCTGGAGAAACAGGGCCATTTTTCAGCAGAGTAGACAAGTAAAGTGGTCACCTATGCACCCACTTTCAGGGGGCATCACACAGCAGTGCCTGCTGCTCAGCTTTTGGATTTTTGTTTGTTTATTTGTGTGTGCAAGGTCACTCCAGGGTAGTGCTGAAAATGTTTTTTGCTCGGGCCAGCAAAATGCTTAGCATCAGTCCTGTCTAGAAAATTTTCTGATTTATTCTTCCCCAAATAATTCCATTATCAAACTTGAAATATAATTAAACATACTTTTGTTTAATTTGGTCTTTTAAATATCCTGGTGTATGTACAGTGATCAAGTTTTAACGTCATATGTAAAACATTAAGAAGTAACAAATTGAAGGAAATAACACAAATATTGAAATTATGAGGAAAATGGTTTAACTACTGGTATTATTGGCTTATAACATTTGGATAATGTGAATATATGTATATATTCTAGCTCTTTCTTGAAAAATTAAAAGTACAATTATATTTGGCTTCAGTTCCTTGCTATTAAATAGGATTTGTTTAGAAATATTCATTAGAGAGCTTCATTTTGATTCTGAGCTCATTACTCTGGCAGAATTTGCACTGATTCCAGTGCAAAATATAGTCCCTTAAATGGCAGTTGCAAGGAGAGTGCTTATGCCTCAGCACAAGGAAATGTTACTGGTGGGAGAAAAAGTGCAGAAGCTATAGGTACATGTGTTTTTTTAAATGGTCAATAAACCCAATAAATCTTTCCATATCAGAATTCTGGGGACATTCTAAATCACAATGGAAATGGCTTGTGTAACTGGAAATATTTCACTGCAGTTCAACTGTTATTTTATTTACAGTCCTTCAATATATTGTTTGATATTTTGAAATTAGATAAAACTGATTGTATAGAAACAAACTAAAGTTTAAATAGACAAATGAAGTGGCTTTTTCAGTTACTGTCAAGCAGGTATAATAAATTGCATCCCATCTTTCTAGAATATCTTATGTTCAGGAGGAAATCTCTGCCTTCCTATACCTTCTTAAGCTCACAAATAACCAAGATGGGTTATAGAAACAGAGAACTATATACACAGCTATTAAGAATTACCCATATGAAAAGTTGGAATACGTGCTTTGGAAATTATCTACAAAATATATTTTGTTTTGTAAATGTGAAAAGGATTTGGAAATAGATTATTAAAATTAGGGGGGAAAACAAAGATATATCGGAAAATCCACTATGTATTTCTATGCTATCTGCCACTATCTTATTAAAAATATTTAAAGATACAGCTTGTTTATCTTCTTCATTGCCCCTGCTCATTGCTCACTGCTGCCACCATGTGTTATCACTAATTCCTTCTGAAATAAGAATACCCCTTTAAACAGGTAGAAACTGAATTTGGTAATGGAGGCCTGCCTGGAAATAGGCATGATGGCACCCAGAAAAAAATGTAATGTTACAAGCAGGAGGCAAGTCTTCCTTTAGAAAAAGTGGGCACTATTGGGAAGGGTATGATGACCTTCAGAAGCACCAGTATGGCTAAACAGCAGCCCTTGCAGCATTCTGTGTTGCAAGCCTATGTTGTCTGCTGGCATACAGCCAAAACACAAATAAAATCTGCTCTTCTATGCACACAAGGGTCATGAATGTTAGTGGAACTTATGCACATGCATTAAGAGTTGTTAGTTTAGAACATTTCATATATATGCATATGTATGCAAAAACAAATATCCTCCGTCTCCTTCACTTTATAATAACGGATTGACAAGGACATTTGACCTTGAATTAGTTCCCCATCCAGAATTTTCAAAGCCTCTTAAGGGCCTAAGTAGCCAGATAGATACCTAATAATGGATAATTATGGAATAGACTGCCCATAGGAGAAGTTTTCTCCTAACTTCATTTCCAAATTTGACATCACCAGCTCAGGATTAAACAAAGACTCTGAATGGCTAGCCCACTACAAAAGCAGTTTCTCCTCACTTGGTGTTCACACCTCAACTGCTAGAAGAGGGCCTCATTCTCCCTGATTGAATTAACCTCATTATCTGTAGACTGATTCTTGCCTGCATATTTATACCTGCCTCTGGAAATTTCCACCACATCTGTCTGACAAAATGGGTATTCACCCACAAAAGCTTATGCTCCAATACATCTGTTTGTCTATAAGGTGCCACAGGACTCTGTCACTTTTTATAGATCCAGACTAACACAGCTACCTCTCTGATAATTTGTTGCTGGTTAATCATAATTAAGTTTACAGAAATTAGTTTCAATTAATATATGAGCTCATGTTTGTGTAGCCCCAATACAGTAAAGCACTTGAAATATATTTTTAACTAAGGCCTCCATTTAGCAAGACACTTAAGCACATGCCTAACTTTAAGCCCTCAGTGTTGCCAAATCCCACAATATTTGGTATTTTACTTTTTGCCCCAGCTTCTAGGGACAAGTGATTGCATGACAATCTCAGCTTTTGTTGTAAAGAAAGTAAGTTTCTAGTCCTCATGTTTGCAGAGAAAAGTTTGAAAATGTGAACCCTAAAGGCTCAAAAACCAGAAGGCAAAGAAATAGAATTGAAAACATTTTAAATCTAATGGTTATTAAGCCAATCTCCTGACTTTTTAATGTTTGCGGTTGGTATTCCAATTGAAACCAAATGCTTAAAATCTGATCCTGCTTCCCTTAAAATTTAGCTTAATTAAAGGCTAATGCAGCTCCCATGACAAATTTTCCATTAACTTAAATGCATGATAACGCAGTGTACACTAATCTTCATAGTCAAGTGGCCCTCAAAATGGCTAAGCACTCTCCAAATAGAATTGAAGACATAGTCCCTGCCCTTGAAGAGCACAACACACATCCTAAAATATACAGCAACAAGCTAAGTACCTTAGTCTGTAACTTCAGGAACTTTGTGTAGCTTCCCCCTCCCTATTGTCTCACCTCTAAGGAATTTTCCAAATAAATCCCTGGCGTTAAGAAAACCACCACACAGTAAGGAGCACTGCAAAACAGGTCTGGGTGCCCACACAGCTAATCTGTCATAAACATCCCATTCAATTGTTACTCTGCCTGCCTCCCCACTCCCTTGTTTGTCTCATGCACTGGGGATGGGTTGTCTTTTAAACTGTAAATACTTTGAGGCAGGGATTGTCATTCTCTAGATGTCTATAGCCCAATTGAGTCCCAGCCTGGTTTAGGCTTCTAGTTGCTGCCTTACTATAAAATCTTTAATAAAATAAAATAATAATAATAATAATAGGAACATGGCAGCTGTCATGTTGGCTAACACCTAGAGATTAAATTGTGTACCTTTAGAATTGTACAATGCATGAGTCTCTGTTGGAGCCAGAGCCAGGCTCTCACGCTGAAAGCCACATCGTTTTGCATACACAGGGAAATAACTGTACAAGGGGTAAAATGGAGGAGAATCAGCCCCTTAGTTTCTGTGCCATGTTCCAGTTGCTTGTGATTTCCAATTGTTTACACGTAGTGGTGTCCATGGTGGTATTTGTTCTTCGGTGTCAGGGAGAGGGGAAATACATAACGTTCCTGTAACTTGCTTCAGAACTCAGAAATAGGTGCTGGTGCCCTGAATGGCCTATTGTCTGAAAACAATCAGCTTCACCCTGTTGAGGCAGGTGCCACTGCATTGAAAGGGCGAAAGGGAGGAAAAAAAAGTGTTTTGAAGGATGTGGAGGGATTCCAACCATAGTGTACATGAATTATATTTAACTACTAAAGTAATCCATATAAGCCTCATACAAAGCACAAAAGGCTTTACATCAACTACCTCCGAGACAAATCTAAATAAAATATTGGAAATGAACTAAGCAGTCATTAAACGTGGCCTCTGTTCTTGGCAGCAGCATGGGGAAAGCTAGAAATAATTAAACAAGTGGTTGTTCAAATGACTGCTGACTGAGTTTGTTTTCTGCTCCAGAATGTTGCAGCTCATAATTTCACATTTCCATAATAAAAATAAGACACACTTCAGTTTAGTTTAAAAAAATCTACTTATGGTGCTCAGCATTATTCAGTTTGAATAGCTGTTTTCATACATCCTGTGTTACTGTTCACACTTTTATATTTCTTATTTAGTTACAGAATTTTCAGCAATTCTCATAAAGCTGTCAAATAAGGATCAGTTTGTTACCAAGGTTTAGGAAAGTTGCAGTATACTATGCTAAGCACATTGTCAGGGCTTAACAAAAAACCAAACAATACACCTTGCTGTGTCCTGCTCTCTGGTCTCAGTGAGGAGGACTGGAATGCTAACATTGCACAAAGAATAGCTTTTGATTTAGACCCAGATTTTTATAAGTATTTAGGCATATAAAAATGCAGCTAGGTGCCTAGTGGGATTTTCAAAAGCCTCTAAGCCCCTAACTCTCATGTAGGCACCTTTGAAAATCCTTTTAAAAATCAGCCCTGAGTCTCATACCATAAACACTGTCAATGTGATCTAATACATCAAAATGAACTTTTTATTTTTCTGTGACAGAAATACTTTGAGGATTTAAAGGTATGATATCTAATTAAAATAATTACAACTGGGATTAATATGTGCTGCTCACCTTTAATATGTACTTTCTCCTCTCATTGTGTGTGTGTAACGCCCATGATTGTTAAGGGTAAATTACTTGTGTGCATTGTAAGGAGTGTGAATTCCAATGTGTATACTTTCTTACTACTAGGCCAGATCCTGGGCCACCTCTATGGGAAGTCCTGCTCAAAAACTGATAACAAAGTCTAGCGCTTTATGAAATATTAAGCACCCAAAATTCCCATTAAGTCTATGGAAGTTGGTACCTCTCTGGCACATCTATATTGCAATGGACCCAGTGGAACTTGGGTTCAAACTCCATCACTTTGTTGTATGGACACAGCTCAGGCCCGGATCTCCCAAAGTCCTGTCGGCCAGTGTTTCTTGTCTTTTCTATCCCAAGACTAGACAATTGACGCCCAGGAACTGATGGCAACCCTCCTGGTTCAAGTACAGCTGCTCCACATTTAATCCTTCCGTTTTATTCTGACTGCTGAAATACAAACAGGGTGAACTATCTCTGGTGTTAGCTATAGCCGCCAAAAAGAAAAAGTCCTTTGCCAAGTTTGCTGCTACTTGGTCATGAAACCACAGTCAGATTCTGGTAAATCTCTAGTGGGAGGCGAGCGAGACGTTTGACTGCAGTAAGAGTACCAGAAATTACCTTGTATACCAAGAAATAGCGGACAAGTTGGCAGTGTTGGGGATTCAGTGGATTGGTGACCAGTGCAGGGAATGGATGAAGCATCTCAAGAGCAACTATTGGTAAGCTAGAGATGAGAACTGCACTTCTGGCAATTCCCTGTCATCCTAGCTGTTTTACGAGGACTTTGACTGAGTGTTAGATATTGTGCTGAGCACTGAGTAACCAGCAGCTCACAGTAGCCTGATCAGCCAGAATGCTTCTGATCCTAAATCTAATATAGCACTGGAGAGGAGCAAGCAGCTACCAGATCAGGCTTGCAAAGTGACTATAGTGCTCAAAGACCTGAGGAGTCTTTGTCATTGGAGCAGCTGCAGCATGTCCTGGGTCCGTATTCAGAGGAGCTGTTTGGTGACCTCCTGGAGGAGCAGTCCACTGTGGAACTGGCAGGAGAAACAGAAGAGGCAGAAGTAGCCTTAGAGCCTGGTAAGTTTCTGTCTCTGTTGTTATCAATGTACAAATGGGAGTGATTTCTGGTTTACGACCCAATTCCATTTTTAGTACAAGCCATGGATAGCAATGTGTACCCCACTGATGGCGGAATGCACACCAATGCCTTGGTGTCTCCCCTGCACTCCAACACCATGTGTAATTCAAAATGGCACCTGGAAGCACAAACAGTTAAACAACTGTATACAATGAAATTTTTACTAGCTACTCGCACATTCTTATGAAGATTCTTCCAAAGGTTGCATACTGAAGAAGAAGTAAAAAAGCAACAAAGATTGCAGGGTCCCATCAACATGCCACTCTTCAGTGCTCCAGAGAACTTCAGCTGTGATAGACCTATAGAATGGACAGACTGGAAAAACATTTTTGCAACAAAACTCCCTAAAGAAACTGGAGATACTCAGGTATCATCTTTAATTCATGCTATGGGGAAGGTGGAAGAGCATATCTTTAAATCCCTTACCTTTACTGGAAACAGTCACAAAGATGACTGTGAAAGGGTTCTGGCTATGTACGATTCATACTTTATACCTCAGAGGAATGTGGTTTATGAAAGAGCATGTTTTCACTAGACAATCCAGGAACCAAGAGAAAATGTTGAATCTTTTTTAAAGAGCTTTGCATGCTTTGTCTGAAAACTGATTTTTGACTACAAAACACCAAGACAGCAAAAGCAGGTTGATTATTGGGTCAAGAGACAAGAAACTCTCACAGCAACTACAGTTAAAGTAAGACTTAAGTCCACCCACAGCTATATGGATAGCAAAACAGTCTGAACTAGTCGAACAGCAGAACAAGAATCAGAACAACTTGAAAAAGCTGAAATGAGTTTATAAGCTGTAAACAGATACGGCAAGAGTACTAAAAGTTATTACCATAAAAGTCCTGAGGCTATTAGGCAGTCCTAGGCAAACAACAAAGCCTTTAGACTAAATGTACAATATGTGGAAAAATCCATAGCCCAATAAATGTAGGAGTATAAAGTGCACAAAATATGGACATTCTGTAACGGTTTGTTGAACCAAGGCAGTCAGGGAGTTGACTGATATTACAGACAATCAAGATACATTGAGCAGATGTTTTCAGAGAACTGTTCACAATGACTCTAAGATCTCTTTCTTGAGTGGCACAGCTAATTTAGACTCCCATCATTTTGCATGTGCAGTTGGGATTGTTTTCCAATGTATATTAATTGCACTCATCAACACTGAATTTCATCTGTCATTTTGGATCTTTAAAACAGCAAAGAATCCTGTGGCACCTTATAGACTAACAGACGTTTTGGAGCATGAGCTTTCATGGGTGAATACCCACTTCGTCGGATGCATTCACCCACAAAAGCTCATGCTCCAAAACGTCTGTTAGTCTATAAGGTGTCACAGGATTCTTTGCTGCTTTTACTTGATCTGTCATTTTGTTGCCCAGTTTTGTGAAATCCCTTTTTAATTCTTTACAGTCAGCGTTGGGTTGAGTAGTCTTGAGTAAGTTTGTACTGTCTGCAAACTTTTCCACTTTACTGTTTACCCCCTTTTCTAGATCATTTATGAATATGTTGAACACTACAGATCCATACACAGCTATTTACCTTTCTCCATTGTGAAAACTGACCATTTATTCCTACCCTTTGTTTTCTATCTTTGAACCAGTTACTGATCCATGAGAGGACCTTCCCCCTTATCCCATGATTGCTTACTTTACAGAAGAAAGTAAATCTACACTTTGGCATAGAAACTGGTCAAAGACTTCTGAAAGTCCAAGTACACTACATCAACTGAATCACCCTTATCCACTTGCTTGTTGACACTCTAAAGAATTCCAGTAGACTGGTGAGGCATGATTTCCCTTTACAAAAGCCATTTTGATTCTTCCCCAACATATTGTATTAACCTGTGTGTCTGATAGTTTTAACCAATTTGTCTGGTACTGAAGTTAAGGTGATCCTGTGATTGCCAGGATCACCTGTGGAGACTTTTTTTAAAATCAGCATTACATTAGCTATCTGCCTGTCATCTAGTACAGAGGTTGATTTAAATGATAGACTGCATACCAGAATATGTAGTTCTACAATTTTGTTTTTGAGTTCCTTCAGCACATCTGGTCCTGCTGATGTATTACTGTTTAATTTATCAATTTGTTCCAGAATCTCCTCTTTTGACACCTCAATCTGAGACAGTTCCTCAGGATTTGTTATGTAAAAAGAATGGTTCAGGTGTGGGATTCTCTCTCACATCTCTGTACTGAAGACCAATGCAAAGGATTAATCTAGCTTCTCTGAAATGGCCCTTATTTCCTTGAGAGCCCCTTTAGCATCTTGATTGTCCAGTGGCCCTTCTGATTGTTTGCTAGGCTTCCTTCTTTTGGTGTACTTAAAAGAAAATTTTCTGTTAGTTTTTGTCTCTTTTGCTAGCTGCTCTTCAAATTCATTTCTGGCCTTCCTAATTATGCTTAGACATCCTGTACAGGGCCAATAAGCAGCTGCAGTACCAAGCCACACAGTCAAGTGGATAAATCCCTTCCAGGGTAGCAAAGAGTTCAACACACTGTCTGCCCTCACTAGGGTCTTCAGTCCCATTGCTGGGCCCCATAAATCCTGTCTTCACTTGGGCTTCTAAGCGAGCCTTCTCCCCGTCTCAGTGCGTAGGCCCGCACATAGCTCCCTTCTCTGCTCCTCTAGTCCAACCAGGAACTCACCTGCTTAGCCTCTGTAACTCCTTTTATCTGATCCCACTGGGTTCTGATTGGCTGCTTCCATGCAGCCTCTCTAGGCAGGCCCGGAGGACCAACTGGCACTGCTCATTGCTGGAATGGGCTGTAGTAGTACCACAGGACCTCCAGCAGGGGGTCTCCAGGACCTCTATGGTGGCATTCTCAGAAATGCTCCCAGTTCCACGCGCAGAGCCAGGTAGGCAGGCAGAGCTTCAGAGTCTCAATGCATAGATGAGACGATGGTGTAGAGAGGAGCGGTTTACATTCATTAGGAACTGGGGAAACTTTTGGGATGGGAGGAGCCTGTACAGGAGAGATGGGCTCCACCTAAACCAAAGTGGAACCAGGCTGCTGGCACTAAACATTAAAAAGGTTGTAGAGCAGTTTTTAAACTAGGAGATGGGGGAAAGCCGACTGCTGCAGAGGAGCATGTGGATCAGACACAGACTTCTCTTGGGGGAGAGTCTGATGATAGAGAATCTCCAGGTTATAGTCAGGAACAAAGGAGGGAAGAGGATAATGTAAGGGCCGGATCAGATGATAAACAGTCACATAAAAAAGAATCTGGCACATCAGAAAAGAGCAGACAAATAAACAAGGACAAGTTTTTAAAGTGCTTGTACACAAACGCTAGAAGTCTAAATAATAAGATGGGTGAACTAGAGTGCCTTGTGATAAAGGAGGATATTGATATAATAGGCATCACAGAAACCTGGTGGACTGAGAGCAATCAATGGGACACAATCATTCCAGGGTATAAAATATATCGGAAGGACAGAACAGGTCGTGCAGGGGGAGGAGTGGCACTATATGTGAAAGAAAATGTAGATTCAAATGAAGTAAAAATCTTAAGCGAATCCATGTGTTCCATAGAATCGTTATGGATAGAATTTTCATGCTCTAATAAAAATATAACATTAGGGATCTATTATCGACCACCTGACCAGGACAGTAATAGTGATGTTGAAATGCTAAGGGAAATTAGAGAGTCTATCAAAATTAAGAACCCAATAATAGTGGGGGATTTCAGTTATCCCCATTTTGACTGGGAACATTTCACTTCAGGACAAAATGCAGAGATGAAATTTCTCGATACTTTAAATGACTGCTTCATGGAGCAGCTGGTACGGGAACCCACAAGGGGAGAGGCAACTCTAGATTTAATCCTGAGTGGAGTGCAGGAGCTGGTCCAAGAGGTAACTATAGCAGGACCGCTTGGAAATAGTGAGCATAATACAATAACATTCAACATCCCTGTGTTGGGAAGAACACCTCAACAGCCCAACACTGTGGCATTTAATTTCAAAAGGGGGAACTATACAAAAATGAGGGAGTTAGTTAAACAAAAGTTAAAAGGTACAGTGACGAAAGTGAAATCCCTGCAAGTTGCATGGGCCCTTTTTAAAGACACCATAATAGAGGCCCAACTTCAATGTATACCCCAAATTAAGAGAAACAGTAAAAGACCTAAAAAAGAGCCACCGTGGCTTAACAACCATGTAAAAGAAGCAGTGAGAGATAAAAAGACTTCCTTTAAAAAGTGGAAGTCAAATCCTAGTGATGCAAATAGAAAGTAGCACAAACACTGCCAGCTTAAGTGCAAGAGTGTAATAAGAAAAGCCAAAGAGGAGTTTGAAGAACAGCTAGCCAAAAACTCCAAAGGTAATAACAAAATGTTTTTTAAGTACATCAGAAGCACGAAGCCTGCTAAACAACCAGTGGGGCCCCTTGACGATCGAAATACAAAAGGTGTGCTTAAAGATGATAAAGTCATTGCGGAGAAACTAAATGGATACTTGGCTTCAATCTTCATGGCTGAGGATGTTAGGGAGATTCCCAAACCTGAACTGGCTTTTTTAGGTGACAAATCTGAGGAACTGTCACAAATTGAAGTGTCACTAGGGGAGGTTTTGGAATTAATTGATAAACTCAATATTAACAAGTCACCGGGACCAGATGGCATTCACCCAAGAGTTCTGAAAGAACTCAAATATGAAGTTGCAGAACTATTAACTAAGGTTTGTAACCTGTCCTTTAAATCAGCTTCGGCACCCAATGACTGGAAGTTAGCTAATGTAACGCCAATATTTAAAAAGGGCTCTAGAGGTGATCCCAGCAATTACAGACCGGTAAGCCTAACATCGGTACCGGGCAAATTAGTCAAAACAATAGTTAAGAATAAAATTGTCAGACACATAGAAAAACATAAACTGTTGAGCAATAGTCAACATGGTTTCTGTAAAGGGAAATCGTGTCTTACTAATCTATTAGAATTCTTTGAAGGGGTCAACAAACATGTGGACAATGGGGATCCAGTGGACATAGTGTACTTAGATTTCCAGAAATCCTTTGACAAGGTCCCTCACCAAAGGCTCTTACGTAAATTAAGCTGTCATGGGATAAAAGGGAAGGTCCTTTCATGGACTGAGAACTGGCTAAAAGACAGGGAGCAAAGGGTAGGAATTAATGGTAAATTCTCAGAATGGAGAAGGGTAATTAGTGGTGTTCCCCAAGGGTCAGTCCTAGGACCAATCCTATTCAATTTATTCATAAATGATCTGGAGAAAGGGGTAAACAGTGAGGTGGCAAAGTTTGCAGATGATACTAAACTACTCAAGATAGTTAAGACCAAAGCAGATTGTGAAGAACTTCAGAAAGATTTGTTGCCCAATCACAAAACTAAGTGATTGGGCAACAAAATGGCAAATGAAATTTAATGTGGATAAATGTAAAGTAATGCACATTGGAAAAAATAAACCCAACTATACATACAATATGAGGGGGCTAATTTAGCTACAACAAGTCAGGAAAAAGATCTTGACATCATTGTGGATAGTTCTCTGAAGATGTCCACGCAGTGTGCAGAGGCAGTCAAAAAAGCAAACAAGATGTTAGGAATCATTAAAAAGGGGATAGAGAATAAGACTGAGAATATATTATTGCCCTTATATAAATTCATGGTACGCCCACATCTCGAATACTGTGTACAGATGTGGTCTCCTCACCTCAAAAAAGATAGCACTAGAAAAGGTTCAGAAAAGGGCAACTAAAATGATTAGGGGTTTGGAAAGGGTCCCATACGAGGAAAGATTAAAGAGGCTAGGCCTCTTCACCTTGGAAAAGAGGAGACTAAGGGGGGATATGATAGAGGTATACAAAATCATGAGTGATGTTGAGAAAGTGGATAAGGAAAAGTTATTTACTTATTCCCATAATACAAGAACTAAGGGTCACCAAATGAAATTAATAGGTAGCAGGTTTAAAACAAATAAAAGGAAGTTCTTCTTCACACAGCGCACAGTCAACTTGTGGAACTCCTTACCTGAGGAGGTTGTGAAGGCTGGGACTATAACATTGTTTAAAAGGGAGCTGGATAAATTCATGGTGACTAAGTCCATAAATGGCTATTAGCCAGGAAGGGTAAAGAATAGTGTCCCTAGCCTCTGTTCATCAGAGGATGGAGATGGATGGCAGAAGAGAGATCACTTGATCATTGCCTGTTAGCTTCACTCCCTCTGGGGCACCTGGCATTGGCCACTGTCGGTAGACAGATACTGAGCTAGATGGACCTTTGGTCTGACCCGGTACGGCCATTCTTATGTTCTTATGTAGATATGTCTTATCACTCCTCTGTAAAGCATGACATCACATGCGCTGTAGGGGCCCAGAATTAAGCCACGAAGGGGGCCCCCACACAACAAACACTGCCACCGCTCCTCCATGTTGCTGGCTCCAGTTACTGGGAGCGTGCAGACCCAAAGGACGGCTCATCAGGATATGTTGATGAGCTGGCACAACTTCTGGTAAAGTGCCAAGGGATGGACAGTCAAGTTTCCCCAAATTCACCATAAAGGGCTAAGGTGGTGGCTACAGCTAGGGAGGGCACTAGGAAGCCTGCAATAGGCCAGATTGACTCAGATATGTGTATTGCAATGTGAATGTGTGAGCACGGGTGTGAGAGCCAGGTCCAGCAATTGTAAACCCAGGGTGACTACCTAGTGTGGACACTTAAGCATGTGCTTACAAAAGTAGAGAACTGCAGGCTCAAGTCCCATAGACCCATGCTTATGTAAGGGAACATAACCCCCCTCCCCCGTCTCGTTGAATAGAGCTTTGCAACTGTTTATATGGGATCTTGTCTTGCCACCAAAGCCTTTTGGAGGTTGCTGTCCCTGGTCGGATACTGTACGATGACCTTAATTGAAATAGTAAACTGTCAGTCCCTGCTGCAGAGTCCTGCCATTGATATAAGCATCTGTGATTTTAACATATAATATTGCAACAATTATATGCTTTTAGCATTATTAGTGTACAGGCCCATGCAAGCCAAATAAATGCAAAATAAAAGCCATGGTTTTAGTTCTCAAAAAAACTTGTATTACTGTGGCACTGGGTGTGCACTGGGTGTGGAAAAACTAAATATGAGGAAAGCGGGGTATGGAACACTAACAAAAGAGGAACTAGGAGGGGACAAGGGGTCCCTTGGAGGCCAGTTTAGCTACAGGCAAACATAGTAGCTTTGCTTGCATAAGGTAGATCACAAGGTGGGGTCACAAGATAACCAGCTCAACACTGCCCAAAACACAGGATATCTGTTAAAATAGCTTGCTAATTTGCAATATTCTATATGGTAAGGCTTTTGCAATATGTAATTGCAACCAAGGGGTCATAGAACAGTCAGCATAATTAACAACTGGAAATACCCCAAGCTAAACTTACAGTAAATAACCTGCTGATTTGCAATATTAATTACCAAAAAAAAGGCAAATAACTTGTGTAATCAATATGACGTTTTGCGGTTTTAACCTTTATAAGCTTGGTAAAAATTGTGAAGGGCAGAGCAGCCTACCTCTTGCATAAGGTTACGCTGTCTCTCCCTGTATGCATACTTGTAATCTTGTAGTCTTGTTTTATCAATAAAGGTTGCCTCAGGCTGTCTGATTCAAATCAACTGGGTGGTGGTCTTTTTCCCAACACTTACATTGCAATGTAGACATACCCTCTAGTGCTATTGGACCAACTCCAAAATCTTTCAGTTTAAGTAGTATTGTCTGGATAGATAATGATTCCAGGTGGCTTCTACTTAAGAGAAAATAGATCATACAAGAAAAGTTTCTTATTTATCACCATTTTTATGTAGTTGTTCACCTTTGACAAGTTCACTCCATTTACTGGTATCAGACTATGTACTATGGATTATGTATTATCCATAAGCTGTATTTTACAGTGCAGAAAGCCCTTTTTATAATTGTTTCTACCAGAACATTAGCCTTATAATCAGTAGCACTTACACACATGGAATAGATGGACTGATTTGCATAACTGTCCTCTAAGGAGTGTAACATCAATCATATGACTAATTTGTTTCTGAGGCAGAAAATTAAAAGTGGTCTGATAAGAAAATTCATTAGTTATCACATTATTAGCTATTGGAGGAAGACATCTGCTTTATTTTAATATCTCTAAGTTTAGAATTTAGCTGTTCTGCAGTAGCTTCATATTTGTGGTTTTCTGTAGTCATTGTCAATGTAGCTTATGCCAAAAATATAGGTTTTATTAGGATGGCTCAGTGAAGCTTGGTCTGATCAGTCACATTGGGCTGGTTAAACTTATGCTGGGGGCCATATTGGCTCCTGGATTGGTCCAGCATCCTGAAGGTGTAAAGGTGAAAGAAAGCCACATTTTCCCCTGCCCTGGGCTATGCCTCTAATGAGGCATAGCACAGAGTCTGGCCCAAGTTTTCTAAGTCCTCTTTCTCTGAGTTTGGCTACCATCTATCCCTCAGCACTTTCCTCTACCCACTGTTAAGGTTTTGGATTCACTAGCTCCTGTCAGCTGCAGAGATAATAATTTCTGTTTAGTCAGCTCCTTATCTTAGGGGAACCTCTGTCTCTACAGCAATTTGTGAAGCTCAGCCTTTTCAGCAGCTTCTTTTGCAGCCACTTACTCTGACACAAGAATGCTGTAGAGAAGTCGATAACTTTTCCTTCCTCTCATCATTCCATAAGAGCTTCTACCTTCAGGAAAGACATTAGTTTAAAAGAAAAACAAGAATCCTACCATGTCTTCTATGCTGTCATTATGTTGTTACTGCATTTCATGGTTGTTTTTCATCTCATCCTCTTTTAGAAGGCTTAATTTAGAATGATTGTGTGTATCTAGTTTGCGTGTGTATAGTTTGTGTGTGTTTTACAGTATATTCCTAGTATTCGCCTCTTTAATCTCCAGCTAATACAGTCATATCACTGTAATGCAAGGAAAGGTTACATGTTCCAAGTTCCAGGCTAAGATATCAAAAGTCATTCACCTATAGGTATTGTAAGAGGAACATGAAACCATCCACCAATATTTTAAAAGTCTAAACACTTAGGTCAAAGGAGTATAATTTAGGTGTAATGGACTGAAATTAAGAAGGGGGAAATTTAGCCTGAAGATCAGGAAAAATTCTGTGAGATCTACTAGACTGTGTCATAGTTTCCAGAAGGAAGTAATAGAAGCCTGGTCACTTTTGACTTTTATAACTAGATCGGTGATGTACTAGGTAGTATGCATCATTATGATGTGTATGGCTCCAGTGCCTAAAGGCCCAGCTTTGTAGTGGATGCTGTACAAATACCTAGACAGAGACAGTCCCTGCTTGGAGGAGCTTATCATCTAAACAGGCAAGGGTGGAGGGGAAAACCCTAGCTCATACATCCTATTAATGGGAGAACTGATATTAGAAACTTAGTTTCTTGACTCCCTCTTCACTAGCCCACACTGCTCCCCCAGAAGCAATAATCCTGCATTATCAATGAAATAAACTAGATGACCTAAGAGAGCTAGTTTCTATGATATAGTGTAGTGTTGCAATTTAATATATTCAAAGTAACCCTCATTTAATTTCTGTGAAACTTTAATATCGTTGCCTGGATGCAATGTGTGTTCTATTAACTGGAGATCTCAATAATTAGATTCTTGTGGCTAACCACAGTTTCATCCATTTAGTGAAAAATCAAAGCAAAAGATTATGAAAAAGAAAGGACAATTCAAGCTATTATCTTTTATTCCTTGTTGCCCTAGCATCATTCCTTCCACTCTTTCTGTTTTAGCTTAAGTGACTTGACTTCCTAAGCCAATCCTCCTGCTAAAGTAATGCTCTGATTTTAGGCTTATCATACAGCAACAAGACATATTCTTTGTGTGAGATTGCAGTGTGGCTCTAAGACAGCTACTGCATGTTGTGTGTTGTTAGGATTCAGAAATAATTCCGAAACAATATTCTAAATCTTTTTCTAATTAATTTTCTATATTCTTATAAGGGATTTTGTTCCAAGAGAACTCAGAACAATAAAATACATGTCCTCAGAGTATGCTACAAAGTGTTTATTATTTTGCTATTCTAATATACTCTGATGCTCCAAATACTGTTCTTAATTAAATATTAAGGGCTAGATTTGCATGAGGGTCTATGCCAGCAGAAGACAGTGTAAATCTTGGCACAGGATTCCACCAATGTGGACATACAGGATGTTTTCAACCTTCCCTCTGTTGTAGGATCTGCAAGCAGCCAAGCCACCCCTTCAAAATGGGCGTACTAGCTGAGGATGGGACTTGGCCAATTAGGAGATGCATTGATGCAGAGCATTCTCATGGAGCCTTTGCTGGCAGAGATCATGGAGCACCCAGCAGAAATGAAAGCTTCTGTCCACAACTTGAACCCCTAGAGAAGGTGGAGGTGATGGATACACTGCTTACATTCCTCTGGGAGTGAATCTTTTCCGGGGTGCTGAAATCCTTAATGAGAGGGGAAGGTGCAAACAGCATCTCCTGCACCAACCAGTGTGAATCTGACCCTGGGTCATCAAGAGAGCAGTAGGACCAGATCCTCTTCAATGGAGCTGTGCAAATTATACCAGCTACTGCTTGGCCCTTAAGGTATCAAGTCCTTGCAGAAAAGTTTTCTAAAAGACTAATTTTATTTTATTAATAGTAATAAAAATAAAATACATTAGGAATTGTGCTTCTCTGACTTTAGCCACAGCCAAAGAATATTAAATTGACTTCATTTTGTTGATTTACTGTTTGTCGATATGCCTGTAGGTGGCTTGAAGCTTGTGACTATCACATGAAATGATGATTTTTTCAGTGGAGGTTAGTGTGCTTACACAATCATTTATTTATTAATTATTAATTATTATTATTGGACTAGCACCCTAGCATGATCAGGGTCCTATTGTGCTGGTTACAGACACCTTCAGAGACTTGGGCTCTGCTCCAAGGGTCTTACAATCTAAAATGGCTAGTCAGATATAAAGCATAAGGTAAGTGCCCACTATCTACTTCTGCTCCTCAGCATAGTCATGGATAATTGGCTCATTTCATATAAGTCCTGAGGAGGTAATTTGCATAAGGAAAGGGTAATGGCCAGACACATCAATTCAGGGAGAACATTCCACGCATAATGGCACAATGGAAGAAGTCATGGAGAAACTGACAGACAAAGGGATGAGGCTGGAAGCATTGGCTGAATGGAGATGGGGAGCAACATGATGAGACAAGAGTGGGCAAGCAGAGGACAGGGTTGTGAAGTGCCTTTAACATGAGGACGAGAAGCTTGAACTTGATGCAGGGCGGAGAGCGCCAGTGGAGGGATTCCAAGTAGGAGGAAAGACATGGTCAGAGCAACAGGCAAGGAAGGTGATGTTAGCACTGGTTTTTATTCACTGAAAGACTGATGTGAGTGTCAAGGAGGCCAAAGAGAAGAATAGTATAGTAATGTTGCCCCTTTGCCAAGCAGTAACAAAATTTGGGGCCTTGCAGGTTATTTCCCCCAATGGAACAGAAATCAAGGATGCAAAGTCTTACTGAAATTTGTTTATTTATATAATGTGCTCGAATCCCATTTCCTTGAACAATGGTAGTCACAGATGGCATACAGGCAACTCCTTCTTGGAGAAACTTCAGGCAAGGTACCCAGGGCTGCCAAGAGTGGGTTTGGGCCTTGGTGAAAAAATTTTTTCGGCCCCCCCAGCAAGGGCAGACTGGCTAAACAGGGCCAATGAAGCTGGGGAAGCCGGGCCCCAGGCCAGCTTCTGGACTGCCGGGCCCCGGTAATTTGTACCAGCTTCCCCCCACTCGGTGACCCTGAAGGCACCTCTGTCCTGTCCTCAGAAATAGCTGTCTTGTGTCTCTGTCTCTCTCCAAGGTCTTCCACAAGTCTTAACAATTTAAACTATGTCTCCTTTTCTCCTTCAGCCTCTACATACCAAGACCATGTGGTCAGACCAGGTGGACCTGGGCATCTACCTTCCTTTGGTACCACTGCTCTGCAACAGAAAGGAACTTCAGAGTTTTAAACATTAGACAAAAGAGAGTGCATTGACCAATGCAAGCTCCCTAATGACTTTCTGGGTGCAGTTATTGCTGCATCTTAACTCTCTCTATTGGGAATGTTATTCTGGATGCTTTTCTATCAGTGATATCCAATAGGCAAGACATTTACATCAAAGACCCCTAATAAGTAAGTCATGACCATAGTCAAGATGAGAGATGGTGAGGGCCTGGATGAGAGTTTTGGCTGTATAGATTGAAAGCAATGGATGCATCTTACAAATGGTTATGAAGGAAGCAGCAGTAGGATTTGGACACAGCCTGGATGTGCTAAGAAAGTGATAGGAAGGATTCAGAGATGCCCCAAAATTTCAGGTCTGAGTAACAGGGACAGTAGTGGTGTTATCAACAGTGACAGAAGATGTAGGAAGTGGGAAGGGTTTAAAAAGTAGCTTCTAATTTTGTGCGACTCAGTTTCTGGGTACTTTACTTGAGGCATCTAGATTTTCACGGATACTGAGCACCCACAGCTCCAACTGAAAATTAGAGTTAATACATGTACCCAAAATACAATGTTAATGGGTTTTACAATTACTGTCCTGTATTTATGCAACATCCATAAGCCAATATACTTCCATGATAGATATAAATATAAGAAATCTATTTAATTAATAAATGGATTTGTGTGTGTTAGCAGGATGGAAATAAGTATTCTGTTCAACATTAATTGAATGAAACACGATGGCAATGAGATGATTCCTTTGTTGGAAAGATCAGCCAAAGCATTTTGTAACAGCTTGATAGCCAGACTTGCACATATTTGCTGGCCTAATTAATACACTTATGCTTACAAGAAGGAGGGAGCCTGCACCATAATGCAGATGCAAGGACCTACTGATTAGCTTTAAACATGCTGAAGTGCCATTAAGAAAGATGCTTTAACAGAGGACTATAAGCTTGAGAATGCAAATTTCTGGTACGCTTACATGAATGCATAGGAGGAGGGGGCTAATCTAATTTCCTGGTACAGCATGGAATTACACAGCCTTGACAAAAACGAAACAACAAGAAGTCCTTGTGGGCAATAAATTTGTTAGTCTCTAAGGTACCACAAGGACTCCTCGTTGTTTGCTGATACAGACTAACATGGCTACTCCTCTGAAACCTGTCACAGACTTGACAATCTCCCCTACTACATTAGTTATAAGGTATTGGCCCAAACATTTTAAAATTCACTTGTGTGTGTGTGTGCAAAACACCTGATGCACGTATATGATTTGGCTTTGCCACACAGAGATATGTGCATATGTAAATATCCCACTAACTCATGTGCATTTATCAGGTGTTGCCAGAGCCCTGACTTCCTCAGTAATGTCAATACCTCAGAATCTATGTTTTTGGGGTTTTTATAAAGTGTATTTTTACCCTGATGGTTCATTAGAAAAGTTTGGAAACAAACAGGAATTGAACATAATCTAATGCAGTGATGGCAGCTTGAGTCCTCAGAATCCTCCCGCAGAGAGGAGTAGCAGCCACTAGCAGGGCTGGCTCCAGGCACCAGCTAAAGAAGCAGGTGCTTGGGAGGGCCAATACAAAGGGGTGGCACTCCAGCTGCTATTGGGGCAGCACGTCTGAGTCTTCAGTGGCAATTCATTGGCAGGTCCCTCAGTCCCTCTTGGAGCGAAGGACCAGCCGCCAAATTGCTGCCAAAGAGTGGAGCAACACGATTGCGCTGCTGCGGCTGCTTTTTTTTTTTTTTTTTTTTTTTTTTTTTTTTGCCGCTTGGGACAGCAGAAAACCTGGAGCTGGCCCTGGCCACTAGTGTCAAGGAGGAAGTTACCTGGCCCCAGGAGCACCATCAGACCCCAAACTAGGCCCCTTGCTGAAATGAGAGCCCTTAATGCTGCTCTGGGAAGCACCAACCTGGCAGAGCTCTGGTGGTGTCCTCTTGTCAGTATTCTGAGCAAGGGAGGCCTTGCCATTGCTCCTCCCACTGTCGGGGGGAGCAGACTGCTGCCACTGGTTTTCCTTCTGCTGGGATGGGGCTGAAGGAGCAGCCCATTTGGGTCTGTGCTTGTCATTCTGGGTTGCCTTAATCTACCCATGGGTGTTTTGTGGTACAAAAGAGAACTTACAAACATTTGGAACACAGCATATATTTCTCTTGTAACCAGGAAACTATTGTCACTGATTTTTTTTTAAGTGGACGTTCAGTGTTTTAACTGTATGTAATACAAATATTCCCCAATGGAGTCCAAGGGTATTATGTAGCTGTCCATGTGGGTACTATGTAGCATATTCTTCCTAACAGACTCTCTTTATCCTTCCCTTATAGCTGAGATCATACGTGTGTGGCCTGATATTTTGTTTGTAATTATGTTACAGTAGTGCTTAAAAGCCCAACCAAGAACAGGACCATATTAATAGAATCCTAGAATATTAGGGTTGGAAGAGACCTCAGGAGGTCATCTAGTCCAATCCCCTGCTCAAAGCAGGACCAACACCAACTAAATCATCCCAGTCAGGGCTTTGTCAAGCTGGGCCTTAAAAACCTCTAAGGATGGAGATTCCACCATCTCCCTAGGTAACCCATTCCAGTGCTTCACCACACTCCTAATGAAATAGTGTTTCCTAATACCCAACCTCGACCTTCCCCACTGCTACTTGAGACCATTGCTTCTTGTTCTGTCATTTGCCACCACTGAGAACAGCTGAGCTCCATACTCTTTGGAACCCCCCTTTAGGTAGTCGAAGGCTGCTATGAAATCCCCCCTCACTATTCTGTTCAACAGACTAAATAACCCCAGTTCCCTCAGCCTCTCCTTGTAAGTCATTTTCGTTGCCCTCCACTGGACTCTCTCCAATTTGTCCACATCCCTTCTGTAGTGCAGGGAACCAAAACTGGATGCAATACTCCAGGTGTGGCCTCACCAGTGCCGAATAGAGGGGAATAATCACTTCCCTCGATCTTCTCACAATGCTCCTACTAATACAGCCCAATATGCCATTAGCCTTCTTGGCAACAAGGGCACACTGCTGACTCATATCCAGCTTCTCATCCACTATAATCCCCAGGTTCTTTTCTGCAAAACTGCAGCTTAGCCAGTCGGTCCCCAGCCTGTAGCAATTCTTCCTTCCTAAGTGCAGGACCCTGCACTTGTCCTTGTTGAACCTCATCAGATTTATTTTGCCCAGCTTAGTGTCACTTGCAACCTTGCTGAGGGTGCAATTAATCCCATCATCTAGATCACTATTGTTCTAGACGCTACAATAAATACAAAGTGGGAGACAATTCCTGCCCCATAGAGCTTACAATCTAAGTAGACAAGACTGGCACGGGGAAACAGACACAGCTCGGGGAAGTGAATTGCCCAAGGTCACCCAGCAGGTTGGTGGCTCATTTGGGAATAGTTAGGTCTCTTACCTCCCACTTCAGTACCCTACCTTTTAGCCCACACTGCATTTATGAATGCAGCATTATTATATTCTGTCAGTGGTTGCAATCATCATGGCTGCTATAGCATTGCCTTTAATTTTCTAATATCTGGGTGTTCCTCCAAGGTTCTAAATTATGTGCCTGTAATTACAATATTTAATGATGAATTATCTTGCTCTAGCTTAGTCCATGTAGCTTAGTCCCTACTTAGTCCATGTAAAACACAGACCTATACAAGTGAGTGAACCATCTGAATGTTAATTGTCTTTAAGAGAACAGACCATATCAACCGTATTCACTATCTAGGTAACATATCTTTAAGTTTTCAAATGATGGCCAAAAAGGATAGTCATTCTAAAATATAACAAATCTAGATCTCCCAGTTACACAAACCCAGAAGGGGCAGTGTGAGGATGAAGTTTTGAGATATATAGTGTTAAACATCAACAACGACAAAAACCTTACCCCAAGCAATGTTTTGACCCCCAAAAGGGTGAAATGCCAGAGGCTCCATGAAGTCCTCTAGGGATTTCACTACTGCTACTGATCTTACCCGAAAGGCACTCAGATACTACTGTGAAGGAAAGCGGTAGGAAACTGTAAAATAGATAGATTCAGAGTCCCTATTTGAAATGAACTACTTTTTAGGAGCACTATTCTTGTAAAGTGATTTCACATCCTATTCAGTGGGTTGTTAGCATGGTAACATAGCACCATAACTATGCATGATATTTAATAGACAAGTAACACTGACGAATCCCTCCCATCTCAAAATCTCAAGTTAGATATAATATAACATGAGCTGGCAGAAAAAACAGTGGAGAGAATGTAGGAAGATGAGAGTTACAACAATGAGAGATTCTGAGAGATGTTTATTATGTCCGATCTGTTAGCTCCATTTTTTAAAATGTACTCTATTAAAATACAGAACAGCAGCCAGCATGAAGGACAGAGTGGAAGTCTGCATTGGAAAGATGATTGAAAGGAGGGTGTCATGAGAGTTGGGAAGGAGCAGTGGAAGCTGTACACAGGATCAGGGTAGATATTCGAGACATCAGGATAGCAGAAGAAAAAGCATTGCATTGCTTGTGGAAGAGATGAAGGGAACATCAAGTCCTGATGAACTGGCAAGGGTGTAGAAGGAAGGCATAGTATGCTATAGAGTATAATACGAAGAAAATGGCTGAGGAATGTGCTTTAAGGAAATGTCAGTGAATATTTCATCATGTTGACTCTTTGTGTAGTCTCAAAATCTTCATAGAGACAGTGGCTATAATTGACTCAGACTTTGGACAGAGAGGGGCAACTCCTCCCACCGGAGAGGCACATGATCCAAGAAAAGGCAGCTTTCAGCTGTACTATGCAAAGTAACATGCATTGTCTTGTTGCTATATATCTAAGATTCATGTGTTAGCTTAAAGGGCCATTTCACTGTCAGCTTAGTAATTAGTATTTTATAGCGCATTGCCCTTCCTGGATGAGTAGTGCCCTAGTTTGGCTGCATAGAGTGTATAGAGTGGTGGTATCAATACACTCAGGCAAACTCATTGAACTCCAGTAAGAGCTGATGTCCTGAGTGCTGAAAGGCTGTCAGCACATGCTTAATATGAAAGGAAACACAAAACAGACAAGGGACTAACTTTAATTGAGTCTTGGGATCTAGCAGTAATTGCCAATACCCTTTGGGCAGGTTAATGGTAGCTAGGGACTGAGACCCATTTGCTCAACTAAAGTCTGTCCAAAATTTCATCTTTTCCTAAGCATGGGGTGAGCTTCAGATACTGTTAAGGTGTTCAGCCTCTGACAGTTTGTACGGAGGCCAATAGACCCATCTATCTCGGGAGTTAGAACTATGTGTGAGCCACCCTGTGATAGGGTCTATTTACATTCAGGGCCAGTGTATCTGCTTTTCCAGGTTTTGAAATTGCAGTCCCAATGGACAGGGAGGTGAGGAGGTTTCAGAGTCCTGATATTAACCTTGTGAACAGCGGGTGTGCTCAAGTCTGACTTTAAACATTTTGCAAATAAAAGGTTAAGTCTAGTTGATGATCATGAGCTGGACTCTCTGCTAATACACAGAGCCCTCCAAGGCACTGTGGGTGCAGTGTGGGCACAAGGAGTGACTATTCTCATTGCTTAAAGCACCTACTTAAGTGCTTTGCTGGATCAAGGCATTAGGGCTAGTTTCTGCCACCTTTACTCACATTGAGCAGCATCTTGTTCCATGTATAGCCCTGTTGGTTTGGACAGTGGAGTCTTTACTCACCCTGGCTGTGGTTAATCAGGTTGTTGAACAAGATATGTTCCCATCTACACTGACTGCAGAGTTGTGGTCAGCATCGTGCTGGTTAATGAATTCCTCAAAATTGTGCTCTAACTTGACACAATTTTCTAGTGAAAACAAGTCCTTAGGGCGGAAAGTCCAAGGATACAAGAACATGCGCAGAGGAGGTGGTGGTGGAGAGTCTGAGCTACTGCTGGTGGCTAAGCAATGGCTGCTGTTTGTCAGCCCTGAATGATGATGTTTCTTTTACTTTGTGTTTGATCAGGTTTAAAATAGAATACAAGCATAGAAGAGGCTTAGCTTTGTCAGTTCTGCTCCTTTTTTGAGTCTTCCAAGGCTACTTTACCAGATGGAAGACCCCCTCCCCCACCTCAGCTTCTCAGACCACGTTACTGCCAAGCTGTCCAAATGTCACAGCATCTTCTCCAAATGGCAGGAGAAGACTATGGCCATAGTCTCACCTGATACATCATGAACCTATGTAACAGATTTCTATTTTGTAATTATCACAGAAAAGGGAGTTATGTGCCGAATACCTGATGGCATCAGGGCCAAAAGTTTGTATTTTGTTTGCTTTCGTTTTTCCTGTTATCAAGCAAGCTTTGATACTTCTAGAGTCAGAGTCAGCAGGCTACATTGAAGGTGAGGGGAAATTGTACCATGCCATAAACTAGACGGATCCAGCTGAAAACTGGGAATAATATTAAATGGGAACTTGTATTGCACAAAGTAATTTAAAGTTTGATCCATTCATTCCTAATACTGTTATCATAAAAGCAGGGAGTGTCATTTTCTCCTGTCTGTTTCCTTTGAGGGCCATTCCATTCAGATTTCTGGGTCACAGATGCAATTAAGGGTGCCAACTTTTTCATGTACACTAAGCAACTGAAGAGTCATAATTGATCAAAATGGGTTTTAATTGTTCATTTGAATAAAAACACATTTGCAGTTCTACACTATATCTATTGGCACTAAACTAATTGACAAAAGCATGAATCAACAGTGATTATTACTAGCTGAAGCACAATTCTCTGAGCTATTATTGTCAAGAAACACATTTTCCTGGAAGCTGCCAAAAAATACCATTCCCATTCTTAGTCTAGCATCTTAGACATTCAGGTAAAAAAGGTCCCACTGTGGTTCCAGAGGATGGTAAGTGGACAATTAGTATAGCCTGGACAACCCTTACTCTCTCATCCCAGATTCATTGGCATTAATGTGCCCAGCTCTGTGTACCAAGTTCTATACAGATACTGCTTTTGACTGTACATCATTACTTCCCCACCCATATGTCATTTATTGCTTTGAAATATCTTCAGCTTGGTGCCCAGAAGTAAAATCACAGAGGTTTATATTAGTGCTCCATTCCTAGCATGCATTCTCTCTCGCTCTCGCTCTCACACACGCACCTGTTTGACTTGAAACTTCAGCTTTGTAGTTTTTTCATATAATGAATTCCACCAACTAACCAATGGTATACTTTAGTGTAATTGTCAGGACTGATATGAATTCTAATTTGGAATAAGTCTGCAGAATTGTAGTAATTTTATCATCATTCACATTATATACATAAAGTGCTATAAGGCAGTGGTTCTCATCCAGCGGTCTGGGGCCCCCGGGGTGGCCTTGAGCAGGTTTCATGGGGTCCTCCAAGTATGGCCAGCATTAGACTTCTTGGAGCCCATGGCAGAAAGCCCCACTGCATGGGGCTGAAGCCTGGAGCTCTGACCCTCGCACCCAGAGCTGCAGCTGAAGCCTGAGCAATTTAGCTTCACAGGGGCCACTATAACATGGGGCCCCAGGCAATTGTCATGCTTGTTACCCCCTAACTCTGGCCCTGGATTTTATATGCAGAAAATCAGTTGTTGTGGCACAGGTGGGCCATGGAGGTTTTATAGCAGGGAAGGGGGGGGGGGGGCTCAGAAAGAAAAGAGTTGAGAACCCTTGCTATAAGGCACTTGAAGAGTTAACATTGAATGTCTCACTACACCTGGCAATAGTGCTGACTGTCACTTCAAAGTTATCAATTTCAAGGTGTCTACCCTGTGTAATAATTGCATATATATCTCTCTCCTTCCTGTGCAACAACGTGACACATAACTATTCATTACATTTCCTCATAAAGAATCATCTTGCCTTCATCACATAAGCTTTCAGCCTCTTATGACAGTTCAGATCTTAACAAGAGAATGAAATGACACTGCCAAATGATTAATTCAAAGATGAACTCAGAGGAGTTTAGGGACTTAAATAGAAAATCAACTTATCAACAGGTTCTGATCTTGTTTTGCTCGCCTATCTCAGAGGTTCCCATCAGTTAGACATCCAGCCATAGTATAGTTCTTATACAACAGGAAACTTGGGAGCACGGGAGAGAATATTGCAACATCGGGAAACATAAAGGACTCTCCTTTAAACTGGTTGAGTAAGACTCCCATAGTGCTCCCAGTTGCTCAATATTATACCATAGAGGGGAAATTTATTCCTGACCTCAGACCATTATCAACTATGGCACGAAGCATGAGAAATGAGGACCATTAGAACACTCAGAAAGACCTGTGAGCACTGGAGAGCACCAGTGGAACATGTGGGCAGGCCATTAATTAGCTGTAACAATGCATATTTTGGTTGGTACTGGATGGTTTACACAATGTTATTATTGTGTCTCTGAGGGCACAGGTGTCCATCTGTGAAATAGATTATGGTAGGGAGAACGTACATGTCAATCTCATCTCTTTCTTTTGATGTGAAGCCAATAAACCATTCACTGTCGATGGTGTGAGGAATTTTACAGCAGCAGAGGTCACGTGGTTCATGTCTGTTTCCTAACCTTAGGAAATTCAGAGGAGAATCTAGTGGCTCTCTAGGGCTGAATGTCTTTGCCATATTGATCAGTTCAGCAGCAGATGAAATGGTAAAGCACCCATAATTAAATAATCACACTTACTGAAGGCTTCCAGGTATTAATGAATTACAGAGGTTTAACAATAACAGTGTTTTGACAGGTGCTTTCAACAATCTTTTTCTGACAATCCAGCGTTGTTACACGTAGAAAGGGCAATATTAACCATGGCTGTACTCGATTAAAGTGACTTATTCCAGACACGCAGTATTCATACCCTTGGTGATAATTACCATAATCTCAAGAGGTGTTGGGGGTAGGGAGACTTTCTATTGCTGCTGGCTTAACAGCTTTAGTCACACTATACAGTACTGTGGCATTTTCAGAAATTTACCCATAACTAATCATTTGTGTTTAGGGTGATTCACAGCCTTAGCTTCTTCATTCTTTATGGGGAATTCCTGCATCATGAGTCTTCTCAAAATCCAATAGGACTGGCATTTGAAGCAGGCTGTCATTAACATCAAGCTGAAATTGCTTTTCTTGTGTGAGTGAATGATAAGAGCTTTATGAAGAAGAACAATGGATGCTACTCTGAGCAGATTATCCAAGCCTTGGAGAACATCGCATGAATTTAATTAAAGTGATACTGTCAAGTAGAAAACCATGGATCAAATCCTTAGCTAATGTAAATTAGCACAGCTCCATTGACTTCACTGGAATCAATAGAGCTAGGCCAATTTACAGCAGCTGAGGATCTGACCACATATCACTAGAAAAGATTAACATCCATGTTACTGCTAACACTTCAGATGATTAAAACAAATAATTTTAAGCATTTCAGTAACTTTTCACCAGTTTTGCTGTTGATGTATTGTTTGCATTGCACTCATCTGGCACAATGGGGCTGGACACATCAGGTCTTTGTTTACAGTCAGATTATCTTTGATCATCCTGGAATAACTCAATGCTGTTATAAAAACTGAGTTTTACTTAAATTAAAGAAAGCCACAAAACATTTTCTTAAATGTTTGGGCCTAAACTAAACTGAGGGTGGCATCCCCTTTGTGTTCAAGTCTGTTTTGTGTTCTTTAAAGCAAATGGAGCAGATACTCAAGAAGCAACAGCACTGCTTGCTTTAAGTGTGCATCTCCAGCATTAAATCTCAGCAAATTCTCCCAGCCCCTCTATAGCCACAGCAAACCCCTAAAACTGCTGTGGTTCTGCTACACATGGGTATGAAGAGCAGAAACTGCACAGTGGAAATCTGTAGTCCCCTACATACCACAAAGACAACCTCCACATTGACTGTCTTTATGGCTACATCTACCCTTGTGCACTTACCTGGGGTACTTAGACATATACTGCTGCAGGTGTACCTGTACTCATGTCAACTGTCTACATATGGTGTGCTGAGCACAGGTATACACTATGCACAAGCATTTACCTATATTCACACTACCCATTTTCAGTATGCAGTGGCAGCGCTAGTATTTCAGGTTTAGAATCCCAGAGTCCTGTGTGTCACAGAAGACACTCTGGGAACCGCCTTGTTGCGTGTTGCTGATACAGTGCACCGCCTTCACATATTTGGCGACAGCAGCTTGCTGTTCTTTCTCCTTTCTGCCAAACTGCATTAAAGAAATGGTGCAAGTCCATGATGATGTGGTTCCGCTCCTGCTCCTGCTTGCAGGACAAATGTTCATGTGGTGCAGTACCAGAGACTGGAATGGCACCAGAAGTATTTCAGATGCTCAAAGACAGCAGACCAACAGGACAAACAAAAATTCACTGGGATTCCAGGGAACAGATGTGTTGAATGCTGGGATCACAATGGTATGCTCATGGCTGGACCCCACATCTGGTTATGGAGAAGTGACATGGTGTGGTGGGACCACATTGTCTTGGAAACTTGAGGTGATGACCAGTGGCTTCAGAATGAGGAAGCTGACCTTCATGGAGTTGTGTGAGCAGCTTGCACCAAACCTCTGCATCAGACCACTTATTTTTTTTGCAGATCCATACCAGCACAGAAGTGGTGGCTATTTGTCTATTTGCCAACCAGTTCAGGGTTGGGAAGTCAACTGTTGGGATGGTGGTTGTATACCTTTGCCACAGTAGCAGTACTGTAATGGGTGGTTGCCATAAGCAAAAAATCTCTGAAATGACAGAGGGATTTCAGAGGGTGGGGTTGCCAAACTGTGCAGGGGCTACTGATGGATCCCAATACTTTGGTCACCGAAATGGACAAGTTGGTATATGAACTGAAAAGGTTAGTATTCACTCATTCTACAAGGCTTAGTGGACCAAAGAGGGTCGGCTCCTGAACACCAACACTGGACATATGAGAAAGGTTCATGACGCTAGAGTGCGGAGATTGTACTGCCAGGGGGAAGAAGGGACTTTATTCCCCACAGAAATGATGTGATTTTATGTAATGCATCTGTACTGACATATTTCAGGGGACCTCACCTACCCACTCCTAATGTGGCCCATGAAGTCATACCCCCAACATCACCAAAGCCAAGAAAAGGGAATTCAGCTACTGCCTGAATAGCTGCAGAATGATGGGGGAGTGTGCCTTTGCTATCTGAAAGCTCATTGGCTATGCCTGCAGACCCCTGTGGATACCAGTGTAGCTGACACGGTTCACATTGTGGTGTGTAGTGCCTTGCACAACATACGTGAGACTAATGGGGAATACTTCCAGAGTGAGTGGACATAGGACAGATCTGGTTTTCAGAGCCTGTTCAGGCAGCCAGATCCCACCCAAATGTGCACTGCTTTTAGTTCCTGGCAGGCAAGGGACATTCAGGAAGCTATTTGCTCGCACATTGTGGATCAGCATGGAGCAGAAGGTGAACTGGGATTATACTGAGGGACACTATTGTGACAGTAGGGTGCTGTTGAAAAAGCTCAATAAAGCATTGCTACATACTTGTGTTGCAACTTATCTCAGTGGCTCTCAATCCCCAGAAGCTGACACTAATGTACTAACCGAAAGCAGAGTATCGAGCGTGGGCCCTCAGTGTTAACATCTTTGGCTGTGGTTTTGTGCTGCGGAGAGTGTATATGCACTTTAATGCCATCATTGAGCACTGGTTTAGGTATATGTAAACAGCTCTGCTTGGGGTTGCTTTATGGAGATCACTTAGGCACTATTGACGAAATTTAAAACCAGTACTGTAAGGTTTTGGGAAGAACTTCACATGTTCCTTCTTCACAATTATCTGACTTTGTTCACAGCACTTACTTGCTGTACATGAGTATTCCCATGGTTGCAAGTGGTGACTCTTTGATGGGGAAAGAGGGGTCTTAAATGCACTGTTCAGTGTCAGCAATCTTCACTGTTAATTTACACTTGTTTCCCTTGTCTGTATTGTCACTTAAGTCCTTAACAGAGCCATAAAGACGTTTCAGGTAACTTCTCTTCTGTTTTCTATTCTGGTCCTTCAGACAGCAACTGTTGTTTCACAACTTAGTTCACTGTTTATTTAAAAAAACAGAACAGGATTCATTACATTAGGAAATTCATGGCTGGAAAGGAAGGGGGTGTGGGAAGGACAGATTTCATTGGATTTCTTTGGCCCCATATGGTACAGAAATCACAGTCATGTGCTGTACTCCTTCTGACCCATCCCAAACATGCAGGAAATATCACATTGATCATACTCTGAAAGCAAGGTGCACACACAAGTGAAATGAACTGTAACTTCAGACATGTATTACTGGCACAAGAGGGGATATTTCCAGGGAGCATGTGTGTGGGGCGGGGTGTATGGTAACTTACAAGCCTTTTATTCCCATTCCTGTCATGGCTCCAGTTCCTCCTCGAGGAGGCTTCCTCAACCAGGTCCACTGGGTAGAGGTCCAGAATCATGTGCTACTCTTCCTCTGGGTCTCCCAGGGTTTCCTCGAGGTCCTCACTGCCTCCTCATCTTGCCCCTCATCGCATTGCATCATACGATGAGGCCGGCAAGGTTGATGAGGAGTCATGAATCACTTCAGGACCTGTATTCGCAGCCCTGGTGAGCACCCAGTCCAGATCATTATAGCATGTGCAAGTGCTAGGTCCGCTCCTGGAATGATTGTTGGAGTCCTTCATTCTCTGGTGCAAAACGCTAAGGTACATCATACACTCCTAGCACTGGGATAGAGTCCGGTGAATGCCAGCCTCGTTCAGCCACCATGAAATCTCCCAGAACAGGTGAATGTTCTTGCTGTTCTAGGCAAAGTCGTGGAGGATGGTGTACTCTGACCACACAATGATCAGACCCCAGGTGGGCTCCAGAGACCAGGTGGCAGCTCTTGAAAGTTGATCTGTGATCGCCTGTGCTGATCAATAGTGTTCACAGGAGAATTGATGTTAAGTGCTCAGCATAGGTCACTATTACCTCTGGCAGGTGAGCATCAGGGACTTTACCACCAGCAAAGGCATCAGTGCATTGTAGGAATAGCCCTGAAGAGTTACTGATGCCTGGGAGCTGGTACACACCGCTTGCCCCATCCATGCTGCACTGTAGAATGGGTATGAGGCCATGCCACAGCAGAGGTTTGCACATTCCCACATCCTTCATGTGTGCTAACTTTCATGCTGTGCACTCTCCTTCAGGACCATGCTTCAGGTCTTCAGATGTAGACAAAGGGTGGTTGTGGTACAACACCACACATGTAAGCGCATACAGTCGCAAGTGTAGACGTAACTTATGGGAGCATGAAATGGATTTTGAGGGGCGATCAGGGGAGTAGCAGGGCATTGCCAGCCTATTTACAAACTGCATTAATCCACTCGCCAAACATACCACATGGGCAGAGGTCACAGAAGGTCACCACTGTTTGCCTACAGTAATGGCTGCTGTCCATCTGTGCAGGGGCTCCCCAATCCAGGTTACAGGAAGGCTTTTGTACCACTCAATAGACAGTACATTATAACACCAGCTCTCATATTCTCTCTCTCACAGCTTTCTGGTCACTTAAGCCTGAAGTAAAACAAAGTTCCACTGAGCTGCAGCCTGCTGTGTCAGGTGATGTTTCAGTCACTTGTTTTCTTGGTACAGCTCAAACAGGATTTCTCTAGCTCTGACAGATTGTGGCTAAAACGTCCACACAGCTTGTCCTTCAGAAGTCCCCAGATGTCTCAGCTGACATTTCCCTGGCATATACTTCATGGAAAAAATGTAAAAAAGCTGTCACTGATCTGCTTTAAATTTTCCTTGTTACTGTGCTGCCATAATAGCATCAATCAATATTTAGGAAGATTGTCACTAGCTCCAAATTTCTCTTTGATTGCCAAGACTTGTAGATTTGATTCTTAGGGATCTTTCCTGTTTTTGTCCACAGCATTTTGCATAGTTGCTCTCTTCCTTTCATAAGTCATGACACTTTTCTTACTTCTAGACCCTTAAAGGTACACACATTGTACCTTTGCATTCATGACATTAGATAGAGCCACATATCGATAAACACTTTTCAAGCATTCACCTCTGGTTTACATTTTCTCCAAAGTGATCTGATCACCTCTGCTGTTCATTTTATTAACTGTTTGTAATTCAACCCTGAGCAGTGGGCCAGTCTATGCCAGAGGTGGGCAAACTATGGCCCATGGGCCACATCCAGCCCACAGGCCCTCCTGCTTGGCTCCTAAGCAACTGGCCTGGGAGGCTCGCCCCGGTCCCTTCCCCTCAGCCTCAGCTCACTGTGCCGCTGGCACAATGCTCTGGGCAGTGGGACTGTGAGCTCCTGGGGCAGTGCAGCTGCAAAGCCCGGCCTGCCCCAGTGCTCTGTGCAGTGTGGTGGTGTGGCTGCTCCAACCCAGTGGCATGGCTGTAGTGCCGTCAGCCACCAGTGCTCCAGGCAGCACGGCAAGGAGGTAGGGGAGGTTGATAGACAGCAGGGGAGTTCAGGGTGGTGGTTAGGGGGCGGGGGTGTGGATAGGGGTTGGGTCAGTCAGAGGGCAGGGAACAGGGGTTGAATGGGGGCAGGGGTTTCAGGAGGGCAGTCAGGAAGGAGAGGATGGGTTGGATGGGGTGGCAGGGGGCAGTCAGAGTGGGGATTCTGGGGGCTGTCAGGGAACAGGGAGTGGGGAGGTGAATGGGGCAAGGGTCCCAGGGGGCCGTCATGGAATGGGGGGGTTGGATGGGGCAGGAGTCCTGGGGGGCTGTCAGGGGGCAAGAAGCAGGGAGGGGGTCAGATAGGGAGTAGGGGCTGGGCCACACCTCCCCTAATCAGCCCTCCATACAATTTCCAAAACCTGATGTGGCCCTCAGGCCAAAAAGTTTGCCCGCCCCTTGTCAATGCACTACTTAAGTCTGAAAATAGGGCTTAGTGGGATTTATAAGTTGCATTTATAATCCATTGGCCACTGTGTGTCCTCATCTATGCCTGATCCACAGAGGATGCAAGTCTGTGACTTCTGTGATGGCCACCATCTTGACTGACACACCAGGGAATGAACTGGGTAAATCCCAGAGCTAAAAGCACGAGTCTTTACAGCATCAGCTAAGAGCCTGGCTATCAAGGTGAGAGCTGTAATGGACCCATATCCATATCCATATCCATACCCATACCCATAAAGGGGTTCCTTAACACACGTCGACTAGTGAGTTACAGGATGGCTTTGTACTGGCTTTCTGCACTGGGGTTTATATTATTTCCACAAAGGTGTATTTTAGGATCTCTTTATTCATTCCTACTGATTCCACAGGGTCAGTTCTTGAAAAGGCCCTTTCAGCCCTCCATTTTTCTGAAGGTAGATAAAAGGCATTCTATGAAATTTACTGTGTGGGAGTCATTTGAATGAGACCTTATGAACCAAGATCCCAACTGCCTCTGTGCCCATTAGAGTTCCTTTGGCACTTTTGATAGAAGTAGGGGTTTGCCCTAGTGTCTTTGGCCAAACATTTTGCTGCCTCTTGTGCAGTGCAGTGCCCCATATACTGGTTGGAGTGTCACCTTTTTAGGGACGGGACAATCTTTTTTTCTGTATTTGTACAGCACCTATCACAATGAGGTCCTGCTCAGTGACGGACTCTGAGACAAATAAGTAACAATGGTTGGTTGATACCCTCCACCCCAGAGGTGTTACATTTCTATGCCGCTTTACATGTATAGCTGAAACCTTCATTTGAGATAATTTAGAATTAAATAAATATGCTAGTAAACTAAGATTTTATTTATAGCACAAATGGTGTGGAGGGGGGGACAGCATTTCGGCATCGAGATAGGGGTGGTAGTCTTAGCTATTTCCTGTTTTCTTTGGAAGTTTTAATTCTCTCAGATACTTTTGGTCTCTGTTTCACTCATTTAACTTTAGTCTGTGTATAATATCTCCTAACATGATCAACAGCAAATCCTTTGTGTTACTGTTAATCAGGCTGCTGTAGGGCCCCCCCCACCTCAAGAAGCTGGTGAGATTATCAATCATCATTTTTTTTAAGTCTGCCTTGAGGAGTGTCACTTCTTCTATTAGCATTTTGATTTCAAGATGAACTGTGGGCATGGCAAGCTCCCGGGATGGTTCTTAATAGCAGTATTTAGAAGCAATGTGAGAGTATGGAATATCTGATAGAGCATAATTATTCAGAAAGATTTTGGTGATCTTCTTGTGCTCAAAGAGGGATAAACATAAGGTTACTTATACTGCACACTCTTATACTCATGAACTTTACTCACATGAGTACGCTGAGCCTTTCATAAAAAATACCTCAGCCATCACAGGAGCGCCATTCCAGTCTAGGTCAGCAAGCAACCATACCTTTGCTGTGGTGATCCCTAGGATGTAAAAATCTTGTCTCCTTCACAGCCTCAAATTATCCCTCCTCACCTTTCAGCAGCAGCACCTGAGAACCATTCTTTTGCAAAGCTGCTTTTTATTATGACCCTTGTCAGTTCTCATATGCAGTAACTGTTCCCCTGTGTCATCCCTACATGCAGCACAACTTCTCTGCATCTCCTACAGGGTTCGAGTTAATGATATGCCTAAGGCTCCAATTCTGCAAACACTTATTCACATGCTTAACTTTACACACCTGAATCCACTGGATCAAGTATGAACTGAAGCATGTGTAGAAGTGTTCCCAGAATCAGGCACAAAGTGAGCGGATCGACTCTGAGTGCTTGGTGACCTTCAGAGAAGTTTGTAAAATAAGAAATCCATATCCCTGCTTAACCCATGAATTAGGAGCCTCTGAAGGTGTGTGAACAACTTTTTTTTTATTTTAGACCTTTTGATATCTAAATTTTATAAAGTTTTCAAGGTAGGAGAATACAGGTGTGTGAGTGTTGAAGGTGTTTGGGAAGCAGATCCAAAAATAGATTTATCACAAAGCAAAGTCGGACTATGGCTATAGTAATATAATATCAGGAAAATTTTCACAGTAATCAACCAGTCCATCTATTTTAATGTTGCATAGAAATATTTGGACCCATGTAAAATTATCAAAAGCAAACCACAGAGATGGTGCTATGTGCCAGGTCTACCAAGAGGCACACACTATGTATACATGAATATTTTCTTATAAATATCTTTAAAGTGCCTAGCACACTGCTGCAAGTAAATTATTAAAAGTTAATAAATAATGTCTGTTTACAGATCTGTTTGCAGAAAACTAAAGTTTCTGATAAGATGAGGTTTTTTAAAAAGTCTATTCCATTAAAAGTTTTGTAGATAGGATATCACAGATTTGAAACTCTCCCTTGATGAGTTAAAACTAAGCATTATTTGCCTGGAAGTCAAATATGAAAAGATTTCTGCAGGTATAAAAGAATATATTTGAAAAGTGTGTAAAATGGTCATACCTTTCTGAATAATTTGGAGTCTGGAATCTGATCCTAATGAACACATGGGGAATTTTACCATTGATTTCTATAGGGACAGGACCACATCATTTGAATCTCAATATACAGCAAATAATGATTTAGAGTCTGAGGCAAAGCCCATTTAAATCAATAGGAATCATTCCAGCCTCAGCTTACTTGGAAATCATTGTTAATCTACCCTGTTCAGATGTTCATTCCTAATAACCTTATAACTTTGATTCTTTAATCTTTGTCTTGTCTGTGTCATTTGATAAAAGTGAAGATACAAATTTTAGACTTGATTTCCTAAAGTTAGGCACTTCATTCAATATTTAATCACCTAAATGAGAGGCCTGATTTACATAAGTCCTGAGCCTTTGCAACCCCATCAACTTCAGCAGGAGTTGTTGACACCTTTTGAAAATCAGGCTTCTAGTGTTACGTGTATACATATGGGTTTAGGGGCCTACATTTGAAAATTTTGGTGTGTGGTGAGTGCACAGTAGCCCTGGTCCTGCAGTCTTTAGTCACATGAGTAAAGTCTCATTAAAGTCAATGGGACTTCACATGCAAGTAAGAGCTGCAGGCTACAGTTGTTCTATTAAATGTGTACTTAATAAAACAGGTGAACATAAAAAGGAGATATCTGGATGTCAGATTATTCTTCAAGTTTGTGGAAATAACAATTTCCACAGAGCCTGCTTAATTTTTAAACATGGACACACTCCTATTTTTAAATTGTTTCCCTCCTTCCCAGGCACAAGTGTTTGAGCAGCTGCATGTAGTAGCACTGCTTGTCTATGTTAGTCAATGAGAGCAACTATTGGTAAATATGCCAAAATGTCATTTGTTTCATAGTGCTAGTTCAAACATTTGGATACATCTGCCCCATTGTCTTGTAGCAAAGAGAGCATTATCTGGAGCAATTATAGTGCCGTCATTCTTCACTATCTGCCAAAGTGCAGAGACTGACAAACTGTATGGTACAGCCATGCAGTCTGTTCCTTGCAGTACAAACCAGGCCTGGTGCTTCATGGAAGAAAAGAATGTTAACACACAGTGTCAATTATGGTGCTATTAAGACACTTTGGGTTCATCTACACCCGGATTGGCAGGTAGCGATCGATCTATTGGGGATCGATTTATCGCGTGTAGTGTAGACACGATAAATCTATCCTTGATTACGCTCCCATCAATTGCTGAACTCCAGCTCGGTGAGAGATGGAAGCAAAGTCAACGAGGGAGCCGCAGCAATCGACCCCGCGCCGCAAGGACACAAAGTAAGTGATTCTAAATCAATCTAAGATATGTGGACTTTAGCTACGCTATTCTTGTAGCTGGAGTTGTGTATCTTAGATCGATCTCCCCTGCCCCCGCCCAGTGTAGACCAGGCCTTTCACAGAAGTCTCTGAATTAGTCTGCTCAATTGCTACAAATTCTGAATAACTCTGAGAATTTAATCCATGTATAATTTATTCCCATTCTTTTCCCTTAGCTAGCTTTGTGATTTTCTTTAATGTTTAATTTTTCTCCATTGTACTCTTCCAGACTTCCTTGTCTTAATTACACTCTTCATAATGCTCCACTATAGAGGAGTAATTATTTCTAATCTTTGCCCTTATTTCCACTAAGTAAAAATCTGGGGGCGGGGGGAAGGAGTAATGATTTTCTTGAAGTTTCTGTATACATTCAGATCTGACACAGTCAAAGTAAAATGGCTCCAAGGTCAACTCAGATAAGGAAGACACATGAAACAGCTCTGTTAATTTGTATTATTAGCCTAAATGTAAAAAAGTAAAAAATTAAAATTCACACAAGGCTGAAACCCTATCTTTTTTGCTTTCCCTACTTCTGGGACTAGGTGTTGTAGAAAATATGGGGCCAAATTCTGTTCTCATTCACACCAGCCAAATCTCGTTGAATTCAATGAGAGCAAAGTTTGCGTTATAATATATAACATAACCCTGTCTGAAGATCCTGAAAGAACATGGCTCAATGGTGAATTCAGGTGTGTGTGTGCTTTTAAAACTATTTATTGAAATTGCAGTAAAATACAACATTTAAAGAGGATGTGGTGTTGTCATTTCTACAAAACATGGTACTACTGGCAGAGCATAAAGACAGAACAGGTATTTAATGAGCCATATAAATACATGAAATAGCTCTGAAGGTAACACATGAACAAGGAAAGCATACTACTACTACTATGGAACCACCAGTCAGAACTAGAACCACCTGAAACTTCTAACAAAGCAGCAGAATTCATGTAGACATGGGAGGGTTGGAATACATTAAGAACTTACTCTTTTATTCTAGAAAGCAACAGGTTACCACTGTCCTCTTCGTACATGCACAGAATTCCTATCACTGTTAATAGTAGTAATGCGCATGTATTAAGGGACACATTAACCCTACACTTTGAAAAGTTACTTGGGATTTAGTTTAACAATACAAGTTTCTTATCTAAATCTCATGGAAAGACTCAGAGTAGGACACTCTCTCTCTCTCTCTCTCTCTCTCTCTCTCTCTCGTGGTTGTGTGTGTGTGTGTTCTCGCACCATCACTTGTCTTTCATTTCTTCTGAATCATATTGTTAGATTATTCGAGTATTTCATGACTGCCAATCTCTAAAGGGGAATTTAGTGACAAGTGAAAAGTGAGGGGTTGTTGCATGTGCCTTAATAATGGAGTGGAGAAATGGAACAGATATGTCTGAGACAGAGAGAATTCATCCATTTTCAGCATCTTGAAACTATTTCTAGATTGTTGGGATCCCCTCCGAGACCTCTTTCCACCTGGCTTTCCATGAACTCATTTCAACTGCAGACTTCGTCACTCAGCTGTCTTTAACTGGTATTCAGTAATGCTGTGCTGAGTTGAGGCAGGGCTCATCACAGATCCAAAATTATATAGCAAACCTCTCCCTTCATATACATTTACACATTACATTGCATTTACACTGCATCACAGGTTTTGGCTTTGGCTTGGTTCCTTTGCATGAACCAATCCCTGTACAGCACGCTCTGTCCACGCACTGACCATGTCCAACGTAGCCATTACCTCATCTTTACATTCCCGACTTACCTTATCCATTGTTATCTTGTCCATTGTAAATGGTTCCTGGAGGTTCCCCCTTATATTAGCTAGTACAGACTGTCTGTTTCCAGCCTGCTGATCCATTTATCTCCCAAGAAATAAGACCTCACCCATGTCCAGTTACTCATGTCAAGCCAGGCCTACACAGATTAGTTCATTCTTGTGAAGACTACATTCCCTACTTCAATACTGCTGTCTAAGAGTGGTAGGTAGAAGGTTACAAAATTTAGACATGTAAAATAATCTTGTACACCTACACTTTTCCATTCATAAATGGAAATCTTTACTCAGTCTTGTCAGTCCCATCTCTTTCCCTCAGCTCTGACCTCATTTTCAGCTTACAACTCCACCACGCCCCTGACACTGCAGCATGGAGAGGGAAGCAGTTTGTCTATGGAACTCCCTGATTTCATATACTGTGTACATTGGCAAATCCCCCTGCAGCTGGCAGAACCTAAAATTCTGAAAATGCATACAGTGGCTGTATAATTGGTATATGTGAAAGTGCTCTTCCATTGTAACACTCAGTTCCCACTTCTCCAGCCATGGAGGTTTTGAGCTATTCCTGTCTATTGTACCAAATCATAGATTAGTAGTAGATATGTGTCAGCCTGTAATTTGTTTCACAATGTGAGTTCTGAATGCTTCTGTTCTAGTCTCTTTCAGCAAAGCTAGTCCATTATTTGGTACAATCTCAGCCCTGTGTCTCCGCTGCAGGCTTTCCCACACATCTCCCTAGCAGACACTCACATCGCTTACTCGCTGATGACATCAATCAGGGATTCTTGAATTCCATTTTCATGCAGTTACAAGGCAAGGAGCCACATTCAAGTAAGTTATTTTACACAGGGCAGGGCCTGAGCCTGTGAAGTACTGAGATGCAATAAGAGCCCTACACTTCAGTAGGAGCTGAGTTCTCAACACCTCTCAGCACATGCTCAGTGCCTAACAGGATTGAGTCCATGGTTAAATCACTTGCTGAAGGTCACTGAGTGACTCAACAGCAGAGCCAAGAATTTGACCCAGCACCCTGAATCTCAGTCCTCTGTCAACCATGAACACAAAACCATGATTTGTTTACATGGATGTTAACAGAGGCTGTATCTGCCATGTGATTAGAGCCCTTTCATTCACTTCCCCTATTTAAGTTTTGTGTTTCCCTAGAAACACTAAGGGGAAAATTATCACCCCTCCCCATATCTGTGAATAGTGAAGAACTTCTGCCCATGTGTCTTCCACCTCCTGCATAGGAGGAGGGCTCAGCGTACCAGTAGTCCTCTCCACCCTTCTGCTAGACTCTGTGGAAAGTGCTCTTTTGGCCATACAAGGGGACAGAGAGGCGCCGACATACAGCTGAGTTTATAATGATCCTTTCCTTATCTTTTCCACAGAGACCCCGCAGTGAGGATCTCTCTTCAAGAAAGGGTCAACCGAGCAACCATGACCAAGGTACTGTCCTGATTTAGGGCCAACTCCTATCTCAAAGGCCAAAACAAGGGAGGGCAAAATCCATAAACTTTCTGTTGCATGAGCCACTTCAGGGGGAAGTCCAATAAATTGGTTTAAAATCACACCATTAGTTTTAGCAGTGCAACTCTGCATGTAAGCAAATCCTAGAATGATGGCAAAATAGAAAGGAACCTCTAGAATCCAGTTGTGTTATTCTGTAATTTGCCATAGGGGATGCAGATGGGGAACATGAGACCTTCCTCCCCAACAAAGGCTAAATACAGAGTGGGAGGTAGGAATTAGAAGATACTGGCTGATCTGTTGTACCCCCTTCTGCACCCAATAAAACCATACTTTCCCAAGGTCGAGGTGCCATTACACACACACTGATTTTTAAATGCAGAGAAATCTTGCCATGTGTTACTGAAAGGACTGATGAGCCAAAATCCAAAACCAAAAGGCAGACCAAATTCCACAGACAGTCCTCCTCCCACACTTGCAAGGAAGCCAAAATAGCTCACTCTGTACACCACTGTTTCATAGGAAGCAGACATACTGCAACATATCCATGGCTGACTCTGGGCTTGTCTACATCAGAAAGTTGCAGCGCTGGTGAGGGAGTTACAGCGCTGCAACTTTGAAGGTGTACACATCTGCAGGGCATCACCAGCGCTGCAACTCCCTGTTTGCAGCGCTGGCCGTACTCCTGTTTTGTCTCGGGTGTAGAGGATCCAGCGCTGGTGATCCAGCGCTGGTAATCCAATGTAAACACTTACCAGCGCTTTTCTTGACCTCCGTGGAAGGAGGAAGCCTCTGGTAATCAAGCTGATCTCCTTTCCCGGTTTGCTCTCTCGTTCCCGGAACCCCGAGCAAGCAGGTAAGGAGAACCGCTTGCTCGGCGGTTCGGGGAACGAGAGAGCAAACCGGGAAAGGAGACCAGCTTTGCCGCGGTTTGCTCTCTCGTTCCCGGAGCCACCCTGCAAACCGCAGGGAAGGAGAACCGCTTGCTCGGCGGTTCGGGGAACGAGAGAGCAAACCGGGAAAGGAGACCAGCTTCGCCGCGGTTTGCTCTCGCGTTCCCGGAGCCACCCTGCAAACCGCAGGGAAGGAGACCTGCTTGCTCGGGGTTCCGGGACCGAGAGAGCAAACCGGGAAAGGAGACCAGCTTCGCCGCGGTTTGCTCTCTCGTTCCCGGAACCCCGAGCAAGCAGGTCTCCTTCCCTGCGGTTTGCAGGGTGGCTCCGGGAACGCGAGAGCAAACCGCGGCGAAGCTGGTCTCCTTTCCCGGTTTGCTCTCTCGTTCCCGGAACCCCGAGCAAGCAGGTCTCCTTCCCTGCGGTTTGCAGGGTGGCTCCGGGAACGCGAGAGCAAACCGCGGCGAAGCTGGTCTCCTTCCCCGGTTTGCTCTCGCGTTCCCGGAACCCCCCTTGAAGCCGCCCAACAGCGCTGCAGTGTGGCCACATCTAACACCACTTGCAGCGCTGGTTGCTGTAAGTGTGGCCACTCTGCAGCGCTGGCCCTATACAGCTGTACTAATACAGCTGTAACAACCAGCGCTGCAAAATTTTAGATGTAGACATGGCCTCTGTTTCCTGCATGGCAGCCCACTCTAGCTAGTTTGAGAACCGATTGCTGAGGATTGTATCAGGAGTCTCTCCATGGCAATGCAGACTGCTTCTGCTCAGCCATCTGTCTAAACTATTGCCTTTTACATTTCACTGTGGTTCTTGTCCTTGCATTCTGGTAAGTTGCATACATGTTCCCATCACCAGATATCTCAATGACATACTTGGTGGTTTTCAGAAAGCTTTCTTGAAACCAAAGAATTTTTTCATATATCATTGTAGCAATAAAAAATATTGTTGGGTGTTTTTTTAACATCAACTAAATCCTGGCAATGTTGTTTTAGAATAATTGTGATAAAAAAAGACAAGCTTATTGACATGTGCTCTAATTTTTTTGTAATCACCATTCAAGCTGCTAATTCTAATAATGGATTCTAGAGGGAGGTACAGAATAACAAACAATGATAATAATTAATAATTCACTTGCATTTCTATTGCATCTTTCAGGTCAAAGGATCCAAGAGTGCGTTACAAGCTATATATGAGAACAATTGAAATGCAGCCACCTCTGGGGAATGGGGCAATATGTAGCAGTTGTTTACAGTTAACAGCAATACACTACAACAGGGGTAGGCAACCTATGACACACATCCTGAAGGCAGCACGCGAGCTGATTTTCAGTGGCACTCACCAGGGCCGGCTCCAGGCCACAGCGTGGCAAGCGCGTACTTGGGGCGGCACACCGCGGGGGGCGCTCTGCTGGTTGCTGGGAGGGCGGCAGGCAGCTCTGGTAGACCTGCCACAGGCGTGGCTGCAGACAGTCCACTGGTTCTGCGGCTCCGGTGGACCTCCCGCAGACATGCCTGCGGCAGCTCCACTGGAGCCATGGGACCATCGGACCCTCCACAGAAATGCCTGCGGCAGGTCCACCGGAGCCGCGGGACCAGCTGACCGTCTGCAGAAATGCCTGCTGGAGGTCCACTGCAGCCACGGGACCGGCAAGCGGCAAAGCACCCCCCGTGGAGTGCCGCCATGCTTGGGCTGGCGAAATTGCTAGAGCCGGCCCTGGCACTCACACTGTCTGGGTCCTGGCCACCTGTCCGGAGGGCTTTGCATTTTAATTTAATTTTAAAATAAGCTTCTTAAACATTTTTAAATCCTTATTTACTTTGCATACAACAATAGTTTAGTTATATATTATAGACTCATAGAAAGAGAAACATTAAAATGTATTACTGGCATGCGAAACCTTAAATTAGAGGTGAATAAATGAAGACTCAGCACACCACTTCTGAAAGATTGCTGACCCCTGCACTACAACCTAGATACTGTACGACATTCATCTCAAGTGAAATGCTTTGTGCAGCTTGGACCAGAATCCAGGCAGATGTAGAGTATGCAGCGTTACCCACTTGTGTGATTTCATCATGGATCACAATATATTTGGTGTTTTTCTTAAAGCCCCAGCTCTTCGATCATGTGATTATGTGAGAATGTCAGGTTTCATTTCTAAAAATAAGTTTCTAGCCTTTATAGTTGTAGAGAAAATCTGAAAATGTGAAACAAAGGCACAAAAAGCCAGAAAGAAAATTAAAGTAATCCCAACTGTATTTTTAAGCCAATTTAATGATTTTGGGGGGCCTGATTCATGGTTTTTGAAGGCTTGCAGTTGGCAATGTTGAGTATGTGCAGAACAGATATTTAAAATAAAAGCAGGAGCACATTTCATTGCTTTGGACATTATGTATGTATGACTTCCCACATGGAAAGCATGCAAGATGCAGCCCCCAGAAAAATAGTCTTGGAGCAATACTAGTCCTTTTGGTCTTTTCTACTATCACAAGTAAGCGGATGGATCCACGTAGTCACATCTCCACGTGAGGGGGACTGTGAAGACAGCAAAATAGAAAATACTTGAGCACAAAAAGTAGGTAGCTCATTTGGATGTGGTTCATCTCAGGTGACTTCCCAAATTACAGCCATGAAGGAGAGCTTTGTTTTGAACTTACTTATTTAGCACTTGCGTGTTTGAGGCAGGGAAATCTCAAGCTGCTACAGAAATAGAATCTTATACTTTCTAGGTCTTTTGCAACACTGAAAGCCATGGATATGTTCGAACGGATAGTGCTCTAATTCTATAACTTCTTCCAAACTATTTCAAGGGCCTGATTCAGATCTCACATTGGCTTTACCCTGCTGTATCTCCCCTGACTTCACTCAAATTACTTCTAAATAACTCCCGGTTGAAATGAAAGCACAGCCAGACCCTAAATGTAGGCAGGATTTAAGGTGACCCTTGTCCCATGGGCTTAACTCCAAATAGTAATCAAGCATTTAAAAAAAATTTTTTTACTGCTACTGTAGCATAAAGAGAAAACTGTGTGAGCACTGGGGACTCTCTCCTTCCTCCATGTTGGTGTCGTAGCACGTATGTTCTGTTTATTCTGACCAGGTACACAAAGCAAATTGAATGCGTTTTTTTTTTTAAACATCGGTAGAATGACATTGCAACAGAGATAGGTTTAAGGACAATAATTGAAATCATTCCAATTAGAATCTTCAAAGCTAAAACCTTCTATATAAACCAGGATCACAGATAAGCCTAACAATTAATTATAAATTCTGATAGTATCCTTCTATCATCTGTTACTATCAGGAGTTGTAATTCCTCCTTTGTGTATAATTAGAGGTGTATCAACATAGGAACTTCAAACCAAAATCATCTGAATATTGCAGGGGATGGGGGCTGTTGGATTTGAATTTCTGAATTGAAAATCTTTGTTTTGGCTTTGGGCAGACTCCAAACCAAAAGGCGCTCCTTCTTTGGTCCCAGTTTGGATGAAGCTGATAGCTTTGAAGAGCAGCTTATGAAATGTGGATGTCTTAGCTGGACCTTAGCCTTGAAACTGAATCTTTAAAAATTCTTTCCTTCAGCCTATCTCAGCATATTGCACTATTCACTTCTTTAAAGAACCAAATTTCTCATGCTGCCACAAGGCTGTTTGTGTCACACACATTTCTGTCATTTTCCCTGTAGACTATCATTTTTCTGTGAAAAAGGTCAAAAAGAAGAGTTACTGAGCATAGGAGATCACTTATTTCCCTTTGCATCTGGGTCAGGCTGCCAACGGTAACAAAAGGCATTCATATTTAGTGAGCTTGCCTTTTTAGAGAACTACTCAAGGAAAGAGGAGGCGATGTTTAAAGAAAAAATATTCAGGAAGCTACGGGGTGAACCTCTTAGCTGTGCTGTTTGACAAGATGACCACCAGAGGGGGTCAGCAGAACGGTGTCTGTCCAACTGCACAAAGAAAGCATCAGTGCAACCAGATTAGACGCTCAAAACACTATCACGCTGAATCTGACTATTAAAAATATCTTTCACAACTGGGGTATGCCACCCCTCAAAACAACAAGCCAAATATGATCAGAGCCAGAACACACAGCTATTGTATCAGACTGACTTGTATCATTGTATTACTGCAAAAACAGGAGTACTTGTGGCACCTTAGACATGGACAAAGATCCTATTGTGATGGGATCTGTGCAAACAGAACCAATGCAGAAGAAATAGATTGTTACCATCGTATTCTGTTTATACAGCACTTTTGGTCTGCACAGTGCTTTGCAAAGTATATTGGCCAAGTTTGCAAACTGGTCTCTAAAACTTGGACCTGCATATTTTGCACATGAAACTGTTTGCACTTGCCAGAGATAGTTGTGTGAAACTCATCTATCCAGTGATAAAGACATTTCTATGGTGGATAGATTCAACCCTGCAAGTGTTTGCAAGAACGCTGTAATAGACAATTTTAGAAATGAATACATATTGTTTATACTGAGTAATAATTTCTTATAGTGTTTGAACTAGGGTTGCCAGGTGTCCGGTTTTCAACTGGAATGCCTGGTCAAAAAGGGACCTGGTGGCTCCGGTCAGCATTGCTGACCAGGCCATTAAAAGTCCAGTTGGTGGCGAAGCAGGGCTAAGGCAGTCTCCTGGCCTGCCCTGGCTCCCTCCGGCTCCCGGAAGTGGTAAGCATTTCCCTCCAACATTTCCCCAGGTGACGGCGCAGCCACAGGGGCTCCACGCACTGCCCCCGCCTCAAGTGACAAGCTCTGCAGCGCCCATTGGCCAAGAAGCGCAGCCAATGGGAGCTGCAGGGGTGATGCCTGCAACTGGGGGCAGCACACAGAACCCCTGTGGCCACGCCTCTACCTAGGAGCCAGAGGGACATGTCACCACTTCTGGGGAGCCACCCAAAGAAAGCATCACCCTAAGCCCACATCCCAAACCCCCTCCTATATCCCAACTCCCTACCCCAGCCCTGAGACTCTTCTGCACCCAAACTCCCTCCCAGAGCGCGCACCCCGCTCTCCCTCTCCCTCCTGTACCCCAACACCCTGCCCCAGCTATCATAACCTTATTCCCAGATTTGGACCTTAGCGTCCAAAATATGGGGGTTAGCATGAAAACCTCCAAGCTTAGTTACCAGCTTGGACCTGGTACTTGCTGCCACCACCCAAAAGATTAGAGTGTTTTGGGGCACTCTGGTCCCCCTGAAAAACCTTCCCTGGGGACCCCAAGACCCAAATCCCTTGAGTCTCACAACAAAGGGAAATAATCCTTTTTCCCTTCCCCTCTCCAGGTGCTCCTGGAGAGATACACAGACACAAGCTCTGTGAATCCAAACAGAGTGACTTCCCCTCTCTGTTCCCAGTCCTGGAACAAAAAGGACTTTCCTATTCCCCCAGAGGAAATGCAAAATCAGGCTAGCCAATTCAACCCACACCGATCTCCCCTGATTTCTTCCTCCCACCAATTCCCTGGTGAGTACAGACTCAATTTCCCTGAAGTAAAGAAAAACTCCAACAGGTCTTAAAAGAAAGCTTTATATAAAAAAGAAAGAAAAAATACAAATGGTCTCTCTGTATTAAGATGACACAATACAGGGCAATTTCTTAAAAGAATTTTGAATAAACAGCCTTATTCAAAAAGAATACAAATCAAAGCACTCCAGCACTTATATTCATGCAAATACCAAAGAAAAGAAACCATATAACTTACTATCTGATCTCTTTGTCCTTACACTTAGAAACAGAAGACTAGAAAGTAGAAACTACTTCTCCAAAGCTCAGAGAAAGCAGGCAGCCAGAAAACAAAGACCCTCAGACACAAACTTCCCTCCACCCAAAGTTGAAAAAATCCGGTTTCCTGATTGGTCCTCTGGTCAGGTGCTCCAGGTGAAAGAGACATTAACCCTTAGTTATCTGTTTATGACACCAGCCCTGAGCGCCTTCCGACACTCCAAACTCCTCATCCCCATCCCCACATCAGAGCCCACACCCCCAGACAGAGCCCTCTCCCCCATGGACCCCAACCTCCTGCCGCAGCCTGGAGCCCCATCCCACACTCCAAACCCCTTGGCCCCCACCCCCAGCTCACAGCCCCCTCCTGTACCCCAAACCCCTCATCCCCAGCCCCACCACAGAGCCTGCACCCCCATCCAGAGCCCTCACCCCCTCCTGTACTCCAACCCCCTGCCCCATCCTGGTGAAAATGAGCGAGTGTGCAGGAGAGCAAGTGACTGGGGGAAGGGGGATGGAGTGAGCGACGGGCAGGGCCTCAGAGAAGGGGCGGGGCAGGGCAAGGGTGTTCGTTTTTCTGCTATCAGAAAGTTGTCGATCCTAGTTTGAACATGTTTGTTGTTTTATTTGTATTGTAGGTGTATAAGATAATGAGAGCAGGAGCTGCCTTCTTAAAATAGAGAATAGGTCCTGGGGGCAGTGTGTGCTGCTGTGTTAGAAAGTCAGCACATAGCCTGGAAATGGAAGGACTTGGTCTGCAGGAAACTCACAAGGAAATGTAGAATTCAAAGAACAAGTAAAGGAGTTGGGCTTAACCCCCTCCTGTGAATAAACAGCTGCCTCCGAGCTGATGCCGGGAGGCTAGGTGTCAGGCAATAGCTTGAAGCTCACCCAGTCTTCATCAAAGTCAGCATGTTGCTCAGGAAGGCACCCACAAAAGTCCCTGGGTCAGAGGAAAGAGCACTGTTTAGCTAGGATGCTCAGGTGGATGGTCTTCACAGTGTAATGCAGGGGGGCAGGCTGAGATAAAGAAGGGAGCAGAGAGGCTTGCCTTGACTTCCAAGCAGATAATCTGTGGAGTTAAGAAATGCAGGGAGTAGATAGAAGACCCTGGGTCAGGGGAGAGGGACATGACTCAGATGCTGAATTTATGTTAAATAATTTTGTTTTGAAGAATATTGTGAAATCCTGGAGAAAAGGAATTAAAATCTTGTGGCTGGAAAGAGTTCTGTGGTGCTAGTGAGTTAGCCCACTGGTTTACAATTCTTCTTCATAAGCCAAGTTGTGTCATTGAAGGAGCAGCAAATTTGGAGGTTCCACTGAGACAAATTGTTCAGGGCCTTTTTAAAAGGAGTGTTGATGAACAGGACACAAAATCATAGGGTTAGAAGGGACTGCAAGGCTCATCTAGTCTAACCCCTAGCCAAGATTCTGTCTAAAGCATCCATGGCTATCCAACCTCTTTTAGAAAACCTCCAGTGAAGAAACTTGCACAACCTTCCTAGGCAGTCTGCTCCATTGTCCTACTGTTCTTACAGCTAGAAGTTTTTCTGAGATTTAATCTAAATCTGCTATGCTGAAGTTTGAACCTATTGCCTCTTGTCCTGGCCTCAGTGGCAAAACAGAACAACTTTTCTCCACCTTTTTTATGGCAGCCTTTCAAGTATCTGAAGACACTATCATATCCCCCACTTAATCTCCTCTTCTCCAAACTAAACATACCCCATTCCTTCAGCTTTTGTTCATACTGCTTGCATTCCATCCATTTTTGTCACTCACCTTTGGATACCTTCCAGTTGCTCTACATCCTTTCTATATTTTGGTGACCAAAATTGGACACAATACTCTAGCTGAGGCCTAACCAGCGCCAAATAGAGCAGTACTATCACCTTCCATGACTTGCATGCTATGCATCTATCCATACAACCTAAAATCGCATTTGCTTTTTTGCAACAGAATTGCATTGCTGACTCATGTTGCAGTTAAGAACCACCACAACTCTCAGATGCTTCTCATCAGTGCTGCTGCCAAGCCAGTTATCCTCGATTCCCTATTTTTTTCTTCTTTAAGTGTAGCACCTTAAATTTGTCTTTGTTGAATTTCATTTTGTTGTCTATAGCCCAGTTCTCCAATTTATCAAGATCCCTCTGAATTCTAGCTCTGTCCTCCAAAGTATTGGCAAACACCCTTACCTTCATGTCATCTGAAAACTTGATCAGTATGTTCTTTACACATACATCCAGCTCATTAATAAAGATGTTAAACAACATCCCTGTGGAACCCCACTTGAGACCTCCCTCCAATCCAACATCATTCCATTAAACGACAAACAAAAAGTAACTATTAAAGAATTATATATCCATTTAATGGTAGTTCTGTCAAGCCTGCCTTTCTCCAGCTTACTTATCAGAATGTCATGTGGGACTATGTCAAAAGCCTTGCTGAAGTCCCGGTATATTATGTCCACCACATTACACAAATTAATTACCAGTTCAGTTACCCTTTCAAAGAAGGAAATCAATCTGGTTTGGCATAGAATCACAGAAACAGAGAACTGGAAGGGACCTCGAAAGGTCATCTAGTCCAGTCCCCTGCACTCAAGGCAGGACTAATTATTATCTAGACCAGTGGTTCCCAAATTTGTTCTGCTGCTTCTGCAGGGAAAGTCCCTGGCGGGCTAGGCCAGTTTGTGTACCTGCTGCGTCTGTAGGTTTGGCCGATCGTGGCTCCCAGTGGCCGCGGTTCACAGATGCAGCAGGTACAGAGACCAGCCTGGCCCACCAGGGACTTTCCCTGCAGAAGTGGCGGAACAAGTTTGGGAACCACTGATCTAGACCGTCCCTGACAGGTGTTTGTCCAACTTGCTCTTAAAAATCCCCAGTGATGGAGATTCCACAACCTCCCTAGGTAATTTATACCAGTGCTTAACCACCCTGACAGTTAGGAACTTTTTCCTAATGTCCAACCTAAACCACCCTTGCTGCAATTTAAGCCCATTGCTTCTTGTCCTATCCTCAGAGGTTAAAGAAGAACAATTTTTCTCCCTCCTCCTTGTAATAACCTTTTATGTACTTGAAAACTGTTATCATGCCCCCTCTCAGTCTTTTCCTCTCCAGACTAAACAAATTCAATGTTTTATACATTGCTGTAGTAGCTTCCCAGGTACTGAAATCAGGCTGACTGGTCTATAGTTCCCTGGCTTCTCCTTTTTCGCCTTTTGTAATCATGAGCACTACATTAGCCTGTGTCCAGTTTCCAGGATCTCTCATCATCCATGAGTTTGTAAATATTACTGCCAGTGGCTCCAAGATTTCTTCAGCTAATTCTGTCAGTACCCTCAGGTGAATAGCATCTGGCCCTGCTGATTTTAATTCATTCAAATTGGCCAAAAGATCTGACGTGTTCTTTACTTATCCCAATCTGCATCCCTTCCCCTTTGACATCTATGGTACATCTGCATCTAGTCACGTTATTTTTTGTGAGAAGGCTGAAGCAAAATAGGCATTGCGGAGCTCTGACTTCCTATCATCTTCCGTTACCAGCTCACTTTCTCCGCTGAGCAGCAGACTCATGCCATCCTTGACCTTTCTTTATTGTCTGACATATTTGAAAAGACAGAGATTCAAAATGTGATGCTTGAGATTGAAAGCTGTTTATACCCCCTAACAGAGCTGGGCAAAGTTTGTTATACAAGTAGTATATTTGCAAAAAACTAAACAAAACACGCAGTACCCGTCAGCCCAAAATTATTCATGAATTCAACAGTTTCAAATAGTTTCAGACAGATTTTTTATGCTCCATTCACAAGACTGGAGGGGAGAGAGAAGGGGAGGTGATGTTGACTTTATAACTGTTATCCCAGCAGTTAGGGGCACTCACTTGGGATGTGAGAAACTTGGATTCAATTCCCCCCCTGCCTGATGTGGAGAAGGGATTTGAACTTTCCCATATTACAGGAGAATACCCTAGTCATTGGGCTATAGCAGGGGTAGGCAAACTTTTTGGCCCAAGGGCCACATCTGGGTATGGAAATTGTATGGCAGACCATGAATGCTCACAAAATTGGGAGTTGAGGTGTGGGAGGAGGTGAGGGTTCCGGCTGGGGGTGAGGGCTCTGGTGCGGGCCTGGGCATGAGGGGTTGGGGATGCAGGAGGGTGCTCTGGGCTGGAACCGAGGGGTTCAGAGGGCAGGAGGGGGATCAGAGCTGGGGCAGGGGGTTGTGGCATTGGTGGGGCGAGGGGTGCAGGCTCCGGACAGCACTTACCTCAAGCATGGCCATCCTCCAGCTCCTACATGGAGGCATGACCAGGTGGCTCTGTGTGCTGCCCCATCCGCAGGTGCCGCCCCAGCAGCTCTGCATGCTGCCCCATCCGCAGGTGCCGCCCCAGCATCTCCCATTGGCTGGAAGGGGGACATGCTGCTGCTTCCAGGAGCTTCACAGAGCAGGGCGAGCCCACAGCATTGCTCCCCGGCTGGAGTGCTGGAGCGGGGCAAGCCCCAGACCCCACTCCCCAGTGGGAGATCGAGAGCTGGATTAAAATGTTTGAAGGGCTGGATGCAGCCCCCAGGCTGTAGTTTGCCCACCCCTGGGCTATAGGGAAGTCTGGGGCTGGGGTCCCTCAATCTATCCTGTTGAAACTGTTCCACTGTGTATAAATAATTATTAGTCATGGTGAAGGGATGCAAACTTGAATGTCGTCACTCCCAGGCAAGTGCCCTAATCACTAGGCCAGGGTTTCTCAAACAGGGGTCACCGCTTGTGTAGGGAAAGTCCCTTGGCCTATGCTGCTTCCAGCAGCTTCCATTGGCCTGGAGCAGCGATCCATGGCCAGTGGGAGCCGCGATCGGCTGGACCTGCGGATGAGGCAGGTAAACACACCGGCCCGGCCTGCCATGGGCTTTCCCTACACAGGCGGTGACCCCTGTTTGAGAAACCCTGCCCTAGGCTATAGAGTCATTTTTTTTCTCTCTCTCCGACTATGCAACCCAAAAAGGACAAATGAAAAGGCATTATCATGGATGCTGTCAAAATGGAGCATATTTGGGACAAACGCGAATGGGGCAACTCAAATCAAGGATGTGATCACTGTTGTGTGAAGCAAGAGGATGTCATGTGCAAGATTAAACACAGCAACTGGGAAACAGGAGGATTACACAACAATCTAAAGGAAAAGTCCCAAGATACTTGTTCCTGGTGCTGGAGGAAAGAAGAAAACATTGGCCAGGTTATGCTTTGTTCAGGATATCAGCAAGAATTATAGACAGACTGTCAGATGCAGCACTGTAGTAAACACGGTATGCCACATCCTGCAGGGAGCCACAGAATAATAGCAATGAATTGCCCAATTCTGTGGTTCACCAGCATTTTACTATAGGTGCTCATACACAGTAAGGAAGTATGGCCAAGTTAACTGGAAAAAATATTTGCTCTGTTATCCCTACCACAAGAAAATAATGGCATTATGGGACACAGGTGCTCAGGAATCAGTGATAATAAATGGAAAGCCGAAATTTCCTGAAGCTAGACGTAAGACGTAGATATAGAAGAGAAATTAGGTGTAAAAGCCATGAATGGCAATGAACTTCCTTTAGAAGGCTGGATCAAAGTAGAGTTGCATACATTATGAGGGGTATTAGCATTTCCTTGGATCACTCTAATAACTGTTTCAATTATACTGAAGTCCTATTTCCCGTAACTCACCAGCATAGGAACACATTTTGTTAGTATGATTACTAGCAGAGATAGGATGGCCAGATCTTCTGATTTTATAGGGACAGTCCCGATATTCAGGTCTTTGTCTTATTGTGCCTATTACTCCCCACCCCATCCCGATTTTTCATACTTGCTATCTGGTCACCCTAGGCAAAGACTCTAAGTGAATCATGTCCAACATTTTAATCCTAAAGGATCCCAAAATACTTTACGCACTGGATAAACAGGAATTATATAATCTGCCACTGAAGTGTAGGCGCCTCTTTTAACATCCCATATTTACAATCCGTAACAGCTTAGAACAGAATTCCAGGAAAGAAGTATTTCAAATCCAGATGAAAGGCCAGGCAGACCATTATGGTCTTGGAATTTGGCCAGAATATTGGCTGAACATCCCTGTCATGGCAAAAAGTGACTTAGTCTGGCTCTTCAGTGATCATCAATGGCCAGAAGCTCTGTCTTAAATCTTAGCCAAAAGATTCTAATGAAACCAAACATCCTGTGATTGTTCCTTGCTTCAGATCTTTAAACACAATATCTCACAAACAGCATTTCTCAAGTAGCTTCTCCCATTCAGGCCTAGCAGGAACAGAGTCCTAGCACCCTTCATGAATATAAAACAAAAGGTTTCTCCTGTCTTTCATTTAAACTAGAAAACAGAAGTACACAAGTGTTGAAAGAGAAAGAATGCTAAAGGGAAAGAAAAATTGAAAGAAATAAGAAGTTTAGGATGGCCAGGGATGGGGAAAGAAAATGATTGAGTAATGTTCATCCTGCTTATTGCTATTTTGTGTTATGGGCCAACTCAGTCCTGGGCTGCAGGATTACACAAGGCCCCTGATTTTTTTTCTTCCCACTAGGAGCACTGTCTAGAGAGTACAGACTTGTGCCAAAAGAGGCTTATGTCTCTATTTTGAATTTTGTACTTAACTGTGGTGCATAGTTGTTTTTCTCCCAGCAGATCATTTGCAGGATGGGTGTGTGTTGGCTTCACGGTCAGCAAAAAGAACATCCAAAATCCATAACCACATAATAACATCTGGGTGAAGTTTAGCCAGCCGCAGATTTGGGAACAGATTTCAAATAAAGGCAGAGGGTTTTCCCTCATAACTTATTTGTTGTTTTCACACTTTCAATTCTCAGAAACTGTTGGACAGACAGTTGCACAAATACAGCATAAGCTCCAGCAAAGACCAATGTATAGTAAAAACAGGAGATTCACTAAAATTTATAATATAATGTAAAACTTAGTGATCTTGTTTACTAATCTGCATATAATGGCTGCCTCTATCAGAGGGAAATTCACCAGTTATGGAGGGCCTTTACTTAAGCCATACATTGAATTGCATGGCAGGGCAGGCATTGACTGAGGGCTCCACAGGAAACATTGCACCCCAAGTAAACTGTGAAGGAGAGCTCAGCCCTGGTGCTGAAGGGCTTCCTACAGCGTTTGCTGGAGAAAGGAATATGGGAGCTATGTTTGCAGACCTAGTGACCCCAAATTTCTGCACAGCAGGCATACAGGGGCAGTGACAATTGAAAGTACCCCTGGGCTCCACACATACTGGTGGTCAAGGAGTGCCTGTCCTTTGTGGCACTTGCTTAGATTATTCCTAAAGCCACATCACATTGTGGATTCAACATGGCTAACATGAAGCTTACCAACAGGTTGCTCCTGATTATCTGAATGCCAAAGGGGCCATGAATAGTTTGGATAACAAAAGTTTAGTTGAAGGTGGACCCCTCTATCCCATCCTGGCACTGAACTTGGATTTCTAGCGCCACAAACACTATATAAATCTCTGCCAAGTATAGAACTGTAAAGAAAGCCTATTAATAGCACATCAAAGTCCTTTGTATAGTTTACTGTGCTTTACAGCAGGTACAAAACTAAGAATGCATACTTAGGAATGGTTGCATCCTGTGAATGTCCATACTGCTACAGACAAAGCTACAGCTTTTCAGTTGTGGCACAATGACCTGACATATATCAAGGCAGCTGTATTTGTCTCCTGAGGCCTAGGAATTTTCCAAGACACGTCCTAGTCAATCTTTTTGAAAGCCAAAGTTGGTTGGAATTTGAAAATGTTTCTCTTTTTTTCATTGGCTTCCAGGCAAAAAGCCATCACATTTTGTTCATTCTACAAGTGCATAGGAAATCCATTCCACATCTGGACGACTAAATTGACTGGAGATACTCAAGCTTTGAAGAAAACACATTTATGAAAGAAAACACTGGTAAGCTCCAAAAAGTGAGATGGTGGCTTATATCAAAGTCCGTCATAAATTCAGAACAGTGCACATGTGTATTTTTATTTGGAGCATGCAGTTTTTACTCTGAGTCACATCAGTTTGAAACATTTGTATTGCTCCATGCATGTACACTTTGAGAGTCATCATCTCTTTTACTTCTTTTCTAATTAACAGGATTTCATACTGTTGAGATAATTTTCAAAGATGATAATGGTTGGCACATATGTCTGTATACAGCATTCCATCACTTGATCTCTGAAATGCTTTCATAGATAGAAATGTCTGCTTTCCTATGGGAAATGATGCCCCCCTCCATTTAAATTTCTCTTTTGGCTTCTCATATTTTGCTGGAGGGCTTGTAGCCTAGTTGCAAGTGCTTGCTGCAGTAAATGACTGTTTCTGTTGTGAAATTCCAGGTACAGTATTATGTCAGATCAGATATTTGTGAAAAAATGTATGTTGGCTCCAAAAGAAAAAATCAACAGAAAAATCATTCTAAACCTGCCAGGAAAATATTTTTCCCCTTCATCATGAAAATAAAATATATAGTCAGCCGAGAGATCCGTTGATTAAAGAAAAAGTAATGCTCTTTGTTTTTCTTTTCTTTTTTTTTTAATAAAAAAGATATTTAAAAGCTCTTTGGGAGAAATTAACGAATAAAGCTAGTTGGTTTATTTCAGTGAAATCAAGTCAGATTTTACTGGCATGTCATACTGCTACTAATATTAAGGACACTTTTGCCATCAGTGCTATTTTTGGCAATGGAGCTAAACAAAAACTAAGTTAGAAAATAACTTCACAAAAATATAATACAAAACTATTTTATTGGCTTAGAAGTTACTCCCTCCTTTATCTTTCTTGCAGGCAGGCACAGTTTCTATGCTAAGTGGAAAGCAAAGTACTAAGGTATAGGAAAGCTTGGATGTTTATTGTCATTACATTTTATTAAACTGGCTACCTTGCAATAAGCTTGACATAAGCCAAATATATACAAAAGTAAAGAAAAAGAAAAGAAAACCCTTTGTTGGGTTTCAAAGCAATGACAGAATTTCATATATGTGTGGCATATCTACACAGGCAGAATGGCGCATTCTTACAGCTATTGTAGGATACCCCAGGTCTCATTCGGGGCCCAATCCTGTTGCCTTATATAGCGTAGCTACTTAGAATGTCCTGATTTGGGAAGGAAAGACTCAGGGCAGGTCTACACTGAAAACATACATTGGCCTAGCGACGTCTCTCAGCGGTGAAAAATCCACACCCCTGAGATGCAGCAATGCAAACCTAACCCCCACTGTAGGCAGTGCTAAGTCAATGGAAGAGTTTTATCACCTTGCAAGGTGGATGATTAATGACAGCATCAGGAGAACACCTCCCATGACTATAGCAAGTGTCTACACTGAAGCACTACAGCAGTGCAGCTGCAGCTGTGCCACCGTAGCATTGTAAGGTTAGACAAACCCAAAGTGCTGACTTCACACTTACCCTGTGCATAGGCGCTGCTGCACTCAGTTTAGGGAGAAGGGTGATCAGATGTCCATACCTGAAGGGAAAATTCTACTGTCCAGGCTCGTTCTAGGGAAACTGGGGTCTAGCTTCACTGAGACCCTGGGACATCTTCTGACCCTCTATCTATGCCACTAAGAGTTGTGGCTTCAAAATAACTGCAGAAGCCTCCTCATGCTTCTAGCAATTGTTCCCTTACTCACTGTGTGCCCACTCGCAGATTCTCAGCTATGCAGGTAGGAGGGGTACACAGAAGAAAACAGCACTGCAGCCCCAAGGCAGTGTTTCAAGAGGATTTTTAAGGCCTTTCTGGCTTTGGTGGGACCATCTTCTGGCTGATCATGGAGATGAAATGAAGGAGCATTGATGGAGAGGGACAGATATCCAGGGGAAAGAGTGAGCGAGTGATCTTTCAAAACCTTTTCAGGCTAACCTACTACTCAGCTGGAGGAAGGCAAAAAAGACAAGGAGCCAAAATAAAGTGAGAAAATAAATGAAGGGAAAAACTAGGAGGTGGACGTAGTATAAAACAGTGGCGTAGCCACAGGTGGGATATGGCCTGCCCAGTTAGCACTCAAGTCCATCCAATTCTAAGCCTGCAAAGACATGGCTCTACCAGCTCCCAGAGCGAGGAAAGGCGTGAGTCTCTGCCAGCATGGAGCAGAGGACAGTGAAAGGGGGCAAGAGGAGACTCTTCCCGCTATTTGGAGGAGAAAAGGATGCTGTTCCCCAGCACCTGCTAGAGTAAGGGAAGGAGATGGAAACTCCCTGGTCGCAGTGAGCTCACTGCGGGATGGACTTGGCAGACAGTGCCTGGAGGGGACAGCACAGGGACTGTGAGTCTCCACTGGCAGGGACTGGTGCAGAGGTGGTGTTGGGGGTGTGGGCTCAGCTGCCTTCCTGGAGATTGTGGGCCTGAATGTGGCCAAGCAGGGTATACATTGCACAGCATGGTTGTATTGGTGCAGGACTCATTACTCTGATGCATGTTCTTGCAGCAGCAGCTGGACAAGCTGTCCTGGGGCAGTACGGGCCTCTTCTTCGACCACGACCACATCCTCTTCTGCTACATCGTGGACTATCTCTGGAACCTGCAGGGAGTGCAGGAGGCGTAGTATTCCCAGCTGTCTGACCTGGTGTGCTGTCTACCACAGAGCCTGATGGGGGAACACACCCAGGTTCCCTGCACTGATGGCTCCCTCTGAGCCAAAGAGCCCCCTGTTTGGCTACCTGGAGGCATTACCAAAGCTCTCATTGGCCGCGGTTCCCCATTCCCCACCAATGGGAACTGCGGGGAGCAGTGCCTGAAGCAACGCACGGAGCCCTCTGCCCCCCCAGGGCCCCAGGGACGTGGTGCTGGCAGCTTCTGAGAGCGGCACAGGGCCTGCGGCACCAAGGGGGGCAAGTCCCGCTGGCCGGATCCAAAGCCCTGAGGGGCCAGATCAGGGCCGTAGTTTGCCCACCCCTGCATTAGGATGTGCCTAGGCACACCCAGCACACTCCGTGCACACGTCTATGCTCCTCTCCCCATGCAGATGCAGGGAAATTGGGTCTCCAACCCCACGACCTGTCCCCAGGGCAAGTCCTTGACTATTCACCATAAACTGGGACCCACCCAAATTTACACTCCTAGACACACGACTTGTATAAAGGCCTGGTCCAATGCCTGTTGAATCTTTCTATTTATATTGATGTGGGCTGGTTCAGGGCCCAAGTGAAGACTTTGAGTTGGGGGGAAAGACAAAGTGAATTAGGCCGAGTTTAAAAATAAAAGATAAAAAGAGTGTGGTGCAGAAGCAAACAGCAGCAAGGACAAAGAGAGGTTAACATACTAAAGAATAGGATCACATAGGCAGAAGAACAGAGTACTGGGACCTGATTTTCAGTTTTGAAAATATGGTCATCTTAGGCAGCATCAAACTGAGGTTTCTACAGAATCCAAGAAGTAGTCACCTCAGGGGAGTCTATATCACAGGGGGGAAAAAATCTTAAAAGCCAGAATCCTTATTGCCAAATCTGGGAATAAGGCCCAGATCCGCATGCCTAGTACCGAGAGCAATACTTTCGATCAATCCAATCAAGACTTTTGGCAAAAGTACTAGCATTTCAACTAGATAAGTTATTTCCATATTTAATCAGCCAAAATCAAGCTCTATTTGTCAGTAGCTGTAAATCTTCTGGCAATTTAAGAAGGGATGTATATTTCATATTCTTTTCTAATATTAACAGATCACCACAACACTATTTCTGTGGACTCTAACAAAGAATTGATTGGGTGAAATGGCCATTGAAGTTCCAAATTTTAACTAAATGAGAGTTAGGGATAAATATTGAAAATTGGAGAAGAATATTTTCTGCAATCCTACAAGCCACTGTTCTTGTGAACAGAAGAATATTGCCATTCATCCGATCCTGTCTCAGTGTTATTTGATTTAATCATTGAACTCTTTGAGCAAATCATCAAAAGTACAAGCCAGATCAAAGGGATTTATCCAATGACAGAACACACAACATTGTCTACAGATGATATTCTTGTTTTCTTTATACAACTCAGTCACTCACATCTAGCTTTTTTAATGCTAACTGAGGAATTCAGCAAATTATCAGGCTAAATCAAGCTTCAGTAAATTAGAAGTCAGACAGTGTGGTGAAGCTATGCTATAACTGAGGGATCAGTTTCCATTTAAATTGGCTCCAAGGAAAATTAGGTATGTGGAAATCAAATCTTTTCAAACCTGATCCAAATCCAAAAATTAAGCATTATCCTTTCTAATTTAGCTAGTTAAAACTTTACCCAACAATTAAATTGTTTATAATTATGATGGATAAGATTGCCCTGTTAAAACTCAGGAGGCCAAAATACAAGATCCTTGGCAAAAATCTATCAGAACATGAAGTTTTAGAAAGGTCTTAGTCTTCCCATCTTCAATTTATATTTTTGCACCGTGTAGATATTGGGTAACTGAACACTGCCCAGCCCAGATGCCTACTTGCCACGTGAGACTTTTCTCCCTCTTTTCCCTATCTGTCCAGAATCACAGTGACTTCAGGGTCAAGATCAACAAGGTCTAGCATGAGTTTCTTTAGTCACCCTCTGCAACATCTCGTTCCTCGCCAATACTCTCTTTCCTCTTTTGTCCCAGGTCTGACTCTGTGGTATCTTGCTTACTCTTTACCTACCTCACTTTTAACTCTGGGGTGGAAAAACCACAGCAGACCAGTGCATGAAGTTAATGATCCATCCTGGAGATGTGGCAGAGGCATGGCTTGCCAGCAACACTTAGCAGCAATATCAAGCCCAGAGGGAAGGCCTTCAAGCTGGGAGGAAATCTAAAAGGAGGAGAAAATATGCATTGTAGCTTACCCTCCCCTGTGTGTCCTGTCTCATCATCTTCTCTAAGGGACTGTCTTTGTGTCTTGCACATAGCAAAATACATTATCCATGCTCAATAAATCACAGAATCACAGAAATGCAGAACTGGAAGGGCCCTCGATAGGTCACCTCGTCCAGTCCCCTGCACTGACGCAGGACTAAGTATTATCTAGACCATCCTTGACAGATGTTTGTCTAACCTGTTCTTAAAAACCTCCAGTGATGGAAATTCCACAACCTTCCTAGGTAATTTTTTCCAGAGCTTAGCTACCCTTACAATTAGGAAGCTTTTCCAAATGTTTAACCTAAATCTCTCCTGTTGCAATTTAAGCCTTTTACTTCTGCTCCTATTCTCAGTGCATAAGGAGAACAATTTATCACCCACTTCCTTATAATAACCTTTTATGTACTTGAGGACTGCTATCTTGTTCCCCCTCAGTCTTCTCTTCTCTTCTCCAGACTAAACAAACCGCTTTTTAAAAATCTTTCCTTATAGGTCATGTTTTCTAGACCTTTAATAATCTTTGTTCCTCCCCTATGGACTTTCTCAATTTGTCCAAATATTTCCCAGTGTGGTGCCCAGAACTGGATACAAGACTTCCATTGAGGCCTTATCAGTGCTGAAGAGCAGAAGAATTTCTTCTCATGTCTTGCTTACAACATTATACTGTTGACTCATTTAGTTTGTGATCCACTATAACCCCCAGATCCTTTTCTGTAATACTCCTTTCTAGGCAGTCATTTCTCATTTTATATTTGTGCAATTGGTTATTCCTTCCTAAGTAAAACTTTGGATTTGTCCTTATTGAATTTCATCCTATTTATTTCAGACCATTTCTTCAGTTTGTCAAGATCATTTTGAATTCTAATCCTGTCCTCCAGAGTGCTTGCAATCCCTCCCAGCTTGGTATCATCCACAAACCTTATAAATTTAGTCTCTCTGCCATTATTCACTGATTGTGGGATGCTCTTGAGCATGGAGGATGTCAACGGTGAGATCAAAAGACTCACTGACCCAGAACCATGCCTCCCACATGCTATTTACTAACATTTGAGCGTAAAGAATGTGAACGTTTTGTCAATAGGGCTTTATTAATGAGGAGAGACTGATGGAGAGGGAAGTGCACTGGCAGTTCATTCATGTACAACTCATCAACAATAATGAAAATGGAGGGTGTGTGGTGGGGGGAAGGTATGCAAAGAAAAGTTATTATTATGCAGCTGATATTTTCTGACTTTTCAGATGAAGACTCTTCCAGCTTGTAATCAGTGAAATCAAACTGAGGAGACACAGATCAGGTCAGGCTCTGCTGATTAATTTTCAAGTAGTGAAATGCTGGTGTGTGTTTGCTGGTGCTTTACAGAGGAATTGAAACTTTCTTTTCCTGCCATGGGTTATCCATTCTGTTAATATTTGCTTTTTTTCTCCTTACTGGATTCACTTTTGCCTAGAATCTTAAATGACCAATGACAATTCACCAATACAATGTGAGTAGCAAGTACTGAATAGTCGTAGTGAGGTGTTCACAATTAAGACAGCGTTAAACATGGTCCATTTAATATGTTCAAAAAAATCTGAGGAAGTAATTGTCCACCTCTGAGTTAAGGCCAAGTTAATCAGATACATGATTTTCTGTTCCCCCCCCCCCCACACACACTAAAATTCCTATTTTTCTGCTAAATTGTGATTGTTTTATTACAATGTCCTTCCTCCCACCCATCATCTCATTTATCTGTTTTGTCCACCTGTTTCTTTCTGTCTGATACCTGCACTATAAGTTCTCCAGGGCAGAAACTGTCTTCTTTGTTATTTGTCTGTATGGTGATCCTTTGTTGGGGGTCCTAACACTACTGTAATGATAAAGTTATGATCAGAAAGTGTGGCAGTGGGAGTACTCCATAGTATGATTCAACAAGCATTGTGGGTTTTAAAAAAAAAATCTCCTTATCCACACAGGAGCATCAATCATTTGATACGCCAGTAACAATAATTTTCAAAAACTTGGCATATACAGTTCTGCCAGTGCTGTTGAAACCGGGACAGTTTGTGTTACAATATAGTATATGAGCGAGAGGGGGTTTGGGGGATGTAGCAAAAGGCAGTAATTGGTGCTAATTATAAGTAAAAGTAAGAGCATGAAAGGGGCCTTCTAAATGGACTTGGAGTCTAATTAGTCCAGTGTAATTGCCATGCATGCAATACATCTCTGAACTGTACCTCATAAGGATGGTGAAATTGCTCATCTTAGATTCAAGGGATCTCGCTTCCCCTTAGGAACTTCCTTATTTTTCTGCAAAGTATTGACATGTAAGAATCAACATTTCCCAACTGAGATTACAGAAAACTTCGTACAAGGCAAAGCACTGAATCCCATCCCAGGTCACTTTACCTTTTCTGCTATGTCCTTCATATTGTGCATTTGTTAAACATGTAAAAAGCCAGGACAACAAGCGTAGGCATTAATAGGTTGCTCCCTTTCGTGAGCAGGCATATAGGTATCTCTGGAAGAAAGTATATGTAGTTATATGAACTGGTTCAGCCCAACTCTGGGCTTTATGAGGTCAAAATGGCAGATCAGTTCCAAGGAAAACACAGACTAGGATTTTACAGTGGAAGGATATAAATCAGTATTAGTTACCTTGAACATTGTCAATGGACAGTAAAGTACACTATTTACTTTGCTGTCAAAGTAAAAAGGGTTGACATGATTAAGCATAAATGTGCCATATCCATGCTGTGTGAATTATAAATGATTTAATACAGACTGGCCAGGACTACTGACTGCTGAGGGGAAAAGCTACATGGGCTTATTTTACACTTGTGGGGAGGGTCAGAGCTCAGTTAGCAGCAAAAACTGTAAGAATCGGTGATGGGATGAACCGGGAGCAACTCATTCTGTTCATAGGGAGCTACATTGTGGCTGCCTGTGTGCTGGAACCTGGGAAAGAAGGACCCTCATTATTGCACCTGCAGAGCAACTGGGCAGAATGCTGACATTAGTGCTGTCTGAGCACTGAGATTGGGGTATAGCTGCTTTCCACACCGTGGCCAAGCAAGCAGACCCCAGCAATCCTCCAGTCCCAGTGTGCTTCCCGGCGTCTGGCAAAACCCATAAAGGGAGACATATCCAGCACTTTTCCGAGGCAATCAATATGCCTGCTGTTTGGGCAACCATAAGGCAATGCATCTGTGCAGGAAGAACTCCTCAGGTTGCCATGGTTTGGCTGCCACAGTTCTGCTTATGAAGCAACTCCTTTCCCCAGCTGCTTGAGGCTCCTGGGGTGCTGTTCTGCAATTTAAATGACTGTGCTATTTGTACATGATCATTCTATTAATTTACAGTCCCTCCCCATGGTGTAGAGCTAATGATTTATGTACGAGGTGTTGGGCTCTAAAAATCACAAAGCCTTAAGAGGTTCAGACTAGCACTGGTCTCTGTGCACCTCCCCCTAGGCCTTTTCAAGGTTCCCCTCTCACTAGATAAGTTGTGTCTCCATCTGACTTGCTCCCACACCTCTGCTTCACTCCTCTTTTTTGTAACCCTACAGGATTCAGAGTTACACTAAAACTCTGCTCCAAAGCTCATGAGCCAACAATAAATTGAGGATTAACTCTGAAAAGTGCTTCCGTAAAACAGGGCATCATTGGACACCACGTTTGGTCTCTCTCAGTACCTCCATATGAAGTACGCTCAATTCACAAGTTAAAAGGGTTTGTTTGCTAACTGCCCTGCAAACTCACCCTAGGCTCTGACCATCAAGAAGAGTTCCTTCCGCCTTGTACATCACCACTGGTAGTAAAGGCTCTGCAGAGCAAATTCTGCCCTCAGTTACACATGTACAATCAATTACCTATGAGAACCTACCGTCTACTCAGGAATAAGAAAGGGAAAACTAGGGGGAAAGTAAAACAGGAATTAAGAATTCTTACCAGTTAGGAGACAGGGCAATGCAACAAGCAGCAGCTGGATATAAGATGATCATTTCAGGGCTAGAGCAAATTGTATCTGCCAAATTTAAAGGGCTAATGATCCCCAACCCTTCCCCAAAGGCATGCTCAGCAAAAAAATCAGGAGAGTGAGTAGGGATCCAATGGCCATATAGAAAGGTGCACTCACCTCAGGAGTTTGGAGCAGGAAGTTGGAATTTGGTAGAGAGACCATGCTGAGGTCAGAGAGGTGCCTTGCATTGTCCTCATCAAAATCCACTGAGATTCAAATGAGTCACAAGCCACAGAAAATTGCCACTTATACACATCCATTACAGTTTGTTATTCTATTGGTTAATCATACTACTCTTGGGCTATTCTAAGCTTACAGCATCATCCAAAAGTGATGTTAGGCAGTTCTATCACTGTAGGAGACAGATAAAATTCATGCTCCTGTAGCAAAATACCATTTGGGCTAAGGGAAGAATCACTGGGCTGGGAATCAAGAGACCATGAGCCCCTTTTCTCCAGTTTGCGAAGGGGTCACTTTGTTCTGCTTATGCATTGTGAGGAGACATGGCAGAACAGAAATGCCCAAATAAAGGAAGATCTTAAGTTTGCCCCCTGATGAGCACATACTATGATACAGGGTAAATTTTTCAAAAGCAGCTAAGTGACGTTGGATACTAAATCCCAGTTTTAAACTTATGATCCTAAGTTGAAAGTAAATAGAAATCATGCTCCAAAGTTCTTATATCACATTTGAAAATGGAATTCAGGACCCTAAATCACTTAGGTGACTATTAAAATTTTAGCCAGTCTTTAATTATATAATCACATACTATTTTTCCCACAGAATTCCTGTTTCACAAAGATTCTGATTCAGCAGAGGAGTTAGGCATGTGCAAAAGGTCCCATGAGCTATATGTACAGTTATGTAGGGTAGACATCAACACTATAATTAGGGTCAAACTGAGCCACTGAATTGCAAACTCCTCACTTCAGTTTTCCCTAATTTCTCTTTTGAGATGAACTTTCTCCTGCTTGTTCTCAGCCCAAATGGGTTTTGTTTTTAAAAGCGTCACCTAAATCAACCCAGCTTTTAGAGTTGGAGGTGAAAGATTACGTACTTTCTGCTATTTTTTAAAAAATGTGTTCAGTTATATTTTTAAACCTGTTAAAATACATTTTTCTCTGAAAAAATATTTGGTTTGAAAGTTAGGATGTATTTGGTTTATAACAGATATTGAGTAGGCTGCAGACATTATACCTAGAAATCTGATGCTGTCTTTATGGTATTGTCATATAACAAGATGCACAGCAAACTTCTAGAGGCTACCACATCTCTTCCCAATGAAAAGCTTCTTTGGGAGTCTTGGCTCTGATCCTGCAAACATTTCAACACATGTCTAACTTTACTATTGCAAGTAGTCCCATTAATAGCAATGGGACCACTTGCAGTAGTAAAATCAAACACAGGCAGGGGCGGCTCTAGGTATTTTGCTGCCCCAAGCACGGCAGGCAGGCTGCCTTCGGCGGCTTACCTGCGGGAATTCCCTGGTCCCGCGGATTTGGCGGCAGCCTGCGGGAGGTCCACCAAAGTTGGGGGACCAGCTGACCCTCCGCAGGCATGCTTGTCATAAACAGATAGCTAAGGGTTAATGTCTCTTTCACCTGAAGCACCTGACCAGAGGACCAATCAGGAAACCGGATTTTTTCAACTTTGGGTGGAGGGAAGTTTGTGTCTGAGTCTTTGTTGTCTGTCTGCCTGCTTTCTCTGAGCTTTGGAGAAGTAGTTCTGCTTTCTAATCTTTTGTTTCTAAGTGTAAGGACAAAGAGATCAGATAGTAAGTTATATGGTTTCTTTTCTTTGGTATTTGCATGAATATAAGTGCTGGAGTGCTTTGATTTGTACTCTTTTTGAATAAGGCTGTTTATTCAATATTCTTTTAAGCAATTGACCCTGTATTGTGTCACCTTAATACAGAGAGACCATTTGTATGTAATTTCTTTCTTTTTATATAAAGCTTTCTTTTTGAGACCTGTTGGAGTTTTCTTTTTCTGGGAAATTTCAGGGAAATTGAATCTGTACTCACCAGGGAATTGGTGGGAGGAAGAAATCAGGGGGAAATCTGTGTGTGTTGGATTTGCTAGCCTGATTTTGCATTCCCTCTGGGTGAAGAGGAAAGTACTTTTTGTTTCCAGGACTGGGAACAGAGAGGGGGAGTCACTTTGTGTAGTTTCACAGAGCTTGTGTCTGTGTATCTCTCCAGGAGCACCTGGAGGGGGGAAGGGAAAAAGGATTATTTCCCTTTGTTGTGAGACTCAAGGGATTTGGGTCTTGGGGTCCCCAGGGAAGGTTTTTCAGGGGGACCAGAGTGCCCCAAAACACTCTAATTTTTTGGGTGGTGGCAGCAAGTACCAGGTCCAAGCTGGTAACTAAGCTTGGAGGTTTTCATGCTAACCCCCATATTTTGGACGCTAAGGTCCAAATCTGGGACTAAGGTTATGACATGGTGTAGCAGCGGTTGGAAGATAGACAGAATCCAGAAGCCAGTAGGAATATTATATTTTTCTTTTCTCTGCTAAGGGCTTTTTAGCAGAGAGAAACAGTTGGTTTTAAAAGGGAACCAGAGAGAATTTTTTTTTCTGCTCTCTCTGGCAGTTGTGGCTTGCATGTTAAGCAAGAAGCCATTAAGGAGCTGTTACAGGTCTTTTGTCATGCAATAGCACACCCATTAGGAGTCATTACCAGCACTATATACATGCAAATAAAGTGGTTTTTCAGGTTTACTTAACATTGAAGATTAGCTAAAGGCACTGTTGCTAGGCAGACTTCAGGAGGCAACAGAGAACCTACAGTTCAGAAGATAAACACCGGAGGGCACCCCAACACAAGAAAACAGGAACCATGACTTCTAAGGCAAATATTGAGGCTGAAGAACAAATCAAAGAAGCTGAACACAGGCGACAGATGGAAAAACACAAACAGGAACTAGAAATAAAACAAAAAGAGATGGAGCTGAAAGAAAAGGAAGAAAGCATCAAACTGGCAGCCTACCAAAGAGAACAGGCAGCCAAAGAGGCAGCACACAAAAGAAAACTAGAAGAAGAAGAGGTGGCCTACCGAAGGAAACAAGCAGAAGAAGAGTTGGCCCACCGCCGAGACATGGAAAAACACCAAAAAGAAATGGAAAAACAACAAAAAGAGAATGAAGAGAAGGAAAAACAGAGAAAACATGAACTGGAGTTGGCAAAAGCTGGGCTGCATGTGCCAGCCAACTCTAACAACCCGGCGCCAATTATTGCTCCACAGCACAGGAAATTTCCCACCTACAAGGCAGGTGATGACACCGAGGCCTTCTTGGAAAATTTTGAAAGAGCCTGTCTTGGGTACAGCATCCCCGAAGACCAGTACATGGTAGAATTAAGGCCACAACTCAGTGGACATTTAGCAGAGGTGGCAGCCGAAATGCCTAAGCAGCAAATGAATGACTATAAACTTTTTGAAACCAAGGCCAGATACAGAATGGGGATAACCCCAGATCATGCCCGTCGGCGCTTCAGAACCCAAAAGTGGAAACCAGAGGTGTCATTTCCCAAACACGCCTACTACATTGCAAAAAACTATGAGGCCTGGATAACAGGAAACAACGTTCAAACCTTGGAAGAACTGCACCTCCTCATACAAATGGAGCAGTTCTTGGATGGTGTTCCTGAAGACATCACACGGTACATACAAGATGGAAAACCCAAAGATCTCGCTGAGGCGGGGGAGATTGGAGCCAAATGGATGGAACTGGCAGAAAGCAAGAAAGCTACTGTCAAAGGGAACGATTACACCAGGGGGCACACCGACCATAAACCCTACAACCGAGGACAGCCAAAGACCCCACATACCCCCCAAGTAAAGCCACAGACACCCTACCCTTCCATCTCACCAGTCTCCAGTAACTCATCTCGGCGCAGTGACCCTTCAGATGGAAGATGCTTTAAGTGTAATGAACTGGGACATATCAAGGCCAACTGTCCAAAGAACACCATGCGAGTGCAATTCATTACACCACCATCACACCAAAGATCCCCAGGCCCAGATGCCTCTCAAATACCCTTGGAGCGAAGGGAAAATTTGAGAGTGGGCGGAAAGAAGGTTACTGCGTGGAGAGACACGGGGGCACAAGTGTCAGCTATCCACCAATCCTTCGTTGACCCCAAATTCATCAACCCAAAGGCCAAAGTTACAATTTACCCCTTCATGTCACAAGCCGTAGACTTGCCTACTGCTGAACTGACTGTCCAGTACAAAGGCTGGTCAGGAATGTGGACTTTTGCAGTCTATGACAATTATCCTATCCCCATGCTACTGGGGGAAGACTTGGCCAACCAGGTGAGGCGGGCCAAGAGAGTGGGAATGGTTACTCGTAGCCAAACCAGGCAAGCTTCCAGACCCATTCCTGTTCCTGAGCCGTCCACAGAGGCCCCGTCTGTGTTACCAGAGACCCAGACAGAGGTAGTGGACCCGGATTCCATGCCTACCACTGAAACAGCCACAGCATCTCCAGTCCCAGGCCCGGAACTGGAACAGCAACCAGCACCAGCAAGTGCAACCACATCTTCAAACTCAACGCCAGAGGGCGCCAGCGAGCCAGAACTGGCAGAAGCACAAGACAGCCATACCCAAAAGGCTCAGCCAGAGCCTGAAATACCCTCAGGTGCACCAGCGGAGAGCGGTTCACCAGCAACGGAAACAACCCCATCACCTACATCGCTTCCAGAGGGACCAAGCCCAAGTCCACAGTCTGAGGAAGAACTGGTGACCCCAGCCTCAAGGGAACAGTTCCAGACTGAGCAGGAAGCAGATGACAGCCTTCAGAAAGCTTGGGCGGCGGCACGGAGCACCCCACCGTCTCTCAGCTCTTCTAATCGATCCCGGTTTGTTATAGACCAAGGACTTTTATACAAGGAAATTCTTTCTGGTGGACACCGGGAAGAATGGCAGCCGCAAAAACAGTTGGTGGTTCCAACTAAGTACCGGGGGAAGCTCTTAAGCTTAGCCCATGATCATCCCAGTGGCCATGCTGGGGTGAACAGAACCAAGGACCGGTTGGGGAAGTCCTTCCACTGGGAGGGAATGGGCAAGGATGTTGCCAAGTATGTCCGGTCTTGTGAGGTATGCCAAAACGTGGGAAAGCCTCAAGACCAGGTCAAGGCCCCTCTCCAGCCACTCCCCATAATTGAGGTCCCATTTCAGCGAGTAGCTGTGGATATTCTGGGTCCTTTCCCAAAAAAGACACCCAGAGGAAAGCAGTACGTACTGACTTTAGTGGACTTTGCTACCCGATGGCCAGAAGCAGTAGCTCTAGGCAACACCAGGGCTAACACTGTGTGCCTGGCCCTAACAGACATCTTTGCCAGGGTAGGTTGGCCCTCCGACATCCTTACAGATTCAGGGTCTAATTTCCTGGCAGGGACCATGGAAAAACTGTGGGAAACTCATGGGGTGAACCACTTGGTTGCCACCCCGTACCACCATCAAACCAATGGCCTGGTGGAAAGGTTCAATGGAACTTTGGGGGCCATGATACGAAAATTCATCAACGAATTCTCCAATAATTGGGACCTAGTGTTGCAGCAGTTGCTGTTTGCCTACAGGGCTGTACCACATCCCAGTTTAGGGTTTTCACCATTTGAACTTGTGTATGGTCACGAGGTTAAGGGGCCATTACAGTTGGTGAAGCAGCAATGGGAGGGGTTTACGCCTTCTCCAGGAACTAACATTCTGGACTTTGTAAGCAACTTACAAAGCACCCTCCGACACTCTTTAGCCCTTGCTAGAGAGAACCTAAAGGATGCTCAGGAAGACCAAAAGGCCTGGTATGACAAACATACCAGAGAACGTTCCTTCAAGGTAGGAGACCAGGTTATGGTCTTGAAGGTGCAACAGGCCCATAAGATGGAAGCATCATGGGAAGGGCCATTCCCGGTCCAAGAGCGCCTAGGAACTGTGAATTACCTCATAGCATTTCCCAATTCCTCACTAAAACCTAGAGTTTACCATGTTAATTCTCTCAAGCCTTTTTATTCCAGAGACTTACAGGTTTGTCAGTTTACAGTCCAGGGAGATGAGCCTCAGTGGCCTGACGGTGTCTACTACGACGGGAAAAAAGACAGTGGCTTGGAAGAGGTGAACCTCTCAACCACCCTGGAACGTCTGCAGTGGCGACAAATCAAGGAGCTGTGCACTAGCTTCACCCCATTGTTCTCAGCCACCCCAGGACGGACTGAACGGGCATACCACTCCATTGATACAGGTAATGCTCACCCAATCAGAACCCCACCCTACCGGGTGTCTCCTCATGCCCAAGCTGCTATAGAACGGGAAATCCAGAACATGCTACAGATGGGTATAATCCGCTCATCTACCAGTGCATGGGCATCTCCAGTGGTTCTGGTACCCAAACCAGATGGGGAAATACGCTTTTGATTGGACTACCGTAAGCTAAATGCTGTAACTCGTCCGGACAACTATCCAATGCCACGCACCGATGAGCTATTGGAAAAGTTGGGACATGCCCAGTTCATCTCTACAATAGACTTAACCAAGGGGTACTGGCAAGTACCGCTAGATGAACCTGCCAAGGAGAGGTCAGCATTGGTCACCCATGCGGGGGTGTATGAATTCAATGTCCTTCCTTTCGGCCTTCGAAATGCACCCGCCACCTTCCAGAGGCTGGTAGATGGTCTACTAGCTGGACTGGGAGAATTTGCAGTTGCCTACCTCGATGATGTGGCCATTTTTTCAGACTCCTGGCCCGAACACCTACTACACCTGGAAAAGGTCTTTGAGCGCATCAGGCAGGCCGGACTAACTGTTAAGGCCAAAAAGTGTCAAATAGGCCAAAACAGAGTGACTTACCTGGGGCACCAGGTGGGTCGAGGAACCATAAACCCCCTACAGGCCAAGGTGGATGCTATCCAAAAGTGGCCTGTCCCAAGGTCAAAGAAACAGGTCCAATCCTTCTTAGGCTTGGCCGGATACTACAGGCGATTTGTACCACACTACAGCCAAATCGCTGCCCCATTGACCGACCTGACAAAAAAGACCCAGCCAAATGCAGTTAAGTGGACTGATGAGTGTCAAAAGGCCTTTACCCAACTTAAGGCAAAGCTCATGTCTGACCCTGTGCTCAGGACCCCGGATTTTGACAAACCATTCCTAGTAACCACAGATGCATCTGAGCATGGTATAGGAGCAGTGCTCATGCAGGAAGCAACAGATCACAACTTCCATCCTGTCGTGTTTCTCAGCAAGAAACTGTCTGAGAGGGAAAGTCACTGGTCAGTCAGTGAAAAGGAATGCTATGCCATTGTGTACGCCCTGGAAAAGCTACGCCCATATGTTTGGGGACGGCGGTTCCAACTACAAACTGACCATGCTGCACTAAAGTGGCTTCATACTGCCAAGGGGAACAACAAGAAACTTCTTCGTTGGAGTTTAGCTCTCCAAGATTTTGATTTTGAAATTCAACACATCACAGGAGCTTCTAACAAAGTTGCTGATGCACTCTCCCGTGAGAGTTTCCCAGAATTCAGTAGTTAAAAAGTGTTCTTAAAATGTAGAAGTCTGTTAGTTATATACTTAGGGGTATATGTAAAGGTGCATGTGTTGTATTAATCTGTTTATTTTCAAGTTCTAGAAGGAAATCGCCGCCAGTGAGCTTCCCCACTGTCTGCAATTTGGGGGGCGTGTCATAAACAGATAGCTAAGGGTTAATGTCTCTTTCACCTGAAGCACCTGACCAGAGGACCAATCAGGAAACCGGATTTTTTCAACTTTGGGTGGAGGGACGTTTGTGTCTGAGTCTTTGTTGTCTGTCTGCCTGCTTTCTCTGAGCTTTGGAGAAGTAGTTCTGCTTTCTAATCTTTTGTTTCTAAGTGTAAGGACAAAGAGATCAGATAGTAAGTTATATGGTTTCTTTTCTTTGGTATTTGCATGAATATAAGTGCTGGAGTGCTTTGATTTGTATTCTTTTTGAATAAGGCTGTTTATTCAATATTCTTTTAAGCAATTGACCCTGTATTGTGTCACCTTAATACAGAGAGACCATTTGTATGTAATTTCTTTCTTTTTATATAAAGCTTTCTTTTTGAGACCTGTTGGAGTTTTCTTTTTCTGGGAAATTTCAGGGAAATTGAATCTGTACTCACCAGGGAATTGGTGGGAGGAAGAAATCAGGGGGAAATCTGTGTGTGTTGGATTTGCTAGCCTGATTTTGCATTCCCTCTGGGTGAAGAGGAAAGTACTTTTTGTTTCCAGGACTGGGAACAGAGAGGGGGAGTCACTTTGTGTAGTTTCACAGAGCTTGTGTCTGTGTATCTCTCCAGGAGCACCTGGAGGGGGGAAGGGAAAAAGGATTATTTCCCTTTGTTGTGAGACTCAAGGGATTTGGGTCTTGGGGTCCCCAGGGAAGGTTTTTCAGGGGGACCAGAGTGCCCCAAAACACTCTAATTTTTTGGGTGGTGGCAGCAAGTACCAGGTCCAAGCTGGTAACTAAGCTTGGAGGTTTTCATGCTAACCCCCATATTTTGGATGCTAAGGTCTAAATCTGGGACTAAGGTTATGACACCTGCGGGAATTCCCTGGTCCCGCAGATTTGGCGGCAGCCTGCGGGAGGTCCACCAAAGTTGGGGGACCAGCTGACCCTCCGCAGGCATGCTGCCGAAAGCAATCTGCCTGCCACCCTCGCTGCGACCGGCAGAGCGCCCCCAGCGGCTTGCCGCCCCAAGCATGCCCTTGGCGTGCTGGTGCCTGGATTTGCCCCTGAGCACAGGTATAAATACTTGGAGGATAGGGGCCTCAAGTTGTATACAACTTTCTTTTCTCCCTGTATGCTCCAAGGACTTATTACTAGAGGAATGGGTTTCCTCTCTCTATTGGGCAGACCAGAGCACCACCAGATAAAGGACTGTAAGCTCTTTGGAGCAGAGCCTGTTTTTGTTCTGGGTTTGCACAGCACCTAGAGCAGTGGGGTACTGACCCAAACTGTAGGAAGTCTAAAATAAAATTCAATGAGAGAAAATGTTTCCACGGAGGATTCAACTCCAGATACACTGGGAAACCTTACCTTGTACTGGTGTCTAGTGGACTGTACTGTGGACTTTGGAAACTTATCATGCCAACACAGAATGTATTTGATTTTAGTCCAAGCCCTGTGCTCATTTCTATGGAACATGCTGTGACCCGGAGTGCCTGGGGCAGTCCTCACTGACAATGACAAGGCCACGGCAGGCTGCAAAAGGGAGTGCAGACACTCTCAAAACTGGTGGTTAACACTGAAGTTAAGCTCACCCACCAGTCACAAACTGTGCTTCTGATCCCCCACACTGGTTATCGAGAAGCTAAAAAAGAAATCACACAGCCCCCTTTCTTGTATTCCAGTTCTCTGGCTCCCAGTCAGCACATAGGCCCAGTACGGTGAGAAGTTATTTAAAAAAACTCTGCTCACTATACAAAGGGCCAACCATGTTACCAGGTCAATATTAGTTTGGATCTTACCCAAAATACCATACTGCCAGCCAATCCTTTAGTGTTTAAAACTAAAGGTTTATTATAAAAGAAAAGAAGAGAACAAAGTTGTTAAATGACCAAGTAATCAGATACATACATAGACTATGAAGTCCATATATCAGGTTCTTAGCAGTGTTGGTGAGTTTGCTGGCTTAAAAGTCTCTCTGAATCACATCCATGGCTTGGATGGGCCATTTAGTCCTTTGTTCAGAGCTTCAGATTGTAGAAAAGTACTTTAGAAGTAAGAAGCAGGAATGAAAACAAAATGGAGATGATGCAGCTGCCTTTCATATTCTTGTATATACCATATGGCTGGTACTTCCTGTGTCCCAAAAAATGCTTCACAGCAAATGGCATGAAAAAGCCTTAGAGTTCTCTGTCCACAGGCATGCCCCTACATGTCTTGCTGCCTCAAAGTGTAGCCCCTGCCTTCACTCAATGGGTCAGTTATATAGCTAAGTACCCTTGATAGGCTATCGAACAGGCTAGGCAGTGCTGATGCCAATCTGTCTGGAGGTGTCACCCAGAAACACAACACAAGTTTGGAAATACAGATATACCTACATATCTATAACTCACAATACAAAGGTGATACAAACATATAAACAAGATCCTATGCACCGACATTCCACTTCCCTGGTGGGTGCTCGACCCCCACTCTGTCCCAGGCCCCACCACCACTCCACTCTTTCCCCCAAGGCTCCATCACACTACGCCTCTTCCCACCTTGCTCTGCCCTGCCCCTTCCTGCCTCTGAGCAAGCCCCGACTTCACTCCTCCCCCTTCCCTAGTGTGGACTCGTAATGTAGAGTCAGGAAGAGCTCTATTCTGAATTTCTGAGCGCTGAATTGTTCTCTCCTCCTCCTGGCATACTTTTGTGAGAAGCTGCGAATCAAAAAGCACAGAACAAATAAAAGCTTCCTATTTATAGCTGTACAAAGAAGCAAAAAATGATAAAGAGGCTATGCCTGCTATACAGCGAGGGCCAGATGTGTGAATCAAAAATTATTTCTCACTTAGTGAAATAAATGCATTTAGAGTAGTACCAAGAGTATCAGCTATTCCTGTGGACCTAAATGTTTGCTTACTGGTTAAGGTGTCATAAAGCACTCTGTGATCCTCAGAAGGAACAAGTGGTTCCTAAAAGCAATGTCTGTGTTCTATGTGAAGATTCAAACTATGGCCCTGATACTGCAATCAGCTTTATACAGGCAGACTATAGGCCCATAACTCTTATTATAGGTAAAACCTTTGAAAGCCTAAGCTTTAACTCCACCAGCTTAGTACACACTAAAGCACACTTGCCTTGCCTTGATTAGAATTTTAGAATGTGTGTGTTAGATCAAGTTAGCTAACAAGACACTTTTAAACATTAGTCCAGACAAAGCCTTAACAGTCCTTCTGGTGCTGTACAGACCCACAGCAGATTAAAATTCAAAGCTTTTAGCTGTTATAGGGCATCCCTGTGAGAGCACAGCGATTGCATGGTTGGAGTTCAGTGAAGCTCAATGCAGCAGCAGGGCCACAATTTGAATTCTGACACAGAACAGAACTATATTCATTTTCAGGACCACTTTTATAAACAAATCTTCCTCAGTGACAATCCCTTCCAGCTGAATACATTAATACTCTCAAGTGCACCCGGTTCAAGAATATATAATTCCCTAACCCTGATTAGAGCTGGCGGCGTGAAAGAGCTTTTCTAATTGCACTTTACCATCACATGCACTGTGGTCTCTGAGTAACATTAAACATAAAAGTAAACGTGTTACAGCTGCTCAGAGACTAGTGAGAGTTTGAAATTACACAGGGTTAGTTTTTGGAACTCTCACACTATTAAGCAGAAAACTTTCATGGCAAATGCTATTATTCTAAAGCATTTGAACGTCCTTTACACCCCTTTCTCCTTTTCAACTTTTGTTTTAATTGAAGTGTAATACTAGACTCATGAGTCTAGACCTGCTGAAGTAGAAGTGTATAATATTATCTAATTTCTATCTGTGTAAGAGCGGAGGATTTGAAGGCGCTTACAAAGATAGATAGTATCATTCCCATTTTATAGATGGAGAAACTGAGGCACAGATAGTGAATTGACTTGCTGAAGACCACACAACAAGTTGATGTGACAGAGCTGGGAATAGAACCAAACTCTCCTGGCTCCCACTCTAATGCCTTATCTATCCACTGGGCCACTGAGCAAAATGAAATGCAAGGATACGATTTAGTCATAGAAGTCAAGGAATTAACAATTCCATGACTTTACTGGACCTCCGTGACTTTGCTTCAGCAGCTCAGTCACGGCTGGGGCTGGAGCTGCTGCTGTGTGCCCCCGCTCTGTGGTTCAAGCCAGTGCTGAAGCCGGGGCTGTGCATTCTTGCCCAGGGCTGTGATGGGGGCTGGAGATGGGGGGTGCCCCCCTTGGCACTGGGGCTGGAACTGTCAGTCCCCCACATGGGGCTCCAGCTGTCATTCCTTCTCCCCTCACTAGGGGTGAAAGTAACTTAAAGGACTTACTGGTATGCCGGAGTCCTGAGCAGGGGGCAGGGCCTTAACCAGAAGGGTCATGGCCTCAAGCGGAAGGGGCAGGGCCTTTAGAGCCCCGGACCCCTTTAAATCGAGATTTAAAGGGCCCTGGGCTCCGGCTGCAGTAGGCAGAGGCAGCTGGGAGCCCTGAGGCTTGGGGGCCATTTAGAGAGCCCAGGGCTCCCACTGCTCCTACTGCAGAGGAGCCCTGGGCCCTTTAAATTGCCACCTGAGCCCTGCTGCTGGAGCCCCAGGGTAGCAGCGGCAGCCAGGAGCTTGGGTACTGATTTAAAGGGCCAGGGGCTCCCAGCCACCGCTACCACAGTGGAACCCTGGGCCCTTTAAATTGCTAAAGGAGCCCCGGGGGTCCCGGCTGCTGCCGCTACCCTGGGGCTCCAGCAGCGGGGCTTAAGCAGTGATTTAAAGGACCCGGGGCGCTGGCTGCCACTGCCACCCTGGGCCCTTTAAATTGCCACCAGAGCCCCGCTGCTCGAGCCAGCAGAGATTTAAAGGGCTTGGGGTGGTAGCGGTGGCCGGTATGCCGTACCAGTGTGTACCAGTTTACTTTCACCTCTGCCCCTCACCTACTTCTCCCGCCATTAGTTTTAGTAAAAGTCTTAAGTCACAGCTCCTGTGAATTTTTGTTTATTTCCTGTGACCTGTCCATGACTTTTTCTAAAAATAACCATGACAAAATCTTAACCTTAGCTATGACATAGCCCTTTGGATCATATGAAAAATGAAACTGGTCCAGTAGCTTGTAATGGCCTCTGTTCTGCAATAGGTCATTTTGCATTCTGCTGAATATCTCCTCCTGTGTGTCTTATATAGATCAGACAGAGAAAAACATTAAACATAAATCTTTATATGGACAGTCTTTGCATAGTCCTTTCAAAGCCGTTCATTGAATTTGAAACCCAACAACCATGGGCAAGGGTAAAGAAACCAAGCATGTATATTATGTAATAAAGATTAATGGTGCTAAGATGACAATGAAGAGATGGTGACTTACTGCAAACACTTCATTGGGTGTATTGTGGCACTGGCTGGAGTGTCAGCTCAGCCACCTTAATATATTCTTATAGTCAGAAAGACCTTCCTTCCTCTTTGGCTAGGTAGTCAATAGTTAATGGAGGGGGAAATCCTTCAGTGGAAACAACCCAATCTTAACTTCACAGTCATATAGTATGGCACTACAACGTTTGAAGAGAAAAAACTGCCTTAAGCCTCCTTGCAGAGCTTGAGACCACTATCACATAGCAGCAGCCTGCTTGAACAATAATGCATTGAGTACTAATCCCTGCCTGCAGCAGTCTAATATGAAGGCTTCACAATTGTGAATGACCAAGAAACAGAGGGGAGCAACAAAGTCAAAACTTTCCCCATTTGAAAAAGTAATAAACTAAGAGAGACGTAATTTGTCTTGTTTATACAATGCATGGTTCTCTCTCTTTTGCTATGGTCTTGGCAGCTCAACTAAACGGCTAAAGTTAGTTTTTACTTCAGATTGAATTGCTAGCAAGTCTTTTCACAGCAAAGCTGGGAATGCCTGGCTCTGGCAACAGCAAAACAAACCAAGACATGGAAAAAGCTATTGATATGAAACACTTTATAACTAGTGTCATAGCAGCAGGCTAAGAGCTAATATCATGGTCATAATAATACTTAACATTTACATAAATACTTTACATTTACATAACCCCAACCATCTGAGCATTTCAAATGACTTTGAATTAATGAATTTAGCCTCACAGCATCTGTGTGAGGTCGCAGGCTACATAATTAGAAATTACATTTATTCAGAAAAATCAATTATTTACTCAGCTGTAGAAAAAAAACTGTACAGGTTTAGTAAAAAGATTTTCTAAAATAAATGTCAAGATAGCTTTAAAAGGGACATTCCAGAATACTGATCTCTAAGCACTCACAAGTTTGACATCTGAAAGGGCTTGTGGCAGTGTATGCACAACCATCGCCTGTCGGGGCGGATAGTGGTGTGCTGACACTGCAATTACTATCTACTACGCTATCTTGGGCCTCGCCACAATGAGGTCCAATGTCAGAGTCAAAGCAGTAGCCCTTAGGTTCTGGGCTGCATGGCCTAGCGGCCAGAGTCAACACCGTGGCCCTTGAGTGCAGGGCAGTGCAGCCTACTGGCCAGAGTCAATATAGATGCCCAGGTACAATGCAGTGTGGCCCAGTGGCCAAATCTGGGGTGCCACCCCCAGAGGGGGTATGGTCAGGGGACCCAAGCCCACTCAACTCCACTGGGTTCTGACCCGGGCCCTAACAATGGCAGAGTGATCCACCACTGGGTCAGCAGGGAATCCAACCACAACATGCTGACCTTACACAGGGGAGGAGATACCACTCACTCACCCTCCCTGGTTCACTTTCTACCGGGCTTTCTGATGCTGCAGTCCATAAGGCATTTGGGTCTCGGGGCTTCGCAGCACAGGTAACTTCCTGGGACTCCAATACCAACAGGTCTCAGGCTCCTGCAGGCAAGGGCTGTAACGCTCCTGGGCTGGAGTCTCCACCAAGTGTCCTTCCTCCATGGCAGTCTGCCCAGACTGAGCTGCTCTCCTTTAAACTAGCACAGCAGTTGGAGCATGTGCAGCACAGTCTGAGGGGTGGGACTTCCTCCACCCATAATGTGAGATTAACCCTTTCCTGCCTAGTGCGGGGTATGCACACCCTGTCACGGGGCTGCTCTGGACTCAGATAAGCAAGCTTCCAATAGAGTTTGAATCAGAATGATTTAGCAAAGGAAAAAGGTTTCTTCTTTCTTTAACAATAGCATATGATGCTTTAGGAATGTCAAATGTTGAACCATCTTGTATGTTGTGACTTGTGTATCTGTCTGTAATCTCTTTTCCCAGGGAAAAAAGTCTGTATGCTACTAAGAACAAGTTGTACCTCTTAGTCAAATTGAAATGTTTGATGGAAGATTTTAACTTCTCTAGAAAGCGCGAGGGCTTGATTATCTTCTCATCCCTCTGTAAATCAGGACTAACTCCACAATGAAACTATAGCAGTGCAAGGCTGGTACAATTGAAAAGAGAATTGGACCTTCTGTCTCTAGGCACCGAAATTGTTAAAATTGGGTTGGCCTCCCTTTTTTTGGTCACAATTTGCCCTGGTTTAGTTTATGTTCATTTGAAACTAACATAGTTGGGTAGGAGTGTGATAGAATTTGACGCACAGTTTTCTAAAACACTAAATTGCATTGCTGCCTAAAGTTATTCAGGATAACACTAAAGCATGTCTGACTATGTGTTTCCTGATGCCTGGCCCCATTGATTCTGGTCTCACAAGTACATTTGGTATATGTCTTTTTACTTCATCTTCCCTCTCAATAGAGAGTATGATAGTGATGGTATATCATTAAACTATTTCTATGCAAGTCACTTGTATGTTCAGACAATTAAATTCCCAGTCTAACTCATTCTCTCAACACGTCATAGTCACCCAGGGTCTGGTCTGAACTAGTATGATTGAATGATGACCCTCAATGGTCAGAAAAAAGGAATATTCTGGGATTTTCCATCTGCAGTACGTTGAAGTTCAAACTCTATGAATCAAGAAAAATAACATTTCCCCCTCCCCTGGGTTATTTCACATGAGCCAAATGTATTTCTGGGTCTGTTCAGTAGAAGAGCAAGACAGCCCTCCGCTGTCAAACTATCCCATTTTTTGTTACTTTTTAAATAGACATAGGCACCAGTCATAAAATACCCTGTACACAGTGGCCCAAGTGCTAACATCTTTCCTCACTCAGGCAAAGTTCCCACTGTCTCTTCCAATAGACTATACCTGAGAAAGGACTTCCCTTTTGTAAGCAAATAGAGCCATAAATGATCAAAAGTATGTGAGTTTGGAGACAACTGTAAGCAAATTTGTTCTATACAACTCAGTTGTGGAAGCATCCTAATATCAGAAAGCTCTGTTAGGTAATCTCATGCTGTTCCCTTAGCTCCAGGAGAGCTGTCCCATGCAAGGTGCTGCACCTCCATAATTCCTGCTCACATCAGTGAGTTGAGGGCACTCAGCACTTCGTATGATCAGGCCCTAGATGAGGAATCTACTTCATCTTTGGCAGAATATTATTAATGGCTAAAAATCCTGTTTAGTGATGGGCTAGTTCTTTGCATACTTTGTTATTCAGTAAAAGCAGCAAAGAAACCTGTGGCACCTTATAGACTAACAGACGTTTTGGAGCATGAGCTTTCGTGGGTGAATACCCACTTTGTCAGATGCATGTATCTGAGGAAGTGGGTATTCACCCACGAAAGCTCATGCTCCAAAACATCTGTTAGTCTATAAGGTGCCACAGGATTCTTTGCTGCTTTTACAGATCCAGACTAACACGGCTACCCCTCTGATACTTGTTATTCAGCAGTTCCTTGCTATTATGTGCAATTGTGTAACACTGAGTGTAAATCATCAGTAAGCAACATGTAAGTATAATCAAAACTAACATCTCCAGTTTCACAACCAAAAGCACCCAATTAATTGTCATTAATTTGACTCTTTGGGGTCTGGACCCTGATTATCAGAAATCCTGGCTGCTTAGCTCAGTGAGGTAGTAAGTTTCCTCCTTAGGTCAGCCACATTCTCAGAGACCATACAGCAGTCTTGGCACTATGGTGTTTAATGTGTACCTATGTGTAGTGAACCTGAGTGACCTCCCTCCAACCAGGGGAGTGAGGGAGCCTTACCCACCACCGAGGGGGAAGAGCCTAGACCACCCTGCCCACCTCACCAGAAGGACCGGGGCGGAGCCAGAAGTATAAAAGACCAGCCCTGCAGCTCAGTGGTGGGTGAGCCTGCAACAGAGGATGATGCTCGGACGGTTCCCCAGAGGCCCTGTGAGGAACTGGCACCTGGCTGTTCCCGAGCCCCAGCTGTGGACGAGGATGGCCCGGAGTCCCTGCTGCTGTTTACCCTGAAGAGCCAGAAGAGGCCTGGAGGCCGCAGGTACCAAAACCTGGTGAGACAGGAAGTAGCCCAGGGGCAGCCATGGAGCAGCCGGCTGCAGAGCCGTGGCTCAGTCAGCGTGTTGCGGCTGGATCCCTGCCAACACAGGGGCATCCTTGCCCTGTCAGGGTCCTGGGCTGGGACACAGTGGAGTAGGATGAGCCCATGTTCCTCTGTCACCCCACCCCGGGTGGCAGAACCCCAACACGGTGCAAGGAGGCTCTAGCCCAGAACAGGAACCCCCTTATCCCGCATTGTAAAGACTGTTTGCTGGCAGCCTGAGCCCCGCCCAGGCCTCAGCTGACCTTAATAGACTATACTTAAGGGCAGACTACTTGTGCTACCCCATTCCAGGCTAGAGCCTGGCAGGGACCATTAACCGCGCAGTCCCATTGGGACTTTTTGCTTATCTTACCGACTCTGGTCCTGGCCCCACAAGACTAGCCTGAGTGGTCTCCCTCCAACCGGGTGAGGGAGCCTTACACTATGCAATACAGATGTTTGTATTTTGTGGTCTTTGATAATAAAGACATGGGGCCATTGACTTCAGGGAATTGTGCTCATGTATCTCAGAAAAGAATTGGGTCCAGTATTCTGTAGGTTATTCAGATGCTTGTGGCAGTTTGCTTTTGGGCAAAAACATGCTTTCCAGAAACATTTGTTGGCAAAACCAGAACCCCTGTTTTGACCTGGAACCCTTAGATATCCTTCATTGCTTGCTGAAACGAATGGGTTTTTCCTTTGGGGGTGGGGAGAGGGAATTAATAGAGGCAGTTAACATCAGCCACATGTATCTACATTAGTGATGTATTTTTACTACATTATTGAAACCTGGTGCATTAGAAACCCTGCTGCATGAATTACAGTTTGTAGTTCTTTGCCAGAGGCTCTCAGGGATACCTAATTTTAACTAAATCATTCAATCTCATTCTTATTGGCTGTACTAATTTTCAAGGGATACACTTACTGTAGTACTCTTGGGTTTTTTTTAAAAACAAGATTATGTGACTACATAGTGCAAAAACAATTTTGACTCATTACTATTATTAAAAAGCAAATAAAATCTCAAGTTTAATGTACCAAGAGCTATTGCTTTGGAGAGTGGGGGAGGTGAGGGGAAACTGAAGCAAAAAAAAGCCCTTTGGGGTTTGGAGCAGGACTTTAAAGCCATGAGAAATTATTCCTCTTGTAAACGGATACCTGCTGCCATCTAACATAATGGAAACAGGCACAGTTGCCTGTGGATTTGGGATCCAGTGAGCAGGACTAGCCAGAAAACGCACATGGAGAAAGTCTCTGAAAACTTCTGGGGTCAACAAACTGTACAGTTGTTGGAGATTTGTTTTAATCCAATTAATTGTTGTGAATTATTGTCTTGATGGATATTGGTGTTTAAAAACATAATAAAACCAAAAGGTACACAACAAAGGTAATCTCCTTAAAAAAAAAAAGAATAGATTTACACTACTCTGCATAGGATGTTTCACCCCTCTTTTTCTTAATATAGAACAGTTACTTACCTGACAGTAACTGTGGTTCTTCGATACTTTTGTCTGTGTGAATTCCATTCATTGTATGCAAATACCTAATGCGTGTGACTCCTGCACAAGAGACACATACCTACTATGAAGGGGATCCAGATAGACAATAAGAAAAATGCCTGGTGCTATCATTTTAAGGACAGGGGTGGAGGAGTAATAGAAGCCTATACAAGACCCCAAAATCAGATCTATCCCTATAAAATCGGGACATCTGGTCACCCTACACCATTTTTACACAAACCCCAGTGTGTCAGATGGATATAGAGTAATGTTGCTACAGATCCATGTTAAATGTATTCACTTATAGATTATTTTTAGGCATATGAAAGAGCCCACAAGTAGGTTTTTTTGGTTGTTTTTTTTTTGTTTTTTTACACACACAAGTGACGTTCTCTCCCAGTTCACTACAATGAAAAATCAGCAACAAGTATCTTCTGGGAGCCTCTTCTGACAGCACAAGTATCTTCAAGTCCGATAGAGCTAACATGGGTTTGGATGGTCAAAAACAATATAGCTGTGACCTGATAGTAGATCTGAAATGCAAACTGTGCATAATTTAGAAATCATGTACTTAGTGAGTGAATGAACAGTATATCAACTTGCAAAGAGAGGTTAGCACTAGACCTGGTTGAGAATTCACCATCAAAATGTTTTTGCAAGAGAAAAATTTTGATTTTTATCAACATTTTTTCTGTTCCATTGGAATAACAGAAACAAATTATTTCATTTGGGATTGGTTGATCCAAATCAGCATGTTGTTCCAAACTGAAGTGTTTAGTTTTGAGTCAATTTGCCATTAAGCTTTGTTTACCTCTGATTTGTCATAGGAGCTATAGTTCAGATGCTTCATTACCTATTCTTCTTTATGGGCCAGTCTCCATGGCTGGACTCTCAGGATGCACCAGTCTCTCCTCTCTGGTTGAACCAACACTATGCATCATGGGAATTGTGATTATGGTGCATCATAGGATATGTAGTCTGGATATGGAGCTTGCTCCATAGAGGAGAATAGGGGCATGAGGCACTTAGAAATACAACTCCTATAAGGCACCACAGCAGCTCTGCGGGTATAGATTAATGTTGAACTGAGCTGAAACAAAATTCAACAAACCAAAATGAAATATTTTGAATGTAAATGTCTAAATGAACTTTCCATTCTATGAAATGTTCATTTTTGTTCTGATTTGGGATAAAAACAAATGTCAAAATACTGGAATTTTCCAAGAGAAATTCCAATTTTCTATCGGCTCCCAATTAGCATAATCCATCCTTACCATTTTAAGGAAAAGTGCTACAATGGCAGTCTCTGAATGTGACTAGGGATGTGTCATTGGCAAGAGGCAATTCTCCATGAAAGCTGAGTGGTGACCACAATTTATTGTTATAATATATTTTTGTATAGTGCCAACAGTTAATCCTTGATAATTAAGCTGTGTATAGAAGTCAGTGATGAAAATGTACTTAACACTGGTGAGTACAACACAACACATGTTGCTGTTTTGTTCAGATAGCTGTGGTATGTGTAGTATTTAAAAGCAGTGGAAGGACTAAAGTATAAGGGTAGAGAGTGGACTCTCACCCCTACAAACAGAGAGAGACTCTTGCTCCTGGCCTTCTTATAAGGCCCTGTTGCTCAGTTTGGGGCGTGGCCCCAGCTGCAGCCACTTCCCCAATCAGCTTAGCTTTTACCTTGCCCAGCCCCAGCCCTTTGCAGGGCTTTTCCAACCCCTTCCAGGCTGGAGCGGGTGGTCACCCCACTACAATAAGTAAATGAGGGAAGGGCCTAACCTGGAAGGTTATGGAACACAACAGCCATAAAACAGCTGTAGTTTAGCCACATCAACAGAAAGCTGAATCCCTGCCCCTGTGAAAACTAGAGTGCTTTATATTTAACTTTGTAGCTTCTTTTGGATTAAAAACAAATTGCCAATGGCTGCAGTGAGAAGGAGTTGAGATCAGTGGCATAGCCAGGTGGAGGGAACAGGGGGAACGGGGGAAAAAAAGGCACCACCCACTGCGGTGCTTTTACTCACCTGGCAGCGCTTTTACTGATGGGGCGGTGCTTCGGGTCTTCAGTGGCATCTCGGTGGCGGGACCTTCACTCGCTCCACGGGTCTTCAGCTGCATTTTGGCAGCGGGTCCTTCAGTGGTGCCGAAGATACCCGGAGCTAGTGAAGGGCCGCCACCAAAGTGCCACTGAAAACCGGGAGCACCACTGGATGAGTAAAAATTAAAAAGGCGCCACTTGTGCTCGGTGGGAAGCAGCTGCTGCCCTACTGCCCCGCTAGCTACACTACTGGCTGAGATTTCATGGAAAGTTACCAGTTTGCAGATCTCAACTCTCTAATGGCCGCCAGGGAGATACTGCTTGATTGACTCCATAATGTCCTTAGGAAAACATCTACACAAAAAGATTACTCTTGCAATAATCCCTAAGGGAGGTAAGGTTTGGGCTCAGTTGGGTCTGTAGAGGGAGTGAATTCTGCAGTCAGGGTCCCTCCATTGAGAAAGTCATGGCGTGGTCTGCAAGTTCCACCCTGGGAACTGTTCTTGGTAAATTTGTTATTCTCTGGGACCACTTTCTCTCTAGGATTGCTCTCCTCTCTGAGACAGCCTTCCTTCTAGCACTTCTCCCTGGGAGTACCTATCTTACCTGAGCTTGGGTAACCTTTTTTATTAGGTCCAGATGCTCATTATAACATAATGTAAGGGTAATGTAATTAATACAAATCAACATGGGCTTATGAAAAATAGTATTTTGAAATCTTTTGTTGATGACATTATAAATTTGGTAGATAAAGGTAATAGTGTTGGCATAATATACTTAAACTTCTGTAAGGCATTTGACTTGGTACTGCATATTTTGGTTAAAACGCTAGAATGATATAAAATTAACATAGCACACATTAAATGGATTAAAAACTGGCTAACTGATAGGTCTCAAAACATAACTATGAATTGGGAATCATCATTTAGCTGATGAGTTTCTGGTGGGGTCCTGCAGGGATTGGTTCTTGGCCCTATGCTATTTAACTTTTTAAAAAATCAACGACCTGGAAGAAAACAAAATAATTCCTGATAAAGCTTGTAGATGGCATAAAAATTGAGGGAGGGGAGAATAATGAAGAGGACAGGTCATTGATTCTGAGCAATCTGGATCATTTAGTAAACTGGGTGAAAGTAATCATTGTGCTTTAATATGGCTAAATGTAAATGCATACATCTAGGAACAAAGAACATAGGCCATACTTACAGGATGGAGGACTCTATCCTGAGAAGCAGTTACTCTGAAAAAAGATTTGGGGGTTGAGGTGGATAATCAGCTGAATGTGAAGTCCCAGTGGCCACAAGAGCTAATAAATCCTGAGATGCATTCACAGGAGAATCTCAAGTAGGAGTTGAGTACATTTTACCTTTTCATTTGGCATTGGTGTGACTGTTGCTGGAGCACCGTGTCCAGTTCTGCTCCACACAATTCAAGAAGGATGTTGATAAACTGGAGAGGGTTCAGAGAAGAGCCACAAGAATGATTAAAGAATGAAAACAAGCCTGATAGTGACAGTGTCACAGAGCTCAACCTATTTAGCTTAACAAAGAGAAGATTAAAGGGTGACTTGTTTACAGCCTATAAATAACTACATGGGGAACATGCATCTGATGAAGATGCTCCAATACATCTGTTAGTCTTTAACGTGCCGCAGGACTCTGTTGTATTTAATAATGGGTTCTTCAATCTAGCAAAAAAGGTATAAAGGATACGATGGCTGGAAGTTGAAGCTAGACAAATTTAGACTAGAAATAAAGCATACATTTTACAGTTGGAGTAATTAACCAGTAGAAAAATTTACCAAGGTTGTATGTTTAGAAAAGAATGGATGTAAATCAAGATTGGATGTTCTTTTAAAAGATATGCTCTAAGAATTATTATGGGTAAATTCTATGGCTTACAGGAGGCCAGATTAGATGATCACAATTGTCCCTTCTGGCCTTGGAATCTAGGACCTTACCAATTAACCATTAAAGCAGTCACCTGGGCAGTCAGTTAATCCCAGAAGGGCCTTCAGAAGACAGTCATGGGCAGATTGGGCTCTGACTTTCCTCAGTCGCCATGGGACAATATTCCACTAGCCATGTAAGAGCCTGATCTTCAACTCCCTGATCCTAAAGTCCCTATTGGATGTGAACACTGTGCAGAAGGCACTACACATCTTGTAGGTCCATGACAGTAGACACTACAAATTCACTTCAGCTTTCTATCTGATTTTCCCTTTCTTGTGGAGAAGGATTTATTTAAAACAGTATACAGTATTATGCAAACACAGAGAATAAAGTGATGATCTGTGCAGCGCTCTAGAGAGCCAAGGAGATAATCCTTTGCCCTTGAAAAGTGGAAGCACTCAAAATATGGGTAACTGGCCACAGGAAAAAAAAAATCTAATGTATTTTGCCTTGTTAAAAGATCCACAAAACTGCATTGTGTAGTTGGCTGACTGATTAAAGCCACTCCTGCATAAGAGGTAGTCACAATATCCATCTGCTACCTACTGGAAACAAAGATATACGTATACTCTATTTTGTTGTTTTCTTGTCTACAGTGATTTTTCTCAGTGAAAATGTTCAGTTACTCACATATTTTAAAACAAATTAAAGGATTTTTTAGAGAATCAAACAGAAAGAACAAAGAACTGAGGCATTCATCAGTATTTTTAGGATGAGAAAACATGAGTCAAAGTGATTCAAGAATAGCAGGAAACATACTTCTAAAAAACCAAACAAACAACTTTTCTCCTCTGATTTGCTCAACATAGACAGACAAATGTTGCCTCCACACTAAGAAGGATTAAAAAAACTTTCCCCCTGACAACTGGGTTTTCACATGGATTAGAAGCCCTAGTTTAGACTCCTAGGGTAGAAAACCAATTCTATCTCGTAGTTTCAACCCACTGATCAAAAGAATATAAAGGGAGAAAGAAAAAAGGGCTTCAAACTTTAGGAGTTTTTTTCCTGTTATTAACTTGGAGTGACCAAGATCCCTGACAGGAGTTCAATGTGTAATAGTTTCCATTGCTTATGGTTCCCTTCTGAACTTCCATTTTGTGGGAATATGCTTGGATCATTGCATATACTACTGACCTGTCTCTAGAAAAGGCTCACTGTATTTTGGCCTGGGCTCCTTTCCATTTCTAGTCCCCTAAATCTGTTCCCCATTTCAACATTGCTTATTGCCACATTCCCAAACATGTTACACAAGCTTAGAGGAGTAATTTATAAGAATATTAGTAATTTGGCTGTGACCAAACAAGCCCTTTCTCGTATAACAAATCATTCTGCCATGGAAACCAGCATTTTGTGGTTATTTGCTCACTTGTTTACAGCATTTCATTGAATGTGATATTTAAACAGCAAGCAAATGATTCAACCCAATATAAATCCATGAAAACTATGCAGTTCTCTGCAACAATTTTCAAATCTAAATCAGTCTGGAAACATACTCTGAAGACTTTTCCAAAAGTGCCTGGAAGAATGTAATATATGAATGTGTAATCTTTCCACAGACAGCCAAATTGTGCCAAATCTGTATACGTAGTGAGCCTACTTTGATTTTTGTAGCCTAAGGCAGCACCACAGTCTAACAACACTGCAGTAAAATAACCTGGCATATTGTCTGTAGAGAGATTTTTCTATAACTGCAAAAAAAAAAAAAGGGGGGGGGAGAATATAAAGGCTGCACAACTCAACCTCAAGAGGGAAATTATCCATAATCACACTCAGCTCAAATGCAGTATCAGTGAATGTAGTAAATCTCACCGTCTGGGTTAGAACCTGCAACCCTTACTCACAGGAGAAGGCTTTATCCCACTAACTCGAATGGGACTGTGTGTGTAGGTAGACTTGCAGGATCAAAGCCCTCACACTTTGCAGTGTTTTGTCAGACAGAGGTGTTAAGTTAAATGGCATAGTTAGAAAAAGAAATGTCCCATTTCATGGGAGTTCAGAATCTGAACCACCACCAGTATTTTTCAGCTTTTTCATCCACCCTATGAAACAATGGCAACATATTGTTACTGTTCTCAACTTTAACTATGAAGCTAGTGCCTCCATAATAATCTGAAACTAGTGTAGGATAAAAATCTTCAAAAGTGACAGTCTCTCATAGAACTTTAGGAGTAGTTTTTTCGACATGATCTTCAAGGTCTGTATCTGTGGAGGAGGCCAGGAGGAGCAGTGAATCAGAACAGGGGTGGAAGCACAACTGGTTGTCTAAATCAACACACAAAACTCCACCTAGTAAAAACCAAGAGGCAGACAGGGCAAATCACAGAGCTTAGATGGTTTATGCTAATTGCCAGAAAGGCCCCTTAACAAATGAGCCATCACAGTCTTAACTAGCTTTAATTTCCAAGCTGATTAAAGGTATTGCGCTGTGTACACATTGCAGTCATCTAACCTCGTGTTAATAAAGGCATGGGTCACTGTAGCAAAGTCCTCATCTGAAAGAAACAGTCACAACTGCCTGACAAGATGTACATTAGAACCCCAGAGTTTCAAACTGACCAGTCAACCGCACACCTTGTTTTGAACTGGAATTATGCAATCAGGCAGCTGCAGAGACCAAAAAATAAGCAAATACTGTACAGTACTGTGTTAAACATAAACTACTAAAAAAAGGAAATTTTAAAATAAGATTTGACAAGGTAAGGAAATTGTTTCTGTGCTTGTTTCATTTAAATTAGGATGGTTAAAAGCAGCATTTTTCTTCTGCATAGTAAAGTTTCAAAGCTGCATTAAGTCAATGCTCAGTTGTAAACTTTTGAAAGAACAGCAGCAACATTTTGTTCGGAGTTGCAAACATTTCAGAGTTACAAACAACTTCCATTCCCTAGGTGTTCATAACTTCAAGGTTCTACTGTTGATTGAAAATACCCATCCTGATCACTGTTGCCATATAATCACCTAACAATAGCTGGGATCCCACAATATCCCCAGACTGTGAACTTAAGTACCACATGGTGGACACATCCTCACCATATCCAGTTACAAAGTCCCACTCTACCAACATCACTTATGTCTTATCTGGAGTCACCAACATCCAGCTAGCTCCCATCCATACCTAACCTCTACAGCAGGGGTTCTCAACTTTTTTTTTTCCTGAGGCCCCTCCCCCAACATACTATAAGAACTCCATGGTCCAGCTGTGCCACAACAACCACCTCAGCCCCACTCCTGCCACACATCACCTCCATATTGGTGCACATAACAAAATTAATTCTGCACATGGATATAAAAAATTAGGGGGAACTGTGCTGGGCAAGAACATAAGAAAAAAATCCTGGTAGGAACAACCAGCATCCCTTTACAGTACACAGGTGAAAGAAAATGTGTGGCATCCACTTTGGAACTGAGTGTTTAGCTACAGCATGTTACTTTGGGTGAAACATGACTGGGGGAATTTCAGTGCTTAAAGGATGCAAACTCCATGCCTGTTTATCACCACTGGATCCAGGCTCACTATCTACACCAGACTGAGCCTCCGCTGATATTTCTCAGTAACATTACGGAAAAAGTCTCTCTTCACTGCAGGTATCACTGAGCTTACTCACTGCCAGAATCCTTTGGTTCACATAAGAATTAATGCCAAAGTCTAATTTAATGAGATCTGCAATAGCTGCAAAAGTGAGATGGCTGTGAGCCCTTCTAAAAGGGGACAATGATGCTGTTGGCCTCTCTGCTTTTGCATCACATACAATGTGCGCGTAACTCCCATTGTGTTGAATGGTCTTTATGTGCGTGTCTGTAGGGAGGCACCCCTGGCTCCTCACCGCGCCTGAGAGGGACGAGCCAGCACAGGTGCCTCAGTGGGCGGAGCTACCGCCACCAGTCCCCGCCCACCAGAAGTCAAGGGGCGGGACAGGAAGTATAAAAGCCCAGCCTCAGTGCTCAGTTGGCTGTTGACTGCCGGAGATGACAGATGCTGGGGCCTCAGCTCCCACTGGGCCCAGCCTGCCCCGTGCTCACTACCCAGAGGAACGCTGGCCTGAGCTTCCCTACGCCCGGTATCCTGAGGAGCCGACTGAGCTTCCCTACGCCCGGTATCCCAAGGAACCCATGGTCTGGGATCCGCCAGACGACGCCAGTGAAGGACAGGTACCCAGAGAGGGGGAGGTCGGAAGTGGCCCGGGGGCAGCCGACCCTGGTTTGGCTCCCGAAGAGCCTGAACCCATGTCAGTGTTAGGCGGTCAGGATCCCCACTGACAGCAGCGCGTCTTGGACGCTGCTAGGGCCCCGGGCTGGAACGCAGTGGAGTGGGAGGACCTGCATTCCCCCTGCCACCCTTCCAAGGGTGGCAGACTCCCCCTCTCCCTGGCCTGAGGAGGCCTTCCTGTATAGACTTACGGCTTAAACCGCTGCTCAGCCTCTGCCTGAGAGTCTGAGCTCTGTACCTGTTGGTTGGTTGCCCACCCTGAGCCAGGGCTTGGGCCTTATAGACTCACTGCTTGAACTGCTATTGCCCCGCCCTGCTCCAGGGCTGGGCCTAGAGACTCTGTGTTTACTCAGTCCCTTGCTGAAGGAGCTGAGCTTGAACTGCTTATTGCCCCGCCCTGCCCAAGGGCCTGGGCTTAGATACTGTGTTTGCTCAGCCCCTTGCTGAAGGAGCTGAGCCTGAACTGCTATTGCCCCGCCCTGCTCCAGGGCTGGGCCTAGAGACCATTTGTTTGCCCAGCCCCTGCTGAAGGGCCTGAGTGCTGCCTGCTTACTGCCCGCCCAGCCTCAGGGCCGGGCCTATAGACTCCGTGCTTACCCGGCCCCTGCTGACGGGCCGAAACTCTGCCTTGTTTAAAGACCATTGTTTCCTCAGCTCCCGCTGAGGGGTCTAGGCCGTGGATGGATTGCTGCCTGTAGGGAGGCGCCCTGGCTCCCCGCCACGCCTGAGAGGGACGAACCGCAGCTCCGGATTCTTACAGTATCCAAAAGCAGACAGGCCCACAGTGAATGATTGTTTTTGCTTCCTGATCTTTATTATTCTTCACTTCCCACTCCAGTCAACCAGCTGCTCTCCTCGACCCAAAGTAAAAATAGCTCCTTTCCTTTAGACTTGTCTTCTTAAACAAAGTGTCACTAATCCAAACTCTGTGGAATTCATAAAATGCTGGCAAATTTCAATTTGCTGCTAACTTCAGTGAGAGTGAGATGGAGATTTTAGAGAATGTTTGGCAGCATTTTGGGCTATTCCAGCATTGGAGTTGTGTGCTCAGCACTTCTAAAAAGTCAGGCCATCATTGTCTTAAGTTAAGCAACCAAAATTAATGGACACTTTTCAAAATTTTAGTCTGTCTAATTTGCCCAAAGATATACAGTGAGTCTTTGACAGAGTGGAGGATACAAACAAGGGGTCTTGACACCAAGTCCTTGAGTATAAATGCTGGACCTCACCAGGTAATATTATCGATGTGTACCTATTTTCTTATGCCTATTTCTTTATTTTTCCCTGTGCTTGAAAAACTAACACTTTTAATTTAAAAACAATTATGTGGAGAAACAGACAGAATTTAATCTTTGTAGTGGTGAGATGCCTCGAAATCTAGCACTGCTTTCTTGTTCTGCCTCTGAGACACTTCCATGTAATTAGTCCTCTTACCATTGTGAATATATTAAGTGTATCCCTCCCCTACTGAGAATTCACCATTTACTATACAAGTCAAGTAGAAAATGACACTTAGACTGTCCATGCTTGTATTTTCTATCTTTGGCAGAACAAATATTTTACTTCCATTCAAATCTCCAATCTCTTATACCCTAGTGACATACATAAACAGTTCTCTAGCATCTTTTCATGCTGCCACTTATTTTCTTAGCGACAATAGGTGGAGTGATATCTTTTATTGAACCAATTTCTGTTGGTAAAAGGGACAGACTATCAAGCATCAGAGATTTTCCTCAGGTCTGAAGAAAGTAGTTAGAATGTTTGAGTAGTTAGAATGTTTGAGCTTAATACAAGCTGGGACAGATTATTAAGCATCAGAGTTACACACACTTACCCTACCTTCCCCTCCACACTTCACTTAAAATAAAGAAAAAAAGCCTTCACTGACCACATGCTCCTAGTTGTCATCTACCATACCACACTAGATTCATAGAATCTATGAATCTGTGGGCAGAAGGGACCACTGTGATCATCTAAAGCAGGGGTGGGCAAACTATGGCCCATGTCTAGCCCATCAGACCTTTTAATTCAGCCCTTGAGCTCCTGCCAGGGAGCAGGGTTGGGGGCTTGCCACGTTCTGCCCGCCCAGTGCTCCCCAGACTCCCAACTTAATGAGCACCATCTTCTCTCATGCAGAGCCACACTGAGCAGGTGCAACCAGCACCGCTTACCCAGCCTTCACCACGCTGTTTCCAGAATTGGAACACTCCCCCCACATGGCAGCATACCCAATCACTGAAGTGCCAGCCTCCTTATGCCAGCCTCTGCCCAAACTAGCCAATGATCAAGGCCAGCAGCATCGCAGGATACCGCCCCTAATCAAGTCCAATTAGGAACTGCAATCTCCTTCATCGACCAATTCCTGAGGTACTGCTCCTCCGAGAGACTCACCTCATTCCTCATCAGCCAATCACCACAGCATGGACCCTCCCAGTCTCCTACAGTCCCACCCTTGAAACTGTCCTGGGGTCACACCTGTCCCAGCTAGGGTGCCTCTGCCTGTGGCAGTGCCTGGTATGGCTGCCTTGGTGTCACTGCCGGCAGGGCCCCTAGGAGTCCCCGTTACTACCTCTGTAGAGTCCTCCTTCCCCACTCCACCCATGAGTCCTCCCGCCCCACCTCAGTAACCTCCCTTACCATATACAAACTTTTAATGAACATGGATTTCCACAATGAGAATGACACTGGACGTTGATGCCATTGTAAAGAAAGGTGACTAGCTGCATTGTTCACATTAATCAAAGAGGACGTGGAAAGGGGGTAAGTTTGGTTTAATTACTGTAATACGTTATGATGGTATATTTATAATAGTAAGTAAAGTTTTGTTTATTTCCACTAAAATGTATCTTTATTAAATATAGTTTATTTGAATATCTCTGAATTGTTAATTTCGTGAGCATTCATGGCCCACTATACAATTTCCATACCCAGATGTGGCCCTCAGGCCAAAAAGTTTGCCCACCTCCTGATTTGGTCTGACCTCCATAGAGCTTCCCCCAAATAATTCCTAGCCTAAATAGATCTTTTAGAAAAACATCCAGTCATGATTTAAAAATTGCCAATAACGGAGAGTCCACCATGACCTATGGTAAATTGTTCCAATCATTAATTACTTTCACTGTTAAAAATGTACACTTTATTTCCATTCTCAATTTGTCTAGTTGAAACTTCCAGCCATTGGATCATTTGTGCTTTTCTGTGCTAGACTGAAGAGCCCATTATTAAATATTTGCTCCCCATGTAGGTAGTCAAGTCACTCCTTAACCTTCTCTTAGTTAAGCTAAATAGATTGAGCTCCTTGAGTCTATCACAATAAGGCATGTTTTGTGTGGACCAGAACTGGGCACAGTATTCCAGCAGGCAGTCACACCAGTAGATAAGCATATTTGTCTTTTACTTCTGTTTGATACTCAATTAATACACTGGGTGGTCACATTTTCCTATTTGATCCTTGCCTACAGTTTGGCAGGGGTTGCTACATCTGCTCCAGCACAGGAGCAGGAGGAGTATTTACAGTAAGGACTGAAGTGCCCTGATTAATCTAGCATTGCACTCTATCCTGTGTTTGCTCTAACCTGAGCTTTAAAATTCCTGAATACTGAAAATCCACTAACATTGCCCACACTTTACAAATCGAAGGGCAGAATGGAATCTCTCATTTCCATCTATGGAAGTTTTGCTCTGTGATGGGTTCAGGAATGCAGCACCTACCCTAAGGCTTTGCAGGCCAGAGAGTTGGGTTACTGAAAGTAGAGGGAACTCAAATGCCAAATGTGGACATTTCTTTACATCTTTTCCCAAGAGGCTGCCACCACTGACTAGCTCAGGCCATGCCCATGTTTAAAATACATTGATAGCATCCTCAACTGTGTGTTAATCAGATATTTCTGGGGTTACACCTGTTCCTTCATATTGGGTCACCACAAATGGAATTTAGGATTCATGATTTTTTTCAAAGTTTTAAGAAGTTAACATTGCTTAAGTTATTCAAACCTATACAGGTTTTTTTATTGTTAGTGTGGATTAATAATTAACAGGTTGTTTTTCAGCAAGTCAAAAGACTTGCATACTATATCCTGCAGAAAGCTGAGAGGTGAGGAGTTGGAAGAGGAGTTAGAAAATATGGTGAGAGAGAACCATTTTGCTGCCTGTTTAGAACTGGTAGCAGGTGACAAAGTAACAATACTTGGTTTTTGCAATGCCAGCCTCAAAAACCAACGAAGAAAGAAACCCAATACAAAATGTTATGCTGTGCCAAAATTGTATCAGGAATATTTCTCTTTGCTGTGCTGAAAGTTCTTTAAATGATGGCTATTTACAAGGGCCTCATTGTTTTGTAAATGAAAGAAGCAACTCTTCACTCCAGGCTGTTGATCAAGCACAGTTTGCTGATAAGAAAAAATAGCTAAAACATTGTGTGAGGATTGTTAAAGGATGTCATTTTAAAATATTATCGTTAAGATTTTTATATGTTAGACTCTCATAATTTGCTAAATAAAAATCTTTATTTTGTATATCCTCTTTGTTACCATTGCTGACTAACTATAGCAACAATATGAGAACACACAAATCATTTAGAATATATTGCTTTGAAAAAGTGTTAATAAAGAATAAGAATTAGTAACACTATTTTCCACTCATTATACCTCCCACCCAAGGTTCTCAAACAATAACGAATGAGTTTAGCTTCTCAGTCCACCTACTGTGTAACCTGTTTTACATAAAGAGAAACAGGCACCATTCAGGCTTGATTCACCTACATGAATGCAGTGAGTTGCAATTCCTACAAATTACACACATGGGGGAAGCTGTGCCTGACACTTCCCCTTAGGGAGATAGGTTCACCTAGAAGGACATATCTTTAAGTTCTAGTTGGTCTTATATAGGAGCCCAGCTAGCAATCACCTTGGGAAATGAACTGAATTTTCACATCTCTCAAGTGCCCTAGCCCCACTTCCTCCTTGACCAGTCACACACACACTTTAAGGGCTACATCAGCTGCCCCTGAACCCCTGGGGAAAGCAGGCATTGTGGGTAACTTGCAGTGTTGTGCCCTCATTTTGGCAGGTTTTCCAGTGGTAGGGATCCACAGTCTGAGTTCTGCCAGGCATGGAATTTAGCCCATTGAATGACTTGCCCAAGGAAGCAGGTGGCAGAACTACGACTAGAACCCAAGTGTCTTGATTCATAGTCCTCTACCTTAACAGGAACCTCTTCCTTCCCTGCTGCTGGCTTGACAACCTAGGAGACTGAACTCATCTTTTAACAACCAAATCAGGCTAAGTTACAGGCACCTTATGATGCTGCACCAATGCCATGGTGGGGTGTCTAAGGGTGAGAGGGCAGTCTCCACAGCTAATTAGACCTTGGACTCTGCATTGAAACCATCTATCAAAAAGGGGCCAATTGTGGTAGTGTCAGATGTGGACCCCATGTCTACTGGGAACTAGGCTAAAACCACAACATTTATTTAACAGAATGGATGCTGTTACTTTCTTTTTATTGGCAGATAAGATATTAGCTGTTTTAGTTGTATCCCTCATAGGGCAAAAGTCCACAAAATGTGGTCAGTAACCAGAGGTAGTTCATGGCACTCTTTCTGGTGGTCCACAGACAGCAGATTGTCAAGTGGTACTGCTCTTCTTCTTGTTTCAAGCTGCTAATTATAACAAACTACATCTAAATATTTCTTTTCAAAATAAGTAGTTTGGAGTTGGTACAGGAATGTTATGAGAGCATGTATGGGAAGGGAGGGGGTCTTCACAATCACGAAATAGTTTGGAAATTGAGCACAAAAACATCCTCTCTATTAAGATGTGGTACACATTCTGAGAAAAGAATCCCAGGAACAGGGACTTGCTGCTTGCACCAGAAATGCCTTACCCATGGGTAAAAAATTAAATAATGACTTTGTGACTGCATCCACCTAACAACTATTAAGCAGTAATAGCTTTCAGTCATTGCCAACATCATGGGGTGAGTGTCTTTGCCGTGCCTCCAGGAGGCATAGCAAAGAACTTGCAGTCTAGGGGCAGAGGGGGCCATGGTGACTTTAAGCCACCTTTGTACCTTCCTAATCCTAGGCTTCTCAGCAGTGATTAGAACCTCCTTATCACTGTGGTTCCTCTCACCTCCAGCCCTGCTCTACCCTAGAAATATGCCAGGGCTTCCTTGGAGGACAGCCTTACTCCCTTACATGGATGTCTTCCACTGTGCCTGCACCAGGGGAATGCTCCCCTGGTTGGATACAGGACTTTTAGACCCCATTTACCTAGCACAAAGGGTCCAAAGCGAGGTCTGAACCTTGCCCCTAGATGTGAAATGCTCTGAGAAAGAATTAGCAAATCCCTAAGCTATCCTCTTCCTTAGAGAGCCATACCTTCTTGCGGGTTTAAAATACAAAGAAATGTTCAGAAGAACTAAGCAAATTTTGGGAGCAGTGTATCTTTTTTTACATTAAAGGTAATACATTGTGCATAACTGAATACAGTGTCATGAAAGTTGTTTTAAAGGAAGCATTGCTGTTGTCTAAGGGGGAATCCACATTCAGGCACAATTGGCTTGTTTTTCCTCTAACATCAGATGCAGAATGCCTCCATTCTCCTTTATGGAAAAGATTTATATACTGCCACTCTTCTGGTAAGATACTTGAATAATGTAATACTATTTAGACAAGATCAATTTCTGGCTAAAATTAGTGGGTCACTGCAGATTATTCCTATCCTTAGCTAGTATCATATCACAAATGCATTAGGACATTTTTCTGGACCATGATGTCATGTCTTTATACTTACTGGAAGAATTACGCAAATCAACAAATGGAAAGGCAATCACTGAGGCTGACCTGGGATTCAGAGAGTTGCCTCTTAATTTCTTGAACTTTATTTTTCACTGTGCAAAAATACATTCCCCCAAAATCAGTAATACTGATGTCATTCCTCTATTAGTCATCTATTTTCCTTAAGGTAACACAATATAGAATATAACATCCACACAAACACCAGATAAATATGCCCACAGTCTCATTTCCATACTTGCGGCAACATTGGCTAGGTAAATGTTAGATTTTCACATTCCAACTTGGAAATCCATTACCAGTAAACAAGATAAAACGTAAGCCATATTGACCATTCAGTTGGCCTCCAAAGTTCTGGTCAACCATGACCAAAACTTGGCTATTGTTGCTAGATTTGAACTCTTGCTCCTTGGGGCAGCATGATCTGAATCATGGCCACAAACTCAGATGGCATTACTGACATTTTGTTCCTTCGAGCATCTCCTGCTAGTGGTAGTTATGCTCTGTCTTTCCTGCATTTTATCTGTTGCAGTATATGAGCACCAGAGAGGTTGGGAAGGTTAATATGGAGAAGTCCTAAATGACTGCTCAAGGGGAGAATCAGACCCATAAAGGGAAGACTGTGACAGCCCTTTGTAGGTGGGAAGCATGCAAAGAGTTTCTTCAACCTTGGTCCATAGACTGCTCACTTAGCACATTCTTGAGGGCATGAAGAAGGGGTGTAGAGGAAGCAGAACCATTGTCTCTGGAATGGGCTATCCACACTGGGGTGAGCAGATTGTATCTACTACAGGATTACATAGCCCACATAGTCTCTCTAGGTACCACTGAAGAACATGATGCAGATTGGGTGGTTGTGGTTCTACACTGCCCTTATTTGAGCCAGTGGATAAATACCACAATTTGGACAGGTGATGCATGGGAATAAATGGTACATTCTCCATGTTGATTGCACAAAATTCCTCACCCAACACACATTGTTTCAGATCCTCAACCACAACTAGGAAAGGAATTCTTTACCCTGGGGTCCCACTTGCCTTGGAAGTGTTGGATAAATAGAGGGTTAAAGCTGAGTGAATAAAGCAGCAATTTAAGAAATAGGATCAGAGCTATATATGAGAACAGATATGGATATCATTACGGGAAAAAATCTGTTAAAAGTAAATTGCTGAAGAGTTTACAGGGGATGGTGGTGGAGTGGAACAGCAGTTGGGTGAGTGCTTTAGCCTACATTTCAAGGGAGAAGACTGCAAATACTTTATAGCTAGCTTCAATCTCACAGGGCTCCAATTAAAATCTCGTGTAACAGATGGCAAATTCTGAGTCATAAAACATTATTATTTGGCAACAAACTTATGTTTGTTCCAAAGGGATTCTTGCCATACACTGCTCTGAAAACTGTGCATAGTCTGTAGCAGTCAACAGCATAGTTCCTACCCTGGCAAGCAAAGCTCTAAATCAGCTTACACATGAACAGATATTTGAATATGAATGTCTAATATGAAAAATACAAATACCAGTTTGAGGCAGAAAATCAAGCACAGACATGCCTAATTGGTTGTTTTCTTGGTGATTTACACGTAGAAGTTGCTATCTATGAACAGATTATATTTTTTAAAGAGCAAGGTGGAATTTAACAAAACATTAGGTAGTGAGTGAATTATTAAGATATGGGCATTGATAGTGATTTTGATCTTCAAAGCACTTTATCCACATTTTAGAGGTGGGGACTGAGACACGGAATCTTGCCCAGGCTCTAGAGGGAGTTACTGCCAGCTGTGGAGTTATGAGTTTCTGGCTATAGTCATGTCCTCAGGCCCATTAGGCCCCGTTTGGTCTCAATTACAGAACAGAATGAATACAAAATTTAAAACACGTGACTGTCTGTAGCAAGGTTCTTTATCAAGGAGTCCTCCATAAGAGTTACATTTAGCATAATGTACAAAACTAATAGAGGACATTCCAATAGGGACATAATTCATGTGGCGCACATAAGTCATGTACTGAAATCTTATACAGTCCTGAATAAATGAGTTCAAAAATACATGTGCTGCACAGTGAAATTTACAATATAAGTTAGCTCTTTTGCATATTATACACACACACATACATATATATATATATCTGACAGAGGGGAAGAGGCAAGTGGCCAGATGATAAGTCAAATGAATATGTCTTCTGACTTGAGCATCTGGAGTCCTATTTCTTCCTGCACTTGATATGGGTAACACACTCTGGCTTCAGTGGAGTTACTCATATCCTGTGGAAAAGGAGAATTGGAACCCCAACTGGGAAAGAGAAGAAAACCATAAATGACTGAAAAGAAGTGAATATTCACACAATTATGTGATGAGTAAGGCTTATTCAAACCCATGGGAAGAAAAGAGATTACACTGATTAATGTGAAGAGTACAGCCTCTCTTTTTCAGTAGATAAAACAAGTTCTACATGTACAGTATATTGAGTGCATGGAAACTGGTTAAACTATCTTTTCCTCAAGCAACACACCAGTAAAATCTAGGCACTGTCCACTGTGGGAGAGAAAGCATATGGACTTGCAACTAGTAGGACTCAATGGTATATTTACCTGTTACATCTGTTTCCTTTTAAAAGTTTGTCCATCCACAGGATCAATTGCCATTTTGTGACACAGAACTGATTGCAGCCTGCAGCAGAGAGGAGATTGCAATAGTGAGCACAATGTGATTTACATTTTGTTTTCTCTTGTTTTATTGCTTCTGTTAATCTAAAATAAAGGTTCACAACCTGGGTGCTGTGAACAGGTATCAAGAGACACAACAATTCTGCCCTTTTCATTGTGCTAGGTGTGAAGGGGATCCCAGTTAGATCCTGGCTAGATGGAAGGAGGGTCCTGGTAGGGAAAAGGTTGATACACACTGATTTAAATAAGAGTCATTTGGCCTGACATTGGCTGTGTGTGTGTGTGCATGTGTGTGTAAGTAACCTTTTAGATTCTATCTTTGTAACTAAGGATTTGTCCAGCATTTTCCTTGTGTGCATTATATTTTCCCTTCCAACTGCTGGAGCTACTGGCCTGACTGAACATGTGCACTGGTTTCAGTGAAGACCAACTTTATAGAAAGTGTTCTGGCACTTTTAGGGTGTAATCTTGGTATCAAAAATATATGGGGTAAAATCCTGGCCCCCTGAAGTTAAGGGGAGTTTTGTAGTTGATTCAGTGGGTCCAGGATTTCACCCATCCACTAAGGATAGGTCTAGACTAGGATAAAACATGTTCTTTTAAAAAAAAATGTGTTAAACCAGTATGTTTTAAGACAGATATTAAAAAAATGTAATACAGACAGTGCAAGTTGTATTTGAACACGTTAGTTGGTCAAGGTAAACCCTAAGGCCAATGGGTCTAATTGTGTACTTGAGCACATGCTTAAATGCTTTGCTGAATTGAGGCTTTATAACCTAACCGTTGGTCACTACATTAGTGACCAGAGTCTCATTTCTGTCTCTAAAGTCAGTACTTTATCTCATGTCCTTTCTTGTGAAGTTTGATGCTGTGACCAAATCTCGAGATAAAATAAATAAAAATCCAAGAACATAAAAAAATGTCAAAGCTTTTCTGACACTGGTTATCAGAAAAATAGAAGTAGCTGATATTAAACATTTTCTGCTGATTTTAACTTTGTCCAGCTCACTTCTCCTTTGCATGCTGAAGAGTTACTGTATGCAAGATGTCAACATGCATGCCTCTCTCTGACACATCATCTTGCTTGTGAGGTTTGGCTTAAAAAAAACAAACCAAAACCTCAAATCCATCAATGACAGCATTGAAAAATGATGGGTGAAATCCTGGACCTTCCTGCTTGTTCTCCAGATGTTTGTTTTAAAGCCACACATTTTCTGCTACTAGAAAAATTAAAAACTATAAACATTGACTCACTGGCTGAAATAAAAACCAAGAGTTCCTGAGAAAGCTTTTTAAAAGGACTGGGAGTTTTCTTCCCATAAAACAGACTGCATAGTATTTGGTTCTTCATTTTTACTGATTAATATGTTCCATCTCACTCAGAAGTGAACTCTCAGCCCAGAATCATTTACCTCTTTTTCATTTTTGTACATACTCAGTGATCTGTTCTCTGCCTCGGATAGTGTAACAGGCCCCAGCTTGGTCAAATGCTGCCTCATGCTGTACAGAGGGACACAGAACCATTTAGTGCATTTACAATTTCTTTTCCCTCCATTCTCTCCAGCAGCTAGCCATTATTCTGTCTCTTCAAATATCTGGCTCCTCAGTAATACTGTCCATAAACAGCATCCAGATGTTAATAAACATGTCAGATTTATTGTTCTTCATGTGCACAACCTTTTCCATTTCCACATTTTCTACAATTTATTTAACCCACCCTGAAGTCTTTGTTGCTTGCTTATGTTTCCATCTCACCATAATATATTTTCTTCTCTCTAGAATACACTATATGAGCATCAAGGGAAGAATTCCTTTAAATCTGAACTGAAATAACATTCATTGGTTTCAAACCCCAAGAAATAGATCCCTCATTTAAATTTATGCCCTTTGGAATTTCCACTCACATTTTCTGGGCAGGAATCTACTGTGGAATGTCACTCAATGTTCCAGTCGGAGTTCAGAAGTGAACTTTTAATTTCAGATTTCACCATAACAAAAGACTGCTGCTCTATATTTTTTAATGTGATTCATTCAATTGAAAATAAGGTGCCAGGTCAGAGCTATCATTTATAAATCAATCCAGCCAGAACAAGACTGACATGTGATAGAAATACAATATACAGCACCTTGTACAAGGGGTTGGGGGCCCAGCTGCTACCACATAAAATAAAATAACCTTTTAACTCTGCACTGCCCCTTCCCTGAGGCCCCGCTCCTGCCTCACCCCTTCTCCAAGGCCTTGTCCCGCTCACTCCATTCTCCCCCTCCCTCACTCAATTTCACTTGGCTGGGGCAGGGGGTTGGGTTGCGGGAGGGGGTCCAGGCTCTGGGCTGGGGCCAAGGGGTTTGGAGTATGGGAGGGAGCCTGGGGTAGGGGTACAGGAGGGAGTGCAGGGTGCAAGCTCTGGAAGGGAGTTTGGGTGCAGGAAGGGGCTCAGGGCTGGGGCAGGGAATTGGGATGAAGAAGGGGTGCAGGCTGTGGGAGGGTGCTTGGGTGTGGGAGGGGTGAGGGTTCAGGGGATTGGGGTGAAAGAAGGGGTGAGATTAAAACATTGATCTTATGCCGCCGGACCCCTCAGCCCGCTGCTGGTCTGGGGTTCTGTTCACCTAGGCCGACAGTGGGCCGGGGCAGGATTTTCAATGGCAGGATTTTCAATGGCTGGCAGGCAGCGGTGCACTATTAAAAATTGGCTTGTGTGCTGTCTTTGGCATGCGCCATAGGTTGCCGACCTCTGCTCTACTGCATGAGCTAAAAACCACATGGCTCTTAGCTGAGGCTGTAGCAGACTCACTTTCTAGCTCAGAGGTGGGCAAACTGCAGCCCGTGGGCCACATCTGGCCTGCGGGACCATCCTGCCCAGCCCCCGAGCCCCCGATCCCTCCCCCACTGTCCTCCCTCCCTTGCAGTTGCAGCACACCATGCCGCCAGCGCTCTGGCCTGCCGATCCTGCCAGGCAGCACAGGCGGCTCCGGCCAGATGGCGGTGCTGCGAGCTCCTGCTGCTCTGAGCAGCATAGTAAGGGGGCAGGGCTGGATAAGGGGCAGAGGAATCCGGGGGACAGTCAGAGGACAAGAAGCAGTGGGCAGTTGGATGAGGTGGAGGTTCAGGGGGGGCAGTCAGGGGATGGGGTTGGATAGGTGTGGGAATCCTGTGTGGGGGCTGTCAGAGGCAGGGGTGTGGATAGGGGTCAGGCAGTCAGGGACCAGGGAAGGTTGTATAGGCCTGAGAGTCCTGGGGAGGGGGCTGTTTGGGGGTGGGGATGTGGATAGGGGTCAGGCAGTCAGGGGACAGGGACCGGGGGGGTTGGATAGGCCTGAGAGTCCTGTGGGGGGGGCTGTCTGGGGGTGGGGTGGATAGTGGTCAGGGAAGTCAAGGGACAGGAAGCAGGGGAGTTGGATAGGGGGTGGAGTCCCGGAGGGCACTTAGGGGCAGGGGTCCCAGGAGGGGGCAGTCAGGGGACAAGGAGCGGGGGGGGGGAATGGGTAGGTTGGGAATTCTGAGGGTGGCATTCAGGGGGCGGGAAATGGGAGGGGCGGGGGGCAGGCTGTTTGGGGAGGCACAGCCTTCCCTACCCAGCCCTCCATACACTTTCGCAACGCTGATGTGGCCCTCAGGCCAAAAAGTTTGCCCACCCCTGCTCTAGCTAGTGTAGGTGCCGTTAGAGGGGGACAGAGCACCGCATCAAGCAGGCCTGGGTTACACAATCAGAGCCTCTGATTTCAGGGTAGATATACCCTCTCCCATATGGGACAGAAGAAGCTACATGAGCCACAGCTTGAGCATTAATTGTCATACACCAGAGTTCTGACTGTTTAAATAAACCCTGGTTTACACAACACGCCCTCTTCAATTGTTTTATATATGTATTTTCTCTGGCATCATTCTTCATTAGAATGGGCCTTTTCTGTTACACCAGCAATAAATCAATCTCAAAGTTAAAATGCAAGAAAACTGAATTTCAGATTAAGACAATTAAACTAGCAAAGTCAGAAATAATTAGCTGAGTGCCAGGGCCCAACAGAGTACTCTGAAGTTCCTGCTATCTTGTTACTTGGGCCAGCATGAGCTGGGAGCACTCCAGGGGGAAAGCACACTTAGGGTACATCTACAATACAGCTTGGGGAGTGATGTAGATGTACCCACACTAGCTTCAATCTAGCTAGATTGCTAAAAATAGCAGGGAGGATGCAGTGACATGATTTCAACATGAGTTACACAAGCAAATATGTACCCAAGGGGGACAGGTAGGCCTGTGCATCCTGCATCACCCCATCTACACTGCTATTTTTAGAGCGGTAGCCAGATTAAAGCTAGTTCAGGTATGTGAATTACACCACCAAATAGCCTAAGCATGCTCCCATGGGAGTGCTTCCCTTAGGGTTCATCCGCATTGTAATCAGATGTGTGACTGCAGCATAGGTAGACAGACCTGACCTAGCTTTAATGGAGCCAGCTTGGATACCAACAGCAGCGAAGCTGTTGGACAGTGGACTTCAGCTAGGGCAGGGATTGGTAATCTTTGGCCCACGGCCCGCCAGGGTAAGCCATCTTGTTTACCTGCCGCATCCGCCAGTTCAGCTGATCGCAGCTCCCACTGGCTGCGGTTCGCCGCTCCACGCCAATGGGAGCTGCGGGAAGTGATGCAGGCCGAGGGATCGCTGAGCTAGGGCTAGTTACCGAAGTACGTATTAAGGATCCCAGGTGGATTTGCATAGACCGTACTGAAGCCTATGCTGCCACGGCTTCACTGCTATTGGTACCCGAGCTAGCTAGATTAAAGCTATCTTGTGTATGTCTACACAGACTGTAATCACACACTCCAACCGCAGCGTAAACATACCCATAGGTCTTTTGGAGAGAGAGAGAGAGCGCGCGCACACACATCATACAGTTCAGCAGCAGCAGCCCATTTGGATGATAATTAGGAGAGTTTCAAAGATGCAGTATTCAGATTCAGATCTCGGTTTAGATTAGTGTTCAAGTTCAAGGCCAGGCCAAATCGGGGCAGACAACGCCAAAATCTCATTAGCATTTCTCATAAGATTTTAGTCCAAAAGTAGAAATCCTTTGAAATCACTTGATCTCACAGGAATTCTAACACCTGAAGTGAGGGAAAATGAGTGCAACTCAGCACCTCCCAATCCTGAAAACTTGCAATGTATGTTGGAAAAAGTCCCCAGGATATTTCCATGATGTTTTATCTGACAACGTTTGCTGTGACATTTCAAACAGAGTCAGCCTAGGAGAAAAAGAATTTGACCAACTTCTTCACTGAGCTACTCCCTTCTTACAGCCTCTTCATACAAATATAAATGCTGTTGATAAATACAGCTAGTGAAATCCCATTTCATCACGGTAGACCAGATCATCAGCTGGTACAAACTGGCATAGCCCTATTGCTCACAGAGTCTACACTTTGACCTCCATTTTCTTCCCCTGCTGGTGTCTGATTTTTGCTGCTGAGCAAAAAAATTTGTAAAATAAATAATTCTGCACCAGCAAAGAGTCACCTTTTGGAGAAATCAATAATTGGCCAATTCTGTTCTGCATGTGAAATTTTTCACCCAGCTCCTTCTCTGTTCAGCACTATTATTTAATTTTATGTAAATGGTTCATAGAGGTCAGTTATTTCTTTAAAAGCACATGGTACTTCTACATAGTAGCATATAAAATATTTATGAGGGTTACTTAATGAATCCACACAGCAGGTATAGTTTACCTGCCAGCTCTTACCTCAGTTGGGATGGATTTATTTATTTTGGCTTTGGTTTTAATAGGTTTTCCAGTCCTCTTCCCCCCTTTTAAAGCTATGTTACCTTCCAACTAAAGTTTATAAAAAAATCTCAAAGTGAAGCTTATTACAGTCTCTTTCATGTACCGGTTTCACCCATTCAAAAGATTCACAGATCCAAATTCTTGACTTGGGCAGGGCCAGCTAATGTCATGGATAATTTTTGTCTAAAAACATTACATTATTCCAAAACCAAAGATAAGGGGTGCAGGAGGAAAGCAGGTTTTTTCATCCTTGTTATTCAAGACACATCCACATTAACAACTTTCTGTTTTCTCTTTGTAAACGCAGCCCATTACTATACTAGGAAACAAACTCTGTCCTTGGGGGTGTGGACATGGATACCATGAGATAATGACAATCGTGAATGAGTGTTGCCATACATAAATTCCATCTGCGTTAGTCTAATCTCTCAGAGAGATGACTGCATGGTAACTGTTCCTTTAAGCCGTTGTCTTGCTTTTGCTTTTTAAAGAGAATGATAAAGACTTCACTCAGTTGCCCTACGCAATACTATTTCCTATCAGTGGTTTGTGTGATTGATTGATTTACACTTCAGAGAATTGTGATGGGGTATACAAACCCTGCACCAGACAAGAAGGGGTTAAGAGGCAGCGTTGGGCCCAGGTAGCCCTGCCCTGCTGTACCTGCAAGTCATGGCAATCTTGGCAGAGGAGCCTTAGGCTATATCTCCATTTAAAACACTCTGGTGGCACAGCTGTAGTGTTTCAGTGTAGACACTTACTACAGTGATGGGAGAGGTTCTCCCATCACTATTGCTCATCCACCACCCCAAAAGGTGGTAGCTAGGTCAATAGAAGAATTCTTCCATCCACCTAGCACTGTCTAAGCCAGGAGTTAGGTTGGCTTAACTACATCTCTCAAGAGTGTGAATTTTTCACACCCCTGAAAGACAGAGCTATGCCGATGTAACTTTTCAGTATAGATCAGCCCTTAAAAATGGAGAAACTAAGCCCAGAAGGCCCCAGCCTAGGGAGGTGGACAGATCTCCCACCCCTGACTCCCACAGAGGAGTACAGAGTGGTAGGACAGATGGCTGGAGGATCCTACAACACAGAAGCAGGAGCTGCTTTTTACTTCTGTTATGTTTGTTTCTTTTAGAAGGAGAGTAGGGGACAGGCCCCAGGGCAGACCCTGCTTAGAATACTAGCACCCTGAGGAGAAGGTGGGCTGACATAGGATATAGCCCAGGGAAGAAACAGGAAGTCTGATCAGACAGACCTTACCCACTTGTTACAAGGGTCACTGGGATGGAACCCTGGGTAGAGGGAGGGACTGGGATCGCTTACAGCCTCACTGGCAGGACTAGTTGGAAGACCCAAGATGGAAAGGGCCAGAAGGAATATTTGGCCCTGGACCAAGACTGTCAACCTGGTCTGAGGGCCTGGGACTACTGGACAAAATCCTATTTTGCCCTGAAAGGGGCGAGACCAAAAGGGCCACATCACAAGGCAAAAGTAGACTTGGTAAAGCAAGACTCCAGAGAATGAAACCCCACAATATCCCACCTAACTGCAAGGCAGTGCATCAGCTGGTACCAGGATAATTTGTCAAATCATGAAACAGACCAGTTTCTAGAGGAACTGTTCAGTTTCGACTGGTGATTCTGATATCCTTTTAATACCATCATTTCCTATTCTGAGAGACTGCACACCGGCTGCTGACCTACCTCAAAGTACCTGCACCAACAGCCACATTAAAAACAACAAAAAAAGCATCCTAGAAGCAGTATCTTAAGTATAAACATTTTCCCATGTTAAACCAGCTGGTTTATTTCCCCAAAAGAAGCATTGTTAATACACCAGATTGGCAAATGTTGTGGTCATTTAAACAGAATGTTTGTTTGTGTATTGAAGATGTAGATCTTCTTTGTTCACCTTGGGCAGCAGCAGCACCCGGGGGATTCACCTCCAGGAGAGAAGCAAAGTTCCACCAAAGCAGGGAGGCTTTCATCAGTGGTCAGGGTTCCCCATAGGATGACCTATGGTGACGACTTCTGGGAGATATTCAGACTGGTCCTGCACCCCCCACTTCTGCACCCAAGCAGCTCCTGCCACTTTTCTGACTGTACAGGCTGGCTTTGGTACCCCCACTGAAGCAAGGTTGCAAACAGCTTTGGCATTTGTGTCTTCCCTCTGAGTGAACCTTTCATCACTGGCGGTCCACAGTCTGGGTTTCATGTGGCAGTAAACAGAACCCCATGTACATCCACGTGGCAGAGTACACTGAAAAGGCCGTTAGTGAGTGAATTCCCACTGCTACCCTTGAGAGGGTTTCACTCTCCAGTGACCAGCACTATAGGTTTATCTTGAAAGACAAAAATAATAAGCATACCTTTGAAAATACACGTTCCATTGCCATAGAGTACATGAATCTCACTTCAGCACTATACAACACGCCATTACACTGTGTTCCTTAAGGACTGAAGGAAAAAAACCAAACAAATATAGAGAATGGTTGGTAAAAAGAGAGTGCTATATCCCTGAGACCAGTGGGATGAAGAGGCAACATCCTGTAAACACTAGCTGCCTACATTTTAGTTTTATGTGCTCAAACTTAAACTTCCAAACAACCTCCACAAACTGATTCTAGGCCAAAATAGAATTTCTTTGGGCATCAAGCAGTGTATTTTTGGGAAGATCAGCCTGTGGCTGAGGTGGTGTAGGGAGGAAGGGAGTGCAAATGAGTCACGCTTTTAATTGGTTGCAGAAACTTTCACTGCTGCTACCCTCTTTTTGGACATGAACCAGTTTTTCATTTTTTCTCCCCAGTGGTAAATGCTGATGTTGATGTAGATTTGTGTTTATTCACATACAAATAATGTTGGCTGCTATTTATAGGGTGACTTTTTAACATCTTTGGTAATAAAATTATTAAGTACTTACCTTCCTTTAGCTTGATCTGTAATGATTCCATAGCCTAGCTTGCTGTGGACCTTTTAAAGGTGCCAGAAGTCTGGCACTCCGCCCCTCTGCTGAGCATGTGCAGCCAAGCTGTTTACTGAGGGGGAGGAAGGTACATTCCATTCTCATTTACACATGAATCCAGAGTAACTCCATGTAACTGAAATCAGACTCTGACCCAGAGGGTGCATTGCACTTGGGAAATTAAAATCAATACTCGAGAAAATAATAGGCATTTATAATGTACTCAGGCTGGAATCACTGTGAGCTACTGATGTACTGAGTACAGTGGGAGAGATGCTATTAAATCTATGTCTCCATAGGGGACAAGTTCCATTTTCCATTCCTAGGCCCTACCTATTGTGCATTTGTTTGACTCATCTGCAGACAAGGCGAGAAAGGGTGCCCCAAATAATGCTCAAAATTTTAGGAGCAGCATGATGCTGTCTCCATGAAACAGCACCAAATGTGCTGGTGTGAAGATTACCAAACAGTGGCACAGAATAGTTGTATGAGGAGAGGGGGAGGGTGACAGAACGTGTCCCATAAGGACATACTACAACTCCTTTCCCACAACCATTTCTGTCAGCACAAAGTTTGTATGAACAAACACACACACAGGAGAGATGGGAAGGGGGCGTCAAGTCACTGTCTGATCAGTCTATCCATCCCTCTGCCTGAAACGCAACATGTAGATCAGCTCTGAAGGAGGTAGAGGCCAGCTCTCGTCTTAGTGTCACCACACCTGCGAGCTAGGGAAGCATTGTTATCCTGTTTTCACAAAGGAGGAAATGGAGAGATTTGTAAGTGAAAAGACTTGTCCAAAGTCACACTATGGCCTAGATTCTCCCCTGGCTCCCCTCCCTCTCCACTTGGCACCGGAACAGGATGGTAGGGGACAAAGGTAGATTTATATCACCCTCGTAGCTCCCTAGTTTTGAAGCCTGCTGCAGCTACTAAATTACTCTGAACCGCCTCTGAATACAAAGAGCTGTTTCAGAAACTGGGGATCACTGGACCATGGCGGTATGATGGGCACACCCACTATTCCCAAGCCACTTCTCTTATGCTTGGGAAGAGAAGAAATACGGGACCGATAGTGCTACACGGTGAGCTCATCACTTGGGAAATCCCAAGGTAGCCAGTTAAGCTCTACCAAGCAAGGCAACGCAGCTGGTTCATAGGAAAGAGTTAGGGCCAGCAACTCAGCCAGGAATAGAACAAGACTACTGGCTCTTTACTGTAACAACTACAGCATATTCCTTCCTTGGAGCACTCTCAAAATGGTGAACAGCCACATGTCTCACTACTCAAGAATGAGAGTGCCTGACAAATGTGTTACATACTGACAAAGGAATTCATATCTTTCCATCATTCTTTAGTCCCTGACTTTAGAAGGCTTCCCCCCCCACCCCAGTGAACCTTGTTCCTCACTTTACCCTCCACTGCTTTGATCCTTTGTTTCACATTGTATTTCTTGCCACATTTGTTTTCACCCCTTAGAAAGCTGACTATATGGACTTGATTTTTTTCAGTATGAGTTCTTGCACTTATACCTAAAATTTACTAGCCCTGAGTAACAAATTGATCACAGGAGCAACATTTAATGCAGAAAGAGGACAGAAGCCTAACTAGAGAGACAGTGTTACTGCTCTGACTTCTAACTACAAGGGATTATGTACACAGACTGCACCAAAGAATGTCTTCAAATGCTCACCAATAAACAACATCTAAGGGAGACTTGATCAGGGGATGGATAAGGTAGCAGTTTCTCCTTTCCATCAGCTTGATATTCAATATATCGGTGAGATAATAACATGAGTTTGCAAGGACAACCGTTTGTATCTGACTTGTGGGTGCCACACTTATGCCGTGCCAAACAGTAGTGTGAAAATGTTGACAGGCTTCTGGCCTTTGTATGCAGGGAGCAAATGAACATGTAAGTTGATCATAGGAGTTTCCAGGTTATACAAATACAGGAACTCATATTGCAATAATGCCATTTATTGCCCAATGTGTCTTTGAGGACATTAATTAGCTATGTGTTCTCCTGCCAAAACCTTTCCATTCCAACTAGAATGGATGTCTATGATATGCTTTGTGTTTGGATAATACAGTTCCCAGATATACTCTGCTGCATGCCCTGTGGACCAAGAGAATTCAGAGAACAGCTAGGATAAAAACTCTTGCTTTTTTTGTGTTTATCATTGAAGAGTAAAGGAGTTGGACACACAGTCGGAGTGACAAAGCTGTGCACTGACATGAAGTTATGGCAGCAAACCCAAAATCTTGCTAGAATCCAAGTAGCAAATACCTTTGTGCTCGGAGGGGCAAAATATGGATTAGTAGGGATGTAACGAATACTCAGGTGCCCCACATCTAGTGTGATTTGGCTACACAAGCGGCCAAATAATTAGCCTTTATGTCAAGCTGCCACATAAATCCTGTGTATGTTGCACAAATGCACAGAGGTGATGCAATCTGTTTCTGAGGGGCTCAATCCACCATTCTGCCTTCCTGCCACCATCTTCCTCATCTGTTTCTTTGTGCAAGGAGAAACAGAATCCAATTTGTTCCACGGTTCTGTGGGTTTTTTCCCCCCTCAAAAGGAAGCTCGGAGAATTTCTCCGTGCCTGTTCCCACACTGCTCCCATTAAAACAGAGAGAGAAATTTCAAACCCAAATGAGGTCAGCTGCAAAGTAAGATCATCAATGGTCATGAAGTTCACCTCCTTAACCCTTCTTCACCCCTTAGGAACTCCACATGGGAAGAGACTCGCTGGCCAGCTGGAGGAGTGAGGAATCAGGAGCAGCTAGCTGCAGAAGGGGCCACAATATTTGTGGAGTCAGAAAAAGGCTTGTGGTAGATGGTGGCCTGCTCCTCCCTCTCACTCTTCCAGTCTTAGTTGACAGAAAACTGTCTCCAAACAATAGCAGCGGAGGGAAACAAGTCTCCTCTTTCTGATAGAGAAACAGGAACTCCTGAATTTAACCCCATTTATCTCAGTATGGTGTTAACTTCAGAAGTAAAACCTAGAAGCTACTTCTACAATTTCCTCTTCCTTTCCCTCCTCTAACTTCTGGTTAGAGTTCACATAGTGCCTAATCATTTCACTCATCAGGCCCTGAGAAGTAGAGTGATCACATGTCCCATTTTTAAAGGGACACTCCTGTATTTAAGCCCTCCTGCAGGTTTCCTGATTTTTCTTAAAAACGGACAAATTGTCCTGTATTTTCTGTCCCCTCCCCAGTCAGTACTGGCAGGACCTGCTGTTAGCTGGATCCCTGCTCGCCAGCCACTCGCCCACCAGTGGTGAGGAGGGGAGGGGGGTCTAGCAGCTGACAATGGGGGTGGGTGTGCAAGGCTGGTGGAGGGGCAAACATGCAGTGCATGGGGCCAGCCACTCCCCCTGCCAGGCCATCAGCACAGCCCCTGCTATGTTCTGGTTCTTGACCAGCAGGACCCCACCCCCCATCCCATTTCCAGCCAGCCCTGGCTATGCACTGTGATGGATGATGAGTGCCAGGCAGCAGCCGCTTAAGTGTTGCCACTGTTGCCCACCCAGCAGCCCTTTACATGCTGCCCCTCTCACTGTCCTCTTCCCGCTTTGCCTTTTGGCCTCCCCCCTAGCCCTGCTGCCCCTCCATATCCCTCCCACCCAGTGGGGCGCAACCCGCTCCCAGCACAGTGAGGAGAACCGGCCCCTGGTCAGAACGCTCAGCTCACCAGCAGCCTGGCAGGCAAGGTCCTTCTTTCCCCTATTGCCTCTGGCTGGTCTGATGCTCTGGCCTGGGGCACTGCCCAGGAGGAGCCAAGCCCTGCATGTGCCAAAGCCCTGCACAGTGCTGGCACAGGGAAGCCTCAGCCTCAGCTAAGGTCTGGAGTGGTGGGAAGGGATTGCCAGCCTATTCCTGCCTCGAATCTGCAGGCTCCACAGCAGCCCCCGGGGCAAGGACTTAGCACCCTCATCTGTCACACACACACACACACCCCTCTGCTGTGCCACCTCTCTGGAGGGGTTTGCTGAAGCCCCTGGAGGCATGTTGCCCCAGTGCACAATGCCCCAGTGCACAATGCGTCCTTAGGGCTTAACCCCTTCCTGCCTGTGCTATAGCCAGGGGACAAGATGCAGCTGGGTTATGTCATCTCCAGGCTGCCAGCCCCTGTTAGTTGCCTTTCAACACTACGTGGGCAGAAAGGGACAAGCTGCTTCCAGCCACACCGGGGGACAGGGGTGGGTGGGTGGGAGAGGAGAGAGATGAGCTCTGGAAGGACATGGGCCAGGTCATCCCTTCCCTCCCACACAGTGCATAAAAGCTGCTGCGGGTCACATTCTGGTGTGAACTCTGGCAGAAATCTGGGAAGGGTGGACATGTGACTCTGCATGCCCCCTGCCCACATGTTGCCTCAGGAAGACATGGTGCCAGGTACCAGGAGAGGTTGGTCCATCCCAAGAGAGGGTCAGGTTGGTTCTTACAGAGGGAGGATGAGCGAGGTGTATGGGAGTGTGGGGAGGGGTGACACACCTATGAACCCTAAAGCCTTAAAGATAAGTAGGTAAAAAAAAAAAGAAATATGGTGTAGTTGGAGTCTTTTTAAATAGGGGCTTGGTCAACTTGTTGTTAATTTGAACATTTGTAAGATTGATTGCCATTGAACTTGCTTAAATACAAGTAATTTTACAGGTGTCCCATATTCAGTATAGGAAAATATGGTCACCCTACCGCGAAGTGTTCTTTGAACTGGTTCTTCAAAGGTTTGCCCATTGTGGAAATACTAGAATTTCACTTGTTGCCATACAATTTATGGCACTATTAGCTTTGTGCAATAACTGATCAGGTAATATTTAAAATCTGCAATACACCTTGTCTTTAATTGCCATAGAAACAAACTGAATGAGAGAGAGAGATGCTGCGAACAGACTGTTTCATGGAGGAACAGGAACTTAGCTAAAGTTGAATGCAAGTTTTGCTAAGCAGAAATTTCTCAAGAGGATATGTCTGGATATGCTAAAAGAGCTATGGAAATATACTGTGAAATACAGAGGAGCTCAAAAAGCCTTTTGAGAGGGTCAAAGAGCACCACATATACAGACTGTCTATAGACCATACACAAACCCCAAATGCAGTGAGTGATGGAGCACAATGAAACCCAGAAGAGGCCCTGGTAGGTGGGTTCCCTGGAGAGCAATTAGACTAATACTGCCCCTAGGACGATAATTATGGCAGATAACTAGCAAACTTCAACTGATGAATAGTAGGGGTGTTGTAAGGCACTAGAGCCCACCCCCCCCCCCACTTATGATTTGCAGTTGTCACTTCCAGTATAAACTATGGGCTCAGATGTAGCAGACATGGCCCTGGACTTAGGGTGGTGCAGAGCCACACTACCGCAGGGGGATACTCTGGGGTGGGATTGTGCCTCAGAGGGGCATCCCTTCTGGAGATCCAAAGCACACCAGGGGAGCAACCCTTCCTTTTAGTGATGCAGCATTTTCCCTCTTCCCCATGCACCGATAATAGTTTGTATCTTTTATCCATGGGGGCACTAGTAGTGAGATTATCCTTGTGCAAGACAGGAGACCTAGATTATATGGGAGGCTTCTTACACCCACTCTTCCCACCTTTGCTCACTTTCATAGCAATCAGACACTACCTGGGATTATTCTGTAGCTGTCCTCCACTCTTGTAGCTGCTAGAATTTGCTCCTTATGAGACACTCCTCTGACTTTTGGAGACCATCATTGTTAAGTCCAAATACTCCTTGGCCCTTCCACCCCAAAGAAAGTGTGATTCAAGAGCAAACGAGACTCTCATGGCTAAACACTATCTTCAGAGAAGCCATTGGATCCAGGGGCGGTTCCAGGCCCCAGCACACCAAGCACGTGCTTGGGGCGGCAAGCCGTGGGGGGCAGCCTGCCTGCTGTGCTTGGGATGGCAAAATGCCTAGAGCTGACCCTGATTGGGGCTGGCAAATCAATTTGTATTAGATCATCCAGTCCAGCTCCCTGCCAGTTCAGGATTGTTCTCTATAGTGTATCTTCTAGTTTAACAACCCCATATGATGATGCTTCCACCATCTGCCTTGGGAGACAATTCCACTGTCTAATAAAGCTCACTATCAGGAAGATGTTCAGCCTACATTTTCCCCCACTCTTAAATTTTGATCATTTATGCTAATGTATGCATATAAATTATATGCTTACATTAGCTTTACAGCACTTGGATTTACAGTCAGAATTCTTCAAGCACTTCCTAAGCAAATATTAAAGAAATGTTAATGTGGCAGCAAGGGTAATTAAACGTGGACATGTTACTAAGAGGAACTACAGCTGCTATGATGTGGTTTCATTTTTGTGCATAAAAATATCCTTTAAAAAACCCACAGATCTATTATTAAAAAAATACAACCTCCTCAAACAACTTCAGCTGTTAGAATAATTAACAAGTTGATGGGACTAAAGCAAGCTATTTAACAATTGCATAATAAGTCTATTTATGCAATCCAGTTTGAAATTTTAATACTGCTAAATAGAAAAAACTAAAATGAAAATGGACATTTAAAAAGGTGTTGTTAATAAATCAGCATCTGCAGAAATGCCCATTAAGTACCTCTCTATTGCCATGTGTAAAGACACTTAAAGCCTTTTAAAAATACAGTAAATGACTATTCAGAATTTCAACAGGAAGCATGGACAGTTCAGTAGAAGACTGACTGATAGCAGTCAAACTATTGTATTGGGCTAGCTGCTTCACTTAGTGACATCATGCTGCACTGCCATCTGGCAGATCTGGGTCATTTGCCATTCCACCGTATGCTGCATCCAGATAAACTCAGTCTGTAGTGCCATGTGGGGGGTGTTTGGGTTTGGTGTTCAAGCTCAGCAATACTACTTAGTGGCTATACTTTGGGCTGCTTTGCCTAGTAGCAGGAGCCAAGGGCCATGTTGCCCAGAGGAAAGAGTTGGTGGCCGGGGGTAGGGATTTCCACTATGAGCCTAGCAGGGGTAGCTGGGCACAGCTTTCTAGGCCCAGAGCTGCTCCTTACCTCACCAGTGTGGGTTTTGTATACCCCATAACACACCCATTATACACAGTGTGCCTTTCCAGTCAATGCATGGCTGTACTATGTGAAGTAACTCTGTACATATAACAGTAAGGCAAATTTTTTGTCGTTACCATATCAAGTGTGTTTCATCTATAAGAAAGAATTTTTCCCCCCTTAACTACTTCAGGTGTGAAAGGAAGGGCTTTTTTCATGCATGATGAGGTTTTGTACACCACCTTATATCACCCTACCCAGGACAACCATGCAACCGCACAGTTTTCATATGTCTTCAGGGACACCTTGAAAACCCATTGAAGTGAGTTCATTTGCACAAGTGTAGATGATTGGAATGTAATAAATAATTCAGTAGCTGAGGCATGTGAGAAGTAGAATCCATCTCACTCTCTGAACTGGATTGACTTTTGCACGGCTAGCAGTGAAAAAAACAATGACCAAAATAACTGGTGACTTCAATAAAAACTTATGACACACAGGGAGCAGATCTATTGAGCAAGACAATGCCATTTTTATACCATCACTTTGCAGAGTAGAATCACACTTTAAAGAGTGACATTGATTGCTACAGAAGGAATTCTGTCCAGCCTTTTAAGCTAGAACAATTTAGTGTATGTATAAGGGGATGGAACATGCATCTCAGATAACACTTAGAGTCCTAAACCTTTTAGTGGTGCGGTTAGGATTTTAGAGCTTTCTAAATATAAGAATATAACTGAAGCTGGTTTATAGCCTGGCATTCCTTATTTCAAGGGATATTTTGCCTGGGTAAACACTACAGGATTTGACCCATTATGTTTAAAAAATAGCAGGTCTTTGGGCTGATGTAAGCTGATTGACTGGAGCAATTGGTCCAGCAACAACCAAAAGATTAAGCCATGGCCAATCAAAGGTCTTTTGTATAAACAGAAAATAATTTGACTGGGCTACATCCCAGCCCATCAACATCTAATTATGAAGCTTTGCTCCTTCAACCAGAAATATCTGAAAATTTCCTTCAAGTAATAAGGTTTACAGAGCCATTACAATGGTGTCTCAGCCTGCTTGCAGCGTGGGGACAGAACAAGACAGTTAATCACTGTCAGCTGGAGAATGTCCCATCTTCTATAGTTCCTGCCAGTTGAGAACTTCCACAGCCAGGATAATTCAAATCTACTTCCCTAAATTACAGACTGCATTAAATATCCTTTAAGAAATAAATGCAACAGTTTCTCCTACTGCAGAGCATGGTGAATTCTACCTAATGACACAAACCCAAATCCTTGGATGTTATTTCCATCTCTGTAATGAATGATCATTTGTCACCAGGGTGAGCTAGATCTGTGGACCTTATCATTCAAGGAAAGGACATTCAGGTAAGTGTGTATGCATTTTCCTGTTCTCTATGCTGAGATCCACAGATAAATTAAGAATGGGATTTTCACAGCAGGTTTACTCTGCTTGCTCCGACAGGTGATCAGTTACATTAGCATGAAGATAGAAGAAGCAGGACCACTGTCACCTTGTACAGTCCATGGACTAGCACTCAGGCATTAACTTCTGACAATGGTGCATGACAGAATGGTGACAACAAGAGCAGGATTTGAATTAATCCCTTAGCAGGCTTCAGTTCCCCTTATCTTAAAAAGTCAGCCTCAAAATTCCAAAAGTGTCAGACAGAAGCTTTAATATTTTATATGCTGCTGGTCTTCCAGTCCAGCAACTGTGCCGTGGCATTTTTTTAAAATGGAACATAAAAGAAAAAAAATAATAACTCCTCCTCCCCACCCCATACAGTACAATACTATGTTAGACTTGATGTTCGTGGAAGAAATGTGGTGGTGTATTTTCTTGCCATACCTAGCAGATTAGCCAGCAGTGGCACAGATACTATTATTTATAATTTTTTGGATAAATTAGGTTTGCCAACTTCCTCACTATTTTACAGTTCCCCATTAGGGACCTTACCCAACTTCCATTGAAATCAATAGAAAGACTCCCAGTTATTGATTTAAGTTTCAGTGGGTGTTGGAGTGGGCCTGTAATCAAAACCCAGCCTGAAACAAACAGTGATGGATTGACTCTTTTCTGGGATTTTCATATTTTTATAAAATGAAGTTCTATTGAAGAGCTCCCTGAAAGGGTAGAACAATTACCATGCTAAGATTCCCTTCCCCCTACCCCTTTTACCACCACCATTCCACACTACCTTAATTTGGAGTGGTTCAACATTTTTCTTTGCATCTAGAGGCTGACACAAGCTCTTTAATGAAGGCACTTCAATACTTCCCTAGATGAGTACAACATGTACCTAGAAGTCTAGAGTGCTCACTTGGCTAGTCATTTGTCCATGTGTGTGGGGAGGTTTTTAAATTAACTTCCATACGAAGTGACATTGTTTGAATAATTCCATGAGAACCAATATGTCAAACAGAGTTTGTCTGAATGTCTGCGTGCTTCCAACAGATAAAGCAGGTTTGTAGGTTGCCTGCAACTTATTGGGGGCTGTGTGTGGAAGAAAGGCATTTCTTTGCTTCTAGAAGTACTAATGGTAGCTCCCAGGAAGGGATGTATTAGCTCTTTAAAATTAAACCAAAGAAAATGTGCAAAGGCTCTAATTTCTCAGAAAATAACTTACAAATGCAATTCACAAAGAACTTATAAATTGTAGCTTGAAACCCACCAAAGTCCAGGCAAAGTGTTGCTGTTGCTTCTGAAGCTATAAAGTTAAAGGGCTACATTCTTGTATTTTCTCCATCTGTCAGGGAGGTTTATATCCTCACACTGTTAAACAATTTCCCTCTTCAAATCACTCTTACACACAGGGCAAGATTCTATGCTGTGCCTCCTGGAGATGCAGCACACACAAGCGCGCCCAAAGGGATGTAAAGCAAAGGTGACTTTAAGCCTTCTCTGGGCTGCTTTGAAGCCTGCAATGATCTCTGATATAACCTGGGCAGCCCACAGAGCTACTCTGCCCAAGCTGCCAGTAGGCTGCTCCTGCTTCAAAATCTTGGTAGCTCTCCAAGCTATAAACCTGCATTACCTGTGCAGCATCTGCCCCCAGGGAAAATTCTCCCCAAGTGGACTATTGAGCATTTGTGTCCTCTATACAACTGCCACAGTATACATACAAAGGCTGAAGAAGAGGGGAGAATCCTTCCCAGAGAGTTTAGCAAGAGGAATAAAATGTTTCTCAGAATGTAGCTGTCTAGATATAGCAAGTTTGGGTCTAAGGAATATGGTGAGGGAAGGGGAGATTGGATGATCGAGATTCTCTTACCTGTTCCAATGGAACTATCTGCAAGACAGAGAACACACACATTTAAGGGTAAAGCCCCATGAAATTGTGGCATTTAAGTTCCAAATACCTTATCCACTTCCATTCACAGAAACAAGACATTGAATTATTATTTGACTAGAGTCACTTTCTCTAACAAATTGAGCACACTTCCACTCCTGGAACTGGCTGGAGCCTCTGACAGACTGTTTCTCCTGCTCTTAAAACTTAGCTGCCTCCTCTTGTCACTAGACAGACTTTTTCTGCCAACTGAGGTAACCCAAGTCTACCCAAACAAACTTTATTGCTGCTTACTTCTCTGCTTCTGACTCACTCTTGTATCCATCTTCCTCTGACTTCAGGGCCCCAACAAATCTGCCTTAATCCTCCCTTGGTTCTAAATAAATGATTGAGCAATAAAACATCCCTATCATCTCTCTAGTAAAGGCCAGAAAAAATACCCAAGAGTCTGTCTCTCTGAAGATTCAGAGTATGGTAGAAGCATATAATGTATATGGAACTTTTCATGAAATGCCTAAGTCTTATCTACACCAGACAATTGTGGCCTTATTTCACATCCAGAGCAGCTCCATCTGGGAGAGCAGTGGTGGAAGCTGTAGTGTAGTCAGAGTACCATTTTTTTAAAAAAACCACCATTTCAGCTCAGCCTACCCAAATATAAAGAGCTACAAAGTTTTCTAGTGTAGACACAGTCCCTCCAAGCCAATTTCTGTCAGTCAAGAGAATTGTTAGACCCCAACAAGGTAAATTTTTAACTCCGTTGGGAATTTCACTCTCTTTAGCTAGTTACAGCTATATTGAAGTAAACTAACAAAAACATAGTGTATTGCACCAGACAAAATTTACACCTAGCAAATGAATTTTTATAGGGCAATTAAAAAAAGTTATGGGCTGGGTGGCCTTACCTTTCAATAAACAAAAGACAACAAGTTTGGTACCTCTGCTCCCAAGCCTAGGTAGAAGACACCTCAATGCAGTTCCTTAGTACTCAGTTGATTGTTCTAGAGCAGTAGTTCTCAAACTTATTTGATCACACCACCCTGCTTTGTGTCCAAAGTCTTCCCTCCAAGTACACATATGAGGATAAGAAAAACTCACTAAATATTAAGAACAGTAAGGCATTAATTCAAACAGAGACTCCATTGCAATAAGAGCAAAAGCAAAACTGTGATTGTGGTCAATGCTTAAAATGAAGTGTGCACACCACATCCTAGCAAATGGATTAATGTGCAGATGGCAACAACTTTGTATAATGCTATGCAAGCTTCAGAGAAGTCCATCAAAATGCACAGTGCCATATGAGAATCTGGTATGTCTGGAGGAATCGGCTTTGCTAGTTATTCATTGCTATGGGTAAAAACATGTGCAGTAAGTTTTTCCCCCTAAAGCTTCTCATGCCCCTTCCCCCCCATTTGAGAAGCTCTGCTCAAGGGTGGTTGATGTTGCAATTTAAAAAACTTTAAAAACTTCCTAAAAAACAAAAACAAAAAAACCTCTTACTTCCCCAGTCTGAAGAAAATATGTTCTTCCACATCATACCTTCCCACATATCACTTGTTATTAAATCCTTGGGGGTTGATATTCTGCTCAGACAAGTACAATCAATAGTAATTTCATCATTATGTACCCTACAGTAGTGTTGAGATCAGGGCCTGGTTGTGCTAGGTGCTATACAAACACCAAGTACAAGACAGCCCCAACCCCTCAGAGTTTATATTAATCTAAGCAGACAAAGGATAGGAGGCAAAGTGACCAGTGGATCAGTACTAGAACTCAGGTCTGCTGAATCCCAGCCACTGCCCTACTCCCAGGAACTTGCTGCATCTCAAGTTGCTGAACTTACTCTAGTGCAAACCTGAATCAAGCTCTTTGTATCCATGTTCATGAAATTTCAAAATGCACTACATCCACTAACTATCTCTCTTACGTTCTGGTCTACCAGTTTGTTAGTTTCTTCAGTATCCACAGAGTTTATGCTCTAGAGTTATTTGCCATTACCGCAGGTCACGATGTAGTTACTGTGCAGCTTCTAATAAGAATTATATACTTACAGCACTGTTATCACATAATACTCAAGTGCATTTCCTGGCAACTCCCGTTTGTGACTTATTTTCATGAATGGCGAGAATGGATGGTCATTTGAATGAAAACAAAGATAACAGCTCAAGCAGCAACTACAGTTCATTCCAAGGTAAAATTTCTTGCATTGTGTTTACATTACAGGCCAAATTCTCAAAACTAAACACAATAGCTTCTATCCTTATTCTCTCCCCTGGAGCGGTACTGGATATTAAAGAGTATATACAAAATATGTGCATAGGACCCAAACAGGTAACTGTTCATACAAACACCAGCTGGATAACTTGCATACATATCGTGGGTACAGGTTTTTGTAAATTTAACACCACAAAGAGCCTAAAAAACCCCCAAGTATAGTAATTTAGAGTTAAGTCTGAAAGCTGTCCCAATCGGAGCAACACAACCCAAACTAATCAACTCAAGTTTTCAGTGTTCAGTAGCCATTTCACCAAAATTTTCACACAAGTTATGACATGTAACTGATAATTTACACATGAGATTCTATAGTAAAAAATAGTGAAATATGCATAAGTCTAACAATCATTTAAAGCACATGTTACTTAGGGATGGTCTGGGTATAGTCCTGCCTCCGTGTAAGGGGAAGATGACTTCTTGAGGTCCCTTCCAGCCTGCATTTCTATGATTCTGCTCCAGATCTCAGGCTTGAGTTTTGTCTGCAATACTGAAAAGGTGAAGGATGGGACAGTGTCTGTCCATGCACACTTAAGGATGCAAATTTAACAACTTACTATTTTCTTAGCTTTATTAATTTAAATTCACAATATTAATTTCTTCTCAAGTTTCCTTTTTCTTGCTAATGTTTTTATAATAGGGGTGTAACATGCAGGGGAAATGATCACATCTGAGAAATTCCAGTCTATTATAGGTTGCCAATCCCTAATTATCTCCATAGAATTCTATATGAACCTCCATTAGGAAAGCAAAATATTCACAACTAGACTGTACCATCTTCATCCCCTTGTCTGTACAAGGTTAGGAGTCTTTTTACCAGGCTGCACTCCTGTGCAGGAGCCAGGCACATTGTAGTCATTGCACTCCTGTGGGAATCAAACAAACAGCTAGACACCCTCAGGGACACTGTCCATACACTAAACTGCCCAGTAGACCGGGCCTACCATGGGGGAGCGTACATGGCACAGTGCTATGAGATTGCTCAGATCCAGTTTCCCAGAAGCCTTAATTCTGGTAGCAGCTGCAGATGTACTTCCAGCCCCTGTAGCAGCAGTGTTTCACCCTACACCCTAACTTGTATCTTAACAGTATCTTTATTGTAATGAATTAAAAGTGATGCTACAAGAAAGGACAAAAGAGAATAAAAGTGCAGTTTACTACCAAAACTAATCTAACTTTTATGTCACATGCAGTCGGAATAAAAATGGACAGTTACACAGAATATAAATTTTACATCCCTGGAGTCAGTTACCTAACTATTCTTTCCAGAAACTTAGCAAAAAGTGTACTTCAGTTGTGGATATATAGTGTACTTAATGACAACCATAAACCTACAGTCACAGGATTTGGTTCTCCTTTTGCAGCTCAGATGCTTCATTTATACTACAGCCCATCTTTCCCAGTTCTGTAATACTTAGATACAAAATAATAGCCCTATAAAATCATGGCCCTAATTAGTAAAAAGGGAAATTGCACCCCCAACGTAACTTCATTGGGTTCAAATGAATTACCCTGAAGCTAAATTGGTTTCCTTCTTGGAAGGTGAGGAGTGGAAAATGTGCACTTTATTAAATTAACTATAAAGCCTCACTATTTTGTTCTTATATACCTGCAAAGTGATACTTTCCAGACGCCAGACAGTATCCTGAATATAAACAGAGTTTACTTTTTGGCATAAAGAAAGTCTTCAAAATTCTAAACCACTTTCTCTCCCAGCTGTTGATATACTGAGATCCTGCAAAGCCACAAACACATCCATATCTCTAATCCAGATTTACCACATGCTCTCCTGTAAACTAGGGCTATTGCAGACTACAGAGTAAACACAGGAATGAAACGGGCTTTTTAATAATTGGAGAAGGTCCAAGGAAATAGTGTTCAGATCCAGATGCTGATCTTGTCAGTTTCAAAGCTGAAGAAGGGCTAGGATTTGGGATTGAAATTCAGATATGACAGTACTGAAATCTTACCACTTAGTCTGATGAGATTTTGGCCCCAAGAAGAATGTTTAACAGGGTTACCTACCTTTGATAGATCACCATTTCAGGAAGTGGCAGAACTCTTGTAACATTAAGTGGCCATACTTGAACTGGATACAAAAAGTGTGCCCTCTCTCATTTTGATGCAGAGTCACTAAGGAGAAGCTGATGTCCCCAAAATTTAGGAATGGGCTCACATCTGAGGTTCTCATTCAAGACTTTTTTAAATAATGGAGTTAAAATTCATTGATGCTTGCTATAATCATCAAAACTATAGCTAGCCGCTGGAGACAGTGGCACCAGAACATTTTTAATAGTGGAGGTGCTGAAAGCCAATCCCCTTACCTCTGTCCACCTCCTCCCAGCCCCCGAGCTGGGGTCAGGAGCAGGTTAGTGTCTCTGGTGGGGAGAGGGGGAGACATGGGATGTGGACAGGGGTAAGAAGGCAGAGGCTGGGGGCGGCAGCTGGGACCCTTGGGTGCTGGGCCAGGACCCCATGTGGGGGGCCAGAATCGGAGCCCCAGGAGCAGAGCCCTGCATAAACCCTGGGGGTGCTGCAGCACCCCCTACACCCCTAGTTCCCACACCTATGGCTGGAGAGTAGTCAGTTAACTAATACTCATTAATGTATGTGGGTACCACAATGTATCTCTGTAGCCCAATTGTGCTCAAAACACAGTGCTTTGTCATTCTTCAAGGTGCACCTTTAGAAATACAGTCTTCTTTTGCTAACAGTTTATCCACTTGGTATTTTTCAACCCTGTGTGCCAGTGCCAGCAGTAGGACTTTTCAGTAGGACTTGATAGAATGATCAAAAAATGGTTTTACCCATTCTCCTGTTAATAAAGCTTGTCTTTGGAACCCTTTCCTCCATCCTTCCTCACCACATTTAGCAACTAGAAAGTTTACTTCATCTTCTCTGAACATTGTCAGAAACACATGGCTGAAAGGCTGCTGGGACTAATGCTCTACTAGTGGGTAACCTACCTTCACAAGCAAGCATCCTACCATAGGCTTTCTATGCTGGAAGGATTTCATTAACTATAATCCATGTTACTTCCTATTCATGCTCCTTCTATACAGCGCACCAAGAGGTAATGCCAGGAGTGAGCTGGTCATTGAAAGGTATCTGGATCATATTACACATATTTATAGTGGAATGCTTTACATGCTGCTCTTGATTAAACATGGGAAGAGCAGCTCATCTTATTACAATCAGAGTGTTAAGAGAACGGAGTAGAACCCTAGTCAGAAGTTTCATTCTCGCATAGCTCTGGCTGTTGCTTGACAGACAAGATCCCTGTCTCAAAGAGTTTAGAATCCAAAGGGCATTTATAGAAATGTTTTTGAAAAGCTTAGTTACAGCTATTAGTGATCTAGTTTGCAACGGGAGCACACAAGAGACTGAACTGATCACTTTTAGTTTCTTTAAGCTCAGCCCTTAGTGTCTGGCAGTCAGTAATGATCTCTATCTACAACTGCTCCTGTTTGATTACAGTGCCAAGAAGTCACAAGTTTTAGAAATATGAACTATTGTTCTGGCAATAACAATTACACTATAAATTAGTTTCTGAAATCTCCATTACTGCCTAAGACTTTCAGTTAAGGATAGGATGCAGGAAAGGAAATGGCGTACAAACTCCTTTAAACTATAAAATACATAAAGGCCAAAGACTGAAGTGACCTCATTATAATCTTCTTTGCTGCATATGCCTACATAGTTAGACTACACCCTTCCCATTGTAAAATCCCTGGGTGGGCCTGGAAGCATCCCAAGCTTCAACTTTTTTTGTATTATAGGATTTTTTGTTTAGACAGACATTTTGACTCAAATCAATGCCCACAGTACCCCAGAAAAGTATTCTCTTAGAGAAAAGCAGGGGCCATTTCTACCACTCTCCTCTTGATGGACTGTGTTTGGAAAGGACAGCTGTAGTTTGCTTAAGGACCCCAGGTGGTAGAGACTGTTATAGGGATAAGCTGATTCAATACATATCCCAGTCATTGAGCTCCTCAGCCACAACAGCACCTTCTTTTCAGTTATGCTGGTATGTAGATGTCTGGTAAAAAGGAGGTTGGGGCCTCAGGTCCCTGCCAGGCTTGATGCAACCACAATGACGAGATAAACCAGGGGTCAACCTACCTGCATGAAATTAAAATACAATAAAATATATATTCTGCTAAAGAACAAGTGTAATAACAGGAAGAAATTAAAGTCAAAATCTTTTAGACTCTTTGGCACATGTTGGAGTAAAGACAGCAAACTTCTCCTTTGGTAATTAATACAGTGACTTACCACAGACTAATACACTTGGACCAGTAACTTAACCTGTAGAGTCTAACATCTTGGAGACCCACTGGTGGCAATTAAATATCTTTGAGTCTTGCAAGATAGGATATTCCAGAGATTAAGCTATTGATGTGAAGATCAGAGAAAAACTGCCAGACAAAAACCAATGTCGTGAGTGCCTGACGCCTCCTTCTTTGTTGCCATAATTCTAAACATCCCCAGAAGATAAACTGCGAGTAACCAACAGCAGCACAATTTGGTGGATACAAACTGCTGTCTCCAGTGGGCTTTGTAAGAAATCCCTCTTCACAGCTGTTATCTAGTTGCCCTAGTTTGCAATGTCAGGCACAGGGGCGGCTCTAGACATTTCACCGCCCCAAGCATGGCGGCATGCCACAGGGGGCGCTCTGCCGGTCACCGGTCCCGCGGCTCCGGTGGACGTCCCGCAGGCGTGCCAGCGGACCTCCGTAGGCATGCCGCTGAAGGCTGCCTGCCTACCGCCCTCCCGGTGACCAGCAGAGTGCCCCCCACCGCATGCCGCCCCAAGCACATGCTTGGCGTGCTGGGGCCTGGAGCCGCCCCTGGTCAGGCAGCAGAAAAAAAAAGAAAACCCATCACCACCTCATCAGCACTTAATCCAGACTTTATGAGGAATGTCATGTTAGACTGTGGTTTGGAATATGATTTTTGGATTAAATTCCACTCTGTGAGACACTCATTGAAGTCAATGGGATAAAGCAAGTGATTTCACTGAGGTTGCGTGGGTGTAACTAACAGCAGAATTTGACTCAATTTATCAAGATTCTGAAGCATATTTGTTAATCCAAATCCAGTTCAAATGTTTGCCTAGGTCTGATTTTGCAGTCATCATTTGCCTTCCTAGTGCTGTGATGCTTCCAATTGCTCCAAATTCCTCTTTGTTATGGTCTGTCATGACCTTATGGACATGCAACCACTTTCTTAATTTCTCAGTTCTCCACTGCTAGAAAACATTTTCATTTTTGTTTATTTATGCTGTTAGAACTTCTTTTCCACAGAGTTTAGTGGAGTTCCCAGGTTGTCAACATTCTCAGTAAGAACTTCGATAGAACTCTCCTAGTGAAGTTTTGTTTATGAATGTTCATGGAAAAGCAAAATTTCAAGTCTTTAAACAAAACTTGTTTGATCAGTACATTACATCAGTTTAAATGCTAATCTTACAAACCCTGGCATGGGTAAGTAATTTTACATCTGCGAGTACTCATTGATTTTTCTGGAACTGTTCATGAAGCTACTCACACAGTTTGCAGAATCTGGGTCTTGGTGACTAACTGAAGTCATTTTGGGAGGTAGCAATTTATAAAGGATAGGCTATCCAATCATGGAACATGAATACCACCATGTGACCAGTCAGACAGCTTGAACATTAATTCACAAGTATGCAATACTAAGTCTGCAAGTAACTATTGGGTAAAAGTGTTTCCACATAAAAAATTCAGACAATTTCAAAAAGCAAACAAATTCACAAAAAAGCAATGTCTTCTCACGAACAAAGGCTATTTTTCCAGGAAAGATGGTTTTAAATTGAATCTTGTTACTGAGCAACTGTGACACATCCCAAAATAGTAAACAAACTTCAAATTTAAAATGCATTTTAATAAATTAAGACTAATACTAACTCATAAAATCAGTTTTATGCAGTTATATAGACATCTGCCCCTTAGTCCTTTCAAGACAAAAATAGGATAGCAGCATGAAAAACTAATGTATAGAAATTATGAGTTTTTCACCAAACCAGTTTTCAGGGCTATGCTTTTGTCATCTTCCGTGCTGATTAACTCCCTGTGTAAACTCATTGAGCCAAATGTGGCCAAGGGTTTCTGTTATTCTCTTTCAACCTAAATTCTTCTCTTAAATATGCGGGTGATGCACAACTCCCATTGTTGTCAGTAAGGATTGCATGCCTATATCTTTAGGCAGAAGTTGGCCCTTTATGTTTGTGGATACTAATGTGTGTTTTAGGGTTATAGTGTGTTTTAGATTGGCCCCAAATTATTTCCAAACTGCACTTTTGGAGAAGACTAGCAGTTAAGTTATTTCTGCTCTGTGTGAATATTGAAAATTTCAAAGCACTTTTCAGAAGGGTGGAGGTTTTGCCCCGATGTTCTTGACTAAGCTTTTCCAAGCCATCCACTATTGTACAATGTGTTTTGTACCAATTAGTTGCCACCATTAACATCTAAGTGTGGCTGCATTTTGATGTTAGTATATTGGATAAAAATATAGATCTTTATTCTGACAAAGCCCCACTGATGTCAAAGGAATTTAACTAAGTGAGGACCTCAGGATTTGGCTCAATATGCACAGCTGTAAAGTACTTTGGAATTCATCACAAGGAGAGGTGCTAGAGAAATATAACATATTATTTTATCTCTAAAAAGCATATTTAGCATAAGAGCTATCACAGGACACACCACTCACCACCAGATTGGCATCTTCAGCTGATACTCTAGGGATCAGTTATAGGCCAACACTCTCTGTGTCTGCCCTTTTCTGAGTTCCAGCCCAGGAACCCTCAACTCAGCAGTCTGGGCCTTCTCCCTCAGGCCTCATGGCTCTATCCCTGGGCTTTTTCCTAACACTGGTTCCCATTTTCTTCCTGGGCCTACCAATTACCAAAGCTGCCTCCCTCTTCCCAGGGAGTGACTGCAGACTCCTCCCTCTCTCCTGAGAATAACTGACTTTTCCCAGCAATCTCTTCTCCTTTCAATGCCTGGGCTTTATAGGCCCCACCTACTCCTGCCCAGTCGACCCTCCTTAATCAGCTGCCTAATGTGTTAATTGGCCCATCTAGCCTGTATTGAACTTTGCAGGGTGATAGTCACCCCATCACAAGGACAAATAATGACAACCAGGAGCAATTGTTATTGTTCCATGTACTTGTTACCAAATGTTCAGTTAAATAATGTAGTTTTTGGCCAGACAACATTAAGGGAAGTTACAATTCACAGTAATACATGGGGTCAAACTACAAGCCTGTCATATCATTCTTGGGACCAGACACTCTCATTTCCACTGTATCTTCTTCATAATAAAGACTGTAGCACTGAAAAATAGTATGCAATTTATGCTTATTACAGAACTCAGTTCTGTATACATATATTGGCTCTCCCACCTCAAAAGTCCAATACATGCACACTTTGGCCCTGTTTATGCCCACCTGCTACCCAATTACACCTCATTAAGATGCACACCTGCAGCAACTTTAAACTCAGACCCTATGGCTTTTAACCCCCCCCATAATACATCAATTGTTTTCTTGTCATGCTCTCATTAACAACTGTCTTGTCATCAGGAGTTTTTCTAATATTATCCTTACTGCCAAAATTCTCTGACAAACCTCAAAAGTCTGATACCTCAGCAGGTTCCTAGTTATCAAATATTGAATATAATGAACACAGACAAGGAGACAGTCAATGATAATCCCAGTTCAGGTGGCAGGAATACATAGCCAAATGGTTTGCTCCAGAGTCTGAGGGCAGATTATGCTTTTGCTGTACAGTTGCATATAGTACATGTTATTTTTGTGTATCAAAAGGATGGGAAATATCAACTGAAATAATTTTCTATTTTTCTTTAATACCATATTCCAAACAGTATTTGATTAGTCATGTGATCCATCCCAGTGTAACACAGGGCTAGATCCACCATGGAACTTTTAGGCTTCCTGTCACCCAGTGCAATCAAGGGTCCCGAGTTAAGTGCCAAGGTCCCTATACAATGCAGGGGAAAGGTTAGTGGTGTGGTCCACAAATGTGTTAGGCATTTAAGTCCCTTTTTTAGGCACCCTGGTGATCCACAAAACTCCCACTCTGCTGCTTCCTATAGCTACTTAGATTCACTTTTACCTAAATTTTTGCAATAAACATTTTCTAGATGCCTATGTTTTGGCTTCTGAGCATGTGCACTGCTGCCTCACTGTAGGTATCTGAGTGCCTATGTCCTGCCTAATCCTCAAAGTGATTCACAGACTGGGGAAGATAGGCATTTGGCCACCTAAATTGTGCATGGGGGCCTGATCCAGTAAACTCAGAGGCTGCCCACCAGATTGGACCCCTGAGGTGTGTTCACACAAAACAGTGAGAGGGGGAGGGGCACTTACCTTAAAAACCTTTAGCCTACTGGATAGGGTACTCACCCAGACAGTGAGAGACCCCAAGTTCAAGCCCCCCCCTTCTTCTGAGAGGGAGAAGGGATCTGAGTGCCCTAACCACTAGGCTATAAAGTCATTCTCACTCTTTCACCAGCGTAATATTTAGTTATTCAAGTATTTAATTACAGTGGAACTATGAGAGAGATTGTGGGAGCTCCACATCAGAATATTCCACTGCCTAGGAGTTAGGGCACTCACCTGAGAGGTGACAGAGACCTGTTCACATTCCTTCTCCCCTCAGGCAGAGGGACCTGAACCAGTGAGTACCCTTTCCTCAAGGCTAAAAGTTATAAGGGAGCAGCTGCTCCTCTTCCCTGTCTCCCAGCTGTTTTGTTTCAGGCCCCTCATGAACAAAGGTGGCCTATCTTCCCCTGGTTTGTGGATTGCAAGCAGAAATAGGTACCTCCCTGCAACCTGGACTTAAGATGGGGCTTAGTACATACCCTTCTCTTTGGCATCTTCCATTGGCTAGCTTAGGCAGCTCTGTGCCTAGCATGTAGGCTTTATGGATTGCATTGTAAGGTGCCTATCTCTCCTCATTCATTGTAAAAAAGTCTAGGCCCCTAACTGAAGCTTTGTGGATAGCAGTGTTGTTTCTCTGCTTTTCTAGATGTTTAAAAGTTGGGCTCCACAATGCCCGGCATTGCAACGCCTATGTGTCTATGTGAATCTGGGCCCAGGTGCCTAAGAATGGGATCTACATAAATCAGCATGATAAGTGGAGAGCTGCCTAAACTAGCCAATAGGAATTGCCAAGGAGGGGTGTGACCGAAGGCCCATCTCTGTCAGGGAGTTAAGCACCTCTGATGTGTCTGTAACAGATATGGCAATTTCCTGCAATATCCTTGAAAAACCTTATTCTGTTAAGTTTAAGTATCTTTGGAGTCCATTGTACTGAATGCAAAGTTTATGTATTATTGTGGGCCGGGATTATATGTAACTTCTGTAGTGGGAGATGTGATGTAAAGCTTGGATGATCAAAGGACAATATTGAACAATGTGCCAGACACAACTGAACTTTTGGGACAATATATGTTAAGTGTTTTTCCTGAGAAATAACTGGGGGAGATGAATGCAAATTCTCCATCTCAGGTTATACAAATCCACAGCCCTTTGAAACTATGCCCTGAGGAGTGGGCCTTTGTCTGCTGATCATCTGTTACATGAGGCCAAGATCAAAGCCCCAAGCTGTATGAAGGAAAGACTGAACTCTTAATGGTTATTCTGGTTCCAAATCTGAGACAGTCATGAACCTGTAAGCAAGGGGAAAACCCAGACAAAATGATGACATGGACTAGCATAGTAGCTTTGAGGAGTACCCTATGGGGTACTTTCTTGAGAAAGTGTGTGTGTGTATGTGATGGGGTTCCCCCCTTCACTTTCTACAGAAGGAAAAAGCCCAGTTAGAGACATGTTTCATAACTGTGGGTGATTGGATAAAGATAAAGGACAAGCCAGTGCAATGCAGAGGGAGCAGTCAAAGGGGGTGTTAGAAGTGCAGATAAGTGCAACACCATGTCCTAACTCAAGGCGGCACTACCACAGTGAGTAAAACAGTCACAGGCTGCTGAAGCGGAGTGCACATAACTATTTAAAAGGGTATAGTAGTTCTTCTGAGTGTGTTCCGCTGGTATCTAGGGGTACAGTGCATCTGGCAGCAGCCACTCAGGTGCTACACTCTGCCCACTAGGCACTCATGGCTTTCATGTCCATAGTATTGCTTGCACAATGCAGTTGAGAGCTCATCTCTAGGAATTAGTTTGTCCAGGACTATTGCACTGTTTTCAGACCTCATTTTATATTGCCCATATAATTTATTTGCAGAAACAGTGTTAAAAGAATAACCCTGTCAAAGAAAGCTGTTAGGTTGGTTTGACACGATTTATTCTTGACAAATCCATGCTGACTGTTACTTATTGCCTTATTATCTTCTAGATGTTCCCAAATTGATTGCTTAATTATTTGCTCCATTATCTTTCCGGGTACTAAGTTAAGCTGACTGTAATTCCCTTGGTTGTCCTTATTTCCTTTTTTATAGATGGGCACTATATTTGCCCTTTTCCAGTCCTCTGGAATCTCTTCCATGACTTTTCAAAGATAATTGCTAATGGCAAGTTATCCTCCTCAGTCAGCTTCTTGAGAATTCTAGGATGTATTTCATAGGACCTTGTGACTTGAAGACATCTAACTTGTCTAAATGATTTTTAACTTGTTCTTTCCCTATTTTAGCCTCTGATCCTACCTCATTTTCACTGGCATTCCCTATGTTAGACATCTGATCACTACTAACCTTTTTGTTGAAAACTGAAACAAAAAAAGTCATTTAATACTTCTGCCATTTCCACATTTTCTGTTATTGTTTTCCCTCCCTCATTGAGTAACGGTCCTACCATGTCCTTGGTCTTCCTCTTGCTTCTAATGTAGTTATAGAATGTTTTCTTGGTACCTTTTATGTCTCTAGCTAGTTTAATCTCATTTTGTGCCTTGGCCTTTCTAATTTTGTCCCTATATACTTGTGTTATTTGTTTATATTCATCCTTTGAAATTTGACCTAGTTTCTACTTTTTGTAGGACTCTTTTTTGTGTTTCCGATAATTGAAGATCTCCTGGTTAAGCCAGGGTGGTCTCTTGCCATACTTCCTATCTTTCCTCTCAAGTCCCTTCCAGTCCTACGATTTTATGATTCTATGAAAATGAAATTCCTGTAATATTTAATTCAAACTTTCCTCTCACCACAAAGACTACAAACGTCCCTTTAATCATATCTTCAGTCCTGAAATCTATGCCAGTAATCAGTGGATTTGAACACTGAGCTTTGATAACTTTAGACACCAAGTTCCAAACAATTTTGTTCTAATTTATTATTAACATGCCACTAGAAAATGCCTTTGAAGTAGCAATATTCCGTATGATGCCCAGTATGCAAAAAATCTGCTACTGCAGCAAACAAATTAATATTGATTATCCTACTCTGAGAAGAATGAGGAAAATAATTAAAGTATAAAACTGCGATGAATCCTTGTATAACATGTAATTACTTCCATGTTTTATATACTTATTTTCTTAACATCCATGCAAATAAAGCTGATGTTAGGATACAGAAAAGAATTCCACTATGTGGTTTTGTAGCTATGCAAATGCAGGGAGGTGTTAAGTTATATGCAGGGTTTTAAATGTAAGGAGTCTTCCTGATCATCTGCTCCTGGCGCAGGGGTATAAATCGAGTCAAAATGGCTATTATAGAGTAGCAACCTATGCATATACAGTCTCTGTCTCATGCAGACTTGTGTTCATTCTTTCCTTTTAGTGATTTTCCTGAATATGAAATAAAAACTATGCAGGTTGAAAGCATACGTTGGCTCTTTGTGTGTGGATAACATAACATGCCACTTAATATTTAGCATGTAACTGAAAGGGAACATTTGAGTCTAAAATACATGCTCAAAATGAGAGATGGGAAGAATAAGCATGAGTGACTGTAACACGGTGACCGAAAGGTTTATTGCTCTGGATAAATCCACTATATTTCAAATAAATCCTAAATTCTAAATATGTTCGGCAGAGAGAGCTGAAGGGGCTAGGTGCTGATTGCTATCCAGGCACTAGAGGCCCTAAAAATCACAGTAGATTAATGATCAACTCAAATTTACATGGGAAGCTGCAAGAGCATAGGAAGCACATAACTTTGTTTTCAGACTGAAAGAATAAATCCTGGATAGAAAACATCATTAAGCTGTGTTAACTTTGTAAATATGTGCCATAACATAAAGAAAACCTTATGAAATGTTGCAATTTTATGACCAGCAAATTGTTAAAAGACTGGAAATTCTAAGGTATGATTAAACTCTGAAAAACCCAAATGTTTGAAAGTGCAGAACTGAGGCAAGTCCGCCAAAATAACTGTAACTCTGCCCCTACTTATGCACAGACATAAAACAAAACTTATACCCACACACCAGCATGAGACTGAGTATGGCTCATATAATCAGTACTGAATAGTGAATACCTTACTGTCCAGTATTTCAGGTACGAATATACACACTACACCCACTATATATGTACCAGCTACACAAGAAGAGAGATATCCTCTATTTCCCCTTCCCACTTTGAGGAAGCAATGAAAACATCTCCTCTTTTACATTGATATAAACACATGAAAGACTTGTCCAGTGCTCAGCCTGCGTTACCAATATAATTTGATCACACCAGACTTGTGAAATTTTACAGCCATTTGAAACTTGTAGGATCCCAGTACCTGCAGACATTGTAAACGTGAATGCCCTTGCCATTCAACTATGAACAACCTATTTTATTTTTATTTGTTTGTTTGTTTGTTTGTTTGTTTGTTAAGAACACAATGAAATTTGTTTCAGCTGTCCACAGCAACTGGCTGCAAGCTTCTTAAAGCCCCAAGATTAACTGTGTGGTATTTTCTAAAATGTTTAAATGTAATATTTCCCATCCCAACCATTCAAAAAGTCATGAAACTCGCTTAAAAATCATGATTTCTTCTTTAAATTATAAATCTGGAATTTTTTTTATTTGCCTTCTTTTTTTTTAACTTTAAGGATACACTTGGGTCATTTTATTTGTAATTTTTTCCCTGCAATTGCAAGGGTTAGAAACTTACCTTTTTAAATAAATGAAAGCTGAGAGTCTCATGTATTTACGTGGTTCCAGGAGTCAGGACTTCAGCGCCAAATATTATAACACTGTAAATGAGTTTGAGAAGTTTAAAGGAAAGCGCTGCTTTTTTCACCTCAACTTGTAGCAACATAATCATTATTTAATATTTATATGGTGATAGTGCCTAAAGTCCACAACCTATTGTGCTAGGCACTGGGACAACCTACTGTGCTAGGCTGGGACAATCTCTGCCCCAAAGAACTTACAATCTAAAGTAATATATTATGTAATGGTATTGATTTTCTTTTTTTAAACTAACATCAAAAGAAAGTTCTTCTCTTTCTCCTGGCAGCTGCCATCTCGCAGATCATAGAGCTAAATATTTTATCTTATTAATCCCTCCACACTCTTCTGGGAACACTGCTAACTTTCAGAAAGTGACATTCCTCATATTTCACAGCTGCTGGGTTTTTCCTCTCCCAGACCTGAAACATCTCTCCTGCTGTTGGAACATGATTTTCAGCTGACCTCATCTCCAGATTCTGTATGGTCTGTATGTCAAGGAGGAGCCTCTGTCTCACATTGACAGGGCACACAGAGAAAGTATACATTGAATTTTCCATCTGGACAGAACAGGGGGATTGGGAAGACTGGCCTTTCTGCCTGTGAGTGGAATAGCAGATGAAAGAATAGTGCTGTCTCTTGACTGTATATGGAAAATAAGATGGGATAGGAGTAGTTTCCTTACCAGAGTAAAAATTGACGCAGGGGAATGACATGGTAGTGGTTGTATAGAGAAGGCAGGAAGCGCAATGCTCATATTTCTGACCCATGCTGGAGAGGTCACCTAGGAGAGGTGACCTAGGAAATGGTTTGTGGATGGTAGATAATGTATGGGGGCTTGTTGCTTATATATTAGAAATGTATACTATGGTGTGGTGGTGTGTAAGAAATTTCTGAGATTAGAGACTGATGCTAGGCAAGGAGATAACGTTTTTTGGACTGTGCAATATGGTATTTTACCCAGGTACATTTTATTTACTAGACTGTGTGAACTGTATGAGCATTTTGAAATATCTATGTACAAACAACTTCCTCAATTGTTGGGTTCCATGGTTCTAAATGGCTAGGTTTACTTACCTGTTAGAATCTATGTGTTTCCACTTTAATTTTAACGGACAACCTTTAATTTAAAAGTGGAAAAGATATTTGTGTGTTTGCAAACAGGACTACTTTACCTACCACTGAAATGCAGCGAGAGAAAGATGAGCAGCAGCTGTTCAGCACTACACAACATTTCAGTAAAGAACAGAGTCATGTTATAACTCCAATTTCCACCAGCAGCATAGAATTATCTTGACCAGAGATATTACAGCACCATGTTATAACAGTTTACCTGCTAAATATATATATTAGAAATAAAATAAATGCATTTTGTTAGATCAAATGGGAAAAAAATCAACAATACTTCACCCACTCCCCGCTTCATTAATCCTTGCTTCTCCCTTCCTGTGAAATTGAATAGTCTGCAAGTTGCTGGTGCCAGCTCTTTGCAAATTGCCTGGGACAGGTCTCTTCATTTACAGTTCATTTTGCTTTTCTGTAGCTGACATGCATTGTTATTTCAATGAAGGCTTTTGAACTCAGATTTTTTTCATGCAAATCAGTAATGCTTCCCAGCTGAATTGAAGACATCACAACACTTTCTGTGAAATCCAGTAAAAAGAGCCATATTTTCTCATTAGACAATCTCTGAACTAACGGTGGCTAGGGATGTGACTAGTTCTGTGGGTAAAAGTGGAAAAGGTGCACACAGTGGTGATGCATCCAAAACATTGGCTATACACCAATTCTCCCCAAGATATGCTTTGGGCTATAGCATAGCTTTTAAAGCACAACTGAGATAGGGAAGGAGTCAAGATACAGCATACTAGTGTGTAACGGTGCTATGGGAGTGCACTCTGAAGTGGCAGATGGTACACAAAGAGCCAGCCTCCAGCCACTAGAGGATGCTACATCATATCTTCTTGTTTAATGGGACATCACTTATTTTAGTCCCGCAGCTATCTACATTCCATATAAATTTGGTGTCCCCTCATTTTTATTGTTGAAAATTATTTACATCTGAAACAAAGACTCTTGAAACAGTTATAACTTATAACAAAGAGGTTATTTAGACTAAAGGAATAATCTGGTAGCATTTTAAATGTCCTGCAGGAATACTTTTTCATGTCCCTCATTTAGGATCAGTCAGTATTGCAAACCCCAAGTGTTAACACATCATTAGTCAGGCCCCCAAAATCATAAGATTGGCTTAAAAGTCATGAGACTGTTAAAATAATATAATTTGGATTCTTTTTATTTTCTGTCTGGTTCCTGGACCTTAAAAAAAACTCGGTGTATGTTTTCAGGCTTTTTTCTAAAACTATAAGGCCTAGAAATATACATTTTCAAAAATTGAAGCAGAGATTCTCATATAATCACTTGCCTCCAGGAGCTGAGGCTTTAAGAAAATTACCAAATATCATACTCTCATTATAAAATTGTGATTTTGTCCCATATTTGGGCCTTGCCAGGTAGAAAGGCACATGATTCCACGGGATGTGCAGTTGATAGTCTCAGCCCATTTCCTATTCTCATCTCACAAAAACAAATGCCCCAGTCAGCACCAACTAGCACCCTTGTTAGTAGTATCAACAAAGAGGCCACAGAGACTCAGCTACCCTTTCATCCCCATAGGTGATCCTTTCAGATGAGTGTTGCAGCACACTGGTGGAAAAGCTTGCACTGTTGCTGCGCATGCAATATCTGATTTATGGACTCCAGTCTCCAGGTTTGATAATTCAGTACATTTTGCCAGCACTTAAATGACTAAAGACATAAATATTTATTACAAATAAAAATACCTATATATTCCAGAGTCAAGATGTTACTATGCAAACACATTTAGCTTTCAACATATCATGTGCATTCAACCCTTTGTTCAATTCAGTTTGTTATACAGGATATTCCGTGCTTAATAAGGATATTCTAAATTAGAATCATGTGTGCTTCTTGATTTCTTTTCCAAAACAGCATTTGCCTCCTTCTAGGGCACCTCTAACAGTTCCATGCAAAGTTTTGATTTGATAGGACAAGAACAGTGAGGGCATTAGGACCAAGAGAAAGACATGCACATTGCTTTGTATTATGTCTGGCAAAGGGTTCCTTGACTGAGTGCTATAGTTATGTGTGAAAGAAAGTCAGGGACTGAGTAGTTCTCATCTGTTGATCACAGTTAACTTGAAGCGTCAAAACAGGGGAAGCTGTCAGATCTGCTTGCAAAGATTATATCACTCCAGTCCAGACAGCAATTGGAAACTTTGCAGTGGCAGGAAATATTCTGGAAGGAAACTATGAAAAATGGAATTTATTTTTACTTTTTCTCAGAATTAAAAACGAAAATCAAAACTTCAACCACCTTTTAATGAGCTTTTTGGTCAACTAAATACATTTCATTCATAGACAATCTGGGATTCTGTATAACAAAGGATCTCCTTTATCTAATTGGATCTATGTTATCTCTTATAAGTAGGTATTTTTGATTTTGTCTACAAATATACGGGAAAGCATGGAACAACATCAGTGAAATGTGAGGGGGATGGGGGAACCTCTCAGCAGACAGTAATGACCAGTTTTTTGCTGCAAAGAAACCAGAGAGCTGGGCTGTAAGAAATAGCCAAGTGATATTTAGCGTGACCATCTGTATTGTTTTGTCACCAACAGTATGCTCTTAAAGAAGAGGTGCAGATATGGATCACGTAAGCTTCAGTTTCTCTTGTTGTTGCTGATGCTGAGTTTTTTGTTACTGATGGTTACAATCCTGACTCCACCATTCCGGGACCTGAACAAAGAGGGGACATCCCAGCCATTAAAGTTCAGTCCCAGAGAAGGGTATCAGCTGGACTTTCTGGAAACCCAAGAAATGTTGGAGACTCAGGAGAGCCAGCAGTACTACCCCATGGTGGGGTTATCCCCTTTCATTTCCCTCCGGGAGGATGAGCTGCTAGTGGCCATTGTGTCACCCACCGCCAGGAGAAACCACAGCAAGGCAAGAAAAGGATACCGAATGGTGAAGCAGCAGAGCAAAAGGCAGGAAGAAAAGACTGATGTCAAGCCAAGGGGAAACCCAGAGTCCCAGCTCATGTCCTTTCCCCTGCAGGATGCAGAAGAGGCTGCTGCGGGTGAGCAATTGGCAATCCTTGGCCTGGAAACTCATGGCTTTAATGAAGCGCTCAGTGAGCGGATTTCTCTGCGCAGGGAGCTGCCTGAGGTGCGGCACCCTTTGTAAGTAAAACATCCTAATTATTTCCTATGAGAAACCTGACCCCTCCCAATTGTTCCTCTAAAAAACATTTCCCTTGACCCCTGAGAAATCTGTCCCCTTTCTATCACATCATCTCCCTCAATTGGAACAACCAGCCCTCCTCCCCAAAAGAAAATGTATCCGTTCCCCCAAATTTATGTCCCTTTCCCAAACTCTATGCTATAAGCTAGGACCCTGAAACACAGATCAGAAATTGGACCTTAAACTAGCAAGACCCATCCTAGTTAGACAACACACACTCCTCTTCCCGTCTCCTTAAATAACTTAGGGTACAACAGCTTTCATTCCATTATATCATCCCCTGGGGATATTGAGAGCATAGCAAATGCTATAACAGGAGCCATGAGAGACCCTTGTCTCATTTTCTCCCTTTCTTAAATATTATAATTGTTTTCTTAAAACAATACTCTCAGACTCAAATCGAAAACACCAAGTGACTTTGGGGCTCTTGAGGATTGTGTGTCTGGTAAAAGAACTATAGGAAGTTATAGAAACTAGTAGGGTGTGGGGGGAATGGAAGGAAGAATGACTGCAATGTACCAGAGAGACAAGGTGGGTGAGGTAATATCTTTTGCTAGGCCAATGTACCAGTCACTCTGGGTGTTCCAGGCCCAGAAGAGGAGGACGAACAAGTGCACAATGAATTAGTGTACAAGGCTATGTTATTTGTAAAACTCTTTTGCTTCTTGTTTATGTACCGCTCCTGCCCTTTCACTCTCACTGGCAGAGGCAATCGTCCCACTTCACCCAGGTAGCCAACAAGTTCTGACTTTTCAACCTGTGAGCGCACTTATTTATTAGCCTGCTCATTTAATGAGGAGTATGGCGGCCTCTTCTGGCACATATCAGAATGGAAAAATGCTGCAGTTCTCTGCTTTATTTAACAGGTAGCAGGGTCAGTCAGTACTATTTAGCCATCTGTTGGAGTGTGAGAACTATGGGACTGACGGCAAGCCACACAGATGAATTGTGCTAGCCATAAGATGCCAATCTAAGGGCCTTATTTATGCTTGTTTAGGTGTCTTTTGTTAAGTAATCACATAACCTTATTTATTTACTGTATTCTATTCAGCTGATGTCATCCTTTGTTCTCAGAGTGCTTCATATGTAGGCAATGGCCCAGATTCTGCTCTGAGATTCACTTGTGTGAGACCACTGACTGCTTGGGACTGAAATAAGCAAAACAACTTAGGCCAAATTCAGCACTGAGTTACCCCTGTGTATAGTTATTGTGGGCTTGCTTGAGGGTCACTGTGGGCAGAATCTTGGTCTCAAATGACTTAGCTCCCTGACTGCTGAATATTTTGTAGTGCACTTGATGTGAACTTGCCAGGGCATTTGATGCATGTCCAAAGGGCTATAAAAGTGTTGATCTGTTGGGTGCCCATTGCCACTCAGTTAGTAAAGTGATAACATTATTTTCTATTATATTCTGTATTCGCAAGTGGATGGTTTTGTGTATTCCCTGCAAGAACTGAGGATACTACTAACACTGGGGAAAAGGAAGAGAATAACAGAAAATCTCTGGCCTCCTACACTTCATCTTGTTTGTTTAGATTGTAAACTCTCCTTTTTATGTTGTGGTATTCATATAACCTTCATCAACATAGTATCTGAATACCTTCCAGTCATTAATTAATTTTTATCTCACAACACCCCTGAGAGGTAGGGAAGGACTATTCCCATTTTACACCTAGGGGAACTGAGGTACAAGGTAGATTACAGGGCTATGGCCTGCTAAGAAGATCTAGTAAAAAGTTCACTGGTAGGTTAGTCTGTGCATCAGTTGGTCTTGATGAGTGAGGTTCTACCTGGTACCTAGCCAAGTAGGTAGTGGAGGACAAAGAAAGCATCAAGCCCCCTTCCTGCACAGATTCCTTAAGGCAGAATAGCAGCTCCGGAACTCACTCCTACTCCCATTATCATCGGGGGGGGGGAGACTCTGGAATGTGGTGGGGGTGGGGAGAGAAAAAGGTGGAGTAAGTGTAGGCAACCTATGGCACGGGTGCCGAAGGCGGAACGCAAGCTGATTTTCAGCGGCACTCACACTGCCAGGGTCCTGGCCACCAGTCCGGCGGGCTCTGCATTTTAATTTAATTTTAAATGAAGCTTCTTAAACATTTTAAAATCCTTATCTGCTTTACATACAACAATAGTTTAGTTATATATTATAGACTTATAGAAAGAGACCTTCTAAAAACATTAAAATGTATTACTGGCACGTGAAACCTTAAATTAGAGTGAATAAATGAAGACTCAACACACCACTTCTGAAAGGTTGCCAACCCCTGAGATAAAGCCATGACTCTGCCCCCCTCTGATCTGGCTAGCCACATGAGATGGGTTACGTAGCACATCTTAGAGGGATATAGCAGCTTCCATGCTCCCCAGAGCAATGGGGGAGCTCTGAGAGGGATTCTGTCTTTCTGAGGCAGACTATACTTTGAGTAGTGCAGCATGCCAAAAAGATAAGATCTGGCCCTACGCAAGCAACAGGTTTCACATAACATCTTTTGCAGTGGTCATTTTCACATGGCTAGAGACAAATGGTGGTCCATGTTTGAGGAGACAAACTTCAAGACTTGGAGGATGTTTTCCATATTTGGTAACAGTGTTTGATATGCATTATCTTTAATTTGTTTTTATTTCAGCTGAGTTACACTGAAGGAAAATTAGAGCAATGCAGGGGTAAATCAGGCCCTCTATAATTAACCAACCAAAACCAGCTAGAAGTATTCCAGAGAGTTATTTCTATAAAATCCCGCTTTGTTGCGGCCTGTGTGAAATTAGTTGGTAAACTGTTGTGGCAGGGACCATACCTGCTTATTGTGAGGCACCTAACACATACTTGCATGCTGCAAAATAATAATGATAAACCCCCACTTCTATATATTTCATCTACTAATAAATCAGCATTAAGATATATGGAGTTTGTCATAGTACATACTCTTAGAAGTGCTGTCCCTTAAAGCTGACAGTAAACCATTGCATTGTCCTTTGTATTAAAGCAGTGCACTGTAAAAACTAAATTCTTTTTATTTAAAGATTACATAGCTCGCACACAACAGAAATCAGTGCCTGCTGTTCACTGCAGCCTGCCACTCATGCGCTGTCCATAAAGTCCTGGACCTGACCATCCAATGTGGAAGGTGGCCCCTTTGACCTCTGCAGCCACACCCCACAACTTTACACATCAAGCATGGCTCCCTACAACCACTGTCTTTCCTGCCTATCCCTGGTAGATGTCGGTGGTACTTTTCAAAACATGTATGAATAGTCCTGGATCTCTGCCAGCATGCTCTCCACCCTTTCACTAAAACTTATTAATAGAACAAAATCATACTTCATGTAATCCCATTTACTTTTCTGGCTGGGGAGAGAGCATGGCCAAGTGACCACGCCTAACCCCTGGGAATCCTCCACTAATGGGGCCAATTGTACTTTAATGCTACTCTCGTTTACCAGGACCCTGAAGGTACAAATGCTCAACACCCTTCCATTATCATCCCCCAGAGGTGTATTTGCCACCTTTGAGAATGCCTGCTTTCAGCTTGCCCAAGTGCAGTTAGCATCCTCCTGGACATTGGGGGTGAGTCAAGCCTGTCATCTTGACTTTATGACAAGGCCTTGTCCACAAACCACAGTTCTTCTCTATTGGGATTAAATGTCAAATATTATGTACTCAGGCAAATGCAAACATACAAAATGTCCAAAAGGTTTTAAATTACCTCACAAAACTACAGCTCCCATTGAAGTGCTGCTGGGAATTGAATCTCAATAAGACATTTTTCTGGAGCCGAGCAGGAGTCTCCTTTGGCGGTGCCTTTGCCTTGTGTGAATTAATGTAGTGTTGACCACAATTCAGTATTGTTCATCAGTAAGATTAGACCCCTCTGTCCCTTATCAGTCATGACCTTTTCTTGTTTGAAATGATCAGCCAGTCATGGGCCCCAAAGTATAGAAAAGGAGTTTCATGTGCCAACAGCCCCTCTCATTTAACTGAAGACTAGTTATCTGTATTTTTATTCCTCGCCAATCACCATGGCAACTGAATGCTGCATCAGCTAGGCTTCATAGTCTAGAGCAGTCATTTTAAATCCTTTTCCAATCAACATCCCCCAAAATAGCATCAACTTTCTTGCCATGGCAACACTACTAGTTGCAAAGCATTATGGGATTGTGGAAAAAATCCACAGTTGGTTGTGTCAGTATTTGTTGCTCCTGGTTCAGAGGCTGTATCAGTTTCTTTCTTTCCCTTCCCTGTCTCTGGATATAATTGTTAAATCAGATACTTCTGCTTGGAAACACAAATTGCCCCCTTCAAGACACTAGGATTATCCCTTTTCTCCTATCTTAAGTGACAACACAAAGATATTTGAAAAAAAAACAACCTGGGCCAGATTGATCCCACTGCCTTTAATGAAATTACATCTTGAGTAGTTTGAGGAGAAGTAGAACTATATAATCTCCATATAATCTTTATGTAATGCTGTGGTGCTTCCACTGAGGATTTCTTTCTATTAGAGATTAAATTAGCTAGACAAATTAAAGGGAGTCCACATGGAAAACTGAATATTTTAGGCCAATTTTTCTTAGGTAAAACAAGTGCATATGCAAAATGTATGCAGACACACACTATCTGTAAAATATGTATTTGTGAACCCATGCTGGATAACTATGTTGCTGCCAGTTAGTGTGTGTAATCATCCACTTTCTACGAGACAAAATCAGCTTGTGTGTGCAATGGATGCATGAGTACTTATGTCTATCCACACATTGCATCCATTCTTGGAAATTTGTCCAATGCTTCACAAGATTTCATTAAAATGTTTGTGGTCCCTAAATACTCAGAGTTGTGTGAGGATGTAACCACCTAATTCTCACTAACTGTAATGCTATATGTGTGACTTCCATGAGTGGTAAAATTCCCATTAACTTCAATGGCATCAGGAATATACTCCATATCACCCCATGAGGGAATGCCACACCAGATCAGAACAGTGAGCCTAAGTCAGAAATCCTGTCTCTGAAACTGGTCAGTACCAAAAACCTGAAAGGAAAGAGCAAGAAATCTTGAAGTAGACAATTATGGAAACCTGCCCACTCAGGGAGTTTCTCCTTAACCCCCGTCCATCAATGGATGGCTTATGCCCTGACGAATAATCTTTTAGAAAAAAGTATATATTTAACCTATGTCATGTAATTATAAATGTTTTCATATATACTCTAGACAGTATTTGGTCCTGCCATGAGGGCAGGGGACTGGACTCGATGATCTCTCGAGGTCCCTTCCAGTCCTAGAGTCTATGAGTCTATGAGTCTGATCTTTCCTTGATCATCCTAAGTTTCAATAATATCTTGTGGCAATGAGTTACACGGGCTTATTAAGCATTGTATAAGTTAGTAGCATCCATTTAAAAGGTGTTGCTTTTCAATTTCTTTGGCTGTTCCTTGTTCTTGTTTTGTGAGAATGGGAAAATAGAAGCACCAGACTGATTTCCCCTATAGCATTAATTAATTAATTTCTATCTTAGTCCTTATTTACCACATCTTTAAAGTCTTTCCATGCTTCCAGTCCTCTTTGTCTGGACCCTTTCTATTTCAGCTCTGTCTTTTTCAAAGTAGGATAACCAGAACCAAGCACAATGTTCCAGGTGAGACCAAACTATTGTTTTCTATAATGCCATTATAATATTTTTGCTGTTATTCTCTATCCCATTCATTAGACAGCCTAACATTTTGTTTGCTTTTTTAACCATCACTTCACCCTGAGCAAAGATTTTGAGCTGTCTGCAATGAAGTTAAGGGTAGATTGTGACTTTCAGCCTCAGAGAAATGGATGTGTTCATAACAATAAGTAAACGAAAAAAAAGTGTTGCAACCTTCTATATTGTGCCGCTCTCATTCTATCACATACAGCTGTCTGCAACAGGACTATGACCCCAACCTTCCTACTGCTAGTGTCATCATCTGTTTCCATGACGAAGCCTGGTCTACTCTCTTGAGAACTGTGCACAGTGTAATGGACACAGCCCCAAGGGCATCTCTGAAGGAAATTATTCTTGTCGATGACCTCAGTCAACAAGGTAGCTCCCTTTTGCTCTCCCTAAATTCTATTTTCAAGCTCTTGGAAGGAAGTTGTAATACTGCATGGCAGGGATGGGGAGAATGGAACTATAAGAACCCTCCAAAATCAAGCTAAATATAGAGAAAACTGGTTGCCAAATTTTACTTTTCCTCCCCTAAAATTCAACTTCAGCCTAAGTTTGAAAGTGTTTATTTTTTCCTGTCATTTCCAATAGTTTAAAGCCTTTATTTTTAAACACAGTTCACCAGATTGCTATGCATGACTGTCCTCTCCTAGTCATTATGTCCCACTCCACCAATCTTTGTGTCAACCACAAATTTTAATCACCAGTGATTTTATATTTACTTTCAGATCAGTGATAAAGGTGCTGAACAATGGTGGACCTCAAACTAATCTCTCCACTGGAAATACCCCAATTTACAACTACTTTTTGAAATGCCTCATTTAGCCAGTTCTCAATCCATTTAATGGGTGCTTTTTTAATATTGGAAAGTGTTAATTTTTTTTAATGAAATTGGCATGTGGTACTAAATCAAACACTTTACAAAAATCTATTACAACCATGCAGTTACCATTATCAACCTAATTTATAATCTCAAAGAATGAAATCAAATTAGTTTGACAGGATCTATTTTCCATAAAACCATGTTGATTAATAAAGGATGGGAATATGATTAATGACAATCAGCTTTTCCACTATTTTTCCTAGGACTGATGTCAGGCTAACTGTCTTATAGTTAGCCAAGTCATCTTATTTGCCATTTCTGAATATTGGCACAACCTTAGCATTCTTCCAGTCTTCTGATTTAAAGATGTTTATCCCTAGTAGATGCTGCTTAAAGACTCCTTCGTTCCCAATGGAGTGGAAAGTACCGCCTTATCCTCATGTGACACAAAGTGCATCATCCTACTTCTTTCCAAATGCAGAACAATTTTTTTCCCAATGAAAGCTGAGATTCTTACAGAATTCCAGGAGCTGCAACTTTAAGAAAAAGAGCAAATGTCATGAGACTTGGGATAATTTGGGAAAGCTGGTGGTAACACTCAGAGATGACCTGTACTTGCTGACAGTGGGGAAGGCAGAGGGAGAGCAGTGACTTTAGCAAATGTTACTGAGCACACTCAGTCCATGTGAACATGCTCAGTACAAGCCAAGCAGCAAATCTGGGGGGCACATGATCCACGTTTCTTCCCCCCACGCATCATTTCTGATAACACTGGGCAGCACCCTTCTGCATGCATGGAGGTTTTCTTCCATAGATTGCTTCTGAGGCAACATGGATTCTTCACTGCTAGCAAATTATACTCTCACCTCAGAGTTTGCTCTTCCAGTCTATAGTTGAAGGACATATAAGTAGGCAAATATAAGAGAAGGTCACATTCTTTCTGGCTTGTCCCTATTGAAACAGAGGACATCGGTCTCCACAACTGTGTTAGTCCGGTATCTGTTACAAGTTCTAAATTCACTTCATTTTGCTTCTGTTTTTAAACTAACACCACATTAAAAATAAAATGCTAGATTGTGCCCTTAGCGCATAAGTTGGTGGTTAAGATTCACTGCCCAAGGAGTAGCCTCAAGAACTGTGACTGAGAAAGTCACCATTCCTTCCCACTTTCCCCTTTCACAATGATGTCATGTGTACTGCACTCTTTTCCAGGGGCCTGCACACACCTCCCAGTATGCCCAGCCAGTTCCCCTGGCTGACTTGTGGGGAGGCAAAACCGTGGTTCCATTGTTCCCTACACAATTTCCTTACAGCAGCGAGAAGGTTAGGGGGAGGGAAGGGGCAGCACAGCACATCCCCCATGCCCAGAACTGCAAGCTAGAAAGGTCTGACATAGTTAAATAGGAGCTGGAGGTGAGGCTCTGCTCCCCTTTACTCCCTGCATGACTGAGAAGGACAAATGCAAAACTAGCCCAGAAATCACTTTTCTAGCTGGGGAGTACCATTTTTGCCACAAACAGTTTTTTGTTGTTTGGGGGGGGCAGGTTTTGACAGATTGAATCAGCACTGAAATCTGAATGATTATTATATTTATTGCAGGGCATCTGAAGTCAGCCCTGAGCGAATACATCTCCAAGCTGGATGGTGTGAAATTGATCAGGAGCAACAAGAGGCTCGGGGTCATTCGGGGTCGTATGTTGGGAGCTGCACGGGCAACTGGGGATGTGCTGGTCTTCATGGACTCCCACTGTGAGTGTCACACAGGCTGGTTAGAACCCCTGTTGGGCAGACTAGCCACTGGCAGGTAAATATCCCTTTGGGCTTAGTGTACAAAATGTTTAGATGCTTGTTAGAAGGGAGTGGGTCACCATGAAGAACTGTGATCCTTGAACTATTTATATCGTTCATAATGCACAAGTTTATACTAATTCTTGAGAACAGGACAACACTCGTGATCTCTTAAAATTCATTTTTATCTTGGGTTTTCACGGTCTTTCATCCCTTTAGCCATACTGTGTTATTTTACTTTTACTCTATGTGCATTAACCTGAAAGTTAGAAGACTAGACAGACCAGGCATTTAATAAGACACACTACCAAACCCTTTCTCTCTAGAGCTGCCTTGAGGGAATACAGCCTGTGTCTGTAGTATCTGAAATACATTAGCATTGGAGCAAATGGTGGCCACCATGAAATGAATTGGCAATCCCAGACAGCGAGCAACGGACGACAAGCATCCATCAGAGAAACCACTACAACAGTTAGCATTATTTGCAGCACTTGCTGGCAGTCTCACAAGGATTGAATAGGCCCAGAGGCTGGATTATCTTCTCTTCCTGTGAGCTGCTCCTGTCACATCTGATGCACATTGACAGGACACTGTGGGAAGGGCTGCACTGCTCTCTCCCACGTTGTACCTGTGGCTGTTCTGTGGAAAAATAGAAGACTTTTCGGGCTGCCTAAATCCTAGCTATTTCACCAACACTAAGTTCACAAAGACAAACAGAGATACTGCATGGCTGTGCTCAGCATTCAGCAATCACCAAGCATCACAAAGAGGTTAGGGTACTGAAGTGTTTCAAGAATCATATGCAGTAAGTACATACTCTTTAATAAAGAAAGAATTCTGAAGCCACTGAAAAATAAATGTTTGAACATTAAATTATGTAACATTAATAGTAAACTAAAGCTGTTTGTAATACAATGAATTGCTGAGGGGGTGAGGGTGTATTTTGAAAAGAAAAGTATAATGCCTCCTTTAAAACACTTACTAGCTCAGTAAGTAACCAAAGTAAGAAGCTGCAAACAAGGTTGTTCCCAGGCAACGAAATGGGCTGCTTTTACTGCTGACAATGGCTGCTTTTAAACTCATTCATGTTCACTTTTAGAAATGATTGCATTGTTCAAATGCAAAATGAAAGATGCTGCAAGTATGTGGAATACAATACTGTTCTAGGTTTCCATGTCTGCCTTTTTCTAACAGGGTTTCCCAGTGAAAGCAGATTGCTTTGTCCTCTGGATTATTTGTGGTCCATGCTGCTGACGCTTCATTGCTGTAGTGACTCAAACTGGCTTTGATCTAGTATCCAACGTCTGCACATGCTGCAATCTTATCTCCTGATTGCAATGTAGACATACCCTAAAAGAGCTACAGAAAGCCTTAAAGGAGAGTCACAGTGATGCACTGCTCCATGGAAACTTTTTATATGCCACTTCACAGGAGAATTACAAGAGCAGGAGAGGAGGCATGGCCCATGGATCCAATGAAACAAATTCATGCCACACTGATTTACTGGCTAAAATTCACCATGGCAAGAGAGTGAGGAAGCCACCAATGCTACTGTCACCCTGAGGCTTCTATAGTGGTCATGGAGCAGCTTCACTAGTGCCTTGTGACCCATGGGAAAGGCTTCTGACACCTGCAGCACACACCACCAACCTTTGTGCAGAGCCAAAGTGTTCATTATTTACTCCTGTTTTGTACAGCGAGCCAGGATTTAGTCCTGAGTAAAGGCTGCAGGATTTCTGGCCCATGAATAGAAATGTAGCCTGATTTGAAAAACAGTGGAGGCCCTAATTATCCCTTTCTAAATACTATAGCAGAAGTGTTCCTACTCCAAGCAAAGGAGCTGTGTGTGGTAGTTAAGACCACAGGACTGTCAATCAAGTAGAGCTGGGTTCTAGTCCTGGTTCTGCATTGACTTGCTAAGACAGTTGGCAAATTGTTAAGCTCACTGTGTCTCACTTTTCCCTTCTGTAAAATGATGCTAATGCCATCTATCTGATGGTGAGGGTGTGGGGAGAGTTACAGCATTATTTTTCATAAAGTCTTTGAGATGCTATGGAAGTGCAAGGCATTAGTATAATAAACTTGAATTAATTAAGCAGGTGAGGAACTGTGAAATTGAATCCATATTCACCTTCTTATATAATAGTGAAGCAGAAAACAAAGTTTCACTGGCTCACGAAACACCCACCTCTCTTCTTCACTGTGCACTAAATAAGTTGTCACTCACTCACTTTAGCTGTAAAAGAAAGTGCTTTAGCGTAGGAGAGCACTTCATCAGCTACAGAAAGTGACTCAGCAACTGCCCAGGTTATATACAGCCTTTCTGATGTCTGAACCTTTGCATGAGTTCCAACCAACAACAATCCAATGCTCTCCCAGATCTAATGTTAAAAAGGGAAAGAAAGAAAACAAATTTATTATATATATAAAATAAAAATTCAAACTAACTTACTACAGGGAGACGGATGTGGTATTAATGTAATATACAACATGAAGGCAGAATCAGGTACTTTATCTACACAGACAGCTTCAACTCTAGTTAAGTTATACCTTTTGAAATACAAAATACAGGCTTCAGGAACAGCATCATACTTTTGGTCTTCTATTTCTGATATCAATGAAATAATCATAAGCAAACAATTTCAGATGTTTGTGAAAATCATGCAGTCTGCAGATTCAAAATACATTAGGAAATCAATAATGTTGCAAAAGTACATTTGAAGAATAAGCAGCAGAAAGATGTTTTAATAATACTTTGCACTTACAGTAGAACCTCAGGGTTACAAACACCTCGGGAATGGAAGTTGTTCATAACCGAACAAAACATCATAGTTGTTCTTTCAAAAGTTTACAACTGAACATTGACTTAATACAGCTTCGAAACTTTACTATGAACGCAGGTCTCCTGAGTTACATTTATTATCTTAACACAGTAGGAGCTGGTGAAATTAGTAACCTAATGCAGGCAAGCACAGATTTCTTGTCATATAAAATACTGACTAATTACATGGTAATCCCAAACCAGCTCACTTTCTGCACTGGAGTTTTAGACACCATTGTGACTACACTGTTCTAGCTGCTCTGGTGCAACAGAACAAGTTTCAAATCAGGAGCAAATCACAGTTTATGCCGGTGTAATACTTCTACATTGAGGGTTTGTATTAGTGTAGCTATATTGGTGTATCTACACCAGTTGATTAAACCTCAGAGTAAGATAAGGCCTCAGTCTCTTATGGAAAAGACCTATACAATTCAACAGGGATGAAACCAGTAGGGTTGTATAGAAATTATTCTAAAAAAAGCCATATTGAATTAAAACGTTTTCTGTAGACTTTTTAACCTTTAAAATAGAGAATATTGATAGGTTCTATCTATAGAAAGATTCCCATTCTCCAAGACTCCATGAGGATGGATGGCAGACTCCTAAGAAATACTTAGGTGCTCCGGGAAGTGGAGGTGATGAATCAGGCCGATTGTTTTCAAAAGTTCCCGCTAACTTTAGGATGCCTCAGTTTTTAGGTGCTCACCTTGGACACCTAGGGCCTGATTTTCAGACCTGCTGTGCACCTGCAGTTCCTACTGACTTGTAGGCAGTATGTAATTAATAGAATTATGCAGGATATCAGTGTTAACCTTATTTCTTGGGGAAAATGCCATGGGATCTTTAACTAAGACAAGTATATTTGTTTCATCCAAGATAAACTAATTTCCACAGTACAGTGCCCTCAGGTATCATGCTGGTAACTCTGCTTCCCCACACAAATGCCAGTGTCATGCTGCCCAGTGCCTGCCTACATTTCCCTAAAGATTTAGCTAGGTGTGTCATTTTCCAGTTCCTATCCTCAGATGTTGGGTAGTGTTACTGTGGGCCACTGAATTCCATCTCAGAGGGAGCTACATTTCAGTGGGGATCATCAAAGTGCTCCTTATAGGTAAGTTTCAATAGGAGAATGTTAGGCAAGCTAAACTATAGGTGTGACTGCCAGCTCTATCTATGAATGTAAAATATTATTTGCTGATTACATAGTTCTTCTCCCAAGGATTTCACAAATACCCATTTGAGGCAGATAAACACTGTTATTCCCATTTTGCAGATAAGGAAGTAGGGAAGTGAAGTGAATTTTTCTAAGGACACCTGTGGCAGAGCTGGGAATGGAACCCAGGGCTCCTGAGTCACCAGCCTATGGCTTACCGGGAAGAACATCCTGCCTAAAGTTATGTAGTCCTTTGGAATACCTTGTGATAAAAGGTGCTAGAGAAAGAAAAGATTATAGAATTCGTTCCATCCTTATTGAAAAAGGATCACTATACACCTTACTGGATTACTGAATTCACTTAGCAGGGACAGGGCTGCCCAGAGGATTCGGGGACTTAGGGAAAAGTGGGGGAGCTGCGGTGCTTGTACTCACCTAGCAGTGGTCCAGGTCTTCAGTGGCATTTTGGTGATAGGGAGCCCTTCAGTCGCTCTGCATCTTCAGCAGCACTGAAGGGCCCCCCGCCACCAAAATACCACCAAAGACCTGGAGCGACTGAAGGACCCCCCGCTACCGACATGCCACAGAAGACCCAGACCGCCGCCGGGCCACAGCTCATGGGGCATTTCAGCAATGGGGGGCCCTTCAGTCACTCCATATCTTTGGCAGCACTGAAGGGCCCATCGCTGTCGAAATGCCGGACAAAGACCCCGACCACTACCGGGCCAGGGCTCCCGGGGCTCCTGTGGGGCCCAGGGCAAATTGCCCCAATTGCCCCCCCGTCTGGGCAGCCCTAAGCAGGGGTACTTGACTACTTTGTGTTATTTTTTGGTTTTAGGGCTTTAGTTGATAAGCTTATCAAAATTCTTTTCCCAGAAACTACAAAATCTTCCTAAAATAATTACCATGTGCATACACCCTCAAGTAAGACTTGTTTAGGATGAATTCTTCTAACCATAAATATAGATTCACTGTGAAACAGTGCAGCAGTGAAAAGATAGGAGACAAAGGGTTAGAATAATGAGACTATGGTGAGTTTTTACCATTGAGAGAGGTAAATAGCGGGGTCCACCAAGGATCTGTACTGGCACAAGTGCAATTCAACATAAAATGATCTGGAAAAAGGGATAAACAGTGAGGTGGCAAAGTTTGCAGATGATACAAAATTACTCAAGATAGTTAAGTCCAAAGCTAACAAAACTAGGTGACTGAGCAACAAAATGGCAGATTAAATTTAATGTTGATAAATGCAAAGTAATGCACATTGAAAAGCATAATCCCAAATTATTTATACATACAAAATGATGGGGTTTAAATTAGCTGTTGCCACTCAAGAAAGAGATCTTGGAGTCATGGTGGATAGTTCTCTGAAAACATCCAGAGTGGAGCAGCAGTCAAAAAAGCTAACAGAATGTTAAGAACCGTTAAGAAAGAGATAGATAAGAAGACGGAAAATATCATATTGCCATTATATAAATTCATGGTATGCCCACACCTTGAATGCTGTGTGCCATTCTGGTAAGCTCATCTAAAAAAAGATGTGTTAGACCTGAAAAATATACATTAGGAGTATGGAACAGCTTCCATGTGCGGAGAAATTAATAAAACTGGGACTCAGAGTAGCAGCTGTGTTAGTTTGTATCCGCAAAAAGACTGTTCAGCATTGAAAAGAGATGACTAAAATGGGATACGATAGAGGTCTACAAAATCATGAATAATGTGGAGAAAGTGAATAAGGACGTGTTATTTACCCCGTCACGTAACACAAGAACTAGGGGTCACCAATGAAATTAATAGACAGCAGCTTTAAAACAAACATAAGTACTCATTCATACACAGTCAATCTGTGGAACCCATTGCCAGGGGATACTGTGAAGGCCAAAAGTATAACTGGATTTAAAAAAAGGATTAGATAAATTCATGGGGGATAGGTCCATCCATGCTATTAGTCAAGATGGTCAGGAATGCAATCTTATGCGCTGGGCATCCCTAAAACTCTGGCTGCTAGAAGCTAGGACTGGATAACAAGGGATGGATAACTCAATAATTGCCCTGTTCTGTTTATTCCCTCTAAAGCATCTAGCACTGGCCACTGTCAGAAGACAGGATAGTGGTCTAGATGAACCTTTGGTCTGACCCAGTATGGCCATTCTTATGTTAGCTACAATATATTGTCTTTCCTTGAAGAATGTGTCATTGATTTGTAAAGAATTTCTTGACAGTTGTTCAGGGATGACTAACAGAACAACCTGTACAGTGTTTTGGAAAACAGTTCAGATGCCCCTCAGATAGTTTCATCCTACACCAGTCTATATTTCAGTCTGCTTCCAGATCAATAATAATATATAGTTTAATAGCTATGTAATTGTGACTGTTTCTTGTGTATTGCACCTTTAAATCTCTAGGAGTCTGCTGGAGGCAGCTGCCATTTTGTATTCATATAGGTGGCACCCTGTTGCAGAGGGTGCACATACTGTGCTCCATCATGAAGATTTGGCTTTGGTTATTTCTTGTAGAAGAATGGATTCACTACTACTGTGCCCATTTGTGGCTAGCTGTGGCACAATTGCTTTCTTCTCTAGTACCCCTTGCTGACAGCTACACCAGTCCTGCCTCTCCTTGCAACTTGACGCTCCAGACATGTCATTTTAAAGTCTCTCCTCTTCCAGAGAACTCCTGTCCCAAGTCCACATAAAAAGATAACTAAAGTTCCATTCTCTTCCACCCCTCTTCCTGTGGAATTACTAAGCTCCACAGGTCCTCAGCTGGGATCCTCAACATAGACCATCCAAGGAAATCCCCATGCAAGTACTTCTAGTCACACTCAGCTGCCAGTACTTTGCTAAACCCTGTCATGAAGAGAGAACTCCGCATCTCCTGACATTTTGGTACTCCATCAGTCTCAGCTCCATATCAAACCCTTTTGGGGCCCACTGCAGTGAGAATCACCAGCTCTTGTAGTCTTTGCCATTTAACTGTCCACACACACGGTTTTCCTGGTCTCTGGTGGCCGGTCCTAACACCCTCAGCTTCCTGGGCTAACTTTCCAGGTCCCATGCCCTCCTTCCTCAGGACTTCCTGAAGTGGCTCAGCCTAATGACTGTGAAGTTCTTTTTTGCTCTTAATTCAGAGTGTGGGCTCTCAGATTTCTTCTTGGCTCAGGCCCCTCTAGTTCTGGCTGCAAGCTTCCAGCCTCTCAGCCATCTCTGTAGCCCAAGAGTGTGTCAAAGTTAGACTCAGGACTCATAGTTTGTCAGACCACTCTGTTTTATTAGCACAGCGCTCAGCTAATAACACCCAGATAATGTGAGCACCATGGAAGACATAAACTATCTTATTTATATAGATAAAAGGGCAAGCACTTAACAAGATAACAAAGGAAGCAGAATCTGATACGTTTACCTGGGCTAGGCATGCATATCTTATTTCCTTACTAACTATTACCGATCTTCTGTTAATGTTTCGCCATTAGTACCCTTGTTTATGCCTAATGTTTCTTTTCCTGGCACCTGTATTTCAACATTTCTTATTTCTGCTTAAAGGTACATACAACATTTCTTTAATCCATTCTTATTTTTACAATATAATTCATTCTACTTTCACAAGTGAAAACTCCCAACTTCCTCTCACCTAGTTATCCTCTCTGGGCCTTTTCCACTACTCTGTACTCCTTTCCTTTATGAAGGCCCAACTTCTCCCCCAGCTGGGCCTCCTCTTCAGTTGGTCCTAGCCCTCCCTCCAGGTGCAAGGAGGTGCCTTAGTTGAGCTCTCTAGCTCCAGGTAGCCCTTTCAGTGCGAATATAAAGTATATAGCCCACCTTAATCTAAAATAAAATTAATTCAGACTGAGAAGATATAGCTGCTTTTTTGCATATGGGAAAAACATATCAAGTAGGTTTGATGCTTGGCCCCTGAGAACACCAAACAAAGAAAAAATTAGCCTGGTTATTGTGGAAGGTTTGACTATAGAAGGGCACAGACTCCATCTTTAGAGTGTAGGAAGGCATGGTTTTCTCATCCCTTAGCAGTCAAAATGTCTCACACTACACCTCTTTCTGGATGCACCTCTCCCTCATCCCTTATTTTAGATTCAAATCTATCATCATGTGATATTTCCCTCTATTACTGTACACTATATATTAAAATACTGAATTAGGAACAGAAACTCAGATCCACAAAGGTACTTAGGTGCCTAAACACTAGATTTAGGCACCTATATTCAATTTTTAGACATTGCTGCAATCCACAAACCACCTGCTCAGCTACTGCTTAGCCTCGTAGGCACCCAAACTCACTAGCGCCTAAGCTTTTGCAGTAAGAGTTCCCTATGTGCCTATGTTTCTGCCTCTGGACATGAGTATTGCTGCCTCCCTCTAGGTGTCTGGATGCCCATCTCCTGCCTAACCCTCAGTGCAATCCCTGGACTGGGAGAAGATAGATGGGGAAACTCTTAATTCACGTCAGGGACCTAATCCTGTAGGCATGCTCAGAGGCTGCCTAACTCCATACAAAAAAGCTGGAGGGGGAACCTGCCTTATAACTTTTAGCCAGGTGGTTATGGTACTCACCTGAGATGTGAGAGACCTCCCAGTTTAAGTCCCCTCTCTGCCTGGTGAGGTGAAAGGATTTGCATAGGGATGTGCCACCTCTCAGCCGAGTGCCCTAGCCACCAGCTTATAGAGTCATTATCACTCTTTCTGGTGCCTAATTAATATTTAATTATTTAATGAAGTGAAATAACTTTCATAGGAGAGATTGAGGGAGATCCACATCAGACTAATCTATAATCTCGGACACTCTCCTGAGAGGTGGCAGATCCCTATTCAAATCCCTTCTCTTTGTCAGGTGGAAGGGGGACTTCAACCTGTGGTGTCCTATATCCTGGAAGAGTACCCTAACTACTGGGCTAAGTGTTACAATGGTGAGCCCCTTCATTTTGTTTGGCATTAGGCAGCCTCTGAGCATGTCTGCTGGATTGGACCCCAGAAGTGAGTTTAGCAGAGAAGCATCTATCTTCTCCTGGTTCATGGATTGCCAGCAGAGTGAGGTGCCTAAATCCAGGCTTCATGAGGTAGATGGAGCGTGGGACACATCCCTTTGGTCAGCATCTCCCATTGGCTAGGTTAAGCATCACACCTCCTGGCAGGCTGGATTTTGTGGATCACATGCTAAGGTGCCTATCTCTCCCCATGCATTGTAGAGGAAGCCTAAGCACCTAACTCAGGCTTTGTGAATTGCCTTGTGGTTCCTGTGATTTTTCGAGGTGCATAAAAGTTAAGTATTGCAACTCTGAGAGTTTGTGGAGCCTGGCCCAAAGGCTTCAAAATTGTTAAAAGATGTTAATTTATCTTCTAACAATCATGATCTCTTCATTTGGTTCTACAATGTAGATCACCAATTATTTATAAAATTGTTGTTAAATATAATTAAGAATTACTACAGCCACTGAAAATTGCCACATTGTCTGTCTGCTGCTTTTAAAAATCAGAGTTTTGCCAGGTGTGCAGGATCAGGCAAAAATGGTTCTATTGTTTAAAAGATTTGTGTGCATGTTAACTTTATGCTGATTTAGCATGAAGAATGTAAATATTTTCTACAAAAATCAAACAATGTCTTCATCTCTTCTCAGGACAACTACTGCAATTCCCTTCTGTAGGGCCTGCAAATCTCAGCTTTCCAGATTCCAAAATTAATAGAAAAAACTGCTGCCTGCCTCCTCACGCGCACAAAGAAACATGAACTCATCACTCCCATTCTAACACAATGCCACTAGCTCGGCATTCATTTCAGTATCCTGTTCAACACTGACTTTGCTTTTAAAACCTTCCACATACTTAGTCCCCTGCAACTAGGTAGCTGACGTCACGGACTTTGTCTCTCTTCCTGCTCTTCTTTTCATGCCCTCCACTTGTCTAGAATAACACTCATTAATATGTTTTGCATTTATATACTATGTTCATCTGAAGATCTCACAGCCCTTTACAAAGGTGATTTCAGTGGAAATGTAGGTGCCCAGACAGTGCCCAAAGGCAGATGCTTGCCCCAACTTTGGGCCTGAGCAAGAGTCTACATGGAGCTTGGATTCTCAAGCCATCTCATTTTTGTAGGAAAAGACCCACTGTGAGAGTGAATTGAGGACAATAGGAACATTTTTACAGTTGTTTTTGTTACCTGTGCTCATTTTAACAATCTATTCCTTTCCAGCAAAGCATGGTACAAATCAATACAAAGCCCTTCTAAAAGCTGTCTACAGTATATGAAACTTTAGGCAGATTGGTTAATTAATTCTTCTTTTTCACAAGAAAAGAACACAATGTCCACAGCTTATGTAAAGGGTAATGGGAAAACATTTCATTTGCAAGTTGTATTTGGTTTAGAAATCCCCAAACAGGAAGTTATGTTTGTTTGCTTTTTTGAAGGTCTCATGTGCTCCAGGCATTTGAAATATTCACAAATTAATAACGCCCCATTCACATTGGACAAAGCATTGTTGCCAGTTCTTTTCGAGTTTCCTTCCTCCCCCATACCCCCTCTTTCTTCAGATTCCATGGAATAAAATTAGCAGCTGTCTGCCAGTGTGAACATTTCATTTCAAAGTTCCGAGAAGGTGCTGACTGTCTGCCAGCTACTGAATTAAGAACAAAACAAATTATAAGCAACATCTTCCAACTTTCAATTACCTTTGGCTGAAAATGTGCATTTCTAGCCATGCAAACACTAAATCCACCATTGAACATGCAGAAAACAGATGTTTTAGAAAGGATACTTTAATATTGCAAGAAAGATAAGGCAACACTTGATTACAAGAAGAATTGGCTATTGATTAGTTTTACTAAAATCAAAGCTGCTAGATTCCTTATTTATGGTCAGAAGGACCTTCTAACAATCTGAAGTTCAAGCTGCTGTAAATCAGTGCAACTCCACTAATTTCAACAGAACTATGCTTATTTACACCATCTAAGGATCTGACTCTTATTTTTCTAAATGGTATCTTAAAACCCTGTGAAGCATGGAATTCTGAAGGTGTTATCATTTATACAGTAATACTTTTAAAACACAGATATCAGTTTGTGGTGCATATAATTCATTTGGAAAAGCAGATTACTGGTTCTTTTACTGAAAAATTTGAGGCAAAGTGCAATATGGCATATCCAATGATTTATCATCAATTGTCTTCAGTTCCATAATTTTCCACATGCAAACTTTTTATTTAATGCTTATCCAAAAGTCTTTTTTTAAAAACTTGCTTGTTTTAGTTTTATATCAATATTTCCACTGCTGAACAAATTTTAAACAGCCTCACTTATCTGCTTCTGATTAAGAGAGTAAGCTAAATTGTGCAAAATGTTCAGAATAGTAGGTTGTTTTGGAAGCATGTTTTTACCTGGTTTGGTGGTTGTGATTGGTTTGGTTCTGGTTTCCTGATTGGCTGAGCCCTGATTGGCTGAGCCTGGTGGTGCAGAAGTTTTGTTTGCATAGCACTGAAGGTCTGGATCCAATATTTAAAAACAAAACAACAACAACATATAGCTTAAAAAAGGGACTCTGTCCTGCAAACACTACTGGTTTTAGTGCTTATTATCATGAACAATCACATTAAAGTCAACAGTGTTATTGGAGGATTGGGCTGTGATATTGGCAACAAATTACAGAACTACATCCAGAAAGGATGAGATGTAAATGAATGGAAAATATAATAGTAGAAGAATTATGCCAATATCACACCCTTAGATCTAGAATTTAATCTCAGTTATACCAGTGTAAATCCAGAGTCACAATATTTACTTCAGTCCAGTTATTCTAGAACAGTGGTATTTAACCTGTAGTATGCAGACCACTGGTGGTCCACAGACTATATTTAAGAGGTTTTGGAAAGGTGACTATGAAAATAAAATTTCAGATCCCCAAAAAGGCATTCCATTTTTCTGATCAATCACTGGGTATGTGAATACCCCCACCTACAGGTCAAAACCAGGAAGTATTGTCATTACTAGAAAAGTCCACTGTTTAGCGCTCTGTCTCATGCTGTGTTAAATGCGGTGCTGAGCATGTGAAACATTTATAGTTAATTCTGTTCAGTTAGCTTCCAGTCTAAGACTTCTATGGTAGAGGTCCGCAGACCACAGGTTGAATTTCCAGAGGGGTCCGCACCTCCATTCAAAATGAATAAAGGTTGAAAACCCACAGTTCTAGATTTATACAACTATACATTAGATAAAAATCTGGCCTTCCTAGTCAAACATCTTTGAATTTTTTATTCTAAATAATTCCCCATTCATACTTCTCTTCCTAGTTTCTCTAACTCTAAAATGAAATCTTATTCTAAAATAAACTATGTTACAATTAGTTTATCAGTTCTAGCTATGTAAGAATATTTAGACTAGAAGCAATAGACTAGAGTGTGTAGCAGCAAAGTGAAGCAGGAGTGTCTAGTTCCAATTATAATTATCAATCTCATTTCCACCCAGGCAGCTGTAAGAGGCTTTCAAGTGTTTGTGCTGGAGAAGGACCTCAGTAGTGATTTTTATTCTAAATGGTGCACACTTTGCTATTGCTTGCCATTGAAATTGTAGTTTTATTGACTTGTATTGGAGTTATATGATGTTCTTTAGGTTTTGAAATTTAGTCATGCAAGATGTATCTGTCCTTCCAACCCCACATGAGGAGAGGCTGAGGGAACTGGACTTGTTTAGTCTGCAGAAGAGCAGAGTGAGGGGGGATTTGATAGCAACCTTCATCTACCTGAAGGGGGGTTCCAAAGGGATGGAGCTTGGCTGTTCTCAGTGGTGGCAGATGACAGAACAAGGAGCAATGGTCTCAAGTTGCAGTGGGGGAGGTCTAGGTTGGATATTAGGAAAAACTTTTTCACTAGGAGGGTGGTGAAGCGCTGGAATGGGTTAACTGGGGAGGTGGTGGAATCTCCTTCCTTAGAGGTTTTTAAGGCCTGTCTTGACAGCTCTGGCTGGGATGATTTAGTTGGGAATTGGTCCTGCTTTGAGCAGGGAGTTGGACTAGATGACCTCCTGAGGTCCCTTCCAACCCTGATCTTCTATGAATTACATTTTTTAGCTTTATCTGGCTTAGTAAAAAGAAAATAAAATGCCTGAACCAATTAAATAAATCCAGCTCTAAACTGTGTTCAGTTTTAGCACATCCCAGAAGATGGTGGTGACTTTCATTCTGCCTCTTCCCTTTTCCCTGGTTTTCTCAGTTGGAGAACAAGGATTGACACCAGCTTTCTTTGGAAAGACTGATATTGACTTTCATTTGAATGGAATAGTGTCATCCTGAATACAGGGAAATTTCTCAGCATATCTTCAAGGGATCCAATGAGAATTTGATCTTTATTATTTGTATTATGGTAATACCATAAAACTTCAGTCAGGATTGAACTCTATTATGTTAGGTGTTGTACAAACATATAGCCTATACAGTATAATGAAGCTTCAAAAGAAAGTGAAGCCCACCACCCCAGAATATTCCTGGCTGATAGTACAATGTTGTCATAGAGAGAGATTCCTTCCTGACCCCTACTGCAATTGACTCATGCCCTGAAGCATGACAATGAGTTACTTGGTCTTAATTTTATGACCAATTATAACATTTGTAATCATACAGGTTATCTAATCTAGTTTATAAATCCAGGCTTGTCTCTATGAGCCCCTAGGATTGTGAATTCCACAGACTGATATACTCCTTTATGAACAAGTATCTTCTCTTATTTGTTTTTAACTCATAAGGTGTCACTCCCTGTTCTCTTACTATGGAACAAAGGAGAGACTGAGCAGTTTTAACTATACTCTACATAATACTTCAACTCCCCTCTAGCCATTGAAGAGCCATGGACAGTTTTTCTCCACACGTTTCTAAAATCCTCACTAGTGAAATGACAACTGTAATAGAAAAAAGGATTGAGTCCCTCCCTACTTTCACTGAAAACCATCACTATAGTGATTGTAAATGCAGCGAAAATATGCCAAGGTCATACAAACATCACACAGAGTTGCCAGCTCCCGAAGCTGGCCTCAATCTCTCTTTCATTGCCATGGCAAACAGTGAACAGATAACAGGATAGTGGAGACTATGGTGTTGACCCTTTCCTATTGGCTGGAAGGTATTTAAACTCAGCTTCTCTCAAGAATGATATGAGATCAGCAGAGCTAAAACTTTTAAAGAGAAGGCCATTGGTGTCTCTTTGACAAAACATGCTGCTTTCTCCACAGAGAGGGCCAGATTTTTCTCTCACACCGGGCTTATCAACATGCTGAGTTATTTTGGATTAGATGGACACTCCTATTGCAGAATAACAGTATCTTTTTCTGGTTTACTTTAATCCACAACAGCTTTATACGCTTACCCTAACTTATTCTGGAATAGCTTCCCTGTGTAGACAAGCCATTATACTGAAGTCAATGGAAGTAGCTCCTAAGTAATAGAGCAGAAATGGGTTACTTTGCTCTTCCAAACAGCTTTCTTTGCTGCAGCTCTCAGATCTGTAATGCTGTAGCAGTTGAACTATTAAGATGGTTTCCAAATGTCATGCACCATTGACTAGGAAACAGAAGGTTTTGATACCATGGAACTTGTTCTTTTCTGAATTACTGATAATTTCAGGATGTCATGAGGCCCATTTTTAAGCATCATGATATTTCTGACATGGAAAATACAGAATATTCAGATAAATCCTGATTTAATTAACGTTAGAAACTAATTAAAGGATACATGCCCATAGGGTCAGGGCTCTATTCTGGCTATTACAGACAGATGATATATGGGAACAGTACAGTGGCGAGAAAATTACAAGTATATGCTAAGAGGGAGTTAAAATGGAGATGTTAACTACACAGATTGTTACAAAGCAACTATTATAATATAGTACAGAAAAAGGATAAATATACTATAAATTGAACACTTGTGTTTTCAATTTGATCTTATCAGATGAAAAATAGGTCTCTTCCAATGACCAGTCCACGGAAAATTATAAGCAAAATACACCTCCTAAATTCCACTTTTCAGGAATAGTTCTGCCCTTAGTCATACCCATGAAACCCTGTTGAAACTAGGGAGGTTGTGAGGGCAAAATTTTACCCTTTGTCCATGCAATTGAGATATCAGAAGGCAGAACAGTGGGCAGAATGTGTCCAGCTCTGTAAAAGACCCAGTGCAAGTGCTTTTTGGGGCAAGGACCATCTCTTGGTTCTGTGTTTGTACATTTTGATAGTGCAACCAAAGTAAGACTCAAATTAACAGTGAAATGACTGTGATTCATACATTCTTTATAAATTAGTGTTCCCTACTTTACTCACTATAGGTTCAATCTTCCAATTGGCAGAGCACACTCAACTCCCATCAGCAGAGGAGTTGAGGGCAATCAGTACCTCACAGGAGTGCTCAGGACCTTGCAGGGTCAAATCCTAGAACAAATGGTTTACTAACACACAGTCAACTTATTCTGCAACTTGGCCTTCAAAAAAACATAAATTATTTTCAGAAATCGAATCGTCTCCCCTGTCCTAGATGTCATTGACTGGAAGACTTTTCAGTATTATCACTCTGTGGATCTGCAACGAGGTGGTTTTGACTGGAAATTAGATTTCCATTGGGAGCCGCTGCCGGAGCATGAGGAGAAGGTACGCCAGTCTGCCATCAGCCCCATCAGGTAACAGTTCATCAGCCAATATGCTTACTCTCACCTCAGCAGCACAATCACAAAATCTAACACATCCTCCAGCTAATTGAGAAGAGACAGGATTACATTCACAGGTTTTTTTGGCTTGTATCTATTGAGAGGAGAGGATTATTGGTTTACATATCCAGTAGGTTTTAATTTATTAATAATATTATTAGACTACAGTCAGGCCTATGTTATGGCATGTGCTTTCCAGACATAGACACGGCTCCAAACAATGTACAATCTGACAGGGGTGCTGGAATCATTTGTAGAGTGGGGGTGCTGAGAGCCATTGAACCAAACTGTAAACCCTGTATATAACAGAAACCACTTTAAGCCAGGGGGTGTGGCAGCACCCCCAGTTCTAACACCTATGCAAACTGAAAAGACAAGAGGGAGGGAGATGCCACATACAACGTTATTAGGATAACGATAGTCACATGGCTTATTAATTACATGTTGGTATGTTTTATGTGTGTGTATAAGTTAAAATATGCTAATTTCCCCATCCCTTGACCCTCACTCAACAATTCCTCTCTTGCCTTTTTTTCCTGTACCAATTTCCAGCTTCAGTTCCTTATTTCCTTCCCTCCATTGAGATGAACAAGTCAGTCATGCAATAAATGAAATAGATTAATAGATTATGTACTCAATTAGGCCCAGATCCTCAAGGATACTTAGACACCTAACTCCAAATTGAAAGCAAAAGGATTTCATGTGGAGTAGAAGAAAGTGTGGAAATTGTGGTCAGAGAAGCAGATGACTGAAGTGGAACATGGGGGGACAGAGATGACAAAATAAGAGATAAGCAGGGAGAAGTAAAGTGTGGTAGAGTTATGCAGAGCCGTAAAGGCAGCCACAAAAAGTTTGAGCTTTAGTGGAGGTGGACAAGGGGGAGCCAGAGGAAGGCTTCAAATGGGGAGATGTGAACAGATCTTATCTGCTCTATTTTTATGGTCTGGAGGAAGTGATGATGAGAATCTGGGGGAGGTTTTAGCTGGGTGAACAGAGAAAAAAGATTAGAACCTCGAAATATTGTGCAGGAAGAAAAAAGGCTGCAAGATTTGGATATCACCTAGGAGTGTCTAAAGAGGGAGGAGCTGAAGTTCAGACCTAGTTTACTGGGTGACAGGAAGGATGGCGGTGTGGTCAGTAGTGACAGAGAATGGGGGGAGGGCAGAGGCATTCAGTGAAGGTGGCAGTGTCATGCTGGTTTGGCAAGAAAAATGGCAAATGAAGGGAGAGAGAACAAGTATGTAGTGGAACAAGTCTGTGCAACAATGAGAATGATTCCTGGGGCATTCAAGTGGCATGGATCAAAACCAGACAAACTGGAGGCTGAGGTGAGCCAGGGTTGGGGGATAGTAGGACAGAGGTTTACAATGGGGGTCAAGAAGGAGAAAAGAGTCAACAGTGGCAGAGAGAAGTGAAGGGATTCAGCAACAGTCAGTGGAGAAAGAGGAGTGAGCAGGGAGAATGGTGCGGGGGAGGGAATGAGTGTAGAAGAGCAGTCTTGGACATGAACGGATTGGAGGTCCCAGAGGGCAGGGGAATGTTGGAAGAGATAAGGCAATAACATGAGAGACAGAGATCTCTCAGCTTTTGAGAGATCAAAGGAGCACCAGCCTTTAGTGATTCCACAGTTTAGTTGACTTGATGCCAGACACATCACTTGGCTGGTCCACGCTGACCGCAAACTTATGACCAACATCAGGTCAGCTAATTCAGGTCTTCATAACCATGTTCAAACATGGGAAAATTGTAGGTGAGCCCTACAATCTAGGATAAAGGGTATGCTTTGTGGGAAGACTGAGGGCAGGACTCAAAAACAGAGAGGGTGTTAAGAGCAAGAGGGTCAGAGGGAAGGAAGCAGCTTCTTGTCTGCAAAGGTTTACACAATAATGTCTTATCTGTGGTTTCTGCAAGTGTAGTTTTGGCCATCTCCATTTAAAGTAAACAGCAGTTGTGTACATTTGTAAAATAAATAAATTACACTGAGAAATACCCTGAGCTGCATCTCTCTCCCACCAACAAAGTGGCTCACAGCAAAGTCCCAAAATCTGCCACCACTCAGCAAGTGGAAAGCAACACACACACACACACACACACACACACACATCCCTTTTAAACTAGAAACACAGCTGACATTTTAAAATTTACCTGCCACCCTCTCAGTGATTGCAAGGTCCACCACAGGATCATGCATTGTTTTACAGAGACCTCTCCATGATCAGAGTAAATCTCATTCTCTATTTAACTCTCCATCCTAGATTGCAGCAAGATTCACTTTTAAACTGTGCTCTGTCTAGAAGTCCTGTGGTGCCTGGTGGAGTAGTGGCAATGGACCGACATTACTTCCAAAATATTGGCGCTTATGATTCCGACATGACTCTGTGGGGGGCAGAAAACCTAGAATTATCTATAAGGGTAAGAATCTGAAGAGAAACGTCAAGTAACTATTGTGTGTTGAAGAGAGCAATATTTAAGAGCCCGGAGGCAACTTAGAAAACAAAAACTGAGTAGAAAACTGCATCAGGTAGAGAGAAATTTCTGTTTTCTCACAGAAATCTACCCCTAAAGTTCTTCAGCAAGATGTCAGGTGACAACACATAGAACCACTAAGTCTCATTGGCTGACCCTCACCTCATGAAAGGACAATATTTTTAGCACCTTCTGAAAGTTGCATTTTGCAAATGAACCCTAGCATGTATATAGTATTTGGAAAGTGTTAGTTGCAGAATCTTAACAACCAGAATGAACAAAGCAGTGTGTCTTTAATGCATGTTTAATGTTAAAGGCTCGAGTAAATCAACAAGTTAAGCACATGTTAAAGACACGCTGCCTTGTCTACACTAGGCTGTTAATACAGGTTAGCTAACACCTTCATATTCCTAGTCTAGATAAGGCCTCAGATCACAAGCAGCCAAATTATAGCTAGTATCAGAGGGGTAGCCATGTTAGTCTGGATCTGTAAAAGCAGCAAAGAATCCTGTGGCACCTTATAGACTAACAGATGTTTTGGAGCATGAGCTTTCGTGGGTGAATACCCACTTCTTCAGATGCATGTGGTGGAAATTTCTAGGGGCAGGTATATATATGCTAGCAAGCAAGCTAGAGATAGCGAGGTCAGTTCAATCAGGGAGGATGAGGCCCTGTTCTAGCAGTTGAGGTGTGAAAACCAAGAGAGGAGAAACTGGTTCTGTAGTTGGCAAGCTATTCACAGTCTTTGTTCAATCCTGAGCTGATGGTGTCAAATTTGCAAATGAACTGAAGCTCAGCAGTTTCTCTTTGAAGTCTGGTCCTGAAGTTGGCATCGAGGTTTGTTGCATGGATTGGTTCCTGAGCTAGAGTTATTATGGTGCGGTGTGCAGTTACTGGTGACCAGTAGCTCAGGAACCAATCCATGCAACAAACCTCGATGCCAACTCTGCCCACATATCTACACCAGTGACACCATCACAGGACCTAACCAGATCAGCCACACCATCACTGGTTCATTCACCTGCACATCCACCAATGTAATATACGCCATCATATGCCAGCAATGCCCCTCTGCTATGTACATCGGCCAAACTGGACAATCTCTACGGAAAAGGATAAATGGACACAAATCAGACATTAGGAATGGCAATATACAAAAACCTGTAGGAGAGCACTTCAACCTCCCTGGCCACACTATTGCAGACCTTAAGGTGGCCATCCTGCAGCATAAAAACTTCAGGACCAGACTTCAAAGAGAAACTGCTGAGCTTCAGTTCATCTGCAAATTTGACACCATCAGCTCAGGATTGAACAAAGACTGTGAATGGCTTGCCAACTACAGAACCAGTTTCTCCTCTCTTGGTTTTCACACCTCAACTGCTAGAACAGGGCCTCATCCTCCCTGATTGAACTGACCTCGTTATCTCTAGCTTGCTTGCTAGCATATATATACCTGCCCCTGGAAATTTCCACCACATGCATCTGAAGAAGTGGGTATTCACCCACGAAAGCTCATGCTCCAAAACGTCTGTTAGTCTATAAGGTGCCACAGGATTCTTTGCTGCTTTTACAAATTATAGCTGCCTCCTTCATGGATGTACTGGGAAAATGGACTTCCTCCTCCTTCTGATGACCTCCTCCTTGGGGCACCCATATTTTGGCCCCATCAGTCTTGCTATCAGATCAAATGAACCCAGAAGGCTACTAGCCAGAACAGATTTTTACTCGTGTCAGTCTCTATTTCACCTTGCTTTGCACACCTAGGTTACTTACCATTTGCTAAATGGTGTTGATAGTGATGTATTGCCTGCATAGCGGATACACCATGTTAGACCTCTTTTTGTCTTCATCTGTGTTGCAGGCATGGCTCTGTGGTGGTTCTGTTGAAATCCTTCCATGCTCACGGGTGGGGCACATTTATCGAAATCGTATCCCGCACACTTTTCCTAATGAAGAGGCTGCAGTGAGGAACAAAATCCGAATAGCAGAGACTTGGCTGGATTCTTTTAAAGAGATTTTCTACAAGCATGACACAGCAGCATTCCTAATTAGTAAAGTAAAGACATAAGTGATGTTCCATCTCAAGAGGGAGTAAAGTAAATCCTTACCATTTGGGGAAGGGGAAGAGAGAGAGTTTTTCTTTTTGTAGCTGATTAATGCTGCCTGTTAACATCCCACCTATTGTTTAGCCACTTCCAGAGGGAAATAATTTTGTCTGCAGAAAAACAGACACCCAGTACACCAGATTTAGGAAAGTGTTTATTAAGGTATAACACTCACTGAAAAGGTGACATCCTGTTAAGCTCATGGTTTTCCAGAAGAAATTGGCTGTATTCTCCCAAAAGTAGAGTGAAGGACACAGGAAGATAGCAGAAAAGTTCCAAGAGCAACAAACACCCCAATCACTATACCCCAATTAGATTTTCATTTGAGGAGTCATAAGGATGCATTGAAAAGAGGATTGGATACTAGCTGAAATTCTGTCTTACAGTTAGGGTATGGAACCGGAATGGCAAAGCATCACTACTCATAAATCTTCCTGGAGTGACTCGGCATGCTCCACAACCACAATTTAGCTGGTGGCTTTTTCGGTTCAGCACTGTGATTGAAATGTGTCATATACCCAAACATATGTTTCTTAAAATCTAAACAGCAGAGTTGTTGACAATGCTGCTGTTAGCCCTATTTCTTTAGCTTTGGTACATTTCATTATACCAGCAACCTTTTCCACTCACTGGGATGGCAGAAGTTTTGAGCAGTTTTAGCAAGCAGGTGAAAAAATAGACTCAGTAAAGGAGAGATGTCATTAATTTTAAAATGCTGTGCTTACAAAACTGAAGACTGATGAGAATGCTACAGCTAGGCAGCATGTGGGTTGGCTCTTAGCACTGTATGAGTTTCCTCAAACTATTTTGGCACTGCATTTCAATCCTGCCAAACCCCAGTTGCTGCAGGCCTGAGTTGCCTAATTATGTTAAATTTTATGACAAGTTTGAGACTGTATCAAACTAATTTTTTTCATCCGATTTTTCTCTTGTTACTTTTATTGCAGGACTTGAACCCCATTGGCCAAATTAGCATCTAATTTATACTCCTGCAGTTTCTTTGAGTCAATGAGCTAGCAATGTAACTGAGAGGAGAATGTGAGCCCAGGTCTGCAGAGATCAATGACTGGTTTCTTATTTCATTTAATAATTAACTGAAGGTGTTTCTTGTTAACTAGGTAATAACTTTATCCTGAGCTAGTAAACCCTTCAGCCTTCAGTGTTGCAGTTTATTTGCTATCAAAACCTTTGCCTTTGGCCTCAGAGTTTATTTTGTCCAGGTTACTGTTATTACCTCACAAATATGAAATACCCTCAAATAATATTCATGTTCAGCTAACGTAATATTAATCTATTACCTTCTTCCACATACAGTATTTTTGTGTCAGCATAGCATAGTGTTTTAATCCATAAAGGCAATGCATGAAATAATTTCCAGTGCATTTACTTGCAATCATCATAATAGTCTTGTCCCTCAGTGATTTGGTGAATTAATATGGTAAATAGGGCTATCTACTGGCCCTTGAAAAATCCAGGGAATATTAGCTGAACATTGACTCCTACTAAGTAATTTAAAAAAAATATAACCCCAATTTAGATTGTTTTATACATTTTTTCTGGGTCTGAGCTGTATTCTGCCCAGGATATCTATAGCATGAACATTAATATTGATGAATAAATCTTTTCACTTTCAATTTTTTAGCTAATTTTGTTTGTTTAAACTTATAACCACAATTTCATCTCAGACTGTTTGGGCTAGAGAGTGACCTGCTTCACGGTATTCTCCAGAGTTCTGCCTCCAGTGCCAAATCTAAACTGTAATTAATACGACAAAATGACCTGGCTGACATCTGCTTCCTAGACCCCAGTAATTCTCAGGTGTACTGTACCGTTTTAGGGAACCCACAGATAAATTTTACTCCCTGTTGATTTCTGTGATTCACTGGAGATCTCTTGAGTGATGGGTCTGAGTAACCCTGATACTTTTGAGTTAGTGATTTGAGTTGCTGGACTGGTATTAATGAGACAAATCCCCTGTGATTTACTGCTAGAGATGGGATTAGCAAGGCATTTCGGTGGGAGCTCCCTCAGTATAAATGACAGGGAGCTGCTAGCAGCATATTCTCCATGAGAGATCCTTGGTTTTGGAACTTACTCCTTCACTTGGTCTGCCAGAACCCAGTCTTGTAAGCTTTCTGGACATGCTGCAAATGTTCAATGTTTAATATTAAAGACTCAAGTAAATCAACAAGTTAAACACATGTTAAAGACACGCTGCCTTGTCTGCACTAGGCTGTTAATGCAGGTTGGCTAACACCTTCCAAATCCTAGTCTAGATAAGGCCTCAGAACACAAGCAGCCAAATTATAGCTGCCTCCTTCATGGGTGTACTGGGAGAATGGACTTCCTCCTCCTTCTGATGGCCTCCTCCTTGGGGCACCCATATTTTGGCCCCATCAGTATTGCTATCAGATAAGATGAACCCGAAGGCAACTGAGGAGTGGGTGGCCTGAGGGGAATATATTTATGGGCAGTCTTGTTTATGTTGCAATTTTTAATGTATGGCATAGGCACTCAAAGCAACAGGTGGGTGCCATGAGCTGAATTTTAAAAATCTGAAGAAATAAGTAAATCACTGGCCAGAAGGTTGCAATAGGTTGCTAAGAACTACGAGAGGTCCGACTTTGAAAAGTATTTAGACCAGGACACCACTGTGCTGGCCACTGTACAAACACAAAACAAAATGATGGTTCCTGCCCACAGAGCATCTGCAGAATCAAATTATTCACATAATATGATGAGCAATTGATGGAGAAAATAATCAAATCATATATAATTTGATCAGCATTACTGCATATGTTAGACCAACTTCTAGGCTCATTTACCCACACTGCAGGGGGATGTAAGTAAGAGCAGATTTTGGTCTGTTAAAGCCAGGGCATTAAATGGCAATCAATAAGCCAAATTCTTACAGCTCCATTGGTTTCAGTGCAGTTAGTGTAGAATTTGTTTTTTGTTAAAAAGAGGGTACAGAATTATTGATTTTGTAGGATAATTACATTTGTTATGGATGATGAAAATCCTTATTCCCACCCCATGTCTCATCTTTGAGACTCTCAATCCGCTTCCCACTCCAGACTATATATTATTTTAGTATAAATTTACAGGGGGTGTAGAAGTCGTCTTTCTCATTTGTGTAACACATACAAGAGACACGACACTAACTGTAACTTGCTGTATATAAGGGGTGGCAGAACTGAGCCATCCCTGGGCAGTATATTTCTTTTCCAGCTTCTCAAAAACAAATATATTAGTACTTGTTTACTATCCATTCAATTGACCTATGCTTTCTCATATAAGGCTGAGAAACCAGATTGCAACGAGCGCCTTCAGCTGCAAAAGCGACTAGGCTGTAGAAAATTTCATTGGTTTATATCAAACGTATACCCCGAACTCCACCCACCAGAGTACAAACCAAGATTCTCTGGCAAGGTAAGAGAGAAATTATTATTATTATTATTTGTATTACTGGAGTACCTAGAGACCCCAACTGAGATCAGAATCCTGTTCTGCTAGGTACTGTACAAACATATAGTAAGAGACAGTCCCTGCCCTGGAAAGTTTACTATTTAAATAGACATGGCAGATAAAGAATTGAAGGGAAAACAAAGGCACAGAGAAGTAAAGTGACTTGCCCAATATCACACGACAAGTATCAACTCAGGAAGTGAACCCACTTCTCCTGACTCTCAGTCCAGTACCCTATTCCCTAGCTCATGCTGCTTCCCCAAAAGTTATAGGATTTCATATTTAATAAGTATAACTTATTAAAACACACATTTAATAAAACTGTTTTATGAGCCAAATCCTGAGACTCGTAGTTTCTATTCAGTTCTTTCTCAGGACAGTTCCTATTGACATTGATGAGAATTTGCCCAAGAAAAGACTAAGTACTGTGTAAGGATCTCAGAATTTGACCCAATGTGAAAAGGCTTAGCTGTGCCTCAATGAGAGTGAGAGCGAGTATGGTACATGAGCAGGGGATCTCATCCTGAGCTCAGAGTGTAGACGTAGCTCTAGCATTCCGCTTGATAGATTCAGAAACTGTAATGTAATATACTACTATCCTCATATTGTATAGCATGATATATAATTCCACGTTTGTCACAACATACCAGCATATGTAGTAATGGTCACTATACTGAAAACATTCTTGTGACTATTGTATTAAATTCAGTACTGTATACACAAACAGGGCAATAATTAGAGCTCATCAGGAAATAGGTTTTTGTGTGGAAAATTGTGACCTTCTGTTGAAAACTGAACACCCAAGCCAAACATTTGGAGAGTTTTGGGTGTTCAGTTTTTCTGACAAAAACATCAAACATTTTCAGGGAATACAGAAAGTTTCTGTAAAAATTTTAATTTTCTCAAAAACCCAATTTTCCATAAAAAAAATTGTTGGAAAAAGTTCAACCAGTTCAACTAATTATAAACGGAAGGTTTAACATTAACTTTGCCAAATAGCATGATCTCTTGTGTCACTCTACTGTCAAGGCTCAGTTTCACTCCATATGCGAGTCTGTTTGATCTTGCCCATGAGTGAAAGGACTCTACCTGCTGAATAATTAGCCAAAGCATGTACAATAAAAAGGATACAATCCAAGCAACATTAAAAGTTAATTTAAAAATGTTTCCTTTTTAACTGATTGTACTTTATTTCAGTATAAATATTTATTTGCAGCTGTACAACACCGGTGTTGGTTTCTGCGCAGATTACAGATCTGCCTGGGATGCTGCAGAAGGTCTTATTGAGCTGTTTCCTTGTAGTGACAATATTAACCAGGTATTGTATATTTAAAGCTTGTGTGTACTGGCATCAAATTTAAGGCCCAGCTACAGAGAGGTATTAAAGCTAGTCCCTAACCAACTTTAAGCATTGTCTTCAATAAGAGTACTCATGCTTAAAGTATCAGAGCGGTAGCCGTGTTAGTCTGGATCTGTACAAAGCAGCAAAGAGTCCTGTGACACCTTATAGACTAACAGACGTACTGGAGCACGAGCTTTCATGGGTGAATACCCACTTCGTCGGATGCATGCTTAAAGTTAAACACATGCTTATGTACTTTTTTGAATCAGGGGCTAAATGATGAAAAGCTAAATTACTGCAACAATATGTCTTGCTGATTTTGTCCCATCCAAAAAATATGTTTTTTTGTTCCATTTGGGAATCAGTTCATCTGCACTGGACACTATTAAAATATTGAGGTTCACCACACTACTACCTCATGATATTTTCAGTATTCCCTATACTAAAAATGAGAAATGTATGTGACTGGACTGAGAACAAATACTGCAGCATATTGAATTATTGCAAATGGTAAATGTCAAGATTTTCATGATCTTGCCTGTTATTTTTTTCAATCAGTTTTTGGAAACTTAAAGGGAAAAATCATATTTTAGGTAATAAAACAGAATGGTTACTTAGCACACTGCTTGACTACAATAATTTAAAGCAATGATTTACAACACAGTAAAAATATTAATTCATTCAAATGAAATCTCACTAAGCAGTCTTTGTCTAATGAAAATACAACCAGCATTGTGACAGCTTTACTGCATTCTGCCCCTCTTTTAAAAATGATTTCCCCTTCAACCATCTAATATGCGAAGTGTAATTTAACCAGCAACACACCTAGGATATGTCTGTTCAATTTCCATGACAGATATTTAAAGCAGGCTACTGTTTTTTCACCTGAAATTGTTTGTACATTTTAGGTCATTTAGATATTTAAGTATTTGCTCTGCAAGCACGCTCAGACATCTACATTAACTAAAGTGTTTCTGTCCAGAGATTTGTGGATGCAAAAATGAAAGCCTGGTTTACATTAAGCTAAAAATGAGTTCTTTACTTTTTATCTCCATAGAGGTCAGTCAACAACACCGAGTTCTGGAATAATGTTAAACAATTAGAACTCTATGCTCTGATCCTTATACATCCAAAACCCCCATTAAAGATAGGGGAAGTTTTGGAAGCTCAAGAAATATAGGATTGTGTATGCAAATATTTGCATCCTGATTGGTTTGCAAAAGTTCTGCTTCCTGATTGACTCAAAGATAGATGTTTTCCTCCTGAACATTTAAATTCATCTCTCTTTTTGAATGCTGAGAATGAACTCAGTGGGAGTTCAAACTGTCCAGCACATCCGGATTGAGCCTATGAGTACAAAGTGATTATTTATTATTTTCAGTAGCATCTGGGGAAATGGAAGACTAGGAAGTTTAGGGCACAAATATATCAACTCTAGAATAACAGAAATGGATTTTTCCCATATTCTGATGTCTGGGAATGTCCCACCAGCTGGAGTACCTTTAAATAAATAAATAAATAAATAAATTGCCTATAAATGTTATATTCTGCATCTATTTTATACATATTATCCAATCCTAAAAACTTTTACTTATGGAAATAGTCCCAGGAAAGTAGTCATGCAAGGACCATTTGTAAGAGGATAGGTTTGCAGGATCAGGCCTATTGTGTCTCCTTCATTCATCTTGGAGTTCTATGTTAACAGACAGGAAATGATTTTGGATACTCGCAACTAAAAATGAATTGGAATGTTCTTCAACTTTATTAACGCAAACAAACCCTTCCTTTTCTAGCATTTTGAATATAACAGTATGAAGGAAATCCGGTTTGGTTCCACTCTGCAGTTTTGCTTTGATGTCAGACATGAGAAGGTTATCCTTCAAAACTGTACACAAGAGACAAAAAATAACCAGCAACAATGGGATGTCCAGGAGGTGTGTAGCCATTTTGTCATGAAGCTAGGCTAACTGAAAACAGTTCAAAAGTTGTGGGGAAGGGGTTACCAGAAGTTTTGGAGTGTGGTTTCACTGCATCATAGTTTGCATCCAAGGTACTGTGAAGCTATTTGTCCTATTCACACCAACTTCCTCATATAAATTTAGTTAAGAAAAAGAATTAAAGCAACCATTCTGTAGAACTTCATGCTCTAGATTTTTGCTGTTTTAGACTAACCTATTTATTTTACAGGGGATCCTGGAATATATGAACCAGTGATTATGAAATTAACCTAAGGGCAAACCCCACCCCACTTCTGTAGGCACAAAGGACCATGTACAGTCCTGTTATACAGGCAGGGAGAGATGTGAGAGGACACAGATTCTGGGAGCACATGAAGAGGGGGTTAACCCCTTGTTTGGCTTGAATTAGATCTCTTTTGGGAGTAGGGTAGGGCCTTAAAATTCCCCCTTCACTGCTGTATAGGAGTATCTCCTTCTATAAGAATTCAATATTATTCAGTGGAATTCACCCAGCAAGGTAGGAAATTATCTGCAGCATGCAAAATTGTAAGGTTCCAGGACAATATTTAGAACAAAGTGTTAAAAGAGATCTAGACAGATTTATGAGTGGGATTGTATGATGGGTTGCTTGTCATGGTAGGGGGCAGGGCTCAGCAGCCCTGGGACTCACGGTTTATGTCTCATGTTCTTAGAAGCTCGTGTGTCTAGGCTTCAGACAGCTATCTGCAGCGGTCAGGAAGGGATTCCCCTACCGCTACCAATGTATTCTGGTTTGGATTTTTTGTCTCCTTCCTGTGGAACATCAGAGATGCCCATGGCTGGAAACTGAACACTGGACAGGGTGGGAGAGGGCTCTGAGGTGGCATCAAGCATTCTCTGTCTCAGGTGCTTGGCTGGCTGGTTCTTGCTCATGTGCTCAAGGTCTAACTGATCACCATTTGTGGAGTCGGGAAGGAATTTCCCCCAGGTCAGATTGGTGGTGAGCTTGGGGTTTTTTCATCTTCTTCTCCAGCATGTGACTGAGAGTCACTTGCCAGGATTATCTGGGTATATCTCATCTAATCATTTCCTTGCCACTACAGGAGCCTCGGGCACTGGTGCATGTCGTTCCCACCTGTTCTCTCCCAGTGGCACATCATAGTCTAGTCCTCTGTGGACTGTAATACTTTGGTCTAATTTCAGTTGTTGGGTTTAGTGTGCATATGCTGGGTGATGTTGGTGGCCTGGGATACACACAAGGTTAGACTAGATAATCCGGTGGTCCCTCCTGGCCTTAAACTCTGACTCGATGAAATTCCAGTTATTCCACACACAGAACAGGTGCATGGCAGTCACACGGGTACTACAGCTCTAAGTCTATTATCACTGCAGTTATGGGGCAGTCCTGCTACCACTCTACTTCCCAAGGGGAGGATTCACTTTCCCCAGCATTGGACTAGGTTAGTCTTGGCATGACACAGCCCAGCAATTTATGCTGGGGACAATATTTACCCTCTAAAAAGCAGAAGGCACTGGGGGAAGGGCTAATCTTAATAGGTGCTGAGTATGTACAACTCCCATTGGCTCAACAGGAATTATGGGTACTCACCACCTTTCAAGATCAAACCTAAGGCTTTTACAGTAATCTTTAAATTTAAAGTACTACTCCAAACAAACAATCGTCAATCTCGACTGATTGCAGTTCTTTGTTAGAAGTTTAAAATACACATTCTGATCTGTATTGAAAGTCCTTTACTTTTTCTCCATTCCTTCTGCCCCTTTTTTGTCTTTTTGTAGGGTGGAATGATTGTTCACATCCTTTCTGGTAAATGTCTAGAGGCAGTGAAGAGTGAAGCTGAGAAGGACTTATCCTTACATGTATGTAACAAGAATGAGAATCAGCTATGGCAATTTGATCACTCACATGTGCTAGATGAGAGATGACTGACAGATCTATGTGAAGACTGTCTCACGGTCACTTTCATTTGGGATTCAAGACACACAGATTCCTGCATACAAAAGAAAGTTGTGTATATCTGCCAAGATCTTCAGGAGAAGATAGAAAGATCTTGCTTGGAAAGTCTTGCTCAAGGAATTGCAGCAGGCTTCTGGTTTAACCAACTCAAGCTAAAAATTACTATTTGTTCTCTTCAACCAGAGAATAAAAGTACTGTGAGTATCAGTAATGACTCTGCAGCTCTACTGCTGCAGAAGACAAGAAGTTTCGCCTTTTAAGGAAACTTGGAAGACTAATTGCCAAAGGGTCTCTCTTCTAAAACTTCTAAGAAAACAGGAAGATGAATCTTTGTGAAACTTTAGAAACACTCTCAAAGGAAGTCTGCCTTGTTAGGATGAGAGTTTAGCCAAGCTGTACAGTGCACTTGACCCATATAAAACAAAGTAGGTTTTATATCTATTAAAGTAGAACATAATTACTTTTGTAAGAAATAGTTAATATATTCCATTCCAAATACACTGAAACAAATACCCCACTCAGTGAGATTGCACAGTGTGTGTGAATTAGCACAAAATTGGGTTACATCTTATTCTTGTTAAAAATTCTCATTGATGTCAATGGGAGTACAACCAGGCTCTCTGTCTTTGGCCCATTGTCTCTTTCTGCCTTAATCCACAATCTAAATTGGATGGGACAATGACTCCAAAGAAATGAATAGATGTACAATGTTCGTGCTTTAGTTTCCATTGGGTTTTAATAACTACTTGTCAGCAAACTTTCTAGTAGTAGGCTTCAGGACACTCAATAAGAGCAGAGTACGAAAGATTTAAGAGAAAAAAATCTCGCAAACAACATGTATTTTGACATGTAATTTATTGGAGGCATTCAATTTTGGCTAATAAAATATTGAGATGAATTAATGTACTAAAGCAAAGTATCACTCAAGTTGTAAAACTTCCAGTTGAAAGCAGAAAATGAAAGGACTTTAGCTGCACAAGACTTTATAGCTACATAAGAAGAACATATTGGTGTCTGCTTCCTTTTCCTGCATCATCTGCTAGTTACTTTAAAGAATAAGAATGTTGACATTGTTGACCCTACACAAGAGGATTCCTATAGCCCCTTACTCACCATGGGTCTCATAGATGATCCTCAGAAGTAACTCAGCAAGGTTCTTTTACTGGGAGTGTGATCATGCATCCCTTCTGACCTCAAGTCTCCCACTGAAGTTAACAGCAATTATTATAATATGAGGAATATAGTGTCAGGCTCCCTGTGTCAGACAGTCTGACTTGCATGAACACTTTATCTGGAGTCCTTAAATTAGGAATGAAATCAAATAGGGCTGAAACCTTCAGGTGCTTCCAAAATAGGAGGGGGAAAAGCTTGGCAAGACAGAGAGGTGATTGCAGGATGGATCCTTTTCCTAATTACCTGGCTTTCCTTTAGATTGGCTCACAATTCATTTCCATATCAATCAAACACAGCTTTCATACAGTCATTAAGGGAGCAGCGCATCGCTATTGAAACCTAATTTATTGCTGACGTTTTAAAAAGAGACAGAGAATGTTACTTTTACTAAGATTTAGAGCTAATTGACTTTGCAGTGGGGCTTGGCACAAGGCTGAAAATAAGAGAATGTTCTGCTCAGAACAAGCCAGGTGTCAGCCTTTGGGAAATCCCAGAAAATAACATTCCACAATAGAAATCAGTCACAACAGAAGAAACGAGCATCATTGAGTGCTGTGTCATCGACAAAAACATTATGGTATGGGTCCTGTTTGGTTTCAATGCCACAAATTCCAACTCTTGTGCAGGCATTACTCCATCTACCATAATCCCCAAAGCTACCGCCTGTTCCTTCTATGACAGCACCACTGCTACAGCGGAATTTGATATTGTTAGCAGCTGTATCATCTAAAATTCCTTGTGGAACTTCAACTTTCAGCTGAAAGGCTGTTAGGAACCCTGTTGGACACCAAGTGATTCCTGACCATTGCCCAAACCTAGGAGGAGAAAGACAATTTCAATATATTTTTCTCTACTTGTTGCATAAATGCCAGTGAAATGTTAGTTTAATCCAGTCTGATCAATTTTTAAAATGGGAAGTATGCCAGATTTTTCTGAATTATTTTGAATGTGTTATTTATTATGTGTTGAACACCAGCTGTGTTTGGACTCTGCAGAATACCCAGGGGATACCATTCCTTCAACCCAGAGCTTACATTCCAAAAATAAAGTGACAGCACAATCACAGCAGGTTGAACTTATCACAAAGCAGCAAGGAGCTTTTCCTGTTTGAGAGCAGGAAAAAGTTGGAACAAAACTGAAGAAATGTGAATGTCCTGTTCACAGTGTATGTATCAAACTCAAGAAAACCTGAGAAAGCAAGATTCACTATAGATACATGCACACCAGAAAAAAGCCTTAAAGTAAATCCATTCACATCAGTGGAAGTAAGAGGAGAATATGTTTCTTAATAGCAATTAAAAATAGCTTGGAGTTTACTCTTTGTTGCCTGCAATAATTGTAAGTGTGTGCCTGGAAAAAAATTATACCCATACTTCAAAATCTGGATTTATGTTATGTCCACACTTTAAAACTTTGTTATTTACATGAATATTAAGACTATCTAGAGTGTTCATAATTAATGTCAACAAACATTTTGGAAGGGATATTAAACCTTGTGCTTCAGGACTCAGGCCAATCTCTAACTATCAGAAACTAGGATTAGACCTAAATTAAAGGAGATATCCTATCTCCTAGGACTGGAAGGGACCTTGAAAGGTCATTGAGTCTGGCCCCCTGTCTTCAGTAGCAGGACCAAGTACTGATTTTGCCCCAGATCCCTAAGTGGCCCCCTCAAGGATTGAACTCACAACCCTGGGTTTAACAGACCAATGCTTGAACCACTGAACTATCCGCTCCATGCAGAGTGCAGTCTCCCATCTGCCTGCTGAAGGATCATTGCATGTCTTCTGAAGCACCTAGTGCTGGTCACTGTAAGGAGAGGCTATTGCACACTAAATGGACCTTGAGTCTGATCTAGTATGGCAGTTCCATTATATAAACCCAATAAATGGCCGAGCCATAGGTTTCAGTGACCCATAGATCCTTTCATACACAAATTAAATTTAAAAAACAAACTCTTTACATTACATAAAGACATTGATACAAACTGATAGGGGGTGAGGCATTCAAAATTGAAACTGATAACTTGGCCCTTAAGGAGACATCATCAGTTTAAAAATAATCACATTTCTGTCTGAACATTTCCCTACTACCATTACTAGTAATGTCAAAGACTATTGTAAGTGAAAATTGAAGGGGAAATTTTTCTCTTTTTTTTTTCCCTGTTTCTTTTCCTTTGTGTATTTGGCAGAACTCTGTGTATAGTCACATTTGCTGTTTCCCTTCTGAAGTCAGCCAGGTCCTGATCCTGTAATCAGATCTATTAGCTGGACCCCTCCACTTATGCAGTGCCCCATTGGGGTGGAAAGGTCTACGCTAATAGATCTGATTGCAGTGTCAGGGCTTGGTGACTTCATTTCCCTTGCCTGTGCAGAACTTCTACACAACAAGGTGGGGGGAAAATATATATATATATATAAAAACAGGGAAATGTGATTGCCAAAATTTTGGCCTCAGGAGCAGGTAAAGTACCTGGAATTACTTTTAAGTTGTTATTTTTAAAGTGACTAGATTCCAGATTAACTGTGTTCCCATAACACAAGTTGTTACAAGAAAATTGTAGAGACCAAATATTCAAGTGAGGATGAGGTGTCAGTTTTAACTTTAAAGATCTGGAGCAAAAGGTAAGAAATTCAAACACAATACAAGCAATGTCTGCTATTTAAATTGTAGTCTTTTTTCTCTGAATTTTGCAAATCATGCATAATTAATACATTGAGCCAAATTCATTGGGCTACACTGGTGTAACACAGACAATAACTTTGGCCGCTTCCTCGGCAGTGGTAAACAATTATATTCCTAGCGTAAACACATAAAAAGAAAAACCTGGAGGAAATAACAGGCTGCACTCTGCTTGACAGTGCTACAAGTGCTCAGGTTCCTCCTCATCTGGTTTACTAGATCAAACGAAATATAAAAGATTGAAGTACCACTAAACTTACTTTCCAGAATCAGATTCAATAGTATAGACAACACTACTCGTACTGTTGATTTTTATGCAAAATAAACGGATCCCATTTAGTGCAGTGTCATCACTAGCTCCTCCATACTCCTCCATCTAAAATATACAGAAATACAGTAAGATCATTAACACGATAAGAACCTATAGCTCTGACAAGGGTATGGATAAAGTAATCAGGTTCAGTTACCTTTACACTATATCCCATAGCATAGAAATGTTCTGGGCACATATCAATCCATGTCCAAGTGCCCCAAGGTCCTCCATTACTCACATTTATTGAGCTGTAATACTGTCTGTTGGAGAAAGTGCCATTAGCGCTGATTTCTCTTTTACCAAAGACTGGGGAGACATAGGCTAAGCCAACCAATAGGAGAATAGGAATCGCTTGCATTTTATAACAGCTGGATGAAGTAGTGTGAGCCACAGCACTAGTTTCTGCACTCTGTCCTTTATACCCCATTTTATCTCTGCCAATTTGATTAAAATAACAAATGTGTTCAAGATTGTCACATGGGAAAGTAGAACAAACAATGTGTTTTGCAATGGTAATTTACTGGCTCGTGTTTTTAAATTAAATCTGGAAAGTCTGCAGCCCTCAGGTTCTGCCCTGAATGAAATATATCAGTGCACAGTAAAATCCCACAGTCCTTCAACATAACTTCCATTGAAGTCAATAGGAGTTTTGTCTCAGGAGGCACCTGTGATGATATGGCAATCTATGCACAGATTATGAATGCTATTTGATATTATGAACTCTGTGTATGGTTATCAGCCTTGCCAACCTCAGTGATTCAAACTCCAAAATCATGATTCAGACTTCTCCTCCTCAAAATTGTGAGATTGGCCCCAAAATACTGAGATGTTTAAAAAAGATGATGATGGGTTTTTTCAGTATTGACTATTGAACTGCCCTGGCCCATTCGGAGTCTGTATGGGACAATTAATGTTGCCCACAATCCCAAATGTAATAGGTAAGGTAATGTGGACCTCCTGGTCAGGATCTCTCACCACATCTAGCCATCCTCTGGCCAGCAGTTAATCTTATCCCCAGTCCTTTCATCAGTTCTGTCCCCACCCAATCCCCCCATCAGTCCCAGCCCCCATCAATTCAGCCTCATCCCTCCTGTTCAGCCTCCCACAGTGTGCTCTACTCCTCCTGGCGTTCTTCACTCTCTCTCCCATGCCTGGGTGGACTGCAGCCAGGTCCCTGCTCCTCCTGCCATGCTATGGGGGGTAAGCTCCAGGGCCTTTTCTCCCCCTTCTGTCCCTTCCTGGGCCAGGTGCTACACGGGAAGGAGGAGGAGCAGGAGAAGGAGAAATGCTACCCTGTCCATTTTTCTCACAGTAGGAGAGGGGGGACGAGGGAGCAGTGTTGCACTGAGCTGTTGAGCTCTTTGCTCCCTCCTTCCCCTGTGAGCATGGAAAGTGGAGAGGAGAGACTCTGTTGGCTTCTGGTGGGGCTGAGCTTTGTGAGGGGACTGGAGCTTCTTGCATCTCACAAGATGAGCTCCAGACACCTCTGAAATCCTGTCACTTGCACAAAACTCACAAGCATTGGCAATACCGCATTAGGCCCTTATGGTAGTCTTTACCATATTCTGCCATCACATTTGTTGTGCTAATGAGAGAGGGAGTGGGACCTGGCCAACTACCTCTGAATGTGATAGTCACTAATGGCCATCAACAACCAAACAGACCTTGCCCAAGCAGAGCAATGGCGTCACAGAAACCTAGGTAAAATCAGTCCTCTCCAGATTATCTATGGAGGACAAGAGAATGGAAAATTCCCCAAAGGGAACAAGGAGATATGTGTGTTAGTGCAAGCCTTAAAAAACACAGAGGCTGAGAAGATCAAGGGTGGAGACAAAGGAGTTTGGCTTTCTGGGCACGAGGGAACCTTTAGTTTGGCACACCAGCCAAAGCTGATGCAGGAGTCAGCGAGGAGACTCCATGATCTGGAGGAGAAGCCTGGGCTGAAGGAGTGAAGTCCAGGAGATGGGACTTGGAATTTTGAAAGGACACTGACCAAATCCCAAGGAACATTCAAAAGTGATTTAAAAAACCCAAGTCCTAGACTGGTTTACAGATGATTTACTATTTTACCTACACCTGTGCATCTTTTGTGCTGTCTATGAGTAAAGTGTGCTTTGTTTTAGAAATCCATCTGCAAAGATTGTGTCCATTTGCTTCAAATACATGTTCCCGAAGGGTTAAACAATAATTAATGTACCCATGAGGGTGAAGCTCTGAGGGAGGGTATGGTTAAGCTGCTGGTGTGTATTGGGATGGGTTGAATACTGGTCTTGGGGCTAGGGCAGCTGGACTGTTGGATCGCATGTATAAAAAGAGGGAGCAGGCAGAGTCTATGCCCAGGGAGTGAGTCTAGTGGCCAAAGAAAGGCCTGGAAGCTACCCAGTCCCTGGAGAACTTAAAAGCACAGAGATTCAGGGTGTGGATCCAAATACAGCAGCCTGGGGTGTATCCAGCAAGGGGGAGCTTGACCAGGTCTGTGAAACCACTGAAGCAACTAACCTCTAGAGACCACAACCTGTGAAACACCCCAAAGTCTACCTCAGGAACTTTTACCTTGCTGAATGACCACATATCTTGGACACTTACAGTGCAGAAACTATTTCCTAACATTATGATTACAGAGTAGGTGGATACAGATATTGCATATAATGTTCTTACCTCTCACCCAAGCAGTAGATGTCAGGCCTTGCAGGTTAGCTTGCCTTTGAAGGAGAAATCAGAGGTGTGGTGTCTGAGGCCTGGTTCACACTACAGCGTTAAATCGATTTAAACAGCGTTAAATCAATTTAACACTGTACCCGTCCACACTACAAGGCACTTTAAATCGATTTTAAGGGCTCTTAAAATCGATTTCTGTACTCCTCCCCAACAAGAGGAGTAACCCTAAAATCAATATTACTATATCGATTTAGGGTTAGTGTGGATGGAAATCGAAGTTATTGGTCTCATTCTTTTACTGAGCTACCCAGAGTGCACTGCTCCGGAAATCGATGGTAGCCTAGGACCATGGACGCACACCACCGAATTAATGTGCGCTAGTGTGGACGCATAAAATCGATTTTATAAAACCGGTTTTAATAATTTCGATTTTATGCTGTAGTGTGGACGTGGCCTGAGTACACAAACATACACCAGTTCTGGAAGAGAGATTCTCACAGATAGCCTGGGGCAATACCCTCTTCCCGGGTTCTCAGCCCACACACCAATGCCCAGTTTCCAGGAAACAACTCTGCCTCAAGAATGGACTGTAGTTAGAGATTAAAGCCAAGAGAAAACTCATTTGCTGCTTACCACATCTCCCCAAAAGAAACCCAGGCCCCAAAACCAACACAGCATTTTCTTTCAAGTTTAAAATTTCCTCACAAATGAAGAAAAAGTACTTGTCAAATGTTGTGTAACAGCACCATCTAGTGACCCATTACAACAATATATATTTTCAAAAATATAATCTCCACTGTTTTTAAAAAGTGATCTATAATTTATATTAGTCACCACAAAGCTGTATTATGCCAGGCTTCTGGATGATATAGAAAGGTAATCAGGATGATATCGAACAGATGTGAGACGTCAGCATTGATATTCTGTTCTATCTGGTGTGAACCTGGGTAGTGCACAGTACATCCAAAGGCTGAATAAGTCAATCTCTTTCTAAACAGCTGCAATATTTCTCTGCATGGACTTTGGTGTTTACTCTCATGATGTTTACACAAAGATAAGTTATTGCTATAAATACAAAGAGGAGAAGATAGATTTTCTACTCATTCTTAGGGAAAAAATACAATGAATATTTTTAAGAGACTGTTTTTAGTAAGCTACATTTCTGTAACTGTTCAAAAGGGCCAGGCCTAACACAAGCTACAGAGAGGCACGCAGCCCATGCAGATGCAGTAAGAGCACATTATTCCTTCTTTCTTCATCTAATCAGAAAGACAACCCTAAAGGGGATTTTCATTCTGCAGTCTTCAGGATGTGCACGTGGTGATTTGTTCCAGTGAGCTAGAGAACCTCTCCTACTAGAGCTCCTTTTTCTATTCCACAAAGCTAAGAGTGGAGGAGCCCAGAACTGTTCATTAATTGATATCCAAGAGCAATACAGATTTCTGCCACAGCTAAGAAAACTTGCTCTCTTAGTTTTGGGTTGGCTTGCATTGGACTGTTACGTAATGAAAAAATGATGGGATTTCCAAGAGCAAGTTAACAAAGGGGACCTTCATAATCATGCTTCAGAGCATAAAGGTGTTACCTACAATGCTCCATATAGCATTACACAACTGGCCAGGTGAATTGGATGTTTTTTGGGGGTAGAAGTTGTCATTTTCTTCTGAAATATCAAAAGAGGCCAATATTCTGATGCATTATGGCAAGTTATTACAAGTAACGGTGACTCTAGTCAAAAGAACTGAGACATTTGGAGGTTATTGTCACAACAGTTGTGGGATGTATCACTCTATAATGACTCATTGCACTGACTATCGAGCAAGAATACTGAGGACCTTCGGAGAGCTCAGTCAGAACAATGTTGTTGTGTTATAAGGCCAGGACCAGTGCAAGGATGTTTCATGCCCTAGGCGAAACTTCCACCTTGCACCCTCCCTCCCCCCCCCACATCCCCACCCTGAGGCACCCCCTTCCCCTCCACGGCAGCTCCGTCCCCCGCCCTGAGGCACCCCCCTTGCGGCAGCTCCCCACCCCCACCCTCCACCCTGAGGCACCCCCTCCCGTCCCAGCTCACCCCTGCTCCGCACATGAGCACGAGTACCCCAAGCACGCCGTGGCTGCTTCACTTCTCCCGCCTCCCAGGCTTGCAGCGCCAATCAGCTTAGGCACCGCAAGCCTGGGAGGTGGGAGAAGGGAAGCGTGCTAGGGGAGGAGGTGGGGCAGGGGTGAGCTGGAGCGGGGAGTTCCCCTGCATGCTGCCCCCACTTTTCTTGCTGCAGGCGGTCCTCCCCGTGCTCCCCTGCCCCAGCTTCCTCCGCCTAAATGCCGGCGGCAACCGGGGCAGCTGAAGATCCAGCTGCCGCGGTCGCTGCCGAAGAAAATGGCGCCCCCCAAATCCTAGCACCCTAGACAACTGCCTAGGTTGCCTAAATGGTTGCACCGGCCCTGTATAAGGTACAGACTTCTGTCCGCAAAAGTGATTGGTAATGTGAGCCCTTCTATCCCACATGTCCAACCTGCTCTTTCAGCTGACACATAGGCATCTGCATTCAGATTCAGATTAGGAATAGTTGTTATAGGCAGGAAACTCAGAATTTCCCTATTTGCCGCTGATGTCTTTTATTCCTTGATCTTGGGTAGTTCATCTGTTTGTAAACACCTAAGAGCAGTGATCAGGGGTCAGCTAATTTTACAGTTTTTAGGATTAGTTTTTGGTGTGAAACTATGTCGGTTTCAAATACAGACTAAGAGTAACATTCTACTTTTATTTTCATGGGTGTAAATCTGGAGTAATGTAATAAAAGGCTTGACTTACTCCAGATTTAGTTACCAAGGATTTATACAAATGTAACTGCAGACCTTGGCCCAAAGCATCATTTATAAAGTACTTTATATCAACTGTTTCTCAGAGGGCTTTACATGCCTAGAGAGCGGAATAGCCCCAGCCTGTTTAATCTTAATAAATTGCCTTTGCAATGCAATTTAGAAACCTGTTTACAATTCTGGCATGATAATTTCATGGTTCCTTGAGATGATTAATCCATCAATCCGTCTGAGCCTTTCTCCAGAACACTTTATTTTTGCAGGTGCTCCTGATATAACTAAATAGTACAAAAGCAAACTAGGCAAAATGTGCAGACGTTTTATTTGGCATGGAAAGAAATCAAGGACACAGCCCTGCTACAGTTGCAAAAATCAAAAGAGTATGGGGAATCTGGCCTTTCTAAGTGGAAATTCTACATTTGGGTGGCCTTGCTGCAATCTGTGTGGGATTGGCAGTCATTGTTTCTGAATGAAAAGCTTGGTTTAACCTAGCATGCTATCAAATTCTCCCTTTGTAAGAGCTCTCATGTAGCAAATGTACTGCCAGAATTTCTCTGGCTGAGAAAGCGCTATCAAATCCTGTTATGTATAATACCATGAAAGTGGGCCTCTTAGTTTAAAACATTGAGTCAGAAGAGGTTCTTCATGTTTTCTCCAACTGCTGATTTCATTGAATTGTCCTTTAGCTAGGAAACTCCCAGACTTGAAAAATTAACAGGAAAACAAACAAAAAGGACTTAAAAGGCTCAAGGAGTGTTTTGTAGGAAAACATATTAAATTATTCTAACAAGGTAATCTTCTGTATCAACCACAATGAAATGTCTGTGTGTACCTATACGTATGGCATTTCTTATTTTCAATCCTGAACAGATGGAATAACAGCTTTCAAGACAAGGCTGAACATGAAGAAATCACCCACATGTTCTAATGAAGGATAAAGGTATCATGCATAGACAATCAATATATTACACATCTATGCTCCTTCTGTATCTGGGTAGGTGTGCAGCACAGTACATGAAACTGCTCACTAGGCTTTACTAATAAAGGAGCAAACCCTGTGTCCAGTGCCTAGCATGAATAGCTGTGCTGGGGAGAGGAATCTTCCCCTCACAAACTGGAATAGTTTCCCCAAGCCCTTTTGCAGCCCCCAGGGAAGGAAGAACCCATATACCAGCATATCCTCCTGACCTGCCTCTGCCACAAGCCGTTCTCTCTTTGCTGCTGCAGGGTATGGAGCTGTGCACCAGTCCCCATTATCCAGGCCATGCTGCATGGCAGAATCACATCAATTCTACTGCTAAGCAGCTTTCTGTGGTTGTGGAGGAGGGGTTTCATTTGTCCCATTCTAGTGAATGGGAATCCTTAGTTGTTCAAAGAAGGGCTGCAGGGTCTGACCCTCTGACTAGCTGCCTGCAAAGTTTGTCAACATTCAGTTGTGTATCATATTCTCAACAGAGAAGGTCAGCGCTAAGGCTGAGAAGGCACTTCCATGCCAACCTCATTTTAGATGCTCTTCCTGGTGAGTTCCAAGAAGTAGCCTTTCCCTGAGTACCTAAGCAAAGGGAAGGGAAACTGAATTATAGTTAACCCCTTGCCCCTACACTCTGTTACAGTCATTATTAATGACTCATTAACAATCAGACTCACTATCCTTTTTTCAGGGCAGTCACTAGAATGTAAGCATCACACACTAATAAGCACTGAACTGGTCTGGTTTTCTCCTGTAAGGAGAGAGAGGTGGTACACAAGCCAATACATCATGGTAGGACCCCATTGTATAAGGCACATAACAGGCAGCATCCCCACTCTCTACAATAACGTTAATACAATATATTAAAACTAGAAATAAACATCTCCCAGCCTCAACAGGCCCACCGATCTCAGCCAAAGAATCTGGCACCAGGGCAACCAAATAGCCCTCAGGAAAACCACTGTACCAAAGCAAGCTTCTTGGGCAACAGCTTTAAAAGACCATGGACATTTATGGTGCCCAACGCAAAGAATATGAAAGAAAATGATTTAAAAGATCCAAACAAGTAAAGCCAAAGCAGTAGTGGGGGAAGGGGAGCATAAATCAGATGAGGACAAACCTGCCTAAATGCATCACCCTTTCATCATCTGCATCAGCTGCTAATAAGGGGTTTTGGTAGACTTCCTCTCGGAGATAGTTCCACTGCTGATGGCCCTAGACTCATGGCATGGCTACACTACAAAATTAAATCCATTTAATTTAAGTCGACATCTAGCCACTGCAGAAATTAAGTCAGTTGGGCGTGTGCACACCGGTCTCAGTGGAGTGCATCCTCACTAGTAGTGCTTTCATCAATGCAGAGAGCTGTGCACTCTTGTTGTGAGCATTACAAACACCTCACACCTTAATCTGCACTATTTCCAGAGCTGAGCCAGGAGCTACCATGCGGAACATTGCGATGTCCTGGGAGCAGTCCTGCTGCAAGCCAGAGAATGCTGGCAGCCATGCAGCGGCTGAACATATTTCTGGTCCCAGGAAATGCGCACTGACTGGTGGGATTGCATCATTTTGCAGTTATGGGATGACGAGCAGTGGCTGCAGAACTTTCGAATGGCCACTTTCCAGGAAATTTGTGCAGAGCTTTCCCCAGCCCTGAAGCACAGCGACACTAAAATGAGATTTACTCTGACAGCAGAGAAGCGAGTGGTGATTGGTCTGTAGAAGCTTGCAACGCCAGACCGCTACCGGTCAGTGGGGAATCAATCTGGAGTGGGTAAATCCACCATGGAAGCTTTTGTGATCCAAGTTTGCAGGGCCATTAATTGATTTCTGCTAAGAAAGATGTGACTCTGGGAAATATGCAGGACAGAATGGATGGTTTTGCCATGATGGGGTTCCCTAACTGTGGTGGGATGCTAGATGGCAAACATATCCCAATTTTGGCACCACCTTGCCAAAGAGTACATAAACCAAAAGGGATACTTTTCAATGGTGTTGCAAGTGCTGATGGATCACAAGGGGATCACCAACATCAATGTCGGGTAGTCAGGAAAGGTGCATGACACACATCTTTAGGAACACAGGTCTGTTCAGAAAGCTGCAATCCGTGACTTTATTTCTGGACCGCAAAATAACCATTGATGACATACAAATGCCAATAGCAATCCTGGGAAACCCAGCCTACACCTTGCTCCTACGGCTCATGAAGCTGTACACAGGCCACCTGGACAGCAGTAAGGAGCCGTTCAACAATAGGCTGAGCAAGCGCAGAATGGTGCTGGAATGTGCCTTTGGACATTTAAAGGGTTGCTGGCACAATTTGCTCACTAGATTAGACCTCAGTGAAAGCAATAGCCCTATTGTTATTGCTGCCTGCTATGTGCTTCACAATATGTGAGGCAAAGGCAGAGAAGTTTCTGCAGAGGTGGGGCTTGGAAGCAGATAGCCTGACAGCTAATTCTGAGCAGCCAAATATCAGGGCAATAAGAAGAGCTCAGCAAGAGCTCTGCAACCCCGGGATGCTTTGAAAACCTGTTTCAGTAATTAGCCACAGTAATGTGCGCTGCATATCTGAGTTGTGGCTTCCCATACCATCCCCTCCATCGCATCAGTTTCCCTGTACCTCCCCTTCCCCTCCCCCAATCCTTGGAATAAATAGAGTATTCAGCCTCAAAACAGTGTCTTTTTTTGTAGAAGATAAAAGATTATAGAAGATTAGGGTTGGAAGAGACCTCAGGAGGTCATCTAGTCCAACCCCCTGCTCAAAGCATCACCAACACCAACTAAATCATCCCAGCCAGGGCTTTGTCAATAACCTCCAAGGATAGAGATTCCACCGCCTCCCTAGGTAACCCATTCCCATGCTTCACCACCCTCCTAGTGAAATAGTTTCCTAATATCCAACATAGACCTCTCCCACAGCAGCTTGAGACCATCGCTGCTTGTTGTGTCATCTGCCACCACCATCTGCTTCATCCCCTTTGGAACCTCCCTTCAGGTATCATCCAGTACATAGGTCTGTATTCTTTTACTACCAGGCGTATAGACACAAACTGTATCAATGTATTGTCATTACTACAATAGCCTCATAAGATGCAGATCTCTTTTTAAGTCAGGGTCCCAAGAGGAAGAATCTATTGCAGGCCATTCACAGATTCAAGCAGACATTGCACATTGGTCTGTACTCCCTTCACAAACTTAAATGGCTAGAATATTTTTTGTAAAGGACAGTTTGAATTAATGAAACACAAGGGGTAGATTCTGGGGCAAATTCCACAGCCTGATAATAAGGTTTAGCATTATTTTAATTTCTGAGTTTAATTTAAAACAGACACAAACTTCCCATAAATAAGGAGATTTGGAGACAAGGCTGGCACACACCACAGTGGAAATCTTCCAATATCCTTCATATACCAGCTGGGCTATTGCTTCCAGCTCTGTATTTACAATCTCTCTGAAGCAGCATCATTTATAATTTATTGGTTTACTCCCAGTAAAAATACAAAACCTTGTTACTTTCTTGGAACAACGGTGGTGTCTAGAATCCCTCTCTTTGATTACTTTATTATAGTGTGTAGCTATAAAATAGGTATAATGATACAAGCAGAATTTAGTACAAACAAAAACTAAGGGCCTTACTTACATTACACTAGTGGGCAGCCAGTCACCAGTAGGGCTACTGTAATTATTGGACCTCAAAATGTACCTTAAGCTCAACTGTGTGAAGTACGTGAAAGTTCACAAAATGTAACAACCACCTAAGACTTTTTGCCTGCCTAGGACTTAACCACGGAAAACAACTTGACTCGTTTTCAATAAACAAATGTTATGGACAGATGCAAGAAAACCCAAATAGAAAAACTGAATTAGTCCAAACTAAAATGGCCTACTGATATAAGTCAAAGATTGTGGTGAGATATTTAGTGAACAAGAAAACGTGGGAAAAAAGTTATCTATGCCAAGTTTGGCTTTACAGAAATAGATTTAATTGGTGTACAAAACAATGAGGATAAAATGTGTCATTCACTATTACTCTTTTTTTGATGGGGAGTCGGGTGGGGAAAGGGTCTGAGTCTTAAAAAGCGACCATCCCCAGCTCATCTCCCAACTTCCCAGCATTGCAACTCATCTCAGCTTCCTCAGCCTCACGTCAGAAAGAGCAGATGAGGGTAAGGGACTTTCTTCTCAAGAGGAAAACCAGCTAGCCTTTTCCTGTTTAAGAAATTTTGTTCTCAGCCGTGAGTGCTGAAAGTCATTGCATCATCATGACATCCAGTCTCCACTCAATTTTGTGTGTGTTTCTAATTGCCTCATTCCCTTGTTGTATTGCTTTCTATCCTCCTTTCCTCCTCTCATTCTCTGGGCTTTTCACTGAATTCTGAAATCAACAATACTGCATTCATCCTTCCTTATTAAGGAGAAAGAATCCAATCAGATGACATCTATGACCAGAGCCTGAACCAGGGTTTAAGCAGCAGGTGTCATGGTTGACTTGCCAGCTAACGCATCCACTTGTAATGAACCAGCTGTCCAGTCTTCCAAAACATAACAAAAGATGTATTTCACCCATTTATTTTTTATCCTGTTTCTATGCTACCTTGCATGTGTCTGTTAACAGCAGGATAAGTGAATGCCCTTCACACATCAGGACTGAGTGTAAAATGAACTTTTTCCTTTAAATCAAAGATTATTAATGATGTTTCTATTCTAAAAGGAGGGAAACTGATAGGGTCTTAATACATTTGTTTTGTATAATGACTCAACCACAGTTTCAATATAAATGTTTGTTTTAATTCCTTGTTCTCTTTTTTTGTTTAATCAAACTGTCAACCTGAATGAATGCTTTTGCGTGTCTGGCAAGTAACCAAGTAAATCCAAGATTTCTGTAAAAATAACTCTGAGACTATCTTTCATTGTTTAATGCTGGACAGTGAAAGAGTTTACAAAGATCTTTAACTCCTTAGGCCATTAAAATCAGTATCAATACAACAGGGCCCCACTGTTCTAGGTGCTATACAATCAGAATAAATGATGGTCCCTTACAATTAATGATAGTTTTAAAAACTTTTATTTAAATAAACAAAATAAATATTTGTAAAAATATGTTTTAAATAAATTGAGACCACAGCAGTTTTTAAACATAGGAATCCAGCACCACCTTGTGGCCAACCAATGAAACAATTATTTGTTAATCAGTATCATCCAGTTCAGATTCAGAACTTGTAGTTAATGGATACATTTTGGAACCATCTAGGTTTGGCAAAAACAAGGTTTTACCAAGCCTCGTAACAATTTTTTCCCATGATTTTGTTTGGATTTAGTTCTCCTCCTCTAGCACATACAAACTAACTTATTGCAGGATTGGATTAACATAGGAAAGCTTGAAACAGTGAAACTGTCTATTTTATATTCAGTGCCCAAGCTGAGTGATATGAGTAGTAAACAAACCACATAAGTGTTATAAAGTATAAATCTGTAAAGCAGCCCAAGAATAAAGTACTTTGGAGTGTGTTCTTTCAAGGTTTTCTGTGTCTTAAAACCACCATTTAGTCATATGCAAATCTGCACTCATGCAAAGACTCCTGCTGGGAAAGCACTTACTGGACCAGGATCTACATTGGTAAAGAATAATACAAATGTTGAGATGTACAAATAGAAACATAGCTACACTATTCATACATTGACAAATAGCATTGAGAATAACTTGCAGCCTTATTGACTATTTGATGTAGTAGGGTCAGATGAGTTGTTGTTCAGGAAAAACTGGATCAAAAGTGGCCCCAGTTACACTCATTCACCCCACTGGGAGTGCAGGTGCATTCATGGGAAGTTACCATGACTGCATGAGTATTACTGAATGTGGCCACTGTGTCTCTCTTTGTGCAAACTAAATAATGGAATCAGAAGTTACCTAGTTTGTTTTAAGTAACTTTAGCTTGGTAGCCATTATCACATGATTGCTTAAGATTCTAGGACGAAAGATTTATTTACTTTAATGCAGCAAGCAACAGATATGACAGGTGCAACAAATAAGTTGTACCCACTGAAGGAAGAAACTGCCCTTCTATTGCCCAAACCAGAAAAAGTCTTCTACCATTCTAACAGTCCAAGCTTTTCCATGTGGCAAACCATTTTGTAATATACATCAATAGAGCCAATCTTTTCTTAAGACCCCACTGGTTGATGATCCAAGTATTTCATTCTGTGCAGCAACAAGGAGACTTTGCTGGTCCAGAGACTGGAGAATAACTACTCTTTAGCTAGGTTTAGCGTACAAATTTCACAACCTTATATGCAATGGACTGGGAAAAAAACGTTTGTTGATTTCCATCCTATCCTCAAGAGCTTCTCAAAGTCTTAAAACATTTTACAATAATTTAAGAATTATATGCTTTCAGGCACAAACCCACATGTTTTGGATTATTTCACATTACTAGAGGCTGTTGATAAATAGTAGCCAGTCGCTGCACGGGCATTAGAAGAGCAAACACCTCTAGAAGTACAGAACTCCGCGAGTTTTTCCATATCCACACATTGTTTTTTTTTGTTCAGAGAGCAGAGTCCACATAGCATTCATCAGCATTTAACCAATTCTTTGCTTGTAGGTGCTGAGACTACTTCACCGCACACAAACTGTTCCTAAAAAAAAAAAAAAAAAAAAAAAAAAAAAGAATAGTGTTATAACTAATTTCCACTGCTGCCCTCACAAGCAGTATAAAGTAAGATAATTTTGTTTTATCTGGCAAAACAGTTTTATTACAGCCACAGATGCAACTGAAGCCTGAAATTAAACTTTCATATAAAATTTGCAAGAACTGATAACATACAAGTATGTTTCAATAGGCTTGTCATTTGGCTAACTAAAAAACATCATTGCTAATTTGGATTACGGAGGCGGTGCAATTAAGGTTGTAACTAGCTTCCTATTATAAAGAACAATTTTATCTACTCCTCTTTTCATCTATCCTCCTACCAAAAAGGAGTTTCTTCTAAGGTATGTACGGACTGTGGGTAAGAGGGAATTGGGAGAAGCGGGAATATTATCATGTTAATTTTGGAAAAAAATTCTAATTCAATATTTGTTTTCAGTGTTTGAAAAATAGTATCACAACAACTAGCTCCTATATATGGCATAGAAACTTCACATTTGATTTATGTGAGCTCCTTAACATGATCTACTCAGCGCACAGGACTTTTTCTGCTAATTTGAAATGTTTATTCACTCTAGGTTTCTGAACATATGCATATACAATTAGATCTCAATTATCTTTACGAACGTCAAAGCTCTGCTGAGGGACTGCTGGGGCAGTGAAATGTGTAATACATAACAGAACAAAATTTATTTACAATATATGACTTTATCCTTAGAGTGCCCCTTTAACTTATAAAAAAGCCCAAAAGAATGCATCTACAATGATTTTTTTTTCCTGGAAAATCTCCCAGCATTGCTGGCAAGGGTGGCAGCATAAATGGCTTTTGGCATTACCATAAATGGCTGTTGGTAAACTGGCTGTTGGCATTACCACTGTTATGTCACATACTTGTCTGGACAGATTTATCCACATGAGGGAAAGACTGCCTGCAGCCATCTATACTAACACCTATGCGGGTGGTACCAGTGCAACCACACAGTTCCTGAAATACAGGGCCTGAGTGCAACTTCTCAGGAGACCTGAACCATTTATAGCTACTATTGGCAGCTGTATGCCTGCAATCAGATGTCCTGGCTCAGAACATGTCCAGACTAGAACAGTGTATCAACCAACATGTTATAATTAACATGTTTTTAAACTAGTGTGGAGGTTTAACATCTTAACGAGTGTTTTACACAGTCACAGTTGACCCTAGAGGGAGCATGGGGTCCTCTGCAACAAGCCAGCATGCTATTAAAGTGATAAACCCTGCTTACACTAGGGCAGGGGTTCTCAAACTGGGGGTCAGGACCCCTCAGGGGGTCACCATGTTATTACATGGGGGGGGGGTCATGAGCTGTCAGCCTCCACCCTAAACCCCGCTTTGCCTCCAGCATTTATAATGGTGTTAAATATATAAAAAAGTGTTTTTAATGTATGGGAGTGGGGTGTCACACTCAGAGTCTTCCTGTGTGAAAGGGGTCACCAGTACAAAAGTCTGAGAACCCCTGCACTAGGAACTGGATAGGATTTAAAGATGTACCAGACACCTGTTTGCCTCAATGGTGTCGCCCGCTGCCACAAAGCCACCGAGGGAGAGAGACACTTGTGTCCCCAGGCTCCCACTCACCCCTAGGCTCGCCCCATTCTCACCTGGTCATAGATCACTCTCACAATCAAGGAGCAGCTGGGGCAGGTGGCCACATCCTCCCCATTCTCCAAATCCTCCTGCAACAGAGCCAGGGACACAGTCATTGCTCCGCAACTGTGGTGCACTGTTGATGTAAAGTTGTATTCCTCCACCTGACCTGATGTGCTGCTTGGCTGTTATAAGCTTGCTCATACGAGCTAGAGTGCTCGCTAATATCTGCTATCCTCACTCTGCCCTTACTGCCTTGCTATTCATAGGGACTAAAGGGAGCAAACTGGAGGGGAGGGATGGGCAGAATCTGTGTGTGGGAAACAACACACAAGAGGATTAAACAGCTGGAAGGAAGGAGAAGGGATGAGGTGCAAAATCAGGGACAGGATGCAAAAATCAGGGTTAAGAACTACAGTAACGCACTCCCAGATAGTGGCGGAGGAAGATTCTGGGATAGGGAGGGGGAGAAGGGAAAACATTACCCCAAATGGGAGCCATTTGCAGTTGTTACAAAAATAGGGCAGGGGACTGCTGCTCCCACACCCTCCACAACACAGTATAATTCAGTACCCACTTCCCAGTCTATGTTCTTAAAAGCACAGAGCACCCAATGGCTAGACAAGGCAGCTCTTCCCATCTGATATGATGTATTGATCCGCTAAAGGAGTGAATTTTTTTTTTAATATATGCTCTCCTCCAAAAGTTATAATTATCACACGTTTTTAGTGTTTAAAAGAATCTCATACTAGTTTATATGTCTGCGTAAAGCCGCAACAGCAGTTCAGAGATTATCCTAGCTGCTGTTCTGAGTACTTGAATCGGACCACCTTTTTCTACATTTACAGTGGATTACAAGTTTCACTCCTTTAAATAATTTACTTTTAAAATGTTATTTTTATTACTCTTAGTTCTTCATCATTTATCTTTGTTAACACTGTGCAGATGGATGTTACTGTGTTACTTTATTTGCTATTAAATATAAACTAACAGTGAAAATATTAACAGTTGCTAATAGCTTCAGCAATCACGTCTCAACATTTCTAGTATTGTGATATTAGATTTTAATTCTAAATGTGTTTCTGGTCTTTTTTTTTTAATTAGACAATTTTATTCTTTGGGGTCAGATGACTTCAAGACTGACTGATTTCCTGGGTTCATGTCAAAACTTCTTCAGTTCCCTTTGATCTGCAAATGGGGACTGTTTTTGTCAACTGTTATTTAACTCCCTAGTACTTTTTCCACGAGTCAGCACTTCTGTATAGAACGTGACTCTAAAATAATCACTAAAGGCCAAGTTTTAAAAGGCTGAAAGCACCTAAATGCCTTTGAAAATCCCCCAAGTCACCTAAATACCTTTAAAAAACTGGTCCTAAGGGCACTGTTCTACCTTGTATGAAATCCTTCTCACAGGAAAATTTTAATGTAATTTTTATATGCAGTATACAATAATATACAATCCAAGATGGATTCTTGTGGTTGTCAGTCTAACAATCACGTGTTATGCACCTGAAAGTCATGAAATTAAACAAAAAAAAAATCTAGCAATTTATCTTTTTGTTTCTGTGCCTTCACGAATACTAGCTTCATGCTTTTGCTGTTACCTCTCCCAAACAATCCATATACAGTAAAAGCTGTTTCCATGTTGGGGGAATGGGAGGTGCCAGTAAGTGAAAGACACTGGTTAACTAAGAGGGAGGGAGTTTGGGCGTGGGGCTGGGGAGGAGGCTCAGGGTGCTGGATCCAGGGGACACTCACCTCAGGAGGCTCCCCACAAGCAATGACCTGTCCCAGCTCCCCCTAGGCAGAGGTGCGGCAGCCAGCTCTGCACACTGCCCCTGCCCCGAGCACTGGCTCCGCAGTCCCATTGGCCAGTAACCATGACCAACTGAAGCTGCAGGGGCAGCACCTGCCGGCAGGGGCAGCGCACAGAGCTGCCTGCCATGCGTTGGCCTAGGAGCAGCCGGGACAGATCGACGCTTGCAGGGAACCACCGAAGTTGAGCACCTCCCTTGGATCCAGCACCCTGAGCTCCCTCCCACACCCCAACTCCTCTCCCGTACCCAAACTCCCTCCCCACACATCCTCTCATGTCCCAACTCCCAGCCCTGCACCCTCTCTCTCACGCCGAACCCCTTGTGACCGTTCCTCTGCCTAGGAGCAACAGGGACATGTCACCATTTCTGGGGAGCCATGCAGAGCCAGGTAGGCAGTATGCCAAGCCCGCACCAACTGGACTATAAACTGAACTTTCTATGAAGATTAGAAATACTGGTTTATAGAGCTTTCCTGTTGGTACAGGGCCAGATAACACAGCTTTTACTGTACCTAAAATGGACGTTAACATTAAATACAGGTTTGGACCTCCAGGAATGTGACCCCCACCTTTTGTAACTGAAAATTTATTAAAAATCCTAATTTCTGTAAGTAATCTTCCATTCTCCGAACATTACGGGGTACAATTTACTCTTCTATTACTTCACTTGTTGAATACATAGATGCTGATTTTTCTAGTAGATCATTTATACTTCTAATTGCATATTTTAATTTCACAGCCTTTTATGTATGCTACATATTTTGTTATGATACATTTCAGTGAAGTTCTTTATTCTGACATATTTACTATTCTGTACCGTCAAAAATAAAGGATTCTTAAAACAGGAATGATCCTGTTACTGTTTTTCATTGATTGGGTGGGAGGTCATAGGGCTGATATCATCTAGTTTGCCTTTGGTGGAACTAAAGTATCTCGTCTGACTCCACACTACGTTTTTACAGCAAGATAGGTAATACATGTTAGGTACTCCATTGGAAAAATACACTTTTCTTAGCACTGAGAACACAGATTACAATGCTGACTCAGATGTTAATGAATCATTATTATTAACAGTTGACAACTCTAACACTGACTGTATGGCTAACACTGTTTCTAAGTCATCAGAAGTATTTGTCTTGGATGTCTGCATCCCCACAGTGGTTTGAGTGTTGGCCTGCTAAACCCAGGATTGTCAGTTCAATCCTTGATGGGGCCCTTTAGAGTTATGGGGCAAAAATCTGTCTGGGGGTTGGTCCTGCTTTGAGCAGGGTTGGACTAGATGACCTGCTGAGGTCCCTTCCAGCTCTGATATTCTAGGATTCTATTTGTACAGGTGTCTCCAGTTAAAACGGAGAGAAGGGACTGATGAGGAAAAGGCATGAGAAATGGTCTCTGAAATAAAATCAGAGGGCAACATGGTCAGATGTTTGTGCTGAAGTACAGAAGTGCAAGTTCAATACATGTAACAGTGACAATGAAGGTGCAAGGGAGGCTGGATAAGGAACAATGGTAGATTTTTCAGTCAATCAGCCTGGGTTTAAAAGGCGTTTGTACGCACTGCGAGTACTGGTTACACTGCTTCCCGCTGTTTTCAGCATGCTGGGTACGTTAAGAGTTCCCTCACTGCAGACACTCTGTGGCCTAACCTGCAGTGGAAAGAGGCTAAGGAGAACAGACACCACCTTTCCCCCGGGTGGTACGTACAATAGCGCCGCGGCTCACTCACCACAACGCCTGCCCATGTTACAAGAATACCTGACTCTGCCTGCGCCATGCCACGCCGGCCACCAGCACCCCCCCCCCATCGCAACGCGCCACCCGCGGCCAGAGCACGAGCGCGGCAGCCGCAGAGCAGTAACGGCTACCGCTAGCAAGCCGAGCCGGCGGCCGTTGGTGACGTGTGCCGAGCTCTGTGCACGGCCGCCCGCGCTGCGTACCCGGGTGATGAGGAAGCGGTCCCCGCACGGGCACGGGTAGCTGTAGGTCTCGGTCTCCTCATCATACTCGAAGTCCTCGATCTCCACCTCATCATGAAACACCGACATCTCCCCCACGCCGCCGGCTCTCAATTGCGCATGCGCCGTCCCTCTTTCCCCTGTACTCACATCAAGTACGCCGCAGCCCAGTTCCGGGCCGACTCTTCCGTGTGAGCCAATCGCCTGGCAAGCTGGAAGCGCACTGCGCGTGCGCCGAAATCCGTTTTCCGGCAGGCCATTGCCCATGCGCTATTCACTCGCGAGGGGGCGGGGATTTTTCTGGGACAGACCCCGGCCATACGTCACAACCCGCGGGGAGCCAATGGAGAGAGAGAGGAGGGAATTGCCTCAGCCCCAGCGAGAGGGGGAGATGGGGCTGTTGGTCCGTGTCGACGCAGCTCCAGAGGTGAGCACAGTGGTTTTCCCCAGCCCCCGCACCCTGGGGCACAGCTCCTCGCAGGGCAGGCGGTCGTTCTCTTGCCCTTCGGGCCACTGGGCCGTAGGCGCCTGGCGGGCGGCGGGGCGTAGCCTTTATCTCGTGACTAGGGCATTGGCTTCGCGGTAGGGGGCGCCCCCATCACATGATGCGGATGCGGCGCCGGTAGGGAAGCTGGGGTGCCGGGTGCACGTGCGGGGGAGGACGGTTGGGGGAATGAGTGAGTTGCCTGTGTGTGAAGGAGCAAAGCAGTCACGTAGTGGGCGCGCGGAGAAACAAGTCCCCGACCCCGCCTCTTCTTCCCGGGCTGGCGGCTGAGACTCGGCTGGGCTCCTCTTCTCTGACGCCGGCTGGGGGAGGCCTGTGCGCCCGGGACCTGCCTAGGCAGCCAGGCGCTAGCAGGGGCGGGGGAGCGGGGCAGGGCCCTGCCAGAGAGTGAGGGAAGAGAGGTGCGTCGTGCCGCGCCCAGAGCTAAGGGGGGCGGGCAGGACCCGTGCTCTGCCTGCGGGAGGTGGCGGAGTTATGTTTGGCTGCAGCTTTAGTCGGAGATTTCCTATGATGCGGTTTCGGCCAGATGTGACAGAAATCTAAGACAGGTGTAACCCTTCCACCCGTCTGAGTTGGCAGCAACAAGGGCAGGGTTCAGTGCTTAGGAGTTCAGTTTCAATAACAGGCAATAGCGGTTCAGAAAGTGACAGAGGAGGAGGGTGTGAGTGGCTGACAGCAAATGTTTAGACCTGGTGCAACAACCTTATCTAGCGATGTTGATCTCGTATAACATGTTGCACACGTATACACTATATAAAACATATTGCTTATATGCTTATTAATAGTGACAGCAATCAGCTTTAGGATACCCCTAAATAAGTTTGCAATTGTGACTCTTCTATAGAAGCGACAGTATGTTTATAAGGCCCTCGTGTTATGCTCTTAAGAAAAAAGAAAAGACTAGCAGCTTTTGGTAGGTACAGTAGAACCTTAGTTATGAACACATGAGTAATGGAGGTTGTTCATAACTCTGGAATGTTCATAACTGAACAAAACATGATTCTTTCAAAAGTTTACAGCTGAACATTGACTTAATACAGTTTTGAAACTTTACAGAAGAAAAATACTGCTTTTACCCATCTTAAATTAAATGAAATAAGCACAGAAACCATTTCCTTACCTTGTCATTTTTTGGAAACTTTTCTTTTTTTAGTAGTTTACATTTAACACAGTACTGTACAGTATTTGCTTTTTTGTGTGTGTCTGCTGCTGCCTGATTGCCTGCTCCTGGTTCCAAATGAGGTGGTTGATTGGTCAGTTCATAACTTCACTGTTCGTAACTCTGAGGTTCTACTGTATATTGTTTTCTAACAACATTAGTGGATTGACATTTACAGTAGTGCACTCTGCCAACATATTTTACTGTCATCTAAAATGGCTTGCTGGCCTTGAGAAACTTGAATACCATTTGGAAAAAAACATACTTACTGTGGTCAAATAGAATTTTAGCCCGCTCTGTTATTAGAAAAGGAGCAAGGAGACTGGATCCACTGTAGTGCTGTCTTGTGTGGAAAGAGAGGAACAAGGAAGTAGCACCACATGTCTAATAGGATGGAGAGGAAAAGGGAGGAATAGAGTGACTTGAACTGCTGCTGCTTTTATTGGAGGGAAGTGAGAGGAGAGAGAGAAATAAGGAATGGAGCAGTTCAAATGAAGAGGAGCTGGGCGAATGAAACCGCTCGTGCACATCTAGGAGGGCAGTAGCTCCTCAGTAACATCTGTTATAGAGTGTTTATTATCAAAGCACTTCACAATCTTTTTTTTTTTAAAGATGCACTGCAAAAGATTCAGTTTAGCAGGTTTGTTTTAAACAGTTATGTTTTGAATGTGTTTGCTTCCCTTCAGTAGTTTGATAAAATTGAAGTTAATCTTTTTTCCACCTTTAGCTGACAGTGCTATCGTTCATTAATAGGTGTGGGTCGTTGTCCTTAATTCATTAATGGGAACAGAAAACATCCAGAAGTTATTTCTAGGGTAGAGTGGGGGATAGTGCAGAATTCATTGACTTAGGGAGAGGAACTCCATTCATTTATAGGAGAGCATGGAGTTTATGAATTATAGGGTGATGTATTAGAATTGATTTTGTTGAGGGTGGGAAGTGATTACATGGCAATGTAAATTATATAGGGGTAGCTTTGAAGGAGCATGCTTGCTGGAACAGATTTTTTCCACCAACTAATAGGCTTAGCCTTGGTCTGCGCTACCAACCTACATCAGTATAACTTCGTCGCTCACAGGTATGGAAAATACACATCTCTGAGCCACAGAATTATACCCACCGAATTCCAGGCATAGACGGCACTATGTCAGTGGGAGAACACAGCTACTGCCTTTTGGGGAGGTAGAGTACCTGTGCCAATGGGAGGAGCTTTCCTCTCGGTGTAGATACCATCTTCACAAAGCACTACAGCAGTGCTGTAAGTGTAGACAAGCCCGAAGGTCATGTTTATGCTACCACTTGTGCTGGCAAAACTAATGTTAAGGGTGTGAAAGAAAACACCTCCTGAGGGACATAAGTTTTGCCAGCATACGTGGTAGTATGCATAGCATTATGTCGGCGGGAGAGCTTTTTGCTAAGTGGTTTTATTATGTTGACAGGAGAGCTCTCTCCTATTGATGTAGAATGGCTACACAAGTGATCGGTACAGCTGTGCCACTATAAGCTCGCTGGTATAGACATGGTCTTAGTCTTTAGGTGATTATTGTGTGTGTTAATGGAATCTTTCAAGCCCTGACTAAATATTGCACCTCTCACAGCAAAACTGTTTTCTTTGTGTTCAGTATAACTTTTACTATTCAGCTCATATTTTGGACTTGCCTTCCCCAGTTTTTAAACTCTTAATTTAAAGATAAAAACCACTGCCCTCTTGAAGGAAATGGCACTGTCAAGTGAAGGTAGAAAGAAGGTTAACTTCAACTTTATCAAACTACTGAAGGGAAGCACACACATTTGAAACACAGCTGTTTAAAACAAACCAGCCAAACTGAATCCCTAAAACTAAGTGGCAATGGGATTCTGAAGTTAGGCCATTTACCAGCAGATGTCATTATAGTCAGTAGAACTGGTTTTTAAGGATATGAGAGGATTAAACAAGAAGCATCTCTGAAAAGACAGACAGCTATGTTACTTGTTTTATAATTTTGTGGATTATGTCAAAAGCTTTAGGTATTCTGATATCTTGTTTATAGTTGGCTATTGATTTTCTGAAATGTACTTAGCATCTTTGCTATTGTGATGTTGTCACATGACGTTACAGTTATCTGCCAGTAGCAGGGTTTGATGTTAAGGAAAAAAGCTACCTGCTGCCATGACAGGTATTTTTAAAAAAATACCTGCCTATTCTATTCTTTTCCTTTGCAATTTAAATCAAGTCCCACAATCAGCAACAACATTGTGCTAAGCCTTCACAGAGTTTGGAAGTAATCTGTAGACGATATAAAACGAAACAAAACACTTATTTTCTTATTTCTTTTTCTCAGTTCTGACTTTTGGGAAAATATTTTGTCTTTAATATATATGAAAATAGTCCATTTGATATGGATTGCTAATCAACATCTTCTAAAAATGTGTGTACTGTAAAGTATTGAGTATTGTTGAAACCGAGTATTCTGTAGCGTATACTGCAGCAAAATTTTTATAAACCATTATTCAGTCCTGGTGCCTTATGACAAGACACTTTTATAGAATCCTATATTAAAAAGTTGCAGTGTACCGTGCAGATAAAAACTACCAAGTTATTACAAAAAAGTAGCAGCAGCAAACACTTAAGCCTGAAATTAGGCATTTTAAATAAATAAATGCATTCCATTTGAGGGATCTACATTCATTTTCACAAGATTGTGGACAGGAGACTTTATTCAGTAACCAGCCAAAGCAGTTCTTAGTGAAAGCCTAGGAACATACAATATAATCAGTCAGGCATACTGGATTGTTGCCATTTTAAAGAATTCACAGTGGAAAACAGAAAAAAAAAATACCTTCTAAAATCAATACATAAATCCAGTGTACGTCAAAGTCATATTTTTAAATGTGAATGAGAGATTAAGAATACTTGTAGAGATACAAGAAGCTGCGACATCAGTAAACTGCATCCTAAAAATGAGATCAAGAATTATGGTAATACAATCTCAAAAAAAAAAAAAAAAAAGACATGTACCAACAGAAAGATGTATTGTTTCATTAGGGAGCCCAATCCTGAAAGTGAAGCCAAGGGGGTTTCTTAGTTTGTTTTCATGTACTATTCTTGATTACTTCGCTTTTGTCTGGTTGGTGCAGCTGCTTGTTCAGATAGTAGGTGCTTTTGAATCAAAGCTATATTCTCACCGTACTATGTAACTGTCTGCACCTTCAGATGAAAATGTACTGTTTAGGCTTTTACAAACATGAGTCTTACGGAGGATATACAAATCACTATAGTGCATTATGCTTATTGCATCATCATGGTGTACATTCATTGTTTTCAAAGGTAGTTTTTGAATGGTTAGGAAAGATCAGGGTGCGTGCAAGTGTCCTAGGTGGTTGCTATATAATCTTTCCCTTGCTGTTCAACCAATTTGCCCCGTCAGTAATGACCTAGGGGGACAATTTGTAAGGGTGAGAATACAGTTGTCTCCATGCCTGTTCAATTCTTTGCTGTCTTTGATGAGATTACAATTTTGGTTGATTATCGTGCTGTGGGACCTGCCCATTGGGAGTGAACTGGGACCAATCAATTCCACATGGACCACTTAAAGAAAAATGTTTCTTTTGAAATAAAGTAATTAGTATTTGATGGATATAAAATATATACCCAAAATTAGCTGTGTTTTATAGTTTAAGATAAAGGGGAGATGTTCACTGGATATTGGAGGTTTTGAACCGTTTTCAAACCTGATGTCTGTTGGTTTACAGATGAAAGCAATCAAGCTGAATAATAACAAGTTGTTGAATAATTATTTTAAATTGAATTTTCAGGAGCTGGCAACTTTGACCAGGGAACACCATGACCCACACTACCATTTCTGCAGCTTTTGCTATTCCTCAGTTACTGAGAGGTACTGCTCGAATTTTCCCCCTTCATTCTGCATTGTTACAGTTGAAGTACTCTGCTTTGTGTTCCTGCACAATGAATGGGTAGGTTATCAGTCTACAAACACAACTAAATATTTTGTTTTTAAAGAGATTTTGATAACCGTGTCATGAGTGTCAGGCTGAACAAACTTTAAAGAACTATAGAAATACTCTATCAATCACCTGGTTGTATTTTAAAGACATTAGTAAGTAGGGCTGGTTGGCACACAATTCTATTCACAAGAAAACGTTGAGGTGTTCAAATTGGGTTTTTGAAATCTTTCAACAATTTTTGTGAAAAAAAACATGAGGGAGACAGAAATAACCTAGTGCTTAGGGCACTAACCTGAGTTGTGGGAAACCCTGGTTCAAGTCCGTACTCTCCATGACCCAGATGAGTGCCCTAACCACCAGTCTATAGAGTTAGTCTCTCTCTTTCTATCTCTGCTATTAGGCATGCATCTGACGAAGTGAGTATTCACCCCTGAAAGCTCATGCTCCAATACTTCTGTTAGTCTATAAGGTGCCACGGGACTCTTCGCTGCTTTTACAGATGCAGACTAACATGGCTACCCCTCTGATACTCTACTGTTCCATATTGTATAACTAGGTAAATACTCATGGGCGAGAGGTTGTACAGCCCAGTGGTTCTCAACCAGGGGTACATGTACCCTTGAGGGTACTAAGAGGTCTTCCGGGGGTACATCAGCTCATCTAGATATTTGCCTAATTTTACAACAGGTTAGATTAAAAGCAAAGTTAGTACAGACTGACAATGACTTGCTTATACTATTCTATTTACTATACGCTGAATGAAGTATAATTTATATTCCAGTGGATTTTATAATTATATGGTGAAAGTGAGAAATTCCAGTAATAGTGTGGCTGTGACACTTTTGTATTTTTAGGTCTGATTTTGTAAGCAAGTCATTTTTAAAGTGAGGTGAAACTTGGAGTATGCAAGACAAATCAGACTCTTGAAAGGAATACAGTAGTCTGGAAAGGTTGAGAGCCACTGCTATAGCCTGGTGGTTAGGACACTCACCTGGGATGCAGGAAATCCAAGTTCAAGTCTCTGCTCTTAATTAGGCAGAACAGAGACATGAACTTTGGCCTCCAAAATCACTGGTGGGTAATCACCAGACTTGGCTATGGTGATGGTGCTATCATCTCTTTCTCTGGTTTTGACCAGAATTTCCATCCTGGACCACAGAAACCTATGTGGTGAAAGTTTTGTCGAAACGAATGTTCCTGTGAAAAGTTTCGTTTTTGGCAAATGAGTATTTTCTGTTGAAAATTTCTCAACCAGCTCTAGTATTAGCATTCTAAGATTAAATCTGAGGTGAGATTAGTGTCTGACTTCATTTAATTTTTGTTTAAATTAACATGGTTTACAATGGCAGATTGATTAAAGTGGTTAAATTGTCAATAGAAATTCCTACCATTTAAGCGAAGCACTAATGCTTTGCAGTTGCAGTAATGACGTTAATCTTGATTTGCTTTTTGTTGAAGCATAATGAAATCCAAAAAGAAAACAGATCATCTGGCGAGAACGGCAAATAACTTTCGACAGGAGGTTAGTGTTCTGTTCTGCAGAACTGAAATGTTTTTCTTTGTGTTATGAAGAGACTGGATAATCGTATTTGATGGTGATTAGGCTTCTCTCTTTTTTTATGAGATTGTGCCATTTGTCATTTTTCTTTTTTGCATTTATATTCCAAAGATGCTGTTGTAAAAAGGCATGGTTTGGTTTTTGTGGTTTTTTTGGATGGGTGAAACAAAATGATGATAAAGAATGAATGGCTGTCATTCTTTTTTGACATTTTTAATCAGGAATTAGTAGTCTCCTAGTTCAGTTTGAATTGTTCTAGTTAAGGAAATCTTAGTCACTTATTATTTGTATTACCATCATTGATACATAGGCTTTTAAGGAACCATGGGATTTCACCGCCGCTCCCCCCCCCCCCCCCCAGAACATCTTCTAGAGATCTCTGATATGTACAGTAACTCCTCACTTAACGAAACAACATTAACTGGGACGATGTTATTAGGTTGCTGGTCTATTAAAGAACATACTCCTTTAATGTCCTGCACTGTTCCCTTATAACATTTGGCTCCTGCTTCTCTGCCCGCTGTTTCTGCAGGGGAGTGGGGTGGAGGGACGGGGGCTTGCCTTGTTCCACCCACCAGTGCTCCTGCCAGGGAGCAGGTGTGTGGACTTGCCCTGCTAGGAGCACTGGGCGGAGTGGGGCAAGTCCCCTTCCCCTGACCCCACTCTCCAGCTGGAACACCCGGTGGGCGGAGTGGGGCAAGCCGCCGCACCTCAACCCTGTTATGCCCCTCTCAACCAAGTTTCACAATCATCATTGGTGAGTACAGTATTAAGTTGTTTGTTTAAAGTTATTTAAAACTTACTGTATATGTATACAATGTCTTTTGTCTGACAAAAAAAAATTCCCTGGAATTTAACCCTCCCTGTTTACATTAATTCTTATGGGGAAATTGGTTTCGCTTAAGTTACATTTTTCAAGAACATAACTAGGATGTTAAGTGAGGAGTTCCCTACTCTTTGATTTAAGGGGTGAAAGTGCTGCATCTTTAACAGAAATTCTCTTGTTTTTAATGAATTAGTTTAAATAAGTTAACAAAAGAGTTGCAGATATTTTGAATATAAATAACTTGCTTTCTTCATTAATAGTTTCAGTAATGAAGTGATGCTACATCTTTTTTTGAAATTCAGTGCGGCTGGGAAGTGGAGGTGTGTTAAGGGATGGGGATTGGTTAGTTTGAAGAGGGAATGGAGAACTGTGTAGAGCAAGTAAAGAAAGGAGGGTTCAGTGCTGCTACCTCAACTTTCTGGAACATCTGGCAACTTATTTTTTTCCATGCTTAATTTATTCTTAGTTGTTACATGTTGTCACTTTATTTCTGACCAGTTAGAAATTGGTCTGTTCGAATCTCCTGTTTAGCTGGAAATCCTATGTAGTTAGTAATTGGTTTCCCTCTCCCCATTACCTTGCTTGGTTTTTGTAATCCTTTGGAACGGTTAATGGAGGATTTTTCTGTGTTGCAGCAATGTGGATAATTATCACATACTCAAGGATGTAGCACAAATAGCAAGTGCAAGAAAGACTGGCTGAAACTTTGTCCGTCTATAGTGAAATCCAGATGGAAAAAAAATGAATGTCTGGGTCTTTTATTCTGCCAAATCTTGATCTGGGCCAGTTGATTACTCTTACGGATGGTCAGAATCTTCTCTGAAGGTCCTTGATCACCCGGGCCTCCATCACACTTCATTTTCTGCACCAACTTACTATAGAGTAATAGTTAAAATTCCAGTGTTTTGTCAGAAATGTAGGCCAAAGAACAATTGGGAGGTAGGGGCTGGAAAGGGAAGGGGAGAAGGAATGTCAAAAGCGTATGCACATTTCCGGCACTAAGACCATTACATAAGAGAAACATTTAAATAGCCTACCTGACTCTCGTCTCGTTAACCAGTATGACCGCATTTCCTGTTTAATATTGTCTATTAAAGTGGAAAAGTATACTACTCTAACTTCATTTTAAGTTGGCGAGTGTCCTGTTTTACTGGACAGTAGACATGTTCAAATGTTGTTTTATGAAGAAATTCATTTCCAGCCATGTGTTTTAAATTTGAGCAAGACTGGTTAAAGTTTCATTTGTTAAATTATTTGATCTTGTGCAGATGAGAAATAGCATAATCATGTGTTGTAGGAAACATCAGATTGGGAGAGCTAATGTAGTAGATGGCATTCGACATTTTTTAAACGTTTTACAGCTTAGGACATAGACTGGCCTATTTACAAAACCAGTATTTCTGTTTCGCTGAATTTTCAACAACAACTAAAAAAAAGTCAGTGGGGAAAGGAGAATGGACAGGTATCGTGCAAGTTAGCTGTTGTTATAAAACAAGAATTGTACGTTTTGATACACATTGCTGACAGTCTGTTTCTATCCCTGTATATTGAACATTAATATGATTGTTTTATCCTGTAGATCAGGGGTCAGCAACCTTTCAGAAGTGATGTGCTGAGTCTTCATTTATTCACTTTAATTTAAGGTTGTGTGCGCCAGTAATACATTAATGTTTTTAGAAGGTCTCATATAGACTCTAGGACTGGAAAGGACCTTGAGAGGTCATCGAGTCCAGTCCCCTGCCATCATGGGAGGACAAAATACTGTCTAGACCATCCCTAATAGACATTTATCTAACCTACTCTTAAATACCTCCAGAGATGGAGATTCCATAACTTCCCTAGGCAATCTATTCCAGTGTTTAACTACCCTGACAGTTAGAAACTTTTTCCTAATGTCCAACCTAAATCTCCCTTGGAGCAGCTTAAGCCCATTGCTTCTTGTTCTATCGTTGGAGGCTAAGGTGAACAAGTTTTCTCCCTCCTCCTGATGACACCCTTTTAGATACCTGAAAACTGCTATCATGTCCCCTCTCAGTCTTCTCTTTTCCAAACTAAACAAACACAATTCCTTCAGCCTTCCTTCATAGGTCATGTTCTCAAGACCTTTAATCATTCTTGTTGCTCTTCTCTGGACCCTCTCCAATTTTTCCACATCTTTCTTGAAATGCGGTGCCCAGAACTGGACACAATACTCCAGTTGAGGCCTAACCAGCACAGAGTAAAACGGAAGAATGACTTCTCGTGTCTTGTTTACAACACACCTGTTAATGCATCCCAGAATCACGTTTGCTTTCTTTTGCAACAGTATCACACTGTTGACTCATATTAAGCTTGTGGTCCACTATGACCCCTAGATCTCTTTCTGCCATACTCCTTCCTAGACAGTCTCTTCCCATTCTGTATGTGTGAAACTGATTGTTCCTTCCTAAGTGGAGCACTTTGCATTTATCTTTATTGAACTTCATCCTGTTTACCTCAGACCATTTCTCCAATTTGTCCAGATCATTTTGAATTTTGACCCTGTCCTCCAAAGCAGTTGCAATCCCTCCCAGTTTGGTATTGTCCGCAAACTAAATAAGCGTACTTTCTATGCCAACATCTAAATCATTGATGAAGATATTGAACAGAGCCGGTCCCAAAACAGACCCCTGCAGAACCCCACTTGTTATACCTTTCCAGCAGGATTGGGAGCCATTAATAACTACTCTGAGTACAGTTGTCCAGCCAGTTATGCACCCACCTTATAGTAGCCCCATCTAAATTGTATTTTCCTATTTATCTATAAGAATATCATGCGAGACCGTATCAAATGCCTTACTAAAGTCTAGGTATATCACATCCACCGCTTCTCCCTTATCCACAAGGCTCGTTATCCTATCAAAGAATGCTATCAGATTAGTTTGACACGATTTGTTCTTTACAAATCCATGCTGGCTATTCCCTATCACTTTACCACCTTCCAAGTGTTTGCAGATGATTTCTTTAATTACCTGCTCCATTATCTTCCCTGGCACAGAAGTTAAACTAATTGGTCTGTAGTTTCCTGGGTTGTTTTTATTTCCCTTTTTATAGATGGGCACTATATTTGCCCCCTTCCAGTCTTCTGGAATCTCCGTCTCCCATGATTTCCCAAAGATAATAGCTAGAGGCTCAGATACCTCCTCTACTAACTCCTTGAGTATTCTAGGATGCATTTCATCAGGCCCTGGTGACTTGCAGGCATCTAACTTTTCTAAGTGATTTTTTACTTGCTTTTTTTTTTTTTTAATTTTACCTTCTAAACCTACCCTCTTCCTGTAAGCATTCACTATATTAGACATTCCTTCAGACTTCTCTTTCTATAAGTCTATAATATATAAAGAAACTATTGTTGTATGTAAAGTAAATAAGGTTTTTAAAATGTTTAAGAAGCTTAATTTAAAATTAAATTAAAATGCAGAGCCCCCTGGACCGTTGGCTAGGACCTAGGCAGTGTGAGTGGCACTGAAAATCAGCTCGCATGCCGCCTTTGGCACATGTGCCATAAGTTGCCTACACCTGCTGTAGATGGATAATGTGACAAATTTCCTTCTCTACCTTGGTGGGTCCTGCACTTATTGGTGGATTTGCTTGCCTCACAGATTCACCCTGTGGATTGGGAAACAGCCCAGAGACCACCTCGTCTAGTAGAAGCCACAGTCCAGGTCCATTCCTCCTGTATTTGATGAGGAGTTGGGAGTTTTGGGAGGAACCCGGGCCCACCTTCTACTCCAGATTCCAGCCCAGGGCCCTATGGACTGCAGCTGTCTAGAGTGCCTCCTGGTACAGTTGTGCGACAGCTACAACTACCTGGGCTACTTCCCCATGGCCTCCTCCCAACACCTTCTTTATCCTCACCACCGGACCTTCCTCCTGATGTCTGATAACGCTTGTATTTCTCAGTCCTGCAGCAGTATGCCAACTCACTCTTAGCTTCTTGCATGCCTCTTTCTCCCCGTTCCTCTCACACACTTCCTCTCCCCTGGCTCCCTCTGTCCTGACTGGAGTGAGCCCTTTTATAGCATCAGAGGGGCCTTAATTAGTCAGGTGCCTAATTGCCTCACCTGACTCTGAGCAGGTTAATTGGAGTCAGGTGTTCTCATTAGCCTGGAGCAGCCCCTGCTCTGGTCACTCAGGGAACAGAAAACTGCTTATCCAGTGGCCAGTATATCTCCCTTCTACTACTCTGCTGTTCCCAACTGGCCTGGGTCTATACTGCCAAATGCTTCCCTGAATTTCATCTGCTGCCAAATGCTTCCCTGAATTTCATCCTTACAGCCTCATTGAAGTCCAGGTTGTTGCATAAATATAGGGAAGAATTTGGTGTAGTGTGTTTGTGGAGAAAGCATTTATGATGCTGCAACAGGATCAACTTGCATGGACCCTAGCCCATTGAAGTCAAAAGGTGGAAGGTTCAGCCTCTGGCAGCCTCCATTGTAAGATCTGGCCCTTATTTAATATAGTGTTAATTCTTCGTAGCTCTTGTCCTTAGCCTTTTAGCTGTAATATTTAGTAAGTCAGAACTATGGCTTTCAGGTACTCCACTCACAACCAGAGTCTTTGCTTCCTGCCAGCAAGAAAAATATGCTTGTATAAAAGTTTCCCTCCATTCTCAGTGACATAGTGGGCCTTCGGCAAAATGCTGTTATGTCACAAGTGCTCTCATCAAAGCATAGAAGTATATTTTAACTCACTTTAGTGTTCAGCCATTTATCCGATGATAGAGTAGGACCACTTTCTCAAACATTAAATATCTCAGGTTTTTGGTTGTTTTAAGAAATCTTATTTTAGGAGGTATTGTGGCAGCTAAAGCATAAACACATACCCCTAGAATGAGGTTAGTTTCTGCCAGAACCAGGTATAGATGAGTTTGGTACAGTGAGGCAAGATGTATTAAATTAGACATTTACAACTGGATGGCATGTGTTCGTTGAGGAAAAAAATAAACTGAGGTTTAATATAGGAAACATAGCATGAAAACAAAATAGTGATATTGGCCACTGAACAACTTTTTTTAACTGTAGCTTCCCCCTCCCCCAAGCCTCAGAAGTAGGGCTCAAGATTTCCAAAATATTTTATTACTGACCATGCAAATAATGGTTCTTGGCTTCTCTGGTAATTGATTCACCTTATGTCTGTAGATTCCATAATGTAAATGTGTAAATTCATGGCTAAATGCAGGAGGTTAAACTGCATTTTGTACAATAATCAGGCCTATGACATGAGGCAAGGGGAAAGATATGCTACTAATGTAGTGGAGATATGCTACTAATGTAGTGGCCATTGTGGTTAAATTGTGTTTGACTGTCTTAAATGGAAACAAGTAAATATGTTAATCTAGAAATGAAAAGTAATTTTTCATTTAGAGCGACTGAAAAAACAGATTTAATTAAATGAAATGACAAGTTTTAGGTTTGTTTTTTCTACAGTAATCTTAAATATCCAATTATTTATGTAGAATAAATATTCACTCCAAACTTCTCCCAGTGATATTAGTCAGTTACTGGTCTCCTTTAAAAGGTTGCCTTTGTCAACATTTTTTACATGAAGATTTTCTACCCACTTGTTTTGATGACCTTTTTGCTCTCCAAAACCAAAAATAAACTAGACTTTGTTTTGGTCAAAACATTATGTAGCTGGGCCAATATTTTCAAAAGTGACTAGTGATTCTGGGTGCCTGTCTTGCCATAGTAAAAGGGCCTGTTTTCCAGTGTGCTCAGTACCCGCTTTATGCAAATAATGCCCCTTTAAGGTACCTTGAATTGGACACCCAAAATTCCTAGTCACTTTTCCCTGAGTCTGGTACTTACCATAGGTCTGTGGATAAATCAGATTTTACACTTTTTGGTAAACTGGAAGGATCACTTGTACATTAGAAGTGAACTATTTTCAGACAGTTTCTCTGTTGCAAACTTCAATGTGTAACTGGCAGAAATAACTAAGTGTAAAACTATGAAGTAGTAAAAAAACCCTAAAAGTTAAACTTTATTGTGAGGGGAGGAAAGATTATGGGTAAGGAATTGGGAACAAGCAATATATTAAGAGCACATTGTATTTGTTAAATCCACTAGACCAGGGTTTCTCAGAACAAATTATTTGGTGGTCTCAGAGTGCAGACACCAACTCTTGCTGATGGCCGCTCTGACAATTTTTCATAAAACAATTAACTTTAGGAAAAACCAATAAATATGCACATATACACGTCCAAAGCATTGTAATTTGTTTATTGGTAGCTAGTAAGTCTGCTGTGAAAAGTGATATTAACATACAAGTATCACTTTTCACAGCATACTTACTCAGCCCTAGCAAGTTTGTGGACAAATTAGGTCCTGGATTGTGTGTATGTGGGAGGGAGGCAGCAGGGCTGTAGAGCCCAAAGCCATGCAGCCAGAACCAGGGGCATGCTGCCATGGTGCCGAAGCCCAGGGATGGAGACTGAAGCCCTGGGGCCAGAGCCTGCCTCCCTACCACCCTAGGACTGAAGTCCAAAGCCTGAGTCTCACTGCCCCTGGGAAGTTAAAGAACTCACCAGCTGCTCCTCCAGTGTTGTGCCCCAGGTGTCTCCAGTGGAGGGCAGGGCCCAACCCGTGCTGGCGGACCCAGAAACCAACACCAAGGTGGTGTATCCAGGAGCACCAGGGAGGGGGAGAGGCCACTGCTTCCCTCCCCCACTCCAATCACAGCCCAGGAGGCTGTGGCTGCAAGAAAAGTCAAGAAAAAGTGGCCACAGTGGCTGTGTTTGAGAGTGAGGGGAGAATGCTTATTCTGTGAACAGCCTCATGATTCCTATTGGGAGATTTCACCTTCAGAGATACCATTCTGAACAGATCTTAGTTATATTTCTGTTAGAAAAACATTTTTACATAATGAGGTAACCCAGCAGTTTCCAAACAATAGGTCATGATCCCAGGTGGGGAAAATATCACTTTACAAAATGGCTTCCTTCACACAGCATGACTTTGCATGTAGCTTTTGTGCAAGGACATGCTGTGTGGAGGATGCCATTTTATGGCACAGATTGGCATCTCTGATGTGTGTGACCTCACACTGCGTCTTCCATGCTGTCTGGAGTCATGGGAAGCAATACCTCTGAAAATGGGGTCATACAGTGTGTAATGGTCAGGCCTCATTGGAGGCATCACCTAGTGATTAGGGGTTGGGCCCTTCTTAATGCAGACAGGGATGGTAGGGGAGCCCAGACTCTCCCACTCCACCAGGCTCTAGCCCAGGACTTGTAAGGGTTCAACATTCAGGAACACCTTAAGGCTCTCCTCCCTGGGACCCCTTTTACCATCCACTTTGTTGTCCAAGTTTTGTTCTCTGTTGTGAAATGGTAATAGAAAAAGGTACTAACAGTACCTTCATTGTGTCTGGGTCCAGCAGATAAGCTCATCCTCTCTAAAAGTTGGCTTCCGCAGCACCCCTCCTCAGGAGCTGGTAGGGCAGCCTTTTCCCTGCCTGGTAAAACCTTCTTCTGACCTGTTTGGCTTCCTTTTAAACTCCTGCTCAGTCTGGCTCATGCTCTGCAGGTGCGGCTGGGTGGGGTCATCAGAGCACAGAATTGCTCTTTAACCCCTTCAGTTCTAGTGTAAGGTTTCCCATCACACAGAGAAAAAGTTTGGGAACCACTAGTAGTAGCCCCAAATCACCTAACATCCAATTTAGCAAGCACAGTAATAGTCCCATGAAAACTGATAGAATCAGTACCTTGCTGAGTCAGGGCCATTGTGACTGTTTATAGTAATTCCATTTTAGAGATTTTTGGATATCTGAAAAGAGTCTTTATTTTGAAAATTACTTTACAAATTCCACTATCATTCAGTTCACACTGTTTGCTTGGTTTGCATGTTATACATTATAGATATTCAGTAAAAATAGCCAGATGGGGATAATGTTGCATGTTTGTTTCTAGAGATACCTTTTTTTTTTTTTAAAGTAATCTAGACTGTATATAGTTCAATTTAATCTGGATGAAAATAATTTAAATTTAAACACAGGTTTAGATTAACCCTGATTAAAATATCCAAAAAATCTTGGCGTTGGTGTATACATTTAATGAGGGGTGGTTTTCTCTGTGATTCTATTATAATTTTTTATTATTTTCCCACTGTGGTGGATACATGGTAATGTTTTTAAATTATGAAATGCTGTAATTAATGATGCATAACTTCCATGGACGGTCTCAAGCACATTTGCTGAAAATGACACTACTGTACTATAATGATTCATTCTCCTTTCTCTAGGTTATTTCTCCAGCAAAAGTGTGTGGCATCACCAATGAATCTGAAACAGTTAAAAGACTTCGCTTGGCTGTCACAAATAAGGATTTTACTTTTAAAGCAGGACAGTGGTAAGACTTCTCTCAGATTTTTGTGGGGTGAAATTGCTTACAGAAATCAGGATGATGAAATGTTAAAAGGAAGATACTGGGTTAATTCTTCTCCATTATATTTATATAACATACTATTTTAGTAATAAATGCTGTATAAAACAGCTGATAAATTCAACCTCGTAATTGTAAGTTATGCTTTATTAAATACATCCATATTCATACAAATAGAAAAAAAAATAATATTTGACAGTTTTCATTTTGCTTCCTTCAGTGATGACTTGTGGTTTATATCCATTAACTTATTGCTATATTAATATCTTTACACACTACTTGTATTCTATTACTCTGATAGCTAGCTGCACAGTGGAGCAGAGACTGAGTGCTGCAAATTTGAAAGTTAATTTTAATTTGGTTGTACAGTTTTACCATTAAATAACCCCCAAACGTGATGTTGACATTTGTCCCCCTAAAATTAGATCTGCTGGGTTAGTTTGGGTAGGTGTATACTTGAAAACAAACCCAATTCACTGCTTAGCCCATTATGTGGATTAACTGTTATGACACTTCCCAGGGATACCCAGAGCATTAAGATTCTTTGCTTCTATCTATCTTTAGCATGAAGAATCCTTGTCTGTGCCTTTTAGGAGTCAGCTCCCCAATTCCACTGGTCATGAGCAATGCAAGTATTCCCCTCTAAGCCTTGCAAGTCCCATAGTTACTCTATAGGTAACTATAGAGTAACTATGGTTACTCTATAGGTAGCCATTGGCACACCCCAATCCTCTAGCCCTCTAATCATCTCACTGGAGTGCCCAGCCCCTCTTTTGCTGGATGCTTGCAGTGTTTGCGGATTTGCTTCTTCCAAAGAAACAGTACACCCCAGTTTACCAATTCCACCTCCTCTGCTGAACATGGAGCTCTTAGATATATTTATGGTGAAATCAGGAATAAGTTTCTTTAACAAAGCAAGGAGATTCAAAGTAATAACAAATAGAAGTATTGGAAACAAAAATGATTACATATAAAATAAAACCATAACATGCTAGACTCTAAACATAATTAACAAGATATTCTCGTGTCTAAATAAGTTTTGCTCACCCAAAAATCCTTGCAGCGATTTATAGCTAGGCTGGCTGTGATTCTCCTTTTATGAGACAAGCATGCTGTCAGCTTGCCTTCTCGGTGAAGGACTTAGGGGTGTCCTTGCATCCCAATGTATAACAGACCAATCCTTTGTATTTATTCATAAACCAGAGCACCCGCTCACCTAGGTGTTTGTTTCCTACTGGGAATTCCCTCTCTCCTAGATTTTGCAATCTCTTAGCCTGTGACTCAGTAGGCAAATAGGCATCCATTGTGAGGTGTACAATACACAGATGACCAGACAAGGACATAGGTGTATGTTATCTCCTGCCTGAATGGAACATTTCTGAGTTGTCACCTGCCTTAATTCAAGACCTCAAGAACATAATTTTTGGTATAGATATATAACTCCTTAAATATTATCTTTGTGTACATTTCACAGTGAGTATGATGACCAGTAGGCTACTGACTCTCAGTAGAGACCTCACATGCCACCCTTCAGTGAACTATTATGCATACATCTGACAGTTGGCACCTATGCACCCTCTGTGCCCTCTGACAGTTTGCACCAAGCAGTCCCTGGGTCACAATTGCTATTTAAACAATGTTACAGTTTTAGGAGTGTTAGAATTTTTCAGCAAACAGCTCTCAGTGGTCCTTTAAAAAAAAAAAAAAAAAAAAAAAAAAAAAAATTTAAAGCTTCGTGTTGGCTTAATCCAGCTGGAAACTGTTTTTGCTGGAATCAAAGTTTAACTGCTAGGGTGTTAACAGCATATGTTACCAGTGTAGTCTTAATATCCAGACTCTTAAATTTAGAACCAGAAAACAAGATGTTAATTGCAGTAATTTTTGTTTGTGGAGCATTTTGTTGCAGTTTTTGCACGTGTGGAGTGACGCATATTAAATTCTTGCTTGCCAATTCTTTGAAAAACACATTTACCCATCAAAAATGTTTTAGCAATTATCACTCTGAAAAATGAAAGGTTTAATTATAATTACTCTTTTCATATTCTTTTTCCTTGAAAGTATTCTGAGGCTGTTTTTTGGCATGGTAACTTCTCTGTACTGGAAGCTATAAACTGTGGTCGTGTTTTCTAAGGAATAGTGCCAAGAATCAACAATTTCCTGAATAGAAAAGCCTAACATGTCAGTGAGATGCCAGAGCTAAAGTTTGTCTTCACAGTATTAACACAGAAAATGGAGCTTACATAATCTTGGTTTACATAAGCAAAAGAAGTTGATTTGTTGTCTATTGAGTTACAAATAATAATTAAAATGAACAAGAAGAGATTTGTTGCTGTAATAAGGAATTTTGAATGTGATAGATTGTCCATGCATGTGTTTGTTTCTAAGTATCATGAAGGGCTGAAGGACAAAGGACCAGTAACTTTAAGCTCATCTTAATACTTCTAACTTCTTATTCCAACAACTGTTGGATATTTATCTCTTTTCTGAATCTTTGGTTTTAAAAACTTTAACAGACAAAGGAGGATATGTGACTGAGACATACCTATAAGTTTACAAATTCTCTTTCCTCTTTTTAAAGGCAGCATCTTCCCTTATCTTGGCTTCCCCTTGTTGGATATATATATTTTTCTAGAATTACTCCACTTAAACCGTCACCAGTAGTGTATTACTTTGGAAGTCCTCCCACGTCATCTCACGCCCTGTTAAAGTAATGCAAGCCTTCAGAAGCAAAAGTCAGTTCAAGATATTATATTACAGCCCATTAAAACTTCTGCTGTCCGTAGTGAGCTAAGTTTAAAAAATTATGTACTTTTTAAAAAAGGTACACACTTTCGTAAAATCTTTACTTAAAATTCATGCTTTTTAATAATTTTTGTTTGAATTTGGTGTGATCTCAAACAGGGTTTTAAGAAACTAGTAATTTCCCCTGTCCATAACCAGAATACTTACTTTGGCATGACAGTGGACAGTGATTTGTGGTTTTAAGTGCCCTCCATTCTAGTCTGAGCATTCTAGTTTATTCTTTTCCTGTAGAGGGCGGTACAGAGCTTTAGTATCCTCAGTTGAGGTGTTCTTTGGTACAGTAAATATTGCAGCACAGAATTGGATCACCTTTACTCAACTTCCCAGTCTAATTACTTAGAACCTGTTCACCAAAGGTGCTGAGTACCCACAGCTCCATTTGAAGGCAATGGGAGCAGCAGGCACTGAGGACATCTGAAAGTCAGGCCCTTTATTTCTCTAGATTAGACAGTCTCCTCAGGCCTCCTGTCCTGTAAAACAATGTTTCTTAGCCTTTTCAGGTTGGCAACCCAAAAATGTCATGACCTCCTTACATTTACTATAAAAGAGTAAAAAATGTGTTAATGATAAGCCTATGTAACTTGTGTGTGTTTTTGAGAGATTGATGGAGAATACTTCTCTCTGAAGGGTAAGGGTGTGCTGGGAGTGGAGGAGAAAGACTGTCTGTGCTTTAGATAATAACATTTCCAGTGCCTTGCCCCCTAGCCTTACCCAGCTGCCATTCATAATCTTAGGGATCATAACCCATCAGTTGAAAACACTGCTCAAAAACATCCATGCAATAGAAGCTAAACCACACTCCTCCTACCATCCTCATTTAACTAGCTAACTTAATGACTCATTGTGCATTATCTGGGGCTATTAAAGAAGCTGACACATAATTTTGATCAGAACTGAATATTTACTTTACAGCATTTTGTGCAGGGTGTCATCTCAGGCCTTAATTGACTAACCAGTCATTCTCCCATATTTAGCCGTCTTTACCACAGTGCTCAGTTCACAAAGAGAGCAGCCCAACTGACCTTAACATAAAATTTATTAAAAAGTCAGAATTTTGATATTTGCAGCAGAGTAGTGAGAATATTCTTGACTGCTTAAATATTAAGGCCGCTCTCTTTAGGAGTTTGAAAAGCACCAATAGAAGATTCCGAGTTAAAACCTGATTTTCAGAGATGATGGAACATTGCAACTCCCACTTACCTTGATTGATGCCCATCACTTCTGAAAATTACCCCTAGCTTTCTGAAGTTATTTAAACTGAACTATGAGGTATCTGTCTCTTTCTTTTGTGAGTGCAACTGGATGAAAATGGAAGAATTTTAATGTTGTTGAGCATTGAATTTGACTTTTAGCTGCTCTGAAAGTAACATGACCATATTTTGCAATATGATGTGAAGCACATTTACTAAGACTCCAAATATTTTTAGTAGGCTTCTTATATTTTTTGATATATTGTTGTTCTGTAGCTTTACTAGCATTATTTGGGAATGATCCACGTGCAAGTGATCCGATGGCAAAGGCTTATCTTGTAATTTGCCAGCCACTGATATACCTAGCCTTTTACAACATGTTATTTTCTGAACCTTAAGTTCTTAGGTGTGTGTTCTAAATTTAGTTTAGACCAACACACATTATAAAAATGCTTCTTGTACATTATCAAAATGTTGTATGTCACTAGAGGGTGCTGCAGTTTAGCATGTAAAGCAGTATCACTTCTTTTAATGGCGTTCATTTTTTGTCATAGAAAAATAAATAGGCATGTAAAGAATTTTTTAACAGTCATATTTCTTACTCTCAGAAGAGTGCATGTATATGTAATTAAAATCTGTTTTCCAATCCCTTTCCCAGTAAGGTACAATAGTTTGAAAATCAAAGGGAGTATCTGTGATGCTGAAAACGGTGGGAACTGAGTCCTCTGGCTGGACCATATTGACTTTTTAAATACGTAGCTAGACTTAAGTAAATGACTAATAATGTAAGATAGTAGTACCCCTTTTTTATACATTGCACTTAAGCCTCAAGAACAACCTAGAAATGTGCCAGTATAATACAGATGTATTTTACTTTTTGGCAATCTGGAAAGAAAAAGAAATAATCCTGCCCGTTTACAGTCGTAAGTGAAAAGAATTCTGATTTGATAGCATTACTCAGGCTGTGTGTTCGAATGCCAAACGCTTCTTATTGTTAAGCTAGTAATAAAAAGTGGTTACTCAACTTTGTAAAAAAGTTTTGTTCAGTTATTTTGTTATCAAAATATACAAATACAAAAACTGCTAGTGTACCCTCTCTGTTGGGTTCTGAACCTTATAGAAATCAAAATGCACATGGTTTGAGTAGCTGAGATCAAGCCAGCCATTTTGAGTTGGAGGAACGTTGGTGAACGTTCTCTTGCCTTGTTTTTAAAGTTTCTTTTATTTAACTATTTCTTAGGGTAGATTTCTTTATTCCTGAAGTTGCCATAGTTGGTGGGTTCTCAATATGCTCCAGCCCTGGTCTACTGGAACAAGATGGAGTATTGGAACTGGCAGTAAAACATACTGTACATCCTCCTGCTCACTGGATTCACACTCAGGTAAATGATATCTGCAGATGATTACACACTGTACAAGTTATTTTTCACCTAGAATTTGATTCTGTCCAATTGAAGTCAGTAACAAAACTCTCATTGACTTCAGTGAGTAGGATATGGGCCCTTATTAATACACAATTTCTAAACATCTCATTTAATTGACCTTAACATTTATCTTAAATAAAATAATCTGCTTTGTAAGAAGCCGTGAAATAACATAATAGGCATGTGGTAACCTGAGTCTAAAGTTGTGATCTTCTAACTTGTTGGTGCCTCTCTTCTGAGTCTTAGATACAGCTCTGTTATATTACTTAGCCATATCTAACATCCTGTGTTTGTGGAACTTTCCAGCAATCATGTCTAACTGAAAGGTCATAGTTAGTAAGTTTAAATGTTTATACAGTTACATATGGTTGACAGACAAAAATCATGTTATAAAAGGGACCCTTATGTCAGTAAAACATAATCAGTAAACCAACACAATACTTCAGAGATGACAACATCCCAATACTCTGGATTACACTTTGAGACAAATTAAGGTCTTTTTTTTGGTCATGCTAAGAGTAGTCTGATTCTTTCCCCCCCCTCCTGTTTTGTGATGGGTACTACTTGAGGACTTGGAGCATTTTTATCATACATTCTCCTATTTACCACAGTTTAATTGTGGTCACAAGATTTCCTTCCACGCTGTCTGTTCAGATATCATCCTTCCTACTTACTATCCTATGCCTATCGTCCATAGTTCTCTAAGTGTGGCTGCAAGGTCTAGGCTAACAGATTCTTCCAAGGTTACAGCCATTGCTGCTCTGTTTATTGACCAAAAGAGTCACAGTAAAAATCAAACAGTGAGAATCCCCAGGTTGATCCTAACCCAGCAGTCACCATGTGACCTTGCACTACACTTCTGCTGCTGTTAAATCAGGTTAGTTTCATGCATCACTGGACTTTAAATGAAATGACTTGTTTTGAAAAGCTGTGTAGAAAATGTAGGACCAATGTCATTGTCTACACCCTTAATGAGAGTACACAGGGACATTTCCTATTTCTTTGGTGTTGCTCAGTAATCCTACTGAAAGCCTAACTAATCTTCCATCTCTGCAGCATCTCTGAAGCTGTTATCTGTCCTTAACACCACTGTTGAATTTTCTAGGTGAATTCACAGGAAAATACTCGGTTCACCTGTAAACTAGTTCAAAAGCTTGATGCTGCAGAAGAATCCTCAGAATATGAACTGTGTTTTCCATTAAGCAAGTGGTTTATTTCTGTAATGAGGAAAGGAGAAGGAAAAAATGTAATAACCTCATTGAATCCTTTGACACTTATTTGGTAGGGAAGCTATGAGACTTAACTGATTAAATTTAATTTGTAATGCATATTGAGATTCCAGATTCTAAAGGATGCTTTAGAAATGCTATATATTATTTGTCATATTTACTTATTGCACCTGATTTTTCAAATTGATTTTTTCATAATTAACCTTTAATACCTTATTTATAATAGTATATTTCATCCTCCGTGTTTCCAATACACTTTATAATCTTAACAACTTCAAGACGACACATTTCTCTGGATAAAGTTGCAGCGTAGTTTTTTTGCTGTTGAATCCATCTTTTTCTCTCAGGCTATGCCATTGCAATGCAATGCTTGCAATTTTAGTAGAATATGCTAGTTCTGTGCTACAGAGTGATGCTTCCCCACCGAATCACCCCAGAATTAATAGTCTTCACTAACACGGTGACTCTTAATAATAAGCTTCTTCTCTAATATGTTTTCCATTAGTATGGCTGCATAGGTGTGTCTTTCTCAGCTGTCAGTCAGGTTATTGCATTGGTCCCTGAACTGCACAGGGGGCTGCTGGTGTAAAAAACAGTTGCCTAACTCAGAGCCCCATCCCCCTCCCCACCCTGAGGCCTGACTGTGCTCATTCTACAAGAGGCCAAGATGGTGAGGGATACAAAGTGGACAGGGGCGGGCACTTTTGTCTCTTCCTGTTTTATTTTCTGGGAGAAAGTCTGTCTACCCCTATTCCAGGTACTTCTTGACATCTTCTGAGGCCTGGAAGAAAGAAGGTGCCTCTGTGAGGCATGGAAAAACGGAAAGAGCTTGCCAGTGTGCTGGGAAAAGGAGGAGGAACTGGGCTCAAAAACAAGGCATACAGATTGCCTAATACCACTTGACTGGAACTCACTCATTTGTCCATATTACACAATGCAATTAGCAAGGAAAGAAACCTTTTCGGTTTTAGGGTGATGATGGTAGTTAGTTTATGGGCCTCCTGCTTCCTTACAATCCCAGTTGTGTGTAACACTCTGCTTCAAATGATCTTCTTTCCTCATCTTGGTACAGGTAGTCTTTTGGGGCTTGGACCTTTACTAAATATATGCCTGTCACTGATGGAAATCCACTCTTCCTGGTAGACCTGGTTGAGACAATGTCACTTAACTCTAAGCCCAAGATTTGCCTTTTTGATTTTGCTGTACGTACTGTTTTGTAAAGCACTCAAGACAGTAATTTCTCGGTCTGCTGGAGCCTGACAAGTGTCTAGCTTAATCTTCAGGTTCACTTCATAAATGGTTTGTAGTAGTAGCATCCCACCAAAATGACAAATAAGGGTCAGTCTTCTAGCTCCTGTCTCAACGTTTTCTTTTTTGTTTTTTCTCACCTTAACATGAAGTGATTTGGCCTCGTTGCTTCAATTGCTATGTCCTGATAATAGAAGAGACGTTCTGGAGGCAGCACTTCTTGTCTGTGACTGATGAATTGCTGTTCCTAGTGGATTTTTTTCCCCTCTGTTCTTGTATATTTACCCCTCCTCCTTTTTCTGTTTGTCCCTCTTTCTTATTTGTTCTTCCCCATCTATGTGGTCTAGAGTGAGAACATAAGATTCTGATCAGGAGTTCTGTCTTCTAGTCCTGGTTCTGCTACTAACTTGTGACCTCGGAAAACTTGCTTAATTTCTCTATCTCAATTTCCCCCTTCATGCAAGGGTGTCAGTCTGGAATTGAAAAAGCTTCCTCATATTCCAAGAGGACATTACCCCAGTGTGATATACTCAGGGCACTTTCACTTTTCCATGTATTCGACTTTCTTTGCAGAGTTGCTCTCAGAAACTACCTCTATTTGTATATGACTGAAATTTTGATTTTGAGGGGGAAAGGGTAACATTTTTACCCTGTGGTTTTTGTAGTTGTTTAATAAAGAAGATAGAAATATCAGTGTAAGAGACATTTCTTTTAGGGGGTTCTCTCCTTTTTTGGAGTGGCAGTGGGGAAGACAGCCCTTTTTAGGTCCACACAAGTGCAGCATTACTTCCTCCCATGGCCTGGCTCCTTTCCCCTTAGCAGAGCCTTTCTGAGAATAAGGGTCCTGGACTTAATGGGAATCTCAGACTTTAACCTTAGGTCTTCACTACAACACACATTTTCATTGTGTAAAAATCCTAACATGAATCACTCCTTACTGTGAAATATCCTGCATCAGCCTTCATCGGGGAATGTCATCAGTCCTTTATCAGGGCCGTGCCTTGACCTGAGGGCAAAAAATAGGCCCATTCAGGGCACTCAACCAATTGACTTCAGATAACTGGGTTAATTTTGAGTGTGTGTTTTTTAAAATATTTGAGCTTTCCTTCATGGGTAAAATATGTAAAAACTAACAATGACAATCTTATTCTGAAGCCCAGCTTATCTTATGACTCAGTGATGTATGAGGACTTGTATTTTGTCCTTTGCTTTTAGTAAAACTTAAAATATTATCTTTTTTTTCTGCCCCTAGTGCTCTCTTGACTCAGAAGTGGCTCTGCGAGTGGGAGGCAATTTCTTCTTTGATCCTCAACCTGCTGATTCCCCTGTAAACCTTGTGCTGATAGCAGGGGGAGTAGGAATCAACCCATTGTTTTCCATACTGCTACATGTAGCAGATTTTCATAGAAATCAAGAGAGTGAAAAAAATGGGTATAAAATGGGAACAGTGAAGCTGTACTATAGTGCAAAAAACACAAGTGAACTCTTATTTAAGGTAAGTAGAAGGAAAGTAGCTTTCTTGAATTGTTCTTTTCAGAAGGCTTATTGTTCAGTTGGTTTGTATCAATGTAGTGAGGAGAAGTGCTGCTTGGAGACCAGGCCCCTCTTGTTCCAATTGCTCTACAAACACAGAACAAAAAGCCTGTCCCTGCCTCAAGAAGCTTATATACCATTTTTCCTGCTCCCATTGACTTCTGTGGTGCAGAATCAGTGTAAATTTTGTGCCTTTCCCCTTTATTGCTGTTTTATTGAACTTAAATACCTCTGATTTGCTTTCTGTTTGGGAACATCTGACCTTATGATCCGGTTTAGTGGTTGCCAAAGAGACAATTGAAAGTTAGTCACAGGTTGTCAAGTTGATCTGTAAAATCAGTTCTAATGGAAAATTCTTGCTAAAATTACACACAGGCCCATACATGTTCATGCACCTTCAAGGTGCCCACAAAATGCAAAGATTACATACTCAGGAAGCAGCATCAGTACATGCAGGGGAACTTCTAAACTAATATAGTCTTGTGGCATTAACCACAGTTGCAGTTAAAGCACAAACATTTCCAAAATAAGCCTTCCAAATTTCTAGTCAAAAAGCTATGATTGTTGTACAGATCTAGACAGATTACCTCCTCAAAGACAGTTAGCCAATTTTTCAAAAGTTGCATCTTATTTTTGATGCCTCTGAGTACTCTTCTTAAGATACTGATTTTTCATTCTTTTCAAGAGCACTCCTTGACTTTAGTTGGAGGTGTGGGTTCTGATCATCATCCCTGATAATCAGACCTTTAGTATTTAAAGCTGAGTATATGAAACTCGTGACCACTCTTGAAAACAAATTGTATAGTTATACGGATGGAATTTCAGAGAAGCTAGGATTCAACTTTTTTCAGATTGTTATTCACATTCCTGGCTTGTACAATAAGAATTTATCAAACTGATCAAAATTGTTGCTTCAAAACATTTTTGCTCCATGTAAACTGTAACTGAATGTTGAAGTATTACACCCTGTTGAGTGTGTCTGTGCACATTGAATGGCTGAACATATTTATTGGTATTGTTTCAAAAGATTTGGTGATTGTAGTGCTAATGACTGTTGTTGGATTGATAGCCCTGCAGATTGACGTCCTTTTCCCACAGAACAGCAACGTGTTATGCAACGTTATTTTTCAGCATGCAGAAGAGGTACAGATATCCTGTGTGAAGTGGCACTGCAAGTTTGCCAACAGTATCCCACTAATGTGTATCAGAATCCTGGTCCAGAGATTAAAGGGTTATTTGGTCTCCTTTGGCTCCTTTACATCTGGGTGTAAAAATTGTATGGCGGGCCATGAATGCTTACAGATTTGGGGGTGGAGTGCAGGAGGGGGTGAGGGCACCAGCTGGGGGGGTGGGCTCTGGGGTGGGGCCAGAAATGAGGAGTTCAGGGTGTGGGATGGGGCTGTGGGCTTGGGCAGGGGGTTGGGGTGAGAAGGGATGCAGGCTTTGGGGTGGGGCTGGGAATGAGGGGTTGAGGGTGCAGGAGGGTGCTCTAGGCTGGTTTGGAGGATGGAAGGGGGATCAGGGTTGGGGTAGAAGGTTGGGGCCACCAGGGTGGGGGGGCCTCAGGGGTGCAGGCAGGCTCCGGGCAACACTTATCTCAAGCAGCTCCCGGAAGCAGCATCATGTCCCCCCTCCAGCTCCTACGCGGATGCACAACCAGGTGGCTCTGCCTGCTGCACTGTCCGCAGGCGCCACCCCCCCACGCACACAGCTCCCAGAAGCAGCGGCATGCCCTCCTACAGCTCCTACATGGAGGCGCAGCATCGGCCAGGTGGCTCTGTGCACTGCCCCGTCCACAGGTGCCATCCCTGAAGCTCCCATTGGCCACGGTTCCTGGCCAATGGGAGCTGTGGGGGGTGACGTTTGGGGCAGGGGCAACATGCGGAGAGACCCCTGGCTACCCCTACATGTAGGAGCTGGAGGGGGGATATGCCACTGCTTCTGGAAGCCAAGTAGCAAGCACCTGACCCTGCTCCCTGGCCGGAGTGCCGGAGCAGGGCAAGCCCCTGACACCACTCCCCAGCAGGGTCTTGGAACTGGAGTAAATTATACATAGGCCACTAAACAGCTGTCATATCGTCATGACTTGTTCATTACAGAACTGGGCTGGATTTAGTGACCTAATGGTGAAAAGTTCTCATTAACAATCTGCTCATTGCTATTGATACATTAAAAATAATACTATTTCAACCAGTGGAAAGAAAATTTTTCATAGAAGTATAGTGTATTTTTATCTCTATGCTCTGCCTTAGTGATGTACCCTGTATTTTTTTTACAGTACCATTGTTGACCTGCTATGTCAGACATGCCAACCCTCCCTTATTTTCAGTATTCTCTTGATTTTTCAAAAAAGTAATTACAAAATTACTATTCCAGGCTTAAATCTATCATTTTTGCAAGTGCACACATATATGTATAATAAAAAACATATGCCTGTGTCACTAACAACCACTCAGGTCCTACGAATATAGCAAATAACATTGTGGCTACTGTAAGGATCAGTAGGAGGCAAGCCGTGATGGTTTAGAATGGGTGGGGGCCCTGCTGAATTAACTGACCAAACCACAGGCTGCGTGTTTTGCTCTAGCTGCCCCATGTATACCGTGCTGGACTATGGCCTTGGCTACACTGGCGCTTTACAGCGCTGCAACTTTCTTGCTCAAGGATGTGAAAAAACACACCCCTGAGCGCAGCAAGTTACAGCGCTGCAAAGCGCCATTGTAAACAGTGTCCCAGCGCTGGGAGTGTGGTTCCCAGCGCTGCAAGCTAATCCCCACGGGGAGGTGGAGTACCTGCAGCGCTGGGAGAGCTCTCTCCCAGCGCGGACGCCGCGACCACACTTGCACTTCAAAGTGCTGCCGCGGGAGCGCTCCCGCAGCAGCACTTTGGAGTTTTGAGTGTAGCCAAGCCCTATGTTAATGTGCTGTAGGTACCAAGAGCACGCCAGGGGGGTCTGCATGGGGCAGTTAGAGCACAACACGTAACCTGTGCTGTGGCCCTACAGATAATCACTGGAGCTTGTCTTCTATTAAACCCTTACCAGGAAGTCTGCAAGGGAGGAGAAGCCAGAGGGGTGGGAGGAGGCAATGACAGTAGAGAAGGAACATTACAGAGAAGAGGGCAGGATCATCCTGGGAAGGAGGTCCAGGGCAAGGACTGACCAAGATAATTGAGGGCCCTAAGTGCCTGGGCAGCTTTCCGCTTCCCTATGCCTGCCTTTGACCATAGACATGGAGGGGATGGTGGAGGTCCTGGTTTCTTTTAGGTGGAGGGGAAGGGAAGGGAGATGGAGAGAGAGGTCCAAGCAACTTGCCTAATTTTTTTTCCATAAACATCTCAAAGTCTCAGAGCAAAGTTGGCATCTCTACTATGTTTTGATTATGTCTGGATGAAATAAGCTGAATTTTATAACTTTTTTTAAAATGTAACTTTTTTTATTTGGTTACATAATTTTCACACCCTGAAACACCAAGAGACTGAGAATTTCTTGCATAATTTGAAAACACAAAAAGTCACTTTTTTGCATGAAATTTTATGTGAATTTCAAATAACTGGATTTGGTCAAATTTATACTGAAGAGTTTTGACAAAATTAAGAAGTAGAGATAGTAGCACAGGGCTGAGAATAATGCTTCCTTATATCAGAGGGGGGTGCTAAGGATAAAAAACATTAGCAATTATGAGGTGCTCAGAATTTGCTAATGCTAGGTGTGTAAGTACCTATATAGATTTGCTTCAAACAACATTTAATTGCTTCTGTTTTCCTAACTCAAAAATGTGAAAACACAAATTAAATGAGGGGAAAAAACTGTTAGTTCTGAATTTTTGCCAGCCCTAGTTTTGATCAACTATCATGTTGCTGGTACATCTCATAATACTATGTTGGTTGTTTAGTATAATATAGTCCTTGTGATAATACTTTGCCATCATCTCAGTGTTTATGGGACAGTCTAAGGATTGAGTAGTATAGCACTTGGATGTACGGTCACTGATAACACTGTTAGTGTCAAATCAGCACAGCTTCCATAAGGGAAAATTGTCTCTCTCTAATGACTTAGGTTATTTGAAGAAATCAGTGGCTTTTGGTCATAAGTGATTGAAGAAAATAAACACTAGGTAAAGGGCAAAGATCTATGTGGATATTAAAAATGGCTGATCAGTATGATCTGCTCCTCTGAATCTAGATAAGTAAATGGGTTGAATGCCTGAGGCCGAGGTCACTACTGAGTTTGGTTTAATATATTAATGCCTTGGGGGACGTAGACAATGAATGGGTGAAACCTCCAGGTGAAACAATATTTTGGTTTGCAAAGACTGAAGTATAGGAAACTCTCAGATGTATTTAAACACATTAGGGGATTGAGCATCAAGATGGCTGATGTACAGGTTATCCAAGGTAAAATGTAAGCCTGTTAGTATAATATTGTCTAAAGTGCTCACCTCTGCTGGTAGATTCTGACTTCTATTATTCTCCTGAGTGAGAAAAAGGAAGTCAATCTATGTGGGTCACTGAAGGTATCTACCCATTGCATAGCCAAACTAGAATAAAATAATTTCTTGAATATGAAATTAGTAAAATAATGCAGGAGCTGTTGTGACATTTGGCAATGATTTGCCCTCATCTAATGGAATGTCTGAATGTTTGATCACAGCACTTTAATAATATAGTTACAAAGTCAAGGAAAACAGCTATAGGAATGTCAGGACTACTTTTATCCAGTGATTGTATAGTGAGGATGTTTAGTGTCTCAGGGACAGGAGTTACGGGCTTAATATATTAAACTATGCAAAGAACTGATGAGTCCCTCTTCTTAGTTACTAAAACCCTGTTGCATACAATGAAATTAAAAGGCAAGATATTTGGATATAAAAGGTAATGTTTCTTTCTGTGTCTGTAAGAAAAAAATCTGGAAACGGTGTGATGCTTGCCAGCAAGCCCTCTGTTTGTCATGTCTATTTAGATTACAAGTTCTTTAGGATTCAGACCATCTCTCACAATGGGTCTGTATAGTGTCTAACACTGCAGTGCCCCTCATTGGGGCCTATAGACTTCATTGTAATACAAACAATAAGCAATAAATTGGGGGGGGGGGAAGTGGGTAATTACATGATCCTTGTTTCTTAGTTGTGCTAGGCAAGTCAAAATTAATCAAATCTTGTGCATCCAATTGAAAGGTGAATTGTCTGCAGGACTCAGTAAAGAATTTTCTTTCTACATGCAGTGTTGCATAATTAAGCCAGATGCATCCTGCATGGCAGAGAAGGTGTTTGCTTCCACTAAAGCATCTGATGTTCTTTGCTGCTGGGGGCAGAATAATACACTTGCACCAATAGCTTCATTCAGTAGAGCAATTACTAATGTTCCTGTGTGTTTTATAAATAAATATATACCATTTTTAATGGGGATGGGGGTGTCAATATTTTCTAAAAAAATCTTTTTTCTGCAATTTTGTGAGAGCATAGCCTTTTATATTTGAGCATTCTGCAAGGGAACAGAGTGTGATAATGAGCTGTGACTAGAGATTGCATTGCTACGTTTGAATGATTTATTATGTATGCTCTTTCTTTATGATCTCTTGAAATTTATCGTTCAGAATATGTATGAAAAATCTTTGATAAATACGTACACCGGGATGAGGCACACATGATCATTGCTTGGCACTCCTTGTTATCATGAGACAGCTCCATATTAAACTCCCCAGGAAACCTTTAGTGCTTCAGCAAGGATACAGAGGACCCTTTAATCCCCAAGAAAAAATTACTTGCGAAGTAGACCTTCCTTTCTATCACCTTGTCAAGTTACAGTAAATCATTGCTCTGACACTTATTCTTTTGCGTGCTCTTCAGCAACTTCATAGGCAGTTACTGTTGCCCAGCTCTTTGAAAATGTAGCTCTATGGTATGTTACCCACTATATACATTATACCATATTAATGTAATTACTGCCAGTCTCTGCTTAAATAGCTGTCTCAAGTTTCTTTTAATGTGAACGTGACTGTTCTTTCCCTCCCATCTTCCAGTCACTATGAGAAGAGAGATCTTTTCCCCAGTGGGGGTCTCATTGTCCAGCTGCCATATCCATTTTGTACATTAGTTGTCAACTGGCAGATTCAGATAGACAGACAATAAAAAAACAAAACACCTCTGATGCATGAATGCTGGGGAAGCACTGCCTTTCTCTGCACCAGGTTTTGGCACTGAGATGTGTGCAGAATCATGGCCTGCACTCCTTGAGAGTGAACATCCAGGCAATATGTGTACAAGTAAGAGGAAAGCCTGTGAATCTGCTTGGGAACCTGCTTAGCCAGGTCCTGATGTCTCTAATCTTTGGGAGAAGATCTGACTGAAAAGTACCCCAGAACACTGCACCGTTCCACATTATTGCCAACTTCTGTTGAGAAGATACTCAGGGAAGTAAAAATGAGTCAGTACAAGGGGTATTGGCAGAGTTGTTTGCAGAATTGTCTGTCTGTAGGCCTTATCCTATTTGAAGTCCTCTTACTTTCATGAGCACTAAAGTTCACCCCCAAAATTAAAAATAAGTCTTCAAAGTGAGTTCAAGAACTTCTCTGGTTACCTCTCTGAACATACACTGGAGTAAGGCTTGTTCTCATTGACTGGGAGACCCATGACAGATTACTCATACTAGTGTGTAAACAAACAAATAATAAAATAATCCAGGATACTATATCACAGAATATAGTTCAGTTTTACTTCATAATAATCTGGCAAATATCCTATAATATACTTTCTTTAAAATGAATTTGTAGAGCACTGCTAATGCCTTTTACAGTTATGAAAACCCCAAGTAGCTTAGAATCTAGATCAGGGGAGGGCAAACTACGGCCGATGGGCCAGATCCAGATCACCAGCTGTTTTAAGCCAGCCCTGGAATTCCCGCTGGGGAGTGGGGTCTGGGGCTTGCTGCGCTCCGCTGCTTCAGCCGGGGAGCAGGCTTGGGGGCCTCTCCATGCTGCTTCCAGAAGCGTAGGAGCTGGAGTGGGGACATGACTGCTGCTTCCAGGAGTTGCTTGAGGTAAGTGCTGTCCAGAGCCTGCACCCCTGAGCCTCTCCCTGCACCTCAACCCCAGCCCTGATCCCCTCGCCTGCCTGCCAAACCCCTCAATTCCAGCCTGGAGCATCCTCCTGCATCCCCAGAGCCAGCACCCCCAGCTGGAAGCTGAATCCTTTCCTGCACCCCTGCCCCAGCCCTGTTCCCCCTCCTGCCCTCCGAACTCCTCGGTCCCAGCCCAGAGCACCCTTCTACACTCCAAAATCCTCATCTCCAGCCCCATCCCAGAGCCCTCCCCCCACAGCCTACTCCCCAACCCCAGCCTGGAGCCCCCTCGTGCATCCTGAACTCCTCATTTCTGGCCCGATCCTGGAGCCCTCACCCCCTCCTGGACCCCAACCCCAATTTTGTGAGCATTCATGGCACGCCAAACAATTTCTATTCCCAGATGTGGCCCACAGGCCAAAAAGTTTGCCCACCCCTGATCTAGATAGTAACTAATGAAGTCGTAGTCGTGAGACTTCATTACAGCACTGGTCTAGTAAATTTTCACTGAGAATTGGCATGAGGCCACTGGGGTTTTGGTGAGAATGACCACGCTTGTGGATTACAGAATTGAGAATTAGTGAATTTCTACTCAGGGTATTAATAGGATTAAAATTTATCCTGTAGGTAGTTCTGGTGTTTTTTTTTAAAATAGGCCAGTAACATTACCAAGGGGAGGGGGTTCCAGGCTTAGACCGAAAGGTCTGGACAACTGAAATGCACAACTTGTTCATTTTAAAGTAAAAACATCAGGTTTCTGGAAGGTGGAGGGAGGAAATGGGGACCAGTTTGCCTTTTTTGACAGCTTCACAGCTGCAAGAGGAGAAGCCACAAACGAGCGGAAATAGTCATAAGATGCAAGTGTGGTTTAATTACAAACAGTTGCAGAAACGGAGAAAAACATCAGCAGTATAATTGGTAGCATATTCAGATTCCAGATAAAGAAGTCCTTAAAAAGTTCTGGCTTGTTAAACTCAAACCATCAAATTCTTAAATAGAGAGAATTTGATGTGCTGAATCTTAGCAGATAATACAATCAGCCGTGTTCTGTGCACACATCTGCTTTGATTTAATAGACTCTGTGGTATGACCAAGTATGTTTGACATTCCAGAATAATATCTTTGGTTTGATGAACGAATTTCCTGGAAAGATCACATGCAGTTTCCATGTTACTCAACAGAGTTCACAAATCTGTGAAGAACTTCAGCCATATATCACTGGTACGTACTCTGGTGATGCCTAGAGATGTTAAAGTAATTGGTTCAGTGGGAGTTCTGATTGTAGTGTGTTTCAGCCTATACTTTTAGAGAGGTTTGATGTGCATAATGTTTTATAATATCTGAAAAAAAATCATCATACAAGATGGGGTAGAAGCCCAGTGGATAATTGGGAAAATTTGTACGTGAGAAACATGAATGATTTAATTGTATGTACTTTTTGGTCCTCTGAATCATCTCAAGTATGCTTGCACAAGTTCTATGTTAAACTTATGGCTGAATTGCTTTTACTTGTCGTTAATACCGAGTCCTCACCTCTGTGTGTTCAACACTTGTATTTACTTTGCTTAAAGCTGTAATGACAAAGCAGGATAAACCCACAGCCTTTAAGGTGTCCTTGGCATGGAGAGAGAAAGAAAGAGAGAGAGATCTATTCTCAACAAAATATGGGATATTTTAGTTGTACAGTATTGTGTTACTGTTAATGACAATTGAAGAACTAATGTCCTATAAATTGACACTGCTTTCTTAAACACTATCTAAGTTTTCAGGTGACTAAGTCATTTTGAATGCATGCGTGTGTATATGTGTGGTTTCCTAACTTTAGAGGGCCGGCGTTGAAACACCAGAATCACTACTCCATATTAGAAACTTTAAGCCACTGCCTTTTGACTATATAAATATCTGTCTTCATATGAATTTCTGTTCTTAACTACGTGTGTTCTCTTTGGTAGAGGGAAGAATATCTGAAAAGGAACTAGAAAAACATGTGTTTAAGGATACTTTATGGTACATCTGTGGTCCACCTCCAATGATAGAATCTATATCCAAACTACTAGAAAACTTTGGTGTTCCTACAGACTGCATTTACTTTGAAAAGTGGTGGTAGCAACAGCTACTTAGCAGAAAATAAAAACTGAAAACAACTAATCTATGTATTTTGATGAATAAAAAGTGCCTGAAATGCACAGAAGATGGACTTTACTATGACCTCACTGACTGCAAGATTTCACTATACACACATGAAATCTTTACGCACATGAAATCTTCTTGTATCTAGTAACAATTCCCAAATTATCCTATAATGCACTCTGATTTGGGTCATTATTGCTTTTGGAAAAAAAACTGTGTATTTTATATTAAAGACATGAGCCATTTGTTTTTTGTATTTCACTTATTTGCTACTGATTTGTGTAGTACTCTTTTTTTTGTTAATTAGGCAGCTTTTTAAACATTCAAATACTATTTTCATTATGACTATAACTTAACTTGCAATTAACTAAATGTGTAAAAATGACCAGATGTAATCTGTAATGTATTAATTCTGACTATAATTTTGTAAGCTAAGCAAGGCCAGACTGGGTCACTAGTTGGTGAGGGTCTCATCTCCCTGCTGTTGCAGATAGTGATATTGACACAGTATTAATATTGGCACAATTCCCAGAGTCCTATTTAGATGCTGCAGCCTGATAGGGTGCTGTTTTCCTGAGATTACTCTTCTTTGAATGAGATATAAAGCAGGTCTTGACCACTTCTGGGTATTAAAGATCCTATAATATTTTCAAAAGTCTAGAGCAGTCTCACCTTCTCTTGGGCTAATTCTAAATTACATTCTGCTTACCTAAACTTACTTTTATTTAATTGGATAAATTTACCCATTCACTTTCTGTTGTACAAGGGGAAAAAGCCATTTAGAAGGACTTCTGTATGCCACTGCCAACTGTGTTGGTGGTAAGTGAAAAGAGCGGTATATTCTGGTATGAGTATAGTTTGTAATTATGTGAAACATTTTGAGGTTAACAAAGTGCTAAGTAAATTGCATAATACAGTACAACTTCAGAGTTATGAACTAACCAGTCAATCACACCTCTCATTGGGAACCAGAAGACTCAAGCAGCAGCAGAGACAAAAAAAAAAAGCACCGAATACAGTACAGTACTGTTAAATGTAAACTACTAAAAAAAATAAAGGGAAAGCTGTATAGTAAAGTTTCAAAGCTGTATCAAGTCAATGTTCAGTTGTAAACTTTTGAAAGAACAACCATAATGTTTTGTTCAGAGTTATGAACAACCTCCATTGAGGCCCGAGGTGTTCATAAATCTACTGTGGTATGATTTAAGATATTTAAATAAGCATGTGATTTGTTTGTTGAAGACTTCTCTTAAGCTTGATAATGAGCTTACTGATTTTCTCAGCATCCATGCAAAAGAGAGGACTCCTTGAAAAGGAATCATACAGGACTCAATTATTACAGAAAAGACACACACTCACTTACTTTTCCTGCAGTACACTCACATCCCTTCTTAAAGATAAATGGAAACAGAGGTCACCAAGATCCATCTTGCATTTGCTTCCCCACATTCATGTAGGAGAGTTACGTATCAATTCTTTTGCTGTTGTTCATATGGATTCTACTCATGCTGTTTGTACACTCCATGCTTTTGAGATCAGATGCTTTTGGCCATCAGTTTCACGTGGTGGCCATACCTGTGCCCTAAATGTCCTTGCACCTCCAAGTCAAAGGGCATAAAGGGTGGAGCAGGCCCAACCATTCTTCAGTTCCTTCTTGCTGCCTGTAGCAGTGAAAAAGAATCCTTGCCATGTCCATCTGCTACTCAGCACCATGTGCTACTATTAGTTAGTAGACTTTAGTTGTTAGATTCTAAAGCCAGAAAGGACCACTGTGATCATCTTGTCTGACCACTTGTATACACAGGTCATAGAAATTCCCCAAAAATAACTCCTAGAACATGTCTTAGAAAAACAGCTGATCTTGATTTAAAAATGACTGGTGATGGAGAATCCACCATGACCTTGGTAAATTGTTCCAAGGGTTAGTTTATAGAGATAGTTCTCTGCTCATAAGCTCTCTTTAGGCTAGTGTCGTCCCAGTACAGCATTATGGGAGAAGTAAAATCCCTGGGGTTGAAAATGTGTCCCCTCATTCAAAACTTCAGTGCCATTTAATGACAAGCACTTCCGATGCCTCTCTTGCCTGGTGGAGGAACATATTCCTGAGTAATATTATATATGTTGCTCCTCTCGGCAAACTCAAAGGTGGAGGTGCCTGCCCAGTGTTGTTCCTCCTCAAACTTTCAATGCAAGGTCTTGAAAGGAAAGATGCAACTTGACCACAATCCTCCAGTTAGTCCCTCTCCATGAGCGATGGATGAGTCAGCCCCAGTCATTCCAGTATCAGCAACACATCAGTTCAGGTGGGTCCAGTACCAACAACCAACGTCCGTTCTAGCATCAACAACAACAAGAGGCATAAAGGAGCACTACTACAGAGATGAGCCACGGCCCAGTAACTTCCAGTGCCTACCACGTGGATAAACAACAGTCACAAAACTTCTTACTTATCTTAGTCTCAACATTCTTAAGGCTAAAAATCAGCAAAAGGGCTCCTCTGGAATCTTGGTACTAAGAGTGTCAGTGGTCCCTACTAAATCTACTGACCAGCCTGCATATTCGTATGAGTATTGGCCTGCTAAACCCAGGGTTGCGAGTTCAATCCTTGAGGGGGCCATTTGGGGAACTGGGGTGAAAATCTGGGGATTGGTCCTCTGAGCAGGGGGTTGGCCTAGATGACCTCCTGAGGTCCCTTCCAACCCTAATAGTCTATGATTAGATTCTCCTTCCCCAAAGAGGCAGTACAGACCATCCCAGCCAGGTCAACTAGTGCAGCCTCAGGTTCTGGAAAGACAGGAGGAGGAAAGCAAAGAATAGCCTTCTTTCACATATGTTCATCCTGCCCACAGGAAATGCATCAGTTTTCTAGTATGGATCTCTTACTAGTCCTGTCCTTTGGTCTTTCCACAGTACTGAGGATATGCACCGACTGCTTGATAGTTGTGGCAACTCTTCTAAGAAGACGAGATGAGGGTTTACCATGGCCCATACATTCATTAATACCTGATCCAAGGAAGATCACCCCAAAAGGATTCAAATAATCTTAAATCTTTTCCACTCTGGGCCTCAAAGACTGAAAAGAAGTCTCACTGACTGCAGAGGTTTTTCGCTTTCCCCTGCAGCGTAGGGCACGGGTCGCTTGCTGGTGGTTTCTCTGCAGCTTGAGGTCTTCAAACCAATTTTGAGGATTTCAATAACTCTGTCCTGGGTTAGGGGTTGTTATAAAATTGGATGGGTGGGGTTCTGTGGCCTGCCTTGTGCAGGAGGTCAGACTAGATGATCAGATTGGTCCCTTCTGACCTATGAGTCTATGAGTCTAACTTAAAGCACAGAGTTCATAGGAGCAGTGTTCGATTCTAGATCAGTAAAGCTTACCTTCTACCAGGAGCGATTCCAAGTTATAGTGACTCTCATCGACTGACTTAAAGCTCACTTAGACACCAGGAGGGCATGCCTCAGACATTGAGAAGAGTGGTCTCAAGAACTTATGTGACACAGTTTGTCACACTTAGCCTACACTCCACAGATGGGCGGTTCAAATCAGCAGATTAGCGGGCACCACATTGATGTATTGGGCACAGTCCCTCAAGAAGTCTTCTTGTTAAACTGGTGGAAAGACCACCTTCAGGTGTACAACGGAGTAGCGTCTGCACCTCCACCTATGAAGCCTGGCAGCTGATGGCTCGCCTTCAAATTTAGGAAATTTCCTTCTTCCAGATTCTGTGGTCCCTGCAGGACACACAACTACACATAAACCACTTGGAGCTTAGTGCCATCCACTTGGCATTCAAAGCCTTCCTACTTCCATCCCAGATAGCCACAAGCCAGCTACTAACAGATAGCACATTATGTTAGGAGACAGGGAGGAGCTCGTCTATTTACCACCAGATCACACTACTGTTTCTGCATCTGCCAGAGATTCAGAACTCACTAACAGAGTCTTTCACAAACAGAGCTCTAGGCCTATTTATTTGCCACAGACTAGAACAAGCAATGCCAAGTGTTCTGCTTGAGTGAGGGGCTCCACTCAGACACTTTTGTTGTCATCTGGATACTAGGATTGAGGTATTCCTGCCCCCTGATCTCCATGATACTCAAGGACTTGAGGAAACTGACGCAAGAGGCAGGGTTGATGATCATGAGACCTCTGGCCAGTGGCCAAGCAGTTCCCATATTTGGATCTGATGAACCTCTCAGTACCTTGCCTCTATGGTTCTCAACCTTTCTGGACTATTGTACCTCTTTCAGGAGTCTGAGGCCAAAGTTCTGCCACCTGGGGCTCAAGCCCAAGCTCCGCTACCTGAGGCTGAAGCATGTAACTTAGCTTCGTGGGTCCTGGGCAGTTGCTACCCCCTAACACCAGCCCTTCACTTGCAACATGCATAAACTCATCCCACTACCTCCCTGGGGGGGGGTCGCAGCCCACATGTTGAGAAACATTGAGCAAGAGTTGATGTACCCCCGGAAGACCTCTGCATACTCCCAGAGGAATATGTACGTCTGGTTGAGAAACACTGTTTTACGTGATCTAGCTGACAGATCCTACACCCAGATCCAGCTTTGTTACACTTGACTGTCTAGATGCCTGGCTGGATGATATCACCCAAAAGAGTCTGTTCACCTAAAGTTCAGAACATTGTGCTGCAAAGCAAGAAACCCTTAGCTGGAATGACTTAGAAAACTCTCTTCCACTTAGCTTTATATGTGAGCATATCAGCACCAGTTCCTTTAACACCCGTATCAGCACTATTGACCTATTTGTTATCCCTGAAGCAGTCTGGACTTTCAGTAAGCGACAGAAGTGTTCATTCAGTACTGATAGCTGTGCATTACCCACCTAGCCAGTGCCATGTATTTTCTCACCCTACAAGGTCTAGATTCTTTAATGGCTCTATTCATGTTTTTCCTCCTGGCAGAACCCCTCTCCCCTGAACCTCAATATCATAGTAACAGTATTGATGAGTCCCCAATTTCAGCCATCAGCAACCTATTCCCTTAACCTCCTATTGATGAAAATTGCCTTTTTAGTAGCCATTATATCAGTTTCAGAGGTAGAGGAAATTCAGACCTTCATGGCAGGTTCCCCTTATACAGTGTCTTATAAAGATGAGGTTACTTTCAGGCCTCTGCCCAAGTTCTTGGCCAAAGTGGTTTCAATGTTCCAAATGAATGGAGGATGGAAAATTCGTTACTAATTTCCTTTCTGGGACTGACTTCTCCCCCAGTCAATTACTAATATGCTGTAGGGAACAGTAAGGAGAAATAGTAGGATACCACTGCTTTCACCTGAATCATCTTGTTTCCAAAGGATGTGTCACAGTAATAAAGAGCTAGCTAGTAGTGTATTGGTATGGGACTATCTAGCAACCTTGGCAATTTCCTGTGCGGTAGTTGCTCTTTGGGTTCAGGTTGCTGCCATAGAGCACTGAGCTAGTTAGTTAGGGCTTTCTATTATCACCTGTCACAGTAATAACTGATTCCTGTAGCTCCTATTGCTTTTCCTGGGGCCAGATACGGTTCTCTGATGCACCATTTTCTTCTGGCAGCACCATCTCTATCTAACAGCATCCACAAATGGGGGTTTCCTGCTACCCCTGACAACGTTGGAGCCCCTGGAAAAATTAACCACACCACCTCCCAGCACTCTGGGAGAATTGATTAGAAATATTTGCTGGCTGTGGGAAGGCATCAGGTGTGGGCTATGCATTTGACAGCCAGAATTCCCACAGACAGCAAATGTAAGTTTAAATGGGTCAATGTGGCAGCCTGATGTTGCTGTTTTAAAGAAAAATAGTTGCTGGTTTGCTCACACCAGAAGTGCAGCGGGAACAAAGCAGTTGTCCACATAAATAAATGTCAGGATGTGGTGTGTTAAAGAGATCAGAACTGGCATTTCAAAGCTTAGTTTGGAGAGAAGCCATCATCTTCCTGAAAAGTGAGATTCTGTGCCTTTGGCAGTGCTAGAGCCCTAAAGAAGAGGCCAGAAACCAGTTTCCAACATGCTTTCCATTTCCCAATTAAAAGTCAATCTTTAAACATAGATTCCCTATATGGCTTTTAAGCCATTAAACTGGTTTACACTATACCAATAGGGCATATTCTCCCTGTATCACAAATACCATCCCTTTCACACCCTGCTCCCTCAAACTTAAATATTAACAGAAAGTTAAACCAAGCTGGCCACTTGACATTTCATATCATTTTGCTTTTGTAATTAGCACCTTCCCACACACCTCTGGCATCCCATGGTATATGCAGATTGAGACAGGGACAAGGCCATGTCTTGTTTAGTGTACTTGGTTATTTACATCTAAAGTATTACAAAAATAATTTCAGCAATATGAGACCATCTGCACTAATAGCCTTAGAACTAAGATGTAATTAAAAAAAATTAATCAGATTAATAATACATTTTCTTACCTTGTGACCTTTTAGCCTGTTGGCATGCGTGCAGGTTTCCTTTAATTACACCGAGCACAGAACATCTTAAATTCATATACAACATGGTTGTAAAAAGTCTGACCTACCTGGAAAAATTTCTTATGGTCCGAAAATCCCCATGGAATTGCTACACTATATTATGTTCATTGGCCTCATCACTAACTAGTTGTTTGTGGTGATTCTTTACTTATGAATAGTTGGGCATCTTTCTTCTGCAGCTTAGTGGTCTAATAGTGAAACACCAGCATTTTCATACCACATAGTAATTTATAATTCATTTGCTCTGAAGCCATCTTAATGGAAGAATTATTCATGCAGCGTAGAGACATGCAGGCCAGTAACAGGAGTGTTTATTTAGCCTATAGTGATAGGAAACAGGAAGAAGCCTCTGCTAGTTAAAGGGCACGAATTTAAAGAGAAACACCAATCATCCTGTTGATTGTGTTGAAGAAGCAGTTTCACTTTGGAAAAGTGTTCTTCAAGCTTTGTGTGATAAATGGATGGGCTGTTACTAGAAAAAGTGAGACACTTGAAAAGACAATTTTGATGAATTCTTATGTCTTTTTAAAAGAATGGCTTTCAAGGTACCCTTGTGTTGGTACTATATTAAACTAAACATATTCCTCATTTCTTTTGTATCACTCACCATGAGCTCATTTAGTATTGTGGGTATGATGCAATACTCTTATAGGCCTTCCATTAATTAACTAGCAAATGGTTTCTGGCTAGTTACCATTAGCACAATACAGATATCCACTGCCTTCTCTGACAGGGGTTTTTAGAACAAACAAAAGAAAGCTCTTAAATTGTGAAGACTTTTTCCTCATATGGATGAGGTGCAGAACATGGTAATTGACTCCCGTCACCAGTATAGGTAGACTGTTGCTAATGAAAATTTTTGCACTGGCAGTCAGCCCCACTTAAATGAGACTCACGTCACCATTAGCAGCACTGGACATGACTTAAACTGTGAGTAAAATCTGTGAAAAGTTTGCTGGTTTAAGAAAGGTAAATGTAATGTGAAAATAGTCACATCAGACTGGTGCATCACTGGCCTAGTGAGGTATTAGCACATCCTTTGGCTGAGCTTTCACTGCTCCAAGCACACACAGACCAGGATTTAACTCACCTGGAAGTCCTTTCCTAACTGCAATCAGTTTTCTCTGTTGTGATGTCAGCCCACTACAAGGCACACAACTCACCCTCTGGCATGGAGCAAGTCCCTGGGTTGCTCAAATTTGGTCTTCCCTTGGCTTCTTGTTCAAGACATAGGCATAACAGGTGGCAGACAGGCCTGTCCCACTGCATACTAGAATCTGTTGACCACAGAAAGGTAATTTGCCTCTGTGCCTGCTAGATCTAGCTACTCTCCCTGCCTCTTCCCTTTGAGAACCAAATTGGTTTGGGGAGAACTATCTGAAGCGGGGGGACACTACTGTAAAGCTGGGTGCTTGTAGCTGATTATGCTCCTCTGGCTAAGAAGCAAACTGGAGCTCTCTCGCCTACACTGCACAAAGCAACAGAGAGGCCTTATCTCCTGCAGCTGGAAGCCAATTCCCTTATCTTGCCCCAAATACCATGCTTGTTTGGACTGGATACCCAGCCATTTGCAGGCTAGACTGAGTATGATTGGTTTTTCAGGAATGTCAGTCAGGCTCCTCACCTAGCAATTCCTTTTCTTGTCTGTGCCCGGGCAGCCCCCATAGTCCCGGTTTCAAGCACAGCACCTGGGCAGTCACTTTCACTTTCTTGGCCTCTGTCCACTCTCTTTCAAGCCTCTAAATGGCAAGGAGGGCTAACACCGACTAAATTAAACAATTATACGATCTTATTATTGGAACCTTGCCCTCTCTCCCCTTCTCCACTCCCATCACAGCTATCTTGGGATAATGAGTGAGAGTTTTCAAAGTCAACTAGGGGATTTACCCAAACAAGTCCTGTTCATTTGAGTGGAACTTGTGTGACAAAAGCTCTACTTTCCTTTGAAAATTTCAACCATTGCACTTGGGTACTGGTAAGTAATAAAAATCTCTGACTATGAGGTGTCTTGGAGTGGAAATCATTGCCAAAATTGGCCCTCTGAATATTTCAGGATTTGGAAATAGTGTACGCAAACCACTAGAGTGTAAAGAGGTCAAATGCTCCGAGAGAAAGGGTTTTTAAATGTTCAGTATAGTACTTATAACCCAATAAGAGAATAGAGAACTGTTTTTTCAAGATTTTTCTAATAATCACTTTGATCCTGCAAGAGACTGAAAAATGCATCCATTGAAAAAAAAATGTATTGTACCTATTGGCATGATATTTCCTCAGCCTTGTCTACATGGAGGAAGTGACATCAGTTTAACTGAAGGTATTGTTTTAAACCAATATAGTTAAACTGGTGCAAACTCTTTGTGGTTTCAAAGTGGTTTATTGCAGTTTAGATTAAACAATTTCCTAATTGATTTAATATACACCACATTAGCCTAGTTTAAGATCCTGATTAATTTCAATTTAATTAAATCAGTTTTAAATCACCCCTTTCATTAATCTGGTTCAATTTTCTTTATTTACCCTGGTACAAGGGTTTAACTCAGATCCTCATGGATATTTAGGCTTGTCAGGGTTCCTTCCTTACTCTGACCTCTGGGGTACAGCTGTGGGGACCTACACCTACATGAACCCCCCCCCCAGCTTATTTCTACCAGCTTAGGTTTAAAACTTCCCCAAGGCACAAATTCCTTCCTTGCCCTTGGTATTGCTGCCACCACCAAGTGATTTAAACAAACATTCAGGAAGGGCCAGTTGGAGCCCTGTCTCCCCCAAAATATCCCCCTAAGCCCGTACACTCCCTTTCCTGGGGAGGCTTGGGAATATATCCTAACCAATTTGTTACAAAGTGAGCACAGATCAACCCCCCTGGGTCTTTAGGACACTGAAAACAATCAAGTTCTTAAAATAAGTTTAAAATCAGCATTTCCTTGATCTTACTATTTCTGTAATATTAGATGCTTAGTTCAGATATGGCTTAGGGAGATGCATTTTCCCGGCCATGGTTCATCGCTGACCTGGAGAGAATAAAGGAACACAAAACAAAAACCTTCCCCCACAGATTTGAAAATATTTTCTCCCCTTATTGGTCCTTTGGTCAGGTACCAACCAGGTTATCTGAGCTTTTTAACCCTTTACAGGTAAAGGAGGGATTTTATGCTACCCTTAGCTGTATGTTTATGACAAGGGTCCTAACTTCCATTAAAACCAGTGAAAATTAGGAGCCTCAATATCACTCAGGATCTAAATCTTATTAGTCTCTCCTTAGTTCTTTCAAATAGGGGCCAGTGAACTAGTTAACTAGATTTGTAACATCAGCAACTAATGCTAATAGAATATTGCTTTAACCACCCACCAGCGTGACTGATCACGCTTGTTTCTAGGCCAAGCTAATAGCAAGAGTGTGAAAAAAGATGCCTCTCACTCACATTTGTTTCTTCTTTTAGCTTTGTAAATGTTTGGCATCCAATTAGAGCAAAGTAGGTCATCATGTGCAACCAAACACGTTTTCCAGTGGAAATTCACTATTTAACATATATAGTCTCTATATCAACTATTTTCCTAGAATGCTGGTTGACTTATTTTTTAATTCAGAGAAACTTAGTAAGGCACAGGCTTTAAGGACCAGCTTTATACTCAGTTAGTGAAAAGATACTGTGCCATTAAATCTGCAAACAAATGTTGCTAACTATCCAGAATACAGTGTTTATATTAAAATAGCAAATAAATGAAGGAATATTTACGGTCTGGGAACATACCTTTGCCTCAGGGTACAGAATGAACTCACGGTAAAGTACCATAAGTTATTATTATTTATAGACCTTTTTTAAAATATTATGTTAAAATAAATACTCTTCAGTTATTGTGGAAAAAAAATACAAGAAGTTTTCTCAAAAAGAACAGGAGTACTTGTGGCACCTTAGAGACTAACAAATTTATTTGAGCATAAGCTTTTGTGGGCTACAGCCCACTTCGTCGGATGCATAGAATGGACCATATAGTAAGGATATATATACACACACTTACAGAGAACATGAAAAGATGGGAGTTGCCCTACCAACTCTAAGAGGCTAATTAATTAAGATCAGCAGGAGAAAAAAAACTTTTGTAGTGATAATCAAGATGTCTCTGTCTGAGGGATTGGAGCCAAGCACCTATAAGATCTCTATCAAGCATTCTTAAAACTACAATACACACCTGCTGAAGTGAAAAAAAACAGACTGACAGAGCCAGAAGAGTACCCAGTAGTCACCTACTACAGGACAGTCCCAACAAAGAAAATAACGGAACGCCACTAGCCATTACTTTCAGCCCCCAACTAAAACCTCTCCAGCGCATCATCAAAGATCTACAACCTTTCCTGAAAGATGATCCCTCATTCTCACAGATCTTGGGAGACAGCCCCACAACCTAAAGCAAATACTCATCAGCAACTACACACCACAGAACAAAAATGCTAACCCATGAACCTGTCCTTGCAACAAACCCCAATGCCAACTCAGTCCACATATCTATTCAAGTGACACCATCACTGAACCTAATCACATCAGCCACGCCATCAGGGGCTCGTTCACCTGCACATCTACCAATGTGATATATGCCATCATGTGCCAGCAATGCCCCTCTGCCACGTACATTGGCTAAACCAGACAGTCTCTATGCAAAAGAATAAATGGACACAAATCTGACATCAGGAATCATAACATTCAAAAACCAGTAGTAGGACACTTCAACCTCTCTGCCACCTTTAAGTCTGTTACTGAGTGACTAATCTTGCAACAGAAAAGCTTCAAAAACAGACTCCAACGAGAATCAGCTGAACTTGCATTAATATGCAAACTAGATACCATCAATTTAGGCTTGAATAGAGACTGGGAATGGCTGAGCCATTACACACATTGAATCTATTTCCCCATGTTAAGTATCCTCACACCTTCTTGTCAAACTGTCTGAAATAGACCATCTTATCACTACAAAAGTTTTTTTCTCCTACTGATAATTGCTCATCTTAATTAATTAGCCTTTTAGAGTTGCTTGGGTAACTCCCACCTTTTCATGTTCTCTGTATGTGTATATGTGTATCTCTTTACTATATGTTCCATTCCATGCATCTGCTGAAATGGGCTGTAGCCCACAAAAGCTTATGCTCAAATAAATTTGTTATTCTCTAAGGTGCCACAAGTACTCCTGTTCTTTTTTGCGGATACAGACTAACACGGCTGCTACTCTGAAACCTAATATGTTTTCTGTGCATGAAATGGAGTGATTTAAATTTAGCGGCGATTATCCAAATTACATGGACATTTGATGTTGTATGATTATTTCTCCCTGTTCAGCAAATTGCATTATTGCTTTTAGATGTTGACTGTAGTTTTAAAAAATAGCTTGAACATGCATGATGTGCACTTAGAAAACAAATTTTATTGAGTTAAAATACTGTACAAAGACTGAGAATTACCAGGCACAAACTATGGGAAAAATTATATTGAACATAAGAACAGCCATACCGTGTCAGACCAATGGTCTATCTAGCTCAGTATCCTGTCCTCCAACAGTGGCCAATGCCAGGTACTCGGAGGGAATGAACAGAACAGGTAATCATCAAATGATCCATTGCCATTCGTCCCTTCTCAGCATCTGGCAAACACAGGCTAAGGACACTTCAGCGCATGGTTTTGCAACCCTGCCCATCCTGGCTAATAGCCATTGATGGACCTATCCTCCATGGACTTAATTGTTCTTTTTTGAACCCTGTTATAGTGTTGGCCTTCACAACATCCTCTGGCAAAGAGTTCCACAGGTTGACTGTGCATTGCACGAAGAAATACTTTCTTTTGTTTGTTTTAAACTTACTGCCTATTAATTTCATTTGGTGACCCCTAGTTCTTGTGTTATGAGAAGGAGTAAATAACACTTCCGTATTTACTTTCTCCATACCAGTCATGATTTTATAGACCTCTATCATATCCGCCCCTTAGTCGTCTCTTTTCCAAGATGAAAAGTCCCAGTCTTATTAATCTCTCCCCATATGGAAGCTGTTCCATACCCCTAATTAATTTGTTGCCTTTTCTGTACCTTTTCCAATTCCAGTATATCTTTTTTTGAGATATGGGGCAACCAGATCTGCACACAGTATTCAAGATGTGGGCATACCATGGATTTATGTAGAGGTAATATATTTTCTGGCTTTTCCTAATGATGCTCAACATTCTTTTAGCATTTTTGACTGCTACTGCACATTGAGTGGATGTTTGTAGAGAACTATCCACAATGACTCCAACATCTTTCTTGAGTGGTAACAGCTAATTTAGCCCTCATCATTTCATATGTATAGTTGGGATTATGTTTTCCAATGTGCATTACTTTGCATTATCAACATTGAATTTCATCTGCCATTTTGTTGCCCAGTCACCCGGTTTTATGAGATCCCTTTGTAATTCTTCACAGTCTGCTCTGGAAGAGGGCCTCATCCTCCCTGATTGAACTAACCTTGTTATCTCTAGACTGATTCTTGCCTGCATATTTATATCTGCCTCTAGAAATTTCCACTACATGCATCTGATGAAGTGGGTATTCGCTCCAATACGTCTGTTAAGTCTATAAGGTGCCACAGGACACTTTGTCGCTTTTGAGTAGTTTTGTATCATCTGCAAACTTTGCAACCTCACTGTTTAACTTTTTCCATCTTATTTATGAATATGTTGAACATTATTGATCGCAGTACAGACCGCTGGGGGACACCATTATTTACCTCTCTCCATTCTGAAAACTGACCATTTATTCCTACTTTTTGTTTCCTATTTTTAACCAGTTAGTGATCCATGAGAGGACCCTCCCATCTTACTTTTACTTAAGAGCATTTGGTGAGGGACCTTGTCAAAGTCTTTTTGAAAATCTAAGTACACTATATCCACTGAATCACCCTTATCCACATGATTGTTGATCCCCTCAAAGAATTCTAGTAGATTGGTGAAGCATGATTTTCCTTTACTAAAACCATGTTGACTCTTCCCCAACAAATTGTGTTCATCTATGCATCTGATAATTCTGTTCTTCACTATAGTTTCAACCAATTTGCCTGGTACTGAAGTTAGGCTTACTGACCTGTAATTGCCAGGATCACCTCTGGAGCTTTTAAAAATTGGCATCACATTAACTAACTTCTAGTCATATGGTACAGAAGCTGATTTAAATTTTAAATTACATAGCACAGCTGTTAGTTCTCCAATTTCATATTTGAGAATCTTCCAAACTCTTGGGTATCATCTGCTCTTGGTGACTTATTACTGTTTAGTTTATCAATTTGTTCCAAAACCACCTCTAATGACATCTCAATCTGAGACAGTTCCTCAGATTTGTAATCTAAAAAGAATGGTTCAGGTTTAGGAATCTCCCTCACATTCTCAGCTGTGAAGATTGATGCAAATAATTCATTTAGTTACTCTGTAATGGCTTTATTTTCCTTGAGTGCTCCTTTAGCATCTCAATTGTCCAGTGGCCCACTGGTTGTTTAGCAGGCTTCCTGCTTCTGATGTATTTAAAAAATGTTTTGCTATTCTTTTTGAGTCTTTGGCTAGCTGTTCTTCAGATTCTTTTTTGGCCTTCCTAATTATATTTTTATACTTCACTTGCCAGAGTTTATGCTTTTTTCTATTTTCCTCAGTAGGATTTAATTTCTACTTTTTAAAGGATGCCTTTTTGCCTCTAACTGCTTCTTTTACTTTGATGTTTAGCCATGGTGGCACTTTTTTGGTCCTCTTACTATGTTTTTTAATTTGGGGTATACATTTAAATCAAGCTTCTATTATGGTGTCTTTAAAAAGTTTCCATGCAGCTTGTAGGGGTTTCACTTTTGGCACTGTACCTTTTAATTTCTATTTAACGAACTTCCTCATTTCTGTGTAGTTTCCTTTTCTGAAACTAAATGCTATTGTGGTGGGCTGCTTTGGTGGCTCGCAGCCCCAAAGGGATGTTAAATTTTATTATCAGAGGGGTAGCCGTGTTAATCTGGATCTGTAAAAGCAGCAGAGAGTCCTGTGGCACCTTATAGACTAACAGACATATTGGAGCGTGAGCTTTTGTGGGTGAATACCCACTTCGACATGCATCTGACGAAGTGGGTATTCATCTATGAAAGCTCATGCTCCAATACTTCTGTTAGTCTATAAGGTGCCACAGAACACTTTGCACTAAATTTTATTATGTTTTGGCCACTATTACCAAGCAGTTCACCTATATTTAGCTATATCCTGTTGGACCAGATCCTGTGCTCCACTTAGGACTAAATCAAGAATTGCCTCTCTTCTTGTTGGTTCCAGGACTAGCTTCTCAAAGAAGCAGTCATTTAAGGTGTCAAGAAACTTTATTGTTTATGGAGTTACTTTGTTTACAGAAAATGAAAAATAGAAGGTATTTTTTAAAAACACCATACAGGACTGCCTAACTAATTGTAAACCAGGACTCTAAGGGATTGCTTATTAAGAAAATAAAAGCTACTACATGTTACATTTTTAAGCAGACTAAAACTGTTTGAGTATATTCAAATATCTAAAAAAATTGTTACACGTACATTTTACTGTAAAAATTTTAATATACCTCCAAACATGAAAATGTTGACCATTTTACATCATAAAGTTTGTATGTCAGCTGAAAAACATAGTTATCTGTTGTAAAAGAAAGGTTTAGTCATCAGGTTGTATTCTTCAGGGTCATTCAGTAGCTTTCACTGACATTTGCCTGGTAGCTATTTGATTTAAAAAAAAAAACATCTTTCTTGTGACACACACTACTCCAGCTGATAAATGATGAAAAGTCACATAATAGCAGTTCTAGCAGATGGTGAGTGTATCCACTATTAGTGAATATGTACAATTAATGAGTTACATTTTACATGCAGTTTTCATTTTCTTTTCTATTTCTTGAAGCCCAAGCAAGCACTGCCAAAGGGCTGATTAGCAACCTAAAAATCCAGAACATCAAAATACGAGAATAGGGAATAGGAGGCATTATGTTAGAGCCACCTGCTTAACACACAACACACATTCATCAAGAGGTTTGTTTCCTCATCAGGTTCCCCTTATGTACCTACAATATTCGTGGGCTGTTTATTGCTTTATATATCTGCAAGAGAAAACTAAATTCAAGAGAATATCAATGAATAGATATGTTATAGAGATAAATACAGCTACAGCCACTTTATCAAACTTCCCAATTCCAGCCTCTGTAAGCCTAAATACCATTTTCTTGACAACACAAAACAATGACAAAACGACATGGTGCAATAATTGTTTCAGCAATGATACTTTGATAAAATTATTACGTAAGGAAACTGACCAACAATGCTTCTCCTAAACTAATATGAAATACTGAATACAAACCTGTTTTTGTTAAGAGAGCACAGAGCAGTTTAAATATCAGCGGTTTTTCTTGAGTCACAGAACAAGCCTGACTACGTTTTCACTCCCAACTTGGTAATCACAATACATTTCATCTCTACCTTTAAAACTAAGGACAGTAAAGCCAGTCCTAATCTCAGTAAAGTCAGTGGAAATTTTGCCATTAACTTATGTTGGAGCAAAAGTGGGCCTTACAGTTAGTTGAAACTTTAAGATGCCTGTGTATGTTAATTGGAGAGAATAAAATTGTATAGGGCATTTACAAAGCCAAATTAAAAGTTGTATTAAGCGATTAAATTAGTGAGGATGATTAGCAAAACTTGTCCTTTACTTTGGCAAAAGATCTGCAAATCTTTCAGTAATCTTGAGATGCAGATGATTAATTGCAGGAAGCATCTATGGCTCCAGCCCCACTATCCCCATCCCCACTGTCAGTTATTAGAACACAGCTTCCTTCATGCGTTATCTGGTTCTCACAGTTGTCAGATGCATCATTGTGACTCAAGCACACTTCCACTTCTTTTTTATCAGTATCATGACTTGGATGCCATTTTTCTTCTGATTCCTCATGGCCATGGATAGATATGGCTTTGTCCTCATGCATCTCAGATGTCTTGTCTATGATACTATCCAGTTGTTCATTCAAGACTGGTTTGCAGTTCCCAACATTTTCAATTGTTGACAATTGTGCTCCTAAGTTTCTTTTATTCTCTATAACTTCACACTCCTTTTTTTCTTCTGCTGTTTGTTTCTCCCTCGAACTTAGTTTAGCCTTGTTAGATTTCTTTGTCTGTTTGTTGTGCATCTCTTCTTTGGAGAACCTCCAGTGAAACTATAAATAAAAGATTTGGAAGTTAAAGGTCACTTTAAACATAAATAAAAACTCAAGTAAAAATTTGCTTTCTGAAATAATAATGGTTTAACTTCAGTTCAATGGTTGATCTAGTCAAAGGATCCAACCTCAAAATGTATATTGTATATGAGTACCCAGACTATTTAAAATTATGTTTGTAGCTATTACACACACGTAGATACAACACTTCTGTTCCTTTCTCTGTCTCTACTGCTTTGTATGCCTAATCGGTTTCTTGATGAAGGATATTTCAGTGCTGAGGTAATAACCCACAACATCCTGGCAGACATTCCAAACTGTTCTGAAAGCAAGAAAATGGAAAGCTGTGCTAATGTAGATGAACAGAGGAAGAGATCCTGGAGTATTAGTCCAGTTTTTCAACAAGTTAGTAGCAGAAGTAACAAAGCCTGACTGAGAACACAAGCGCACACATTCGCCAAGTGTGTGAAGACAGCAACTCAGAAAATTTATAAATTCAGCTTTTAAGGTGCAATTCCACTTCTTGTTTTATGACTATTTATCCTCTCTCTCAGATATGTGTAAGCATGTAGAAGTGCACTATGTAGACATTGATATAAAACCAAAATGTGAACGAGCTGTGCAAGAACAGTTTTATAAGAAAATCATTCAAGTATCGTGTATCATACAGAAAAGTTCTGTACTCCTATCCTATGTACTGTTTGGAATGTGCCACAAAATAACTCTAAAGTGTTTTCTTTTTCAGAAGCCCACAGTTCCCACAGGACCAGCATTTGCAAGACTAAACCAGCATTTTGAAACTTTCAGGAAGTTTTCCAAGTCAGTCTGTGGACTAAAAAGTTCCAAATGTATAATCTGATCTGCCTGTGCTAAGCCATACATACAGTGCAGAATCCAGAAGTGATTTTACAGTACAATGCTTTAAACATTGAGCATTTAAAAGACCAAGTGATAAACAGTGCGAGTAAGTAGCGAAACATCCTGAGCCGTTTGTACAGAAGTTTCTGGGGCAGAATGCACAAGGCCACCTCCTACAACGCACATAACAAGACTCATCATGACCACCATTTTGGATGATCTATGTTGACTACTGCTCAAGGCTACATTTTGACTAACAATAAAAGTAACTATGGTTTCTTGAAACGTTGATGCAATAGTCATGGAATTAAAATCAGAAGGGACCACCAGATCGTCTAGTCTGTCCTCCAATATATCACAGGCCACCAAAACCACCTATCACTCGCACACTGAACCCAACAACTGAAATTAGCTCAAGGTATAGCCCTCAGGAGAGTATTGTGTGCCACCCCAGGCAAAGACTAGGAGAGACCGAGGGCCCTGCAAGGGCAGGAAATTGATGAGAGGTACCCAGATGAACCTGGCAGGCAATTTGGACCACATGCTCCAAAGGAAGATGAAAACCCCCCAAGACACTGGATAATCAGCTGAATGTGAGCTCTCAGTGTGATGCTGTGGCCAAAAGAGCTAATGCAATCCTGGGATGGATAAACAGCGGAATCTCGAGAAAGAGTAAGAACAGAGAGGTTACTTTACATCTGTATTTGAGACTTGTGCATCCACTGCTTGAATATTGTTACTCCTGGGGAGATTCTGTGTACCTGCAGAAAACAGCCCTCCCTACAGAATTCTTGCTTTTTCCTGCAGAAAATGTCAGGGAAGCTGCGCTGTGGAGGTGGGGGGGGACCATGTGTGCAGTTTTTTGGGGAGCCTTCCTATTTCCTGTGGAATGAGTGCCCGTGGTGGGGCTCAGTAACAGGGGGTGGGAGAAATGAGGGAAGGGGCCTAAGGAGATAGGGGGGAGAGGCAGTGGGAAAGGAAGGGGGGTGGAATAGGGCAGGGGGAGGGGAATGGAGAAGAAAAAGGAATCACGGGGGGAAGTGGGAGCCTGACATGCTGTGACCCCTTGGCAGCAGCTGGGGTTTCCCCATTAAGCAAGCCTATCGAACCCGCAGCCTGACAAGCCCTACTGCCATACAGCTGGACCCCTCTGACAAGGCCCCCATCCCCAGACCCCAACCCCACTGAGCCCCAACCAGCTGCATCTGGACCCCCACCCATCAAGCCCCACTCCCCTAGCACCCAGACCCCCCCCCACTGAGCCCTCACCCCCAGGCTCCCCGCCAAGCCTCATCTCCCCACCCCCGGTGCATCTAGATCACCCACGGAGCTGCCCGCACCCAGATTGCCCCACACCTGAATTCCCCCATACTAAGCCCCTCCACACTTGGATACTGCTGGGCTGAGCCTGCCCAGCCACACCTGGCAAAGAGGGGCAGGAACCCAGGGTGTTTCTGGGGCAGGCCCAGCCCTTGCACTGTGTCAGGGTCAGGTGCAGCCTCACTGCTGAATCCCTGTATTGGGGGAGGTGGAGGCTTCAGGGTGATCTCCCAACTCAATGCAGCCAGTGACCTGTGCTCCCCACTACCGTGCTGGAGCCACATTTATTTATTGACAAATAAAACTTGCAGAATTTTGTAGAATTTTAAAATATTGTGCACATAATTTTTAATTTTTTGGCACAGAATTCCCTTAGGAATAATATTGCGTCCAGTATTAATGCCCACGATTCAAGAAGGATGTTGATAAATTGGCGAGGGTTTAAAAAAGAGCCACAAGAATGATTAAATGGTTAGAAAACAGGCTTTATGATTATAGCCTCAAGGAGCTCATTCTATTCAGCTTATCAAACACAAGATTAAGGGGTGACTTGATTACAGCCATAAGTACCTACATGAGGAACAAATATTTCATAATGGGCTCAGTTGTCTGGCAGAGAAAGATATAACACATCCAATGATGGAAATTTGAGCTAGACAAATTCAGACTAGAAATAAGGTGTAAATTTTTAATGGCAAGAGTAATTAACCATTGGAACAATGTACAAGGGGTTGTGGTGGATTCTCCATCACTGACAGTTATTTTAATCAAGAATGGATGTTCTTCTAAAAGACATGCTCTCAGCATTATGTTGGGGAGGTTCTGTGGCCTGTAGTATAAAGGAGGCGAGACCAGATAATCATAATGGTCTCTTCTGGCCTTAAAATGTATGAATCTATTAAATCAGACCTATGGGAAAATTCCTTCCTGACCCCACATATGGCGATCAGTTAGATCCTGAGCAAGAACCAGCAGGCCAAGCACCTAAGAGCATTGGCCAACTCCATCCAGTGTCCCATCTCCAGCTGTGACCATCTCTGATGCTTCAGAGGGATTAAAAGAATAAAGAAACAATGGGGAGGAGAGAATCCCTTCCTGACCCCTAATAGGTGTAATGTGCTTATAATGTCTGAAAATTACTCAGAGGACAAAGCATTTATCTGTCTCATCCCTGAGGGAAAAGTTCACCTTGCCAAGCAAAGTCAGCCTAAACTTTCAAGTAGTTAATTACTTCACCATTTAAACAAATTGCCTCACCAATATGCCAACACTCAGGTTCCACTCTGCATCGTGTTGCATGCCAACAGCTGGACCCTCACCTGCCGGCTGTGAAAAACGCAGCAGCAGCTCCTATCGGGGACTGGGCAGATCCAGGAAGTGGGACGAACCCATCACCTGAGGGCTCACCAGCAGAGAGGGTAAACTAAGGAGTCGGGAGATAAGGGAGGGAATCCAGGAGGGTCAGGTTGATGAGGGGAGGGCTCCCTTGAGGGACCTTGGAAGGTTGGGCTGGTGAGGGGCGCTTTGCCTCACACATTTGCAGTTCTTCTGGCACCCATGCTTTCCATACAACATAAAATATAGGAGGCTGTGGACCTTATCTGGCTGTCCAGCTAGAGTCTAGAAGTTATTTTCCCAGTGCTACAGGTCTATACCAGAGACCACCAAGAGGATAGTTCATGATCACAAATCTTTTGCCCTCCTTAGCAATCTGATGCAAGAGGACCACCCAAAACTATATCTTAGAGAAAAAACCTTTACCAAGCCAAGTTTTGAAAACCAGCCTTCCATTTTGCACCTACAGTTTTAAGCCCACAAACAACTCTGAGCACAAAGTCTGCCATTTGTGATCCTGTTGTGATCACAGATGAGGTAGTTGTGTAAATCCCATATGTTATATCCACAATTAATTGCACATGCAATTGCTTGCTAGCATACAGAGGCATGGTTGAAACCCTTACTTCATAACACTGAAGTAATGCTCCAGCTGGCCAAACTCTGAGGGAGCAAAAAATCCCCTAGCAGTAGCTAGATTTAGCCTATATTCTTTTATGTTTTGAGTCTAGATGTTGTTCACTAAACATATCTTGCATATAAATATATTAAAAAGAACATCACAATTTTTTAACTCGGGTGTCTAAATTTAGACACTTGAAAAAAGTGTCCTGATTTTCAGAGGTGCTGAGCACCCACAATTCCCATTTAAATCATCTGAAGTTTTCCGTGAGTAGAGGCTGCATATCAGGCCCAAAATGTTAAAAAGTTTCTTCTGAACTAATGTCAGCCTTTACGGGGTTTAATGTCCACGAAGCCTAATTTCTGCTGAAATGAGCCTTGATTTTGTCTCAAGAAACAGCAGATAAACTTTATGAGTAATTAGATTAAATCTGCAGCCTGTGATGGGGCAATGAGAGGTACAGTTATCGCTGTCTCACTGCAGAGTTTTTGCAATTCCTTATATGTTTCCTTTCTTCTCAGGTGGCTGAATTGCACAGCACCTTACTAGTTCATATGAAGGATTTAGTTTCCACCACTGCAATTTCATTTTAATCTTATCAGCACCACATATTTTCCCCCTCCAAGTGTTTATCTACAAAAAAAGTTTTAAACATGTTGTAATAAAAAATTAAATAAAGCTATCAGATCTTAGTGCCTATGCTTTTGTGCTGTTCAGAATGCTTAGCAACTGATTCAAATGTAAGGTGGTTTATGTCAGGCGTTTATCAGCAGCTGAATAACAATGACAGCTTTTTTATAGAACTACTATGAATTTGGATGATTTTACCTCTCCCATATTTTTCTTGAACCTTTGACTGAAAACCATCATATTTTATTACTTGTATTTTTGTATTACATTTATTTCAAACTTCCTGCATGTAAATAATCTCTTATCAATAGACATTTGTAAAATTTGAATGCACCTTTTCAATGGTATATGTAAAAATAATCTTTTCAGTCACACTTGTTAGTTTGCAGCTGCCACTACCGTTGACTCATTAGTTATGGATGTATCTATTTGAATTTATACTAATATCTATTATAGGTTCCCATTCTCTTAGCTAAAACTCACAAAGCAAACAAAAGCACTGCCCATGATGATAACCACCCCAACCCTCAGCCTAGCTGCTCCTAAATAGCCTGAGAAAGACAGGCTTTGCAGCATGCCTAGAAGAAGAATAAATCTAGGCTCTGGCTAACCAAGTAGCAGAGGTGAATTCCAGCATAAAGGACACCATGCCAGCAGCTTACTCTTGTTTATATTAAGGGGGATCCAGCTTGAGCATCTTTGCTGATCTCACCTGTGGCGACAGTGAACAGCTAATAGTGGAGTTTCCAGGAGGGAGTTTGGGGGATTTGCTTTATAAGTATGGTTTTGACTCAGCAACAAGGATAGAGAGTCATCAGCTAGTCTGATAGTCATCAGTGGTCTGCAGTGGATGTGCCATCTTCTGTTTCCTGCCTGAAGAGAGAGGAGACTTTGTCTGTATGAAGTGCAAGCTAATAGCCCTGATGGAGGTGACGGTTTGTGGTCTTGAGGAACAGATGACTACCTTGCAAAGCACCAGGGATACGGAGGATTTTCTGGTCAATACTACAGCAAATCCCACAGGTAACAGAATCAGGTGACAAGAGCAGACAAGGAAATGAAGATAGGAAATTTGTCACCACCAGAGGTAGGAGAACCCAAAGGGCATCTTCACAGCTGGATATATCAAGTCACTATTACGTGCTGAGTAAGACATCTGAAAAGAACAACCAGCAAGACCCAATTGGAGCAAAGGACCTATAGACAGCAGAGAAAAGAGCTGAGAACTGTTGCCCAGCTCAAACTAGATGGACTCAGATAAGTTCAAGAGAGCATATCCACAACTGGCCAGAGAGCAAGACAATCCTGAATGGGGATTACATGCTAAAGAGAATGGAAAGGACATTCTCCAAGGGCTAGAAGGACAGCAAGACAATTTGTTATTGCCTTCCAGGAGCAAAGACAAGGAACATCACCACAGGAATAAACAAAATTCTGAAGTTGACAGGAGAGATTCTTTAGGTGGTGATTCACATTGGTGCCAATGACACTATATCTGGCACTATTCCAGAGATCCTGGAAGATTTCAAGGATCTAGGAAGGGAACTGAAGGAGAGAAATATCCAGACTCTGGGAATCCTTCCTATGCCTCAAGTGAGAGAAGAAAGAGTATATCAGAAGTGAACAATTGGTTAAGTAAGTGGTGTAGGGGAGAAGGTTTTGTGGAATATTGGGGTAGAAATGGTACTAATCTCCTGAGTGACAGACCAGCAAGGGTATCTCAGAAGGCTTTAAACTAACCATGAAAGGCAGAGGGTGTTAATGGAGCAATCATGGTGCCAACACCCAAATATGTAAACCAGCCACATGGTGTCATGCATATGACAAATCCAAGTACAAAGGGTCTTGTAAGGGACACATTTTTAATCATCTATATTCTGATGCTAGAGGCCTAAGTTACAAACAAGAGGAGTTGGAAATGCTCATATTTGAGAAGAAATATGATATGGTTGGTATTACTAGAACTTGTGGGATGGTTCATGTGATTGGAACATTAAAACTGATGGTTACAACGTATTCCATAGAAGGGAAAAAGAGGAAGGGGTAGCACTTTACATTGAAGACACAGGAGACTGGAGTGTTACCCAAGAACCTCGATGCCAACTGGCATAGGGCACAGGAGATGCACAGAGTTTTATATGGATCCCCTGCGTCAGGTATGCACATAATAATTCACCAAAGGGTGGTAAGTGAGATCTCTATGGACAGCCAGTAGTCCACTGATTATCATAATCATTTTGAAATGCATGTACAGTTAATATTTAAGGAGCTATGTATCTTTAATAGGAGTTATGTTCTCAAAGCCTAGGCCTTAACGCAGGTAACCAGATGATGTGACTCAGACTGGTTCCTTCCAGACAGGATGTAATTAATGCTTATCTCCCTGTCTGGGCATTGTGTATTGTCCATGGCACATGCCAAAATGCTAATCAAGGGATTGTGAAATCTTCAAGAGAGGAAATTTACAAGAAGAAATAAAACAGCAGGAGGGGGATCCTGTTTATGAGTAAAGAGAATTAATTGTTGGAGTATAGGTGGGGGGCACAGGTACCCCCCTTGCACCTTTCACTGAGGAGGCAAGGTGGCAGTGTGACTTGTCTCACAAACAGAAGATCGCAACTGAGCCTGGCTATAAAACACTGGGAGGACTTTGGGATGGGCTTTGCTATACAAGATAGGAAAGTAACTTGTTAAATAAATCAAGGTTCTAGAATGCAAGTTATGAAATTATTTTATATGTAACTATTTGTTTCCAATATTCCTATATGCCATCATTTGAATCTCTTCTCTTCGTTAAATAAACTTTTGCGTGTTTTCCCTATAAATATATCTAAGGGCTTGGTTACGCTCGAAACTCCAAAGTGCTGCCATGGGAGCGCTGCCGCGGCAGCGCTTTGAAGTGTGAGTGTGGTCACGGTGCCAGCACTGGGAGAGAGCTCTCCCAGCGCTGCAGGTTCTCCACCTCCCCATGGGGATTAGCTTGCAGCACTGGGAGCCGTGCTCCCAGAGCTGGGGCACTGTTTACACTGGCGCTTTGCAGCGCTGTAACTTGCTGCACTCGGGTGTGTTTTTTCACACCCCTAAGCGAGAAAGTTGCAGCGCTGTAAAGCACCAGTGTAGCCAAGGACTAAGTGCTGCATGTTAAATGGAACTGTGATCTGAGGTGAAACTGGTAAGCTGGAGTGCTCTGCTTCTTTGGGAGCAGCAAATCTGTGAACTCTTTGAGTGTCCAGTGGATCAAGGGCTAGACACTCCTGGGGGACGCTTGGAGGGCTCGGCACTTGGAGTGTGCCCATCACTGACCAGCAGAGGGCCAGCGGTGCCTGCCTCGGCTGAGAGAGGAGTGCTTGTGTTGCCCAGGGCTGGTGGAGTCAAGGAGTTGACACATAACAGACCCAGATAAGGCTTCTTCATGCTAAGCACAGGTGGTAGTGAGGTGCCTCCCAATCGTGGGTAGCCTTGGGAAGTGTTACACTGAGTCATAGAGGATTCAGAATCACAGGACCTTGAAAGCTTATAAATTAAAGTTCTAACTAGTAAAACCAAAGATGGGCTACTGGAAGGCATGTGTTACCAGTCACCAAGTTCCACAAGTGAGCAGGATGAACTGCTCCTTAGGCATCTGTCCATAAAGGGTAGAAGGAAAAAATGCACTATCGGGGTGACTTCAGCCTGGGGGATACTGGCTGGACATCTCATGTAACCAGTAAAAAAATGTCCTTAAAGTTTATAAACATTAATAACTGATGATTTCTTAACACAGAAATTCCTGAAACCAAAGTGATGGGGTGAGGGAACTCAATGCTGGATGTCATTCTGATGGCCAAAGATGATTTAACAGCTGGCCTAAAAATCAGTGGTTGCCTAGATACTAGTGAGCATGATCTGATTATATTTACTTTGTGCAAACAGAATATGGCACCAACTTGTAATACGTTTATTTGGAACTTTAAGAGGGCCAACTTTCCAAAGAATAAGGCAATTAATTGTCCATATAACTGACTGGGAATATAAATTTAAAATGAGAAGTGTTAACAAAAATTGGTAATTGATCAAGAACATCCTACTGGATGCCCAACAGCCATAAAAAAGGTTATCCTGGGCAACAAATCATCCTGTTAAAAGCAGTCCACATGGCGGGGCTACCCCTGAAACTGTAGACCCTGGGAGCCCCGGCAGTAGCACAGTGAAACTGACAGTCTTATCAGTTTTGATGCTGCTAGTAATAGTGATGAAACTGACAAGACTGTCAATTTCACTCAGTAGCTGTCTGAGACTGGGGAGCAGATTTCACTTTGGAAACTCCATATGTCAGTGATTCTGAAACAAATTTGGGCGGGATTTCTGGTTCATAGTAAATAAAAAACAAACTGAATTACTTCCCATTCAGAATGAAATCCAATTTTAAAACTGCAAAATTTCCTGTGAACTGGAAATCCCATGATTTGGCCAGCTCTACTCCTAATGTCCAACTCCACTTTAATAAGCAGCCTCAACATTCTGCACTAGCTGAACTTCTGAAAGGTCTCAAGGTGTCATCGCATTGCATTGGTAACTAATGTTAGTGTAGCTGCAGTAAATAGAGCAGGAATAAAATGAAGGCAACACTAGTAGCATCTTCATCCTCTGATGGCTTGCTTTCACTAGATGGGTTATATTGCATCTTCATATTTCACTTGTTTGGCTCCCTTGCATGCAGGTTGGGAAAGGTGAAACACATGTGAACAAGACCTGCTGGTCGGCAATCTGCCATTTTTTGCCTTGTACAAAATCTCTGTATTTTCTCCTACCTTTTAAAGTATGACATGTTTGGGCCAGGCTTTCTGCCTGCTGCTCATTTAATAAAGGGAAGTGAAACACTTCAGGGAAGTGGGAATAAAATGAAGATTCACTGATACCTGTCAGCTGCATGCTCCATTAACTCTAGCTTGGTTTGGTTACTTTTTATAGCAGGGGGTCGGTAACCTTTCAGAAGTCGTGTGCAGAGTCTTCATTTATTCACTCTAATTTAAGGTTTCGCGTGCCAGTAATACATTTTAACATTTTTAGAAGGTCTCTTTCTATAAGTTTATAATATATAACTAAACTATTGTTGCATGTAAAGTAAATAAGGTTTTTAAAATGTTTAAGAAGCTTCATTTAAAATTAAATTAAAATGCAGAGCCTCCTGGACCGGTGACCAGGACCTGGGCAGTGTGAGTGTCACTGAGGTTGCCTACCCCTGTTTTTATAGGTTAGTGATATTCTCCCAATCTCATATGTTAGTATTTATTTATATTACAGAAGCACCTAGAAGCTCCAACTGAGATTAAGGCCTCACTCTACTAGACTGTCCAAAAATATAGCAAGAGACAGTCCTCTGCCCCCAAAAGTTTACAATCTTAATGGATAAGGCAGACGAAAGGTGAGAGAAAGGAAATATTATGGTCCCCATTGTACAAATCATGAACAGGGGCAGAGAGAGGTAAAGTGACTTGCCCAAGATCACATAGGAAGTCTGTGGCACAGCTAGGAACTGAGCCTACATCTCCTAAATCCCACTCCAATTCCTCACTGTGTTTACTGTTTTTAGTAGACCACATAGTCTCTAGCTCCCTCCAATGGAAGGAAGAGTGATGGACAGAACCTTTCATGTCCTTTGAGTATTTTGTTATTTCCTCGCGTTAATAGTTCACATCAGAGTTCTAAAGTGTTCTGATAATATTCAGCAAACCTTCTAAGCCATTAGAAATCTTTAATTGATTTTCCACAGCAGTTTCGAATATTAGAGTACTGCCACGATAAACATACACAGGAATTCAGGGTCATTTACCTTAGATTCTTTCTTCTTTGCTTTCTGGGGTAGAGAGGGTCTCTGAAGAAAGACAATCTGCTTAGTGGCTAAATTCCCCTCCCTGTAAAACATAATCCTGAAAATGAGTCAAGCTCATACAAAGTAGGATTCAAAATCCAAGAAATACCTCAGTCATTTGCTTAAACTGGGCAAACGAGAACCACCAGAAATGACCAAAACATCTGACTGTCTCAAGTGTGTATGGATAGAATGGTATTTGCTGGGAAGCATCAGCCTAATTTAGGCTCATGTCTAATTTGATGCACCTAAAATCCCAGTTCAATCGCTGATTTTTTTCTGCCAAATGTTTTAGAATTCAACTATCAACACAGAATAAAGTTTTTGAAAAAAAATCAGTCTATGTGACATGCACTATAATCTTTATGTGCACTACAATGTCAATTACACATTGCAGTGTGCTTTTCCTAGCTAAGCAATAAGAGCTGACAGATTCAGCAATAGTGATAGCACTGATTAATGCACAACTCGGGTGTGTAGTGAAGCACAAGACAAAGCTAAATGCCTGCATCACTCAGGCTGGGCGTTAATCAGCACTAACGACCAATCTGAAGCATTTTATGGAGGCAATTATAAAATGGTTCACAGAAAGGAGTGGAAAGAAGGGAGGACAAAGCACAATGTTACAAAAGGGGATTAAAAATCCTTATTTGTGATTTTTCATCCACTGATTTATTCAAAAGTGTATGAAAAACATTAGATTAGAATAACTCCTTCCACTGGTTTTTCCAGCATGTTTGGTCTTTATAGACTGTAAGAATTCAAGGATAGGAACTGTCTTTATCTGTGTCTCATACACCACTGGGCACAATATTGGCACTTTACTATAGAACAACTTGGCATATTGATCTATTTTTTTTATTCATGACTGAAGACCCCTATTTGAATAGCAGTTCCGGAATGTGCAGTAGTAAGAATCAATTGCTGTTACATGCCTGTATTTTTAGCCAGTCTCCATTAAGAATGTTTTACAACTATTTACATTTCTATTAATATAAATATGCTTATGATGCAAAAGTAGATATAAAAATGATGAAAAAACACCAACAAAGGAAATTCCAATTGAAGGCTACTACAGTACTATCAGTGTTATTTCACCCACTTTTGCTGAGCTACTGCAGCAAATGATGTGTAACACCACACACACTGTTCTGATAGCTACTGATGAAAGACAACATGTGCTTCTACTGCTAGGCCACACCACTCTACAAATGGGACTACAGTTAGTTAGTTTATTTTTTAAATGGAGCTAACAACTTACACCTGCAACCCAGCAAGCCACATACAAGTCTGGCAGCACCCTCACCCCCTTCCTGCCCAGCAAGATTCGTGGCAGGGCTGAGGTGGGGACAGAAATGCTCAGACTGGCCCAGTGGCAGCTGCAATGTGGCTTTCCTGGATAGTTTACTGCACATGTGCAGGGAACTATATGCTAGGAGAATGGGGAGCTGTTAGCACAAACTATCATGCTGATACAGAGGCTTCCTTAACCAAAATGTAGTGCCCACACAGTACCTGTTTGTCTTTACAATCGGAGTAGGAAGCACACAAGTCAGCTGCCAACCGTATATCGCAAGAGAGTTCAACAGTGGAATATAATCTGTCTGCACTTCAACTCCCTGGAGAAGAAAAATCAACTGTTAGGATTATCGCTTGATGTGTGACAATTTTTAAAATGGTGTTTTGTGGTGTTGTTTCTTTACAAAGTTAGATCATTTCTGCAAGTTAAGAAAAGCAAGAGGGAAAATATTTGAAAACGCAAGACACGTAGGATCATTCTCCAGTTTTTGCTGAAGAGTTAAATATATTTGTTTAAACAGTGCAAATATGCAATTTCTTTTTGGTCTCTAAACCAACCATGTGACAGCTGATGAATCAGAAAAACAGGGCTAATTCATTTTGTTTTATCAGAGTTCCCTTGGACAAGTGGCCTCCTGCAATCTTCATTGAAAAAACAAAGAATTACATCCTGGCAAACAAAAAGGAATTCATGTGGCACAAAAATGTATTACACTGTGTGGTCCAGATTCTGCTCTTGACTATGCTGGTGTAAATCCTGAACAACTCTCCTGAAGACAAGCAAGTTAACTTCCGCTTTACACCAGCAGAGCTGAGAGATAAATTTGGCCCTCTGGCTTCAAGGCATTTCATGGGGAGTTAAATGGTATTATGGTGGTAATGAACTCATGTTATTTGCATCCAGCAGCAGAAAGAAAATATAAGTACAATTTGTTTTATTCCTTTTGTCACCACAGGCAAATCAACATTACCTATTTGTTATTCTGAATCAGGAAATATGTGGGCAAGACCAAAACATTACCTTTCACTGTAAAAGTCTAGCTTCACTCAGAGATTCTGTACAATAGACTCTTGCTAATTCTCCCTCTGCTAATCTATAAACCCAATAATTCTCTCAAAAGGAACAAACAATAGTCTCACTAAAGATTGCTACAGGGAGCACTAATCGTACAAAATAATCTATTGCACATTTACTTCTTCAGTGTTACCAATTTTACTGAAGTATTATCATAAATTGCAAATACACTTGTCACTACAAATACTATTACACTACATGACAGTACAAATTATGCTTGCCAAAATAAATGCACAAATACATTCTGTGATGCTGTGAGTGAGTGAGTGTGTGTGCGTGTTCATTTTCTTGTTAATTCTCAAAACCGGGTAAAGCACCACAGTGTTCCCAGTCATCAATGTCAATCAGTAAGGTTCTACTTCACTATACTAGTTCAAATCAAAATCTATACATACTGTAATAACAATCATTTGAACAGACCTAATTCATATCCTGTTGTAGTATTTTAAACAGAGGCCCTGATTTTCAGTTTTAATTGGGCTTTCCTTTTTGAGCATGCGATTTAGTACACTTAAATATCTATATAACTGAAAGGCAGGTATAGTTCGGTAATTAATAACTTACATGATCTACACTGTATATGAAACTAACTGAAGGAGCAAAATTGTACCCATTTAAAGGAAAGCCATTATTTGAAAATCTATCCTAAAATATGCACATAAGCACACATTGGATTAACCTTGCTTTGGGTTTCTTCACAAAAGCTGTCAAATGCTCACGATGATACACCTACTTACAGAGGTCAGACATATTTGCAAGGATTGGCAGCATCACCTTATATAAGACAGCATGAAGGTACAGGAAAGGAAGAAGATGTCTTTAGCGAAAAGATAAATTCTAACTTAGCTTCTGACTCATTTCCTCAGAAGCTTCTCAGAACTTCTTCAAGTCTACCATGATGGCAGAAGTGCCATGTTTATGGAGCCTCAGAGCCACACAAATCAGAGACTCCACCAACCCCACCATCTTTGTCCTCCCTCCCTCCAGCTGCCAAACTGACTTTTTCCTCTTTCCAGTTTTGAAAATGGCCCAGTGCCTGAAGAAAATCTATTAAAGGTACAGACAGATGTCCAAATGCCTTTGAAAGCAAATGCCTCAGGAAAATACTAGGTATTTTGAAATGAATTTATAACAAAATCTAAGATTTGTCAGGGAGCTCAACAACTCCTTATCTCTAGAGTTATCCAGAAAAGAAGATGGCAATATCCAGGACATGTATAAAGAATGAAACCAGAACATTTGCTGTGGCAGGCACGCCACTGGGCAGCTGCAGGAACAGACAAAAGGAGCTGATTGAAAAAAATCCTTCTATCACATAGTACCATGAGTTGGAAAACTTTTGGGACTTAACAACAAAGGGCACGCGAAGAGTGGCTCAGAACAGACAAGAATGGTGGAGCCTTGTTTGTGCCCTAAGCGATGTCTGATGGTGCAAGAAGGATTCAGACTTCAGATTCAGCACCTGAGGGCTAAGATTATCCAAGAGAGCCTTCCTGTTTCATCGAGAAATGTGACAAACATATCAAAATCCAAGAGTAGTTATGGCAACCAGGAAGAGCACCACGACAACACAAATCACATTTGACTGCTGCAGGAGCCGAACCATTTCAGCAATGCGCTGTCTCCTGCCACAGCCAGTTTTCTCTGCAGGCTCCCGCAGCAGCAAGACAATGAATCCCTGTGGGATTTTGACCTGTCTAACTTATCAGACCTATGCATCACCTGTAGCAGATGATGTTATATTTCTCAACAGAAGCTTAGAGAGAGAAAAGAACAGGTTAGGGTTCAACAAAATTAAAGCATTTATTAGTTCAGACGGTTGAAGTATGTAAGAAAATTGAAGGGGAATGGTTAGGAAAAACGAGTGGATAGAAATTGTTCTAAAGGTGGCTTCTGTTTTCTGTGTTAGTCTCATGGTACCTTTCTATCCACTCTTTTTTCCTAATACCAGTCAACTGGGTTTTTAGCACCCATGAGAAAGTATGTCCACACCTTGCAGAGGTGCATACCTGGCCCTAGAATCACTTCCATGGCCCTCCTTAACAGCTCTGCTGGAAGTCACCCAATGCCTCTGTGGAATCAGCCAAAGTACCTCTCTCCAGGTCACCATGCCAGTGATCTGCAGGCACACACCTCCTGCCCCATCCCAACTAGCTCTGTTCAGAGGTGGCAGGTAGGGGAGAGGACAGCAGCCTTTTTTCACCTTAAGTAATTTTTTTTTTAAGTGGAGCTCAAACTCCTCACTGGCAAATATAAGCACTAGCAGCTTTAGAACCGAGAGCCACAGAGACACGAACATGGAAGGGCAAGAAGAAGCCATGATATATAATTGGATCACAGGTGGAATTTGTGTTCCACCAGGAACCATAGCTGACTAAGACACATGGGAATACACATCTTGATAATAAACCTGAGTGTGGAACCATGCCGAAGTGTCACCATTACGGTTCTTTCCAAAACAAAAAGCATCTAAATGCACACTAAATTTTAGCACAATCTTGCCATGCACCAAAAAGCAGTCCTTAATCTTATAGTAAATGCAATTTATATTCTTATATTAAATGTAGCTATATTAAGTTCAAATACAGAAGAGCATGAGATTAAACTACTGTAATCAGGATTTTTTGAAGCTCAGGGTTAGTTAAACAGAAGCAGTAGAAAGTACATGACAGAGCTCTAATGAAAAAGAAGATGCACAAATAATACCCTGTATCAAACTGGGAGACATTTCATTCTGTGAAAGGGAGCAAAATTGTAATTAACTCACTTCCCACTCTTCTGTGGTTGGTAAGTAATCTCTGATCACACCTTGAGTGTCAAAAAACCAAATCACATTGAGCTGTGCTTTTTCCCTGATTTGCTGCACATAATAAGATTTCATTTTTATTTATAGTTTTGCTGTTTGGTTTCAACATTTCTTCGCCACTCCCCAATAGTCTCAGCTATTAGAAATTCCTAAAACCTGATTTTAAAAAGGGTAAAGATAATACCTAGGGCAAACTATACCACATACTGTATTAATAACATTCATTTTCTTCTGCTGTTTCAATTTTAGTCACCGAGCAACATAAAACAAAAAGACTGCTAAGCATTCATTTTCTTCTGCTGTTTCAATTTTAGTCACCGAGCAACATAAAACAAAAAGACTGCTAAGTTCTTGTCCCACTGAAAAAAATTCAGTCAAAATAATTTTCTTAGTTAAGTAAATGTAGTTTAGTTACAAGTGAGCCAGCTTTGGTTCCTGCCTAATGTATATTTTCTTGCAATGTGGACACAAAACAGACCAAGATTAAGGAATAAAAGATGGAGCATCCCATTAAATAAGCCTTAATAAAGTACTTAAGGCAAATCCGGATGAGCTGTGCACTGAAAAGAATGATAGGGTTTGGAGGTGGAGGAGGAATCCTGGCAATCAGGATTGGGAGCAGAAACACAAACAAATTGTAACTGTCCCCTGCGTCTCTGCATGGGGAAATGGATTGTCAACTATTTTTATCTATTATTTGTATTGCCATAGCACCTAGAAGCCTCATAACCATATAGGGAATGCATACCCCTGTGTCAGATTCGGATAACCTGCCCCCAGTCACACTGCAATTATGACTCTCTATAGCCCCATGGGAAGAGGAAATGGGGAGAGCAGGATTTGCACCTCAGAAAAAGAGAAAGGAATAAAAATGTGTCTGGCTCGCTGAGAATAGGCTGGTGAAGGAATGTTTTATGTACTCTGTGCATTATGAGGTGAAAGAATCCCTAATATGGAGTTGTTAATGATATTTCTGTTCTATTTTTGCACTCTTCCCATAAAGTCATTTGGGTTAATCATATAATATTATTGATCTACTTCAAAAAGATATTTATTGTTAGCAAAAGAGAAGTTATGTGTCTGTGTATGGTACAGAAATAAAAGTTGAACTATCCTCCTCTCAGATTGGGATCTTCCTAAATTTCAGTACATAGCACAACAGAACATTGCTAATTTGCACTGACAGGGAAGTCCACTGTGGATTACCGACTTTCTAAATTAGACTCAGGTCCTGCAAACTCATCAGCTTGGGCAAACCCCTGCATCCATAACACTTCCAGTTGGCATGAGTGATATCTACCCATGCAGATCAGTTTGCAGTATTCAGACATCAGTGAGTAACTACAACAAAATCACAGGGAGGCCTTGCACATTATTCTGGACAGGTGTAGTTCAGATAGTTCATGGTATGTGTGCACTGTATATTTTGAGAAAGTAACAATGCCTTAGTACAATCACTACAGCACATTGCTATGACAATTTAAGTGAGAACAGGGGTGAGAGACTACCAGTTATTTTATAAGAATTACTGGATTTGCAAATTAGCTAAATGAAGATGAGCAAAATTCTGCTGGGTCAAGTACATCTTCATCCCCCAGCTCCACTGTGCATGGGCCAAACTGCAGGCTCATAAATGCACCCAAATGTCACAGGTCCAAAACTGTGTGTGCTGCAGAACAGTCTTAACACCTGTGTGCAGGTCAATGGTAAATCTCCTCTCCTAGTGGGTTTTTTGGATGCAGATTCTAACCCCGACACATGCACACGTATTAGGATTGTTCAAGTGCTCACACTTGGTGTTTGCACCTGGAAAGCACAGGCACGTTTATGTAGAGATGCAATTTGCACAGTAAAGGCTCAGCTGTAAATACGGCTGCATGCGGCTAACACACCAAAACAGGTCATTCGTCACTAGAAAGTGTCTTAATAAATGTTTTAAACTAACATTTCAATGGCAATTCTCACAGCCAGTACTGTGGGAAACTTTCACATTCTTGGCCATCACGCATGAGAAATATAATCCAACAATTTTTTATCAGTATATTTTTTTAAAACCAATTCATCTAGACCATACAATGTATCTGGTGTATTTCAGCAGCTACATTCTTGTGACACCTGTTTAATTAGGCTCTACTAGACTCTCACATAGCTTTACTTTGGTACTGGTTCTACTATCTGTAAGTCAACAATTTTTGGGAACAAATTAGCTCATTTATTGTTCAGGAACTGGTATCTCTGATGAGAGCCAGGCACACTTCATAGCACACACTGTTCAATGTTGACAATTCAGCTTTCCACTGCAAGTCACCCAGGGTGAAATTTGTCCCCCTGCCTGGACAAAGCCCAAGTAATCAGCCTTTATGATGACAACTCCACGAGTATGAAATTTACCACCCCTCCTGTCTTTAGGTAGTCCACAGAGCTAAAGAGCAGACCCTTCACCATCACTATTCCAGTGGATGGAAAAGCAGCCATTGCCCTCCTCTATGCAGGGTTGGGGCCACTGGATATGTAGTCATGGATCCCCTGGCCTGCCTAAAAAGATTCCTCCAACATCCTGGTCTATTCAGAGTTAGTCTGGAGGAGGAGGATGCACAGCATCCAATTCCCCGTGCAGCTGCTTCACTCCCCTCTCCACTGCGTGGCTTAAAGGTGACCTGCTGAAGGAATGGAAATGAATTTGTGCCTTTTTGGTTCTTTATGAAATATAAAGAAGGGCTAGAAGAGCTTTTTTCCTGCTTGTTTCCAGATGGGGAATTCAACTCTGCGTCTATCCTTCCCTATTTTTCCTTGAAGACTCTATGGATGAATGGAGAACTAACAGGTTTATGACAAGATCACAAAGACCAAAACAAAATATGAGTGAGAGGGAAAGTGATCATTATTAAGACTGTCTAAAACTCTGTATTTTGTCTGCTTTTGGCAATACCTATTTAACTCAAGCCCCCTATCAGTAGACAGAAGAAATACTGTCTTTGTTAGAACTTTAACATTCCTGTCCCTACAGTCAAGGGCTGAAAAAGGTCTGAATCCACATTTCTATATTCCCCAACTAAGACCTCCAGCAAAACCAAGGGAAGATCACACCTGGCACTTTTGTTATATTTTTAAGATAAGAAACAAACATTACAAAAAAAAAACCCTTTAAAAAAACCCAATCCCCTTCCCCAAGCTTTTTAGCTGTATATACATAATAAAGGAGCAAAACAAGGACAAACCGCCAATATTTTCCCCACTGAGTGAATACTTTTATGTGGTACAGGACTTTCATAGGACTGAATTTATTACTCATCACCTTCAACTCTCCTGCTATTCTAGTCATGGGTCTATCTCGTGACCATAGATTGACAAGTATAACAAAGTGAGGAGATCAAGTCCACCAAACTCACTGGAATCTGAGGTAGGTCAGATTTAAAACCAAATTAAGGCCAGATGTCCAGAGAAATTTCCAGAAAGAGCATCGAATTAAGGAAACTTGTAACCCAGGGAGCTGAAAGAAATAACTTTGTTTTGTCTATTGGAGTAGGTACCACATTATGAACGTTTATCACACTTATATCACATTACTTCCATTCTACCAGACACTGCAACATCACAATATATCTGGGAGCTTATAGTTTAATTCGAGTCAACATGCTGCAGATATAGAAGAAAAAAATATTGAAGCGAGAGCTAAAGATGCACAGTGGGGAAATAGCCTTTAGTCAAGGAAAATATTTTCAGAAGAATGTTACTCACTAGTGAGAAACAATGCAAATATTTGAAATAATTGTTTATAGCACTTCATTTTAATGAAATATTGGTTAATTTGTCAACATGTTCTGTTTCTTGAGTACAGGAAAGAGAAGGTGACACATTAGAGTTGGGGAGAAGGGAAGCCAGTCTTTGATTAATCAGAGCTGCCTACCCAAATTTGCCTGCACAAGCAGAATTAAAACCATGAAAGAAGTTTGAGTGCTAGAGCTCACAGACTGTAGTGAAAATAAAGTGGCCTGACATTTTTAGGGTTAAAGCAATAGGGTCAAGGGAAACATTTAGTCATTAAGTGTTCTCTGGTCATTTGCACAGATACCAGAGTTCTCTTCTGTCTGAGTGGAAACAGTTAAAAAACTCAGAACTATTACATCCTGTGGGTTGCTTGGCGGACCGCATACTGTGACAGCTGCAAGCTTTATATCCTCTTGCAAACTGACATTTTATACACATACCAAGTGCATCAGAGAGTTCAGCTTGTTCTCGCTATTAAACTTGGAAGCATTACTGTTGTTTAATAGCAATTAAACAGGCAATATTTTCTCTGTAGAGAGGCGTGCCAATTCCCCCTCATTTGCCTTTATGATGATTGGAAAAGTTTACCTTTTATTTAGTCTCAGTAAATTCACTGATCTTTGTAAAGTGCTTTGAGATCTGCTGATGCAAAACACTGTATAAAAGAAGGGTTTATTATCTTTTTATTTATTACTTTATTATTGATGGTACTGAAAGATATATGGCATCTTTTCTTTTATAGTTGCGGCTGGATTTTTTTAAATTGGAGCACAGTTAAAGAAACAACATATTTGATAAGCCAGTTCTCATCCCCAGAAGGAGCACACAAATAAGGGAAGTTGGATAAGCTCTCCAGAAATTACTCTGAAATGTACATATAATTCTGATTCCATCTAAAAAATTCTGAAGCGTCAAGATAAGCAGGTCTGATATAAGCCCAAAATGGGAGTCAATTTATCCACGAATTTCTGACTGTCCATGGATGTTTCTTCCATCTTCCTGGTGCAAGACAGACATGTTCTAACAGGATGGAATTTTAGAAAAGATGAACATAACCTATAATGCACCAACCATGAGCTTGTATAAAGATGAGAAAGTCTGGATTAACCAGACACTTCACCCCTCTGGAAAACTCTGCTGATGATTCTTTGGTGTATCTGTAGTAGAGGCAACGTGCTTATTAAGGTTCCAGATAACTCTGCGTCTCACTGAGTTCTGTCATCCTTGAACCTAAAGTCCCTCTCTCTCCAGCTGTGATCTAATCTTTCTCTCTGCTGCTTGATTTCCCTGCATTTGTCTGTGAACAAAGGTGAATTCTAAGAACATCTGGCTAGGAGACAGTTTGGTCTACTGGAGAGAACAGTGGCAGCCCACCAGCAGATTACCCTGCCGGGCCACAGGTTGCCCACCACCTGGGTTCTAACTTAGGAGAGGCAGATTTAATTCCCTGCTCTGAATTAAGCAGACTTGAACTGGGATCCTTCCACATACCAGGGGAATGCCCTAATCATCCACTTCCCAGAGCTCCCATTGGCCAGGAATGACGAACCGTGGATGGTCAATATAAACAAACTGTCTTGCAGCCCACCAGCGGATTACCCTGATGTGCCACGTGCGGCCCGCGGGCTGCCCATCACTGATATAGACTATAAGCTTTTCAGGGCTGGGACTGTCTCTTAATGCATTTGAACCTAACATAGCAGGGCCCCAATCTCAGTTGGTGACTCTGTGGAAAACAGTAAGAATTATAGGAATACTAATACTGGGCTAAGTCTCTTACGGGAAAGGATGTCATGGATAGCCAGTTTACATGGCTTCCCAACAAACCTCTGAGATACTTTTCTAGCTATGTGATAAATTCATTGGTTCTCAGTCTTCTTGAATTGGTTTGGATGTTAAGAGTTTCTTAGGATCAGCACATAAACATAAAGAGCAAGACTGCCAGGAAGCATCCAGGCCATCCTGATCTCTCAAGTTACATCAGGTGATGATCTAACCATGGCACCTGAGTTATATATTCCTAGATCCTCCCAATTCAAATCCACATCCTACCCAGTCAATGACCTATTTTACAACCAAGTCAAGGGAACTGCACTAGGGATTAATTTGGCCCACCCGGTGTGTACCCCATCTGATGTGCATGTTACCTGCTATATGAGAACTGATGATTTTAACACCTAGTGTACTACAGTTATGCCTGGATATCCTTCTATATCCTGAATAATGCTGCATGCAAAGAGCCTATATTACTCTGCCTTTTGATGAAGTGTTTGCTCAAAAGGATTAGTTAGCCCTAGAAAAGGCAAAAAAAATTAATATATCTGAAAACGTTTTTGTACTCAAGAGACTTGGAGAAACTGTTCAATTAGCACTGGCTCAAAAGTCCATCCCAAAGATGTTCTATGAAGAACCACTAACGTCTGACAGATGATTACAAAGGCAAAATGTGAAGGGTGAAACAACAGCACACCCTGAATACGGATATGCGTGGCATTCTTTCAGGTCACTCATTTCTGCTTGTTTGGCCACTGGCCTCTGAAATGTGTTCATTCTTGCCTTTTTTAAAAAGTCTTTTGAATTGTTTCCACTCCTTCAGAAGTCACTTCCAATTTTCACTTCTCAAAAGTCTTAAGATGGTTTGGGGGGAGTATTCTCATGCCTCGGCCAATGAGGAAAACCTAACCCAAAAAATCTATCAAGATAAACTATCAAGTGATATAATCAATAAGAAGAGAATACACTTGCCACAATCCAACTGAAGTAAATGCTATAAATGTTTAAAATATTATTTCGCAACAATAGGAAAGAAAATATATAGTTTTAATGCTTATAGCTTGAAAGAAATCAATAAGACTACCAAAGCTTCCTGTGGAAATTCACAGGAGGAGTATTTATCGTTTCCTCTGAGTTGCCTGATACTTAACACCCAAAACAGTTAAAATTTAGGAAAAACAAAGTAAAGCACTGTTTATAGCAAGAAAGGCTTTGTAGCTTTCAAAGAGTTTTAACTGTTTATATATCCTCTCTTTCACAATTCAATTTATACAATTGGAATATTTATCAGGAAAAAGATCAAGCTCTTTCAAAAATAAATGTTGAAATAACTTGGTGTTAAAATGCATTCTTAAAGCACAGACAGGCTGGACTGTACATAAACCCTTATGTGGGTAAGCAAGACAGGGGAGGTCAGAAAGAACCTGTCTCCCTAACTCTTACACTTATATAAGCACATAAGGGCTGACCACAGTTTTATTGCATACTCCTGAGTATGAGGACTACTTTTGTGTAGCACTGTTACAAGCAGAAGTCACCGAAAACTGGAAAAGTGTAGGCAAGGTCATGGCTGTATTCTCCTCCTTACCCTGGAAAGGAGCATATGCTGCAGCTTATGTAAGAATTTCTGCAAGGGCACTCCCTAAGAACACCTGGAGGCATAGTGCACAATTAAGATACGATGCCTCTGTGAGATGCAATGGCTCACAGGCACTTTTTGCAAGGCTCTGTCTTAATGCCACAATTTAGCCCAGAAATGTGCAGAAAATAGCCTGTTAACTTACTTTCAAGATTATAACTATTAAGAGTGAACATAAGACACAAATTATTTATTCAGACACATTTCGCCACAAGAGGACCCACCACTAGCTGTTTAACAGAATGCCTGTCTTGTTCTTTGATAAGATCACTGAACATTACTGTATGGCTAGTATATTTCACTGAGCCACAAGTCATCCTTTGATAATCACTAAAACCAGTAGTGCTTAACTTTTAGGTGGGTGGATTTTTACATATTTAAACCAGTGGTTGCCCAACATTTTTTGTTATGCATACTTTTTGTGAATCCATGCTTTGTTTAAGGCTCTCTCAGGATTTTATACCCTTTTACTCCATATAGCAAACTAGAAGTTTAGTCATTATCTTTTTAAATACATAATATTTTTTTCTGGCAGCACTGAAATAGATATTCAAAAAGCAAATTAAAGTAAAAATGTGGGTAATAATACAAATGCATTGTTCCATTTGATGTTTCATTTTAGATGCAAAGAATTCTGAAGCTCAGTTTAGTTGAACTAGTTCTGCCTGCAACTGGAGATACACACCATTGGGCCTGATCCAAAGAGTCTTTCTAGAGACTTCATAGCAATAAGGTGATACGCTGCATGCTTTGTTTTTCTGCACTCTGTTCCCATTTCTCTCCTTTAATCTGCGAACACTCAACTCTGGTGAGTGCTGACCAGCATTCTGGCCAAAGATGCATCTCTACTCATACCTTTTCAGTTCTTTTTGTGTTGGCCAGAGAGGTCACTACAAAGCATATTACTAGTTATGATGTGCACTCATGGCATCTATATCTATCTAAGATTTTTTTTTAGTATCACTACCCCCATGATGAATGTAATGTTATAACTTGAGCTAGCATTTGTGATTATGTTGCCATCACAACTGATGGAGATTCTCTTTATAGTTCATGTAGCAGAGGCATATATTTTTGGTCCTGAGTTCTGTCTGTGACCAACACTCATGCCCCTCAAAAGTTTAGCTGAGAACTGCAATGTACAACACAGGAGACATATCTTATCAAGCCATGTAGGCATCCCACTTATTACCATATTACCATATTATGTTTTCAAGCCCTCTTTCCTTTACCTCAGTAACACATGTGGTATTCTGAAGTATGTGAAAGTCTACTACACCATCTTGCCAGCTTGTGATTTAGAAAAATATTACAATACCGTGAGGGTGAAAACCAAATTATAGTAAATGATATACTTACTTCTAGGACAGTCCATTGTTCCACAACAATAGCATCATAGCCCTGTATAGTCTTACTGTCTTCGGTAGAAAGATCTTCAAAGACAAACACTCCATCTATCAAGCCCTGCATGGAATCTGCTAAAACAAGAGGTTTCTGTAAGCTGCATGGTAGATACCTTACACACAGCAAGGCATTTTACTTTGTTAATGATCAAAATCTGAGCTTTTCCCCCCGCATGTTAATAAAAAAGGACACAGGTGGAGACCCCCATAAAGTCAATGAGGCTAATTAATCTTGTAGTTTTAAAGAATACCCTTGATTCTGTAAGAGCAAGTTTCATGATCATTTATGTGTTAATGTGTTTATTTTCAACAACATAACTACTTCAGTTTGAACATGCCAAATGAAATATGCCCACATTAGGCCCCAAATTGATGAGACTGCTCACAAGCTTAAAGTTATACACATACTTACATGCTTATGGATGAAGACCAAATAACATAATACTTATTGCCAAATTTTCACAGGGGGCAGGGCTTGGGGAAGAGCAGGGGGTTGAGCAGTGAGCACCCCAGCACATTGGAAAGTCCACATTATATATGCTTACAATATTGACGAATACCACATCCACTTGTCCACACAAGTCATATAATCGCACACGCACTTGTAGGTGCAATTACTTGATCTACATGCACAAAGTAACTATTAGCATATGCAAATTAAGGATTGTGTGTGAGCAAAGATGTGCTCACAACTATTGCACGAATTATGAACGTATTTTGGTCACTAGGGCCACTGTTCCCACTTCTTCTCAATCATATATATAACTGCACATTCAGCCATTCTCTTGGTTTTTATAGATCATTAGTAAGTAATTTTAGCAGCATGTTCTCCCAGGCCTTAGTCATGTACTCATAAGTAGAAGTCACTAACCAATTCGTTTCTTCAGTGTTTTGCAGTATGTGCTCCATTAAGTAGCTATTTTGTAAGATGCAATTGAGTTACTATTCCTTGTAAGATAAATAATCTAAATTATGAAACAATCAACATATATTTCAAAAGCAATCACAAAAGATTACCCTGTGTATGATATAATGTACTGGGAATTATTTTTACATTGTTTAATAAAACATGTTTTCAGCCAGCCTGCCTTAAAATAGCTCCTAAATAACACATTGATTTTGGATGATTGATTATAAAGGACCTAGCGCATGTTCTCTCCTTTCTCCCTCCCCAAAAATGACATTTTATAGCATAGTTTCTTTTCATTTTTAATGAAATTATTTTCTGCACATGGCCATGATCTGTTGTTTTGCAATGGAACCAGATATGCCCAACCAATAAATCACACAGAGCTGATATGACAGCTAATGAAAATCACACACATCCAAAGAAAAGCAAACCTAGAGATGGATTTTCCATAGAAGAGTGACTTCATGGGCATATTTTGTTCAGTAAACCTGTTATTAAAAGATTTAAGTTGTCATATTTGCTATTGGAAATAATGCTGGTAAACCATATAAATTAGAGCTGGAAAAGACGTTTTCAGTCTGAGCCAATGCCTATATTTATTGTCTAGTGCAGGGGTGACCAACCTGAGCCTGAGAAGGAGCCAGAATTTACCAATGTACATTGCCAAAGAGCCACAGTAATACATCAGCAGCACCCCACCAATCAGTGCCTATCCCACCCATCCCCGCAATCAGCTGTTTCACATGCGCAGAAGGCTTATGAGGGGGAGGGAAGAGGGGGCAGGAGCGAGGGCATGCAAGGCTCAGGGAAAGGGGCAGGGGCCTTGGGGGAAGGGGTGGAGTGGAGGCAGGGCTTGGGTAAGAGCAGGGGGTTGAGCAGTGAGCACTCTCAGCACATGGGAAAGTTAGCATCTATAGCTCCAGCGCCAGAATCAGTGCCTATGTAAGGAGCCGCATATTAACCTGTGAATGAGTCACATGTGGCTCCGGAGCCACAGGTTGGCCACTCCTGATCTAGTGCCTTGTCAAGGCTTCTATCATTTCCTTTAGTTGGGGGCTTTATTCATCTACATTTACCTGAAGGGAACAGAAACTATCCACACAGCGTTTCTTTGACAATTACACTAACATGAATGCAGAGCTCACAACCCATTTGGACAAAGGCAGTGGCCTTCTTTTAAAGGCCAATGATAAAACCATGGGCTGAACTGCTGCTTTTTTCCCATGGCTCACAAAGGAGGTGATGAAGAGCCATGCCATTCAATAGGAGACTCAGACGTCACAGTACCCCCCAGACCTCCCAGGCGTGCAGGGAGCACACCCCATGCTGCACCCCTGACATATCTGCTTTTCCACACAAGTCTGCTTTGCTCTGATCCCACCTCCTTCCCACTCACGAGGTGCTTGAAAGATAGCACTGCTGCCTTCAAGGGAGAACACATTGAAAGTGTGCCCAGCCACTGTATGAGGGCCAGAGGGGGGCTTCCTGAACCTTCTTCTCCTTTTGTGCATCATTCTGGACAGAAGCCAGGCACAATCTGGCTCTATGTCTTTTGAAGATATTACTTCGTGGAAACGTCTCACATGTTCAGATTATTATGGTAAAATATAAAGTCCAGGTTTTTAGCAATCCTTCAATACTGCAAGCTGTGTCCACAATTACATGGGGAAGAACTGCAGGTGTAGGCATTTGCAACAGTTATTGCACCTATTTACATGCTGAATTACTTTTTTTTTTTAAATCATTAGGCTCTAAACGAGTGCAACTGCAGGTGCAAATTATTCACACCCAAAATAATGAAGGCTATTTTTGTAAGCTTAGGCCTCAAGAAGAAATATGTAAGCATTCTGTTAGTGGTTTCTTTTAGGATTCTGTTGGGAAACCAAAATTATCAAGGAACCATGCCATTTTCCCCACTTACCTCTGTCCCCACACCTCCAATGACCTCTCTGCAATCCATTTTAGAATTAAAAAAGGGGTCCCAAGAAGCTTGGGTTGATTGATTAAAAAGGGAAGAAGGGGAATCCGGGAAACTACAGACCGGTCAGCCTCACCCTGGCCCTGGAAAAATCATGGAGCAGGTCCTCAAGGAATCCATTTTGAAGCTCTTGTAAGAGAGGAAGGTGATCAGCAACAGTCAGCATGGATTCACCAAGGACAAGTCATGCCTGACCAACCTGATTGCCTTCTATGATGAGATTACTGGCTCTGTGGATACGGGAAAAGTGGTGGAGATGATATACCTTGACTTTAGCAAAGCTTTTGATAGGGTCTCCCACAGTATTCTTGCCAGCAAGTTAAAGAAGTATGGATTGGATGAATGGACTATAAATAAGGTGGATAGAAAGCTGGCTAGATCGTCTGGCTCAGTGGGTAGTGATCAACAGCTCGATGTCTAGTTGGCAGCGGTATCAAGTTGAGTACCCCAGGGGTTGATCCTGGGGTCAGTTTTGTTCAACTTCTTCATTAATGATCTGGAAGATGGGATGGATTGCACCCACAAGTTCACGAATGACACTAAGCCGGGGGGAGAGGGGTAGATATGCTGGAGGATAGGAACAGGGTGCAGAGTGACCTACACAAATTGGAGAATTGGGCCAAAAGAAATCTGATGAGGTTCAACAAGGACAAGTGCAGAGTCCTGCACTTAGGATAAAAGAATCCCATGCACTGCTACAGACTGGGTACTGACTGGCTAAGCAGCAGTTCTGCCAAAAAGAACCTGCAGATTCCAGTGGAAGAGAAGCTGGATATGTGTCAACTGTGTGCCCTTGTTGCCAAGAAGGCTAATGGCATATTGGGATGCATTAATTGGACCACTGCCAGCAGATCAAGGGAAATGATTATTCCCCTGTATTCAGCACTGGTGAGGCCACATCTGGAGTACTGTGTCCAGTTTTGGGCCCCCCACTACAGAAAGGATATGGACAAATTGAAGAGAATCCAGCAGAGGGCAATGAAAGTGATTAGGGGCTGGGGCACATGACTTATAAGGAGACGCTTAGAGAACAGGGCTTATTTAGTCTGCAGAGAGAAGAGTGAGGGAGGATTTGATAGCAGCCTTCAAATACCTGAAGGGGGGTTCGAAGAGGATGGAGCTAGGCTGTTCTCAGTGGTGGCAGATGACAGAACAAGGAGCAATGGTGTCAAGTTGCAGTGAGAGAGCTCTAGATTGGATATTAGGAAAAACTATTTTATTGGAAGGTGAAGCACTGAAATGGGTTACCTAGGGAGGTGGTGGAATCTCCATCCTTAGAGGTTTTTAAGGCCTGGCTTGACAAAGCCCTGGCTGGGATGATTTAGTTGGGTTGGTCCTGCTTTGAGCAGGGAGTTGGACTAGATGACTTCCTGAGGTCCCTTCCAACCCTGATATTCCATGATTCTCTGATTCTAAGCTTGATCAGTACATGCTGTCCTTAAAACACTGGACTGCAAACTAGACAAATTGGACTACAAAGCAATGACTCTGTCCAAAAGGCACCTCTTTTTTGGGCTCAAGTGGATCACTCCGTTCAAGCAAGAAAGGAAATTGCTGTTAATAAATAACTAACAAGCTGACTAAGGAGCTGAGGTACAGGTTAGAAAATGTGGAGACTCAGACAAGTGCTCACTATATGTACATGGCTGGCCAGGGAGTATCTTGTATATTTCATTAAAAAATGGCACTTGTAGGACTTAGGTTTAGATGCTGAATATGACCCAATTTATGTAGGAAGTGCACATGCCAAATCTACGTCCAGCAACAGAATGAATGTCAAAGCTCAAACAAGCACTTTAATTTTTTAAGATAGAGATCCGAGGAAGGGACTCAAGGCTGATATATAAAAGACTGAGATTCCATCCCAGACTCAGTCTGACTTACTCTCTGACTTTAGGCAAGTCACGTAACCTCTCACTTACTCCATCTGTAAAATGGGGATAATGATGCTTGCCTTTGCAAAAGCTCCGAGAGCTATAGATACAAAACATTATGTACGTGCAAGGTTTAAATATTATTTATTACTATTCTATTTTAGCAATGAGACAGAAGAGGGAAGGTATATATAAGGAAAAGATCTGCCTGTACCTAGAAGTATGCCCCCACAACTCAGAGCAAATATTAGGAAAAAAGACGGTTACTCACCTTGTAACTGTTGTTCTTCGAGATGTGTTGCTCACATCCATTCCAGTTAGGTGTGCGCGCCGCGCGTGCACGTTCGTCGGAAACTTTTTACCCTAGCAACTCCAGTGGGCCGGCAGGTCGCCCCCTGGAGTGGCGCCGCCATGGCGCCCAATATATATCCCTGCCGGCCCGCCCGCTCCTCAGTTCCTTCTTGCCGGCTACTCCGACAGTGGGGAAGGAGGGCGGGTGTGGAATGGATGTGAGCAACACATCTCGAAGAACAACAGTTACAAGGTGAGTAACCGTCTTTTCTTCTTCGAGTGATTGCTCACATCCATTCCAGTTAGGTGACTCCCAAGCCATACCTAGGCGGTGGGGTCGGAGCGAGAAGTCGCGGCATGGAGCACTGCAGTTCCGAAGGCCGCATCCTCTCTCGACTGCTGTACCAGGGCGTAGTGCGAAGCAAAGGTGTGGACCGATGACCAGGTCGCTGCCCGACAGATTTCCTGGATGGGCACACGGGCAAGGAAAGCCAGCGACGACGCCTGCGCCCTGGTAGAATGCGCAGTCACACGGCCCGTAGGGACATGGGCCAAGTCATAACAGGTCCTGATACAGGACATAACCCACGAGGATAACCTCTGGGAGGAGATAGGAAGCCCTTTTATACGGTCCGCTACCGCCACGAAAAGCTGGGGGGATTTGCGGAAGGGTTTGGTCCTCTCTATGTAGAACGCGAGAGCTCTACGGACATCCAGCGAGTGGAGCTGCTGCTCCCTGCCTGAGGAGTGAGGTTTTGGGAAAAAAACCGGGAGGAAAATCTCTTGGTTGACGTGGAAGGCTGAGACCACCTTGGGTAGAAAGGCAGGGTGTGGTCTAAGCTGTACCTTGTCTTTGTGGAAGACCGTATATGGGGCGTCTACCACAAGGGCTCGGAGTTCCGACACCCGTCTAGCTGAGGTGATAGCTACTAGAAAGGCAGCCTTCCAAGAGAGGTAAAGCAGGGAGCAAGTAGCTAACGGCTCAAAGGGGGGCCCCATGAGCCGGGACAACACCAGGTTAAGATCCCAGGTTGGAGCAGGGGGACGGACGTTAGGGAATAACCGTTCCAGCCCTTTAAGAAATCTCGACACCGTCGGGTGAGAAAAGACGGAGCGACCGTCCGCACCCGGGTGAAAGGTGGAGATAGCTGCCAGATGGACTCGCAACGACGATAAGGCCAGACCACGTTCTTTGAGGGACCAAACATAGTCTAAGATTTCGGATACCGAAACTTCCATAGGGCGGAGATTTCTCTCTACGCACCAACAGGAGAAGCGTTTCCATTTTGCCGAATATGTGGCTCTTGTGGACGGTTTCCTGCTGCTCAAGAGCACCTCTCTCACAGGCGTGGAGCAGCGCAGCTCGGAACCAGTTAGCCACGCAGGAGCCACGCCGCTAGGTGCAGCGACTGCAGGTCTGGGTGACAGAGAGACCCGTGGTCCTGGGTAATCAGGTCCGGATGAAGGGGCAGGGGAACTGGGTCGGCTACGGCCAAGTCTAGCAGCATGGTGTACCAGTGCTGTCTGGGCCATGCCGGGGCCACCATGATCACACGAGCCCTGTCTCTGCACACCTTCAGGAGGACCTTGTGAACCAGAGGGAACGGAGGAAACGCATAGTACAGGTGGGTCGACCACTGGATGAGGAAGGCATCCGCTATCGACCCCGGCTCCCTGCCCTGAAAGGAGCAGAACGCTTGGCACTTCCTGTTCCCCTTGGACGCAAAGAGGTCCACCCGGGGATAACCCCACCTCCGGAAAATGGAGAGAGCGACGTCCGGGCGAAGGGACCACTCGTGTGACAGGAAGGATCTGCTCAATCGATCCGCCAGCGTGTTCCGTACTCCGGGAAGGAAGGAAGCCCTGAGGTAAATGGAGTGGGCTACGCAAAAGTCCCAGAGTCGTATCGCCTCGAGGCACAGGGAGGAGGACCTGGTGCCGCCCTGCTTGTTGATATAATACATGGTCGTCGTGTTGTCCGTGAACACGGCTACACAACGACCCTGAAGCTGATGACAAAACGTTTGGCAAGCAAGGCGGACCGCTCTCAACTCCCTCATGTTGATGTGTAGCCCCACCTCCTCCTGGGACCATAGGCCCTGCGTCCGCAGGGTCCCCAGGTGGGCCCCCCAGCCTAGATCTGAGGCATCCGTTGTCAGGGATACCGAGGGCTGAGACGGGTGAAAGGGAAGACCCGCACACAATACGGACTGGTCCAACCACCAGCCGAGGGAATCTAAGACCTTCTGGGGGACTGTGATTAACATGTCTAGCGGTTGCCTTGGCCTGTAATGACTGATAAGCCACAGCTGGAGAGGCCTCATGCGGAGCCGAGCGTAGTCGGTCACAAAAGTGCACGCCGCCATGTGGCCTAACAGGGTTAGACATGTCCTCACTGACGTCAACGGGGCTGACCGCAAGCGTTGAACGATCGCCGCCATGGTCTGGAACCGCTGCCGAGGCAGCGAGGCCCTGCCCACAGTGGCGTCCAGGACGGCCCCGATAAATTCCACCTTCTGAGTGGGCCTCAGGGTGGACTTGTCTGTGTTTATCAAGAGGCCCAGACTCGCAAACATGCCGGTGATCACGCGGACATGGCTGTACACCTGCTGTTCCGACGTGCCCCGAATCAACCAATCGTCCAGATAAGGGAACACGTGGACACGGTTGCGCCGAAGATGCGCCACGACAACTGCCATGCATTTTGTAAACACCCTCGGGGCCGTGGACAGGCCAAACGGGAGGACCGCAAATTGATAATGACGAGCCCCCACAACGAAGCGGAGGAAGCGTCTGTGGCGTGGCCAAATGGCAACGTGGAAATACGCGTCCTGCATGTCGAGGGCGGCGTACCAGTCTCCCGGATCCAGGGATGGAATGATGGTCCCCAGGGATACCATGCGGAACTTCAACTTCACGAGGTATTTGTTGAGCTCTCGCAGGTCGAGGATAGGCCTGAGGCCCCCCTTGGCCTTGGGGATCAGAAAATAGCGGGAATAAAACCCCTTGCCTTTCTCGTTTTCGGGAACCGCCTCTATAGCTCCTTTGCTGAGGAGCGTCCGCACCTCCTGCCGAAGGAATTGCTCGTGAGAGGGGTCCCTGAAGAGGGACGAGGAAGGAGGGCGGGAAGGAGGAAACGAAACAAACTGCAGGCGGTACCCCGTCTGCACCACGCTTAAGACCCAGCGGTCCGATGTTATTTGGGACCACGCCGGGAGGAAAAACGAAAGGCGGTTGGAAAACGGGGGGGAAGGATCCATAGGGGAAACTGTTACTGCGCCCTCGAGCGCACCTTCAAAATGAAGGCTTAGGACCAGGCGGGGGTTTTGAGGAGCCTTGGTTCTGCCCCCCTTGGTTCCCCGACTGCCTGCGCCTCCCGTTCCTGCCGCGGCGCCTGTAAAGGTCCTGCCGCTGGCGGAACTGGGAAAACGGCCGACGGTGCTGCTGTTGTTGCGGCCTAAAGGGTCTACGCTGTGTCACGGGGGTGTGCATCCCGAGGGACCGCGCAATGACCCGGTTGTCCTTTAAACTCTTAAGTCTGGGGTCTGTCTTATCGGAAAACAGGCCCTGGCCTTCGAAAGGAAGGTCCTGTATCGTGTGCTGGAGCTCTGGCGGAAGGCCGGAAACCTGCAGCCAGGAGATGCGACGCATCGTAACTCCTGACGCGAGGGTACGGGCAGCCGAGTCCGCAGCGTCCAAGGAGGCTTGTAAGGCCGTGCGCGCGACCTTCTTGCCTTCGTCCAGGATGGCCGTAAACTCCTGGCGAGCATCCTGTGGCAGCAGCTCCTTAAATTTGTCCACTGCCACCCAGGAGTTAAAGGCGTATCTGCTCAGCAGGGCCTGCTGGTTAGAGACCCTGAGCTGCAGCGCCCCAGCCGAATACACCTTACGGCCAAGGAGGTCCATCCGCCTGGCTTCTCTGGATTTGGGGGCCGGAGCCTCCTGGCCGTGACGCTCCCTATCGTTCACCGATTGCACTACCAGTGAACCGGGAGTCGGGTGAACATGTAAATATTCGTACCCCTTAGAAGGGGCCATGTACTTCCTCTCGACTCCTTTCGCTGTCGGAGGGATGGAGGCCGGGGACTGCCAGATAGTATTGGCATTGGCCTGGATGGTCCGTATGAACGGCAGGGCGACCCTGGTGGGAGCATCGGAAGAGAGGATGGTGACAATTGGGTCCTCTATCTCCGAGACCTCCTCTGCTTGCAGACTCAGGTTTTGAGCCAATCGCCTGAGGAGGTCCTGGTGCGCCCTGAAATCCAGCGGGGGGGGACTGTTGGAGGAGGTACCCGCCACCGCCTCATCCGGGGAGGAGGATGATGAGACCCCAGGCACAATAGTGTCCAACTGAGGGTCTTCCTCAGCCCTCGCCTCTGTCTCCGGAGCCACAGCGGAGTCCTGCTGTTTGGACCCTTCGTCCCCTTCCGGGGAGGGAGGGGGGCGAGACAAAGAGGCTTCAGGGGCCCTACGCTCCGCAGTCGCCGGCCTAGCAGGGAGCTGCTGGGGGCCCTGGGCCTGATGGTACGCCCAGGGTGTCCAGAATCCCCACTGTTGTGGGCCTTGATCCTGCAGCGGCGGATCAGCAAACAGCGCCGCCTGCCGGTCGGTGCCCAGCGCATAGCCGCTGTCCGTCTGGGAGGATACGGACGGCTGCCTCGAGGGCCACGGCGGGGCCGACCCTGGATGGTACGGGTCTGCGCAGGCCGGCACGGAGGATCGTCTCGGTGCCGGGGACCGGTGCCGGGAGTCATATCGGTGCCGGGATCGGGACCGGGACCGGGATCTGTCACGGTGCCGGGCGCCGCTTCGGTACCGGGCGCCGCTTCGGTGCCGGGACCTACTACCAGCTCGGTGCCGGGAGATCGACCGGGACCGGGACCTGCCACCAGCTCGGTGCCGGGAGATCGACCGGGACCGGGACCTGCCACCAGCTCGGTGCCGGGAGGTCGAGCGAGACCGGGACCGGGACCGGGACCGGGACCTGCCACCAGCTCGGTGCCGGGAGGTCGACCGGTGCGGTGAGTAGCGTCGGGACCTGCTCCTGGAGTCGCGGTGCCGGTGACGCCGACTGGAGCCTGACCGCGACCGTCTCGATGCCGACCGTTGCCGCGAGTGCGACCGGTACCGCTGAGGGGAGCGGTGCCGGGACTGCGAGCGGCGTCGGGATCTGGAGCGCCCAAGACGTCGGGACCTGGATCGGGAACGACTGTCTCTGGGCGGTGCCGACATCATGGGCTTGCCTCTGGATACGACCCGCACCGGAGGTACCGGGGGTGGCAGCCGAGTGGGCTCAGTCAGGGCAATAAGGTCCCGAGCCGAGGCGAAGGTCTCCGGAGTGGATGGGACCACTATCTCAACCCCAGATCTCATGGGGGAGCTCGGCGGCACCGGACTCAACGGACCCGCCGGGCCCGGAGTCAACGGTGCTGACGGTGCCGGCGGTGCCGCGGCCGATGTCGAGGCCGGGCGCTCAAGCCGGGTCTGCCTGGCCGGAGTATTAGACTTCGACGGCCTAGGCTCTGATTCCGGTGCCGAAGAAGGTCGGTGCCGGGGAGTCTTCTCGGTGCCGGAGCGATCCGGTGCCGGTGCCGAAACCACGGTCTGCGAAGCCGACGGGTCAAGTGCCGCCTCCATTAGGAGAGTCCGGAGCCTCTGATCCCTCTCCTTTTTTGTCCTCGGCTTAAAAGCCTTACAGATGCGGCACTTGTCAGATCTGTGCGATTCCCCGAGGCACTTCAGGCACGCTTCGTGGGGATCGCTGGTAGGCATGGGCTTCTTGCAGGCCGCACACTGCTTGAAGCCTGGCGAAACAGGCATGAGCCTGACGCCCGGTGCCGGGAAGGGCTAAGCCCCCCGGCCAGGAACTACTTAACAGCTATTTACTAAACTATCTACTTAACAATACTAATTTAACAACTATATAGAACTAGAGATAAGTGATAAACAAGCGATAGAAACTAGGAGAGCTAGGGACGTGGAGGACAGCTATGCCGCGCTCCACAGTTCCAACGACCGACACGGCGGTAAGAAGGAACTGAGGAGCGGGCGGGCCGGCAGGGTTATATATTGGGCGCCATGGCGGCGCCACTCCAGGGGGCGACCTGCCGGCCCACTGGAGTTGCTAGGGTAAAAAGTTTCCGACGAACGTGCACGCGCGGCGCGCACACCTAACTGGAATGGATGTGAGCAATCACTCGAAGAAGAACCTAATTTCATTGCATCTTCCTGGCAATGGGAGCAGTAGTTTGTCTATTCTATCTGGGCCAAGCTGCAGAACATCTTTGCACAAAGCACTAATCTTTTTTGCGTGGGGGAGGGGGACGACAACACCAGAGATAAACAGTTACACTACTTGAAATTCAAAAAAGCACCAACTGAAGACAATATCAGAGGCAATGAAGCAGCATCAAAAGAGAGCCACTAGTCAGATTACCACATTGTCGTACCAAAAACAGAGGAAGGGGGTTTAGTGAAGCTGAATAAATGCACTAAGGGATAAATAGAACCATATAAAGTAGTGGAAAAAAGTAAAACTGGAATGCATAGCAATAAAGCTCCAAAATCCTGCGGCAGGGATTTATTTCACTTCTCAAACTTTGGAAATGGATTTTCCACATCTGTGACTCAGTCTGATAAGTTTGGCATGGAACAGTTTTACATGGAGTTAATGTTGTATGTGTTTTTGATTGAAGTTTTTGAAAAGATACAAGTTTGTGAAACCACAGAGACAGATTAACCTCTTCTGTCAAAAGGAACAGGTCTGGTCACCCCTCAACTGTTAGGATGCCCAACAAGCGATCATAATAGCAAGGACAGCCAAGAAATAAAGTGTTGTAGATGAACTAAGAATACACCGGTCTAAATCATACAAGAGACAGGTTATATGTGGGAGTAGATGCTTTGTGAAGGTTATGTGTACTCTAGTCTATACAAAAATCCAATAAAATACATTTTCAAATGCTTGCATAATTGTAGCCTCCACCTGCTCACCCACCCATGCTTGAGGGTTCAAAACAAACCAGCACACACGTCTGAGCCCACTCTGAAATCATCATGTGTGCCTCATTCCACTGCATATTAATCTACTCATGCACAATTCACAGCATTCACATATGTAAATAAACAGTGCAGGGGGCCTGGATCAGTGTTCATATCACACTCTCCATCAGTACCCAGCCCAAGCCAGGGAAGCTAATGACCCAACCAGCGGACCAAATTCGGTGATAAATCCTGGCCACATGCCACCTGAGGCACAGTATGCATCCCTTTGAGAATTAGTCTATCGTTGGCTGAGCTTGAAAGGGCATATGCTCAGCCTGATGGCATTTTCTTGGCCGTCAATAATGCAATAGCTTCTGAACCCCACCTTTGACTAATTCCAAAATTTCAGGGAATGTTTCAGGTATCAATGGGCAGAACCCTATTGATTTGGGAGAGAAAATCAGAAAACTGGAAGAGGAGAAATGCGGGACACACAGAGCCCTGGCATCTGTTTAGCAGAGCCACAGCACTCTGTAATTATCTATAGATCAAAAACATCAGTTGATAGAACCCATCAAAAACGTATAGCACAGCAATATCTCTATCTCATTTCTTCCTGCTCTCTCAATAGCATTTAACATGTTGACACCCTGAATGACTTATCTCCCACACAGAAAGAAGAGAAATAATAATGGTGGGGAAAGGGTGCCTAGGGAAGAAGAAGTGCCCCGGTATGTGGTGAAAGGAGGATAGAGGCCGGGATGGGGATCCACAAAGAGCATGTGGCATTGGTAGAGAATGGGAGATCTTGCAGTGGAGCTGGGGGGAAGAAGAATGTATCGGGCACAGACTCATTGCCATGGGGTGAGGTGGGAATGGGGGATTCTCGATACTGCTGGCATGTGGGAAAGAGAAGAGGGAGTTGCAGTGAGTCCCTGAAATAAAGGGCAATGCAAAGGAGACACACAGGGCGCTTGAGGGCAGGGGAAATGGAGGAGTGCAAGGAGTCCCCGGAGCATATTATGAGCTCCACCTAATGAAGATACTTAAGGTACGTCTACACTTCGAGCTGGAGTTGTAATTTCCAGTTCAAGTTGATATACCCACACTAGCTCTGATCGAGCTAGTGCACTAAAAATAGAGTGTGGCCAGAGTGGCATGGGCAGCAGGAGGGGCTAGACACCCCAAGCACATTCCCAGCATCTTGGACAGTTATGTACTTGGGTTGGCTAGCCCATCCTGTCGCCTGCACTGAGCTACACTCTATTTTTAGCACACTAGCTTTATCAGAGCTAGTGCAGGTATGTCACTGTGAGCTAGAATTTACATCTTCAACTTGACATTGTAGATATACCCAAAGTATATACCCTAATGTGTGTTCTGGGACAGAACCATCATGTCTCAAGTCTAGAAAAATAGTCATCCAAAACTTTGCAGGCCAAGACTCTCTTTTACAATTCCTACAGTAGTCTGCAGTAGTTACACCATCTACTATGCCAGCAGTTCAACATCTCCCTGATTTCTGTGTGTTTTTCTCATCTTTCAATAAACTCTTAATTAGTGTGATTAATCTCTTGGAAGTCAGTGTATTACACTCATCCAGTTAATTCTCAAATACTAAGTTAGCAAGCCCTGTGTTGCAATCAAACATTGGGCCATCTCCATTAGCAGCGGTTCACTGGGCCACACAGCTGGTCATGCTATTAAAACAAACGACGTTTCGATTTTGTCTGGTTCATGGTGTCATTTTCCTCTCCATCCTCTTAGCTCATGCAACTTCATTCTTTCTCAGAGTGAAGGCTCAGAATACAAAGGTTAAATCACCCTCCTTTACCAACAAATGGTCCATTATCACTGCATTTTTTATTAAGGTAAAGATTCTTCCCCATTGTTCACAAAAAGCTATTTTCACTTGGCTGTATAAATATTTGATGCAGGTCTGTTGGCAAAATGCTGCTGTAATGTTCTTGCTTGTGATTTAAAAGAAGGGTATGGAAAAAAGATTTCTTATTATATCATGACAGCTATACTGGTGGGCAACAATTTTCCCACAGCTGTCTTTGAACTATTAAGCCACCTCATCTCTGAAGCTAACTTTTATGTTGTTATTGTTTCTATTGAGTGAAACATACTGGCATAAATTCTACTTGGCGTGTGATCTGTGTGTTAGCCTTTGGCTGAGCTCTCTCTCTCTCTCTCTCTCTCTCACACACACACACATACCCCCCACATAAGTGACAAGAATCCCAGCCATGTTAGCTACTTATATAGGAAAATAACAGGCTAGATGCATCCCTGAGCCAACTCCACTGAGGTCAGTACAGTCACACTAGCAATGACTACCGTCCAGTGTGACCAGTAATGTCCCAAACATTTTATTTTTGTTAAACACTGTAGATATTTTTTAGAAGTCCAAAAGTTGGAAATTCAGAGTTAAGGTAACAAGCAAATGCAGGAAAACTAAGAATTTAGAGGACTGTAAATCAACAAAAAACTTAAACATCATCAAATCTGGAAATACTCATCTAAAGTATCAAACACCAAGCTTAACTCTGACTATTTGCCTTCATCTAGCCTCTTCTTACTGGTGGAAGAATTGCACTAGCTGTCACATGAAAATCTTTATATATTATATATGAATCACAATAATATGGTCTTTTGTTCTCCAATGACATAACCTGCAGCTACACTTCCAAGCTTCCTCAGGTACAGGAGGATTTCAAGCCCATCTTAGAAGGGCAATTAGACTCTGGAGGGCCCATAACTCATTAGTTCTGGATGAATATAGAAAATTTGACTTCTGATCTGTGTTTGGAATCTGAGGTTTCTGACTAATACTGGGAGAGTAAATGGATAGAGTCAAGTGCTATCATCTCATGGAGAAACAGGGAAACCTAGATGTTGTAGTCTTTGACCTTTACCATGAAGGCAGTAAAAGGGCAGGTGTCTGTCTACTAATGAGTGGGTTTAGCCACAGTTTATACAGTGCAGGTCTATGGCCCGGAATTGAAAGTGATCAAGGATAAACGGCAGAGTTAAGGATGCTGTTGGCACCATACTGACTATTTCTAAGCCTCATGATATTTAGGTTGAGTCAACAACATTCTAAATTCATTATTTCCATACTTTTTTCCTTGATTTTCAAACTTTTTGCTTTCATAATAATAAAATTCTAATAATATTGCAAATTAATGGCCTGTTTACAATCTTTACTCTAGCTTAACTCTGGATCTGGCCATTTTTACACAATTCTAAACTAACTGTACTATTCAGATTGTTCAGAAAATAAACAACATTTAAGACTCAGCCTCTAATCTCTCTTCACTGCTGTGTGTAGGCATTTTCCAAGCACTCTTCAACATAGTATCTGAGTGCATGAACCTCCCCCAGAGCAATATTATGTAAAAGCACTTTTAATGTTTAAATAACAAAAGAATATTTTCATATGCTGTGTTTAACAGTACACTGATGAGAGGCCAGGAATAAATACTTGCATTAAAAAGCAGATATAATTGGGCAGATCAGGCTCAGTGACTCATACTTTATAAATTGCAATTTTTATATACACAAAATAAATGACCATTTGTTTCTAAGCAAGTTAACTAGCAATTACAGGACTTGACAGGAAGCTCTGAGAAAGCATTCCATCATGTGAACTTTGGACCTTCTCTTTGCTGCTATTTGTTGCAGAATGAAAAATTAGGAGTGACTGTTAATTTCCCAATTGAATTTTAACAGGATAAATTAATCTTCTTGTGTTTTATCATTGGCCAAGAGACTTTTGCCAGCAGCAAAAGCGGAAGAAAAGCTCTGGCAGCTGTCCTTGTCTCACTTTGCCACAAACCTTGTGCCCCCAAATCAACGCTCTATCCAGTGAATTACCTCTGAGGAGTGGCTAAGCAAACTCAGTGAAGTCAGCAGAATGCAAAGGCACTCAGCAGTCACAGGATCAGGCCTTATTTCTCTAGTCATGAGAGGACTACTACTATATTCTTCCAAGAAAGTTAGTTTGCTGTCTATGACTGGAACATTTTTTTGTCCTAATATTTTCCCTCCCTTGGCCCGTCTTTTCCTTCCCATTCTTCCTGGGTCCTGAACACCTAAGTCAATATTGTCCCTCTCTGTAAGAGGGCTGAGGGCTTGATTTTAAGTAAAGCATTGTGGCCAACTATATTCTAAGTACTGGTTGTGGAGCCAAGAGAGCAGAGTTCAAATCCTGGCAACGATGCTTAATTTTCAGAACCACTCATTTCTTTGATCTACTCTTCTTACTATACCATCAACAAAACAAATGAACCACCTCACTTCTCCATCACACACTCCAGATTGGAGAAGGCAAAGTAAAAGAGAGATTTATATGTACATTTTGTAATTTTGTGAAGTACTCAGGTGATGGGTGCTGCATAAGAACCTAGACAGACTGATTATAATGGATAAATACAATCAGTAGTGTCTTTGCAGTGACCTAAACTCAGACCCAGAAGCAGTGTACAGCAGAGCAGTTTATAGGAAATGCCTCCCTTAGTTTATTTCAACTGCTTTAAGATGTTGAGATACTATTTCACAAGCTGCTGTGGGGGTGAAATCTACAAGTAATCTGCATGTATGGTATGTGATTCCAGAGTGTAGTTAAAAAAAACAGACAATTCTTTGTTAAAACTTCAAAGATTAAAGATCAAAAACTGACTCATGTAAATAAACTGATGCTATCTGTGTTTGCATACTTCTGTGATTGCAGAAGCATCTCTACAATGTACATAAAATATAATGCATGATCTCAAGGTTCCTCATTCAATCACCAAAGTATTTCCTGTACTTGGCTATTTCCATCGCTGAAATAGGTTGATCAAAAATAAAATCTGCTTTGGCTTATCCTAAAAACACCCACCAAATGTCTTCTCTTCAACTACAGTAAGCCCCTTAAAAGGAAAAAGAGTCATGGGTAGTGCTTTCAGTAAATTCCATACCATTTACCATTCCAAGGCTGAAGATGGCATTCACCAGCAAGCCTCCTTTCCGGAAGTGATCTGTCATGTGCTCCAGCCAATTTGCTTCTAAGCTGTTGACAGTCTGCCCATTCCTGGAGATCTTCATAGGAATCATCACAGTATAGTACTGGCTGCATCTTTGTTGGGTCTTTGGCTTGTTGAAGATAGCAAATATTTCCATTGCTAAAAAAAAGTTTTTAAATTGTAAGACTATAATAAACATATTGTGATATTATAATTATTGTTTCCTATTATAACTATCATAATCAGATCCTTCCCCTTTTGTCTGCTTGTCTTTCTATTGTAACTCTTCAGAGTAGGGTCATCTCCTTTACGTGTTTATACAATGCCCAGCACAACAGGGTCCCAAATCCTGACTGGGGCCTTATCATAATATAAATATTTACTAGTTGTAATATGGAACTCCTGCTCAGAGGGAGAGTCGACCAGCATAAATAAATAACATAGTAGAAACAAATGAGTTTTACTAGTAAAATTTATCATTGTAGAATATATTATTAGCAAATTCACCTAAATTGTATACTTGTTTGCCTTTGTGTATGAGCCACAAAGGAGATAGCTACTAACTGATATCAAGGACATAGCTCAAATCTGAGATCTTACTGCAAATTTAGGACAAGTAACATTTCCAATGATATGACCTTCCACTGCGCATGGAAATGGCAAGTGGGAGAGCCAAGATCAGGAATTCACAGTGGATCAAACAAATATAGAGGCCAAATGGGTCTGAGAAGAGGCAAAGCAGTAAGAGATGAGCAGATGAATAGGAAGGAAAAGTGGAACTGTGAAGATCCCTAAAGATAAGGGCATTAGCTAGATACTGGTGTGTGTGATGTAGCTTCCAGCCCACCTGAGGAGCGATTAATTTAATCTCATCATTAGGTAAGTCTCAGCAGACAACAAAATCACCACAGACAGCTGCAATATTGGGGTTAAGTGGGAGTTAAAGAGATAATAAAAACTCCCAGGAAGGAAAAAACACTAATTTAACAGTAAAACGTCTAAAATTAAACATATTCACATATTGTTATTTTACATATTAGTGGCCCGATTAATGGCCTAGTGAAGTCAATGGTAAAGCTCCCATTGATTTCAAACACAGCAGGAATGAACCCCAATTGAACTGATTGTTTTTTCAAAGGGAATAAAAATAATAAAACATTCAGTCAGCCCATCAACTTGGAATTATCTCATATTATATTGTAAAGGTAATATCTTCTAATCTCAGTTGTTACTATGATACAGTCACTCTGATAGTTCTTTCTCATGGAGGCCAGTCGTGGAACTAAAAGAACACAAAGCAAACAGGGACAATTTAGAGTAAGTCACTACTGTGAACAAAGATGGTGGAACTGGGTTTCGTAGGATTACAATGCCAATGACTTAGCTAAAGCCTGGTTGAAGTAAGCTTGGTGAAGAGTGAAAAGCTAATGAAGGCTTAATCAAGTACAGAGAGTGTACCTCAGAGAAGAGCTCAATACTCTCTCTATATAAAGGAAGGTTGGGAAACAACAGATGATGGGTCCTGGAGGAAGGAGATGCAGAGAAGGGACATATCTCAAATCTAACACCACCAAGGGAATGTTAACAGGAATTCACTCACTACACACCACTTGTTTAGAAAGAACAAAGTGATGATAAGGTGACTCAAAAGGGTACAATACTCAAAAAAGCATATAAACAGAGAACATAAATAAATCAGGAAAGATGTTAACTATCTGGAGATAAACCAGGACATGATTATTAAAGGTAGAAATAAATGGAGAAGGTTTTTTGTGGATAGGATAACTACAACACTTTTAAACTTGGAAATAAATGGAAGTAGGGAGGTAAGCTATTTTGATTTGGTTTTGAGCTGTGCAGGTCTGATCTTACACACATTTGTGGTTAACTGGATTCTTTCATTTCCCTTAACAGGCATTAGTCCAGGCTCTTGATGACACGAGTGAAAGTGTAAATGTAGGCAGGCAAACAGCACGAAAAATCTGGTCTGGTGTGTAATCAGAACTAACTTGATACCAAAGAAGTCCTGTCTACACTTGAAAATAGACCATTGTTGACGATTTTCAGCAAAGTGTAAAAAGATCAAAATCCTCTTCAGTACTGTTCAGAAAGCATGGTATTTTCTGAAATGTTACTCAAAATATTTTATCCTGGTTACATGTACACTTAAAATCATTTTCAATCCAGGTTTGGAGGACCCCTTGATGAAAGCCACTGTCAATAATGGTTCAATTATTGACAGGTATACAAGCAGAAAGGACAAAGATTCTGAATTTCAAGAGAAATGAGAAGTGAGGAATTCAGTAAAGAAAAAAAAAACGAGAAAAGAGAAATGTTCAACTACCACTACTACTATTATTTGTGTAGCTAAGCTGAGGATTAGCTCTTTACACGTATAAAAATAAACATGTTGGCTCAGGAATGTAGCAGTAGATACAGATAATAAAGTCAAGAGAACAACTTCTACATAAGGGGAGAATTAGCTAGGTGACAAAACAAAGGCAAGTGGGAAAAGCACTTGGAAGAATTTCTTGTGAGAAAGTACTGTATGCCTGTGAGTTGTATAGAATATTTGGCAACATATACACATGGGAATAGAAAAAGGTCAATGTGGATAAACAAAGACATGCAAAGAGTAATAAAAAAGGAGAAAAAGTCATGTGGGCTCTACAAAATAATTAGGCAAAGACACAGATCAGCTAGCGTAAAAATCACTTTGTAAGAGTGTAAGAATGAGAAACACAAAGGGTTCATTTATATTGCAGCTGGAGATGTAATTTCCAGCTCAGGTGGACACACACATGTCAGTTTTGATTAAGCCAGAGTGCTACAAGAGCAGTGTAGCTACAGTGGCAGCACAAGCTAGCTGCCTGACTACAATTCCATCAAAGAACCTACATAAGTTCTTGAGTGTACAGCCTATCCTGCCTCCCATGCTGCCCGGCTACTCTGCTGTTTTTAGCACATTAGCTCAATCAAAGCTAGCACAGGCATGTCTACAGAAGCTGGAAATTATACATCCAGCAACAGTATAGACATACCCTAAATTAAATAACAAAATGAAGACTGCACAAACTATAACAAACACTACAATCATTTTAAAAAGATGAATTCAGGAGAAGAAAAGTCCAAGAGAGAGCAGAGACTGTCTGGTGAAAGAAAAGGGAGACAATGCAAAAATTATGCAGGGATTCAGTGTTCACAAGGGAAGATGAAGGATTGATGCCAAAGACTGAAATTCATTTTCCAGGGAAGAAAAAGCACTGAAAGAACTCACGGGCACTCAAGAATAATAAAGAAATCAGCTATACGGTGGGGACAATATATTTGGAAAAATCCAGCTGCCGGTGAGATACTTCATAAAATTGTCTTCTCAGATCCTCATTCTTGGAAAACAGAAGCATTACTCAACCCATACACTGGCTGAGAAGTACTCTCAAATCAGAAAGCACTCAAAGAAAGAAGTTAAACAAAGAAGGTCAGCAGAGAATGAGACTGAAGATCTTGTCTAGTGAATCAGCAGCTGGGGTGAAATTTTGGGGGGTTTCCAGAAGGCCTTAAAATAAGTTCCACAACTAAAAGTTTCAGTACAATTGTCAGCAAGCTGGGCGTAGATGAGCTATCTCAGAGTCCGAAGATAGTTGGAATTAGGGAATGTAAACCGTTTGTGGCAGACAGACAAGTGGTGCCCTTCAGGAAATCAGATTAGAATCGGTTTTTCCTGACTTTATGTACCCAATGACCTAGATAAACTTCATAATACATTGCACAGACTACAAGAATGGTCAAATGCAGTCAGAGGCTCATACAATTCAGTGTAGAAAAGTGTAAAGCTAAGGAGAAAATAAAACATGGAACGTGAGTATTCTCAAAAGTACTCTTATGTAAGAAAGAGAGAGTAATTTGCCTGGCTGAACTGGATATACCCCTTGTTTAGAAGCAGTTGCAAATGCAAATACAGTGCTGAGATGCATAAGGGTCTAATACAAATCCGGATAAACTATTCTAATAAGAGACAAATGCAACCACTTTGGGATATACTTTGGATAAATCTGGCTGCTTTACTGTCCCACAAACAATGAAGAAAGTACAGTAAAAGGTGGCCAGTTTGATTCAGCCCCCCCCCCCCTCAAAACTTAAGTTATGTAAAAATACACACAATCAGGCCAATATTCTATGGAGGAGGCTAAGAAGTCACTCTCACTGTCAGATACAGAATCCTACGAGGAACAAAAGAGTTTGGATGCGCTTATGTAAAATATAAGACATGGGAATAAACTACAACCAAGGAGATGAGGGTTGTGAAAATAATTAAGGTGGAATTTCATTACATAAAGTAATAATTAATACCAAATGGATAACTAAGCAAAACAGTATGAGAAACTAGTGTAAAAAGTGTTTTATAAGAAGCTAGACAAGAAAGGGAAAATATTATGAGGTCTAATTGTTAATCATGAGATTCAATTCAGAATCATTTGGGAAAAGGTAAGAGTAAACATTTCCTTCCTCCAATGACACTGTGTGTTTCTAAATTGTTCTAACCCCTGTCTTATTTGTAATTGCAGGTGAAGCTACTGAGTATCCCACACAGAAGTAAATAGATCAAATAGGGAGTCTGGTGGCATCTCCCTGCCAAGATATATTTTTAGTGGTGCAAAATGGCACATATAAAGTAGAATGTGCAACTAGAGGACAACAAAACGGACACAGGAAAATAGTTTATGATGAACCACCCTCCACTAACAAACACATAAGAATAAGAAGATGAAAATGATCAAGTGTAATGAGAATGAACATTTACCATGAATAACTACCCCTTCCATCTTACTGCTGTCTGATCCTGTCCTAACTACAGATCTGCAACTATTGTCTCCACCTGTCTGAGAGTCTAGATCCTCTGTGTTCTCAGAACTCTTGGGCTGGTTTATTTTCTGCTATCTGTTGACCTACAGTGGTGCTGACACACACTGAAAGGGTTTGAGGACTGTCCCATTTGTGAATGAGAACTGTAAAGCCTTTTCAGGCACATTATCATCTTTTCAGATGGGGAAGTAGTAGATGGAAATCAACCAAGCTCAGGAGCTCTGAGGACTTCAGTACCACAATTAGGGAGCAGTAGCAAACAAACCCATATGAACAGCAAGCATATGAACTTTCCATGTGAGAAAGAGGCAAAAATAAGTTAAAGACGAAAGCCCAAATCTGAGACGACAACTGCCCCCTGCAAACGACAACCCCACTAAAATAGCACAGAAGGATAAACCTAACTGGTCACAATGGAGTTGCGCCTGACCTTTTATTGCTCCTATGAATGCTTAAAAACTTATGATTAAATGATTATGAAGTGTGCAGCCAAGTTGAAAAGTAGGTTAAAAGGTTTTATTATTCATAGTGTGCATCTTTTCCCTGTTCCAGTGCTACAATCACTCTTCCAAGATACTCTGAACATAACAAGGGCAGTTTAAAACTTGCTTGTTCATATCAGAGGTCACAACGGTACTTACTTCCAGTAAGTGATTCTATACACAATGCTGATGTGTCGCTTTGTGCTACCCCTTCTTGATTGTCTGTTGCTTCTCTGAGTCTTCGTGAAACACTCGGGCTCTCTCCTTGAAACTGTTCTCCATTCTCCCTTGCAGAGTTTAAGCTCAGATGCTCAGTAACTGGTTCTTCCCCTCTTACATCCCCACTGAGCTCTACACTTTGGTTAGCATTTTCCTCACTGGGGGCTGGTGCATTGCATCCATTAGCATCATCTGCTTTCTTGCTATCCAATGAAGCATGATCCTCTGAATAGTTTGATGTATTTTTGACATCTTGTGGTTGTGCAGAGTTGTTACTGGTGGGTGCCACTGCGGTGCTGGCCTGGGAGTTCACCTGGGAACTGTACTGAGGTATAATTCCAACAAACTTCAAGCCTTGACTTGCTGCATCTTGAATCTACAAACCAAGGAGATTATATTTTAATTTGCAAGTTGTCTTATAGGACTAGACATATTCTGAAAATAACACACTTAAAGGGAACTAGCACGTAATTTTAGTATTTCATCTGCTACGATAGGAAATTCTCATAATTAGCTTTACATAAAATGTTAAATTCTAGAGAAACAGAATGATACAAGTTCTTTCAACTGTCTGTGAAATGTGAAAATCAAAAAAGAAAGAGGAAGGCCTGTGCAATGATATGCACACTGGATTTCTTCATTGTGAATGAATATCTGTGTTTGTAAGGCTTTATTTATGACACATTAACAGATGTAGCTTTGCCTAACCCAAGCTTTATATAGTGCCAGGTTAAAGATACTTGGAGTTGAACAACACTACATATTCTGCTCCATAACAGAATGTTGTGTACTCTGCTTACTCGATGGGTATGCAAGTGAAAGTCCCACAAATTCCCTGGGCTACATATACATCTTTGTTAGCCCCTTATTTTAAATTGAGGAACAAATGACAAACTTTCACATGATGAGAGTATAAAGAACAAAGTTATTGTAGTACCATTTTACTATTTGAACTAGTTCTAGAGATAAAGATACATTTGGAATAAAAATGTCTGTGTGGATAAAGAAAGAAGCATAATGAATAATCAAATTTAAGATTAATTTATAATTCACAGAATCATAGAAGATTAGGGTTGGAAGAGACCTCCGGAGCTCATCTAGTTCAACCCCCTGCTCAAAGCAAGACCAATTAAATCATCCCAGCCAGGGCTTTGTCAAATCAGGCTTTGAAAACCTCTACGGATGGAAATTCCACCACCTCTCTAGGTAACCCATTCCAGTGCATCACCACCCTCCTAGTGAAATTGTGTTTCCTAATATCCAACCTAGACCTCCCCCACTGCAACTAGAGATCATTGCTCCTTGTTCTGTCATCTGCCACCACTGAGAACAGCCGAACTCAATCCGTTTTGGAACCCCTCTTCAGGTATTTGAAGGCTGCTATCAAATTCCCCCTCCTCTCTTCTGCAGACTGATCAAGCCCAGTTCCCTCAGCCTCTCCTCGTAAGTCAAGTGCTCCAGCCCCTGCCCTCTGCTGGACTCTCTCCAATTTGTCCACATCCTTTCTGTACTGGGGGGCCCAAAACTGGACTCAATTCTCCAGATGTGACCTCACCAGTGCTGAACAGAGGGGAAAAGACAGTTACCATTTCCGTAACTAGTGTTCTTTGAGGTGTGTTGCTCATGTCTATTCTACAATAGATGTGCGTGCTCTCCACGTGCACTAGTGTCGGAAGTTTCCCCCCTAGCAGTACCCATAGGGGAGCACCCCTAGCAACCCCTGGAGTGGCGCCTCCATGGCACGGTATAAGGGGCGCTGCGCGCTCCCCCCATCCTCAGTTCCTTCTTGCCAGACAACTCTGACATGAGCAACACATCTTGAAGAACACCAGTTAACGAAAAAGGTAACTGTTTTTTCTTCTTTGAATGATTGCTTATGTGTATTCCACAATAAGTGATTCCAAGCTATATCTGTTGGAGGTGGGTAAGAGTTCACAGATTCTTCAGCCCTGCTGAACCCAGCGTCCTCCTTGGTTTCGGAGACGATCGCATAATGCAAGGTGAAAGTGTGAACTGAAGACCATGTGGAGCCCTTCAAATGTCCTGCGCCTTAGTTGAGTGTGCCCTCACAACTGATGGTGGGGGGATTCCCAACAGGTCATAACAGGTACGGATACATGATGTGATTCAGTTGGAGAGCCGCTGAGTCGAGATCAGCCGAGCCTTCATGTGTTCAGCCGAGGCAATGAACAGTTGTGAGAACTTTCTGAACAGTTTTGTCCGCTCCGGGTAGCCAGAGCACATTGCACATCCAGCATGTGGAGGCGGGACTCCTCACTGGACACGGTGGGCTTGGGGTAGAGGACCGGCAGGAAAACGTCCTGACCCATGTGGTAGACAGAGACCACCTTTGGGAGGAACAACACACGGGGACGGAGCTGGACCTTATCCTTATGGAACACCATGTACGGGGGCTCGGAAATCAGGGCCCTGAGTTCCCGAGACCGGTCTAGCTGCTGAGTCGCAAACAGGTCCACCTGGGGGAGTTCCCCACTCTTGGGTGAAGAGACCACTCGTGCTGAGAGAAGGCCCTGCACAAGCGATCCGCCTGTGAATTCTGGGCATCCGGTAGGTGGTAGGCCTGTAGGCAAATGTCGTGGGCTATACAGAAGTCCCACAGCCTGAGGGCTTCCTGGCAAAGGGCAGAGGATTGAGCCCTGCCTTGCCTGTTGACGTAAAACATTGAGGCCGAGTTGTTCATGAGAACCCTGACCTATATGTGTGAGCAGAAAGCCATGCACACCGGCCTCATCTCCCTGAGCTCCTTGACATTTATGTGGAGGGCCAGGTCCTGCACAGACCACAGACCTTGAGTCTCAACATCCCCCACATGGGCTCCCCACCCAGGTCTGATGATTCGGACACCAATTCCATTGATGTGGGCCTGCCTCTGAACGGGACCTCATCCTGAGTCTGGCGTGGCAGAACACATACGTGCATGCCGACGTGACCAAAGAGCTGGAGGCACGCTCTGGCTGTTGTCACTGGAAACCTTGTTGACCGTATCAATGAGCCCTTTCAGGGTCTCGAACCTGTCCTGAGGGAGGAAGGCTCTGGCCAACGTGGCGTCCAGGACCGCCCTGATAAACGCTATGCATTGTACCGGGACTAACGTGGACTTGGTGTCGTTTACCAACAGGCCCAAAGTGGCGCACATGGACATGAGGAACGCCACGTGATCCCACACCTGCGACCAGGAGCTGCCTCTGACCAGCCAGTCATCCAGATAGGGGAAGATCTGGACCCTGTGGTGCCTTAGGTAGGCTGCTATCACCAACATACACTTTGTAAATACCCTGGGGGCAGTGGACAGGCTAAATGGGAGGACTGTAAATTGGTAGTGCTCCCGCCAAACTATGAAACGGAGGAAGCGTCTGTGCCCCTCAAATATATGATGTGGAAGTACACGTCCTGAGGATTGAGGGTGGCATTCCAGTCCCCAGGATCCACGGAGGGAATGATGGAGGCCAGGAAGACCATGTGGAACTTGAGCTTCACCATGTACCGGTTCAGGCCTCACAGGTCCAGGATGGGCTGAGCCCTCCATTGGCCTTCAGGATAAGGAAATAGCGGGAGTAGTAGCCCTTGCGTTTGTACTTCATTGGCATCACTTCCACCACTCCTTGGCCAAGGAGCCGCCCCATCTCCTGCTCAAGCAGAGCCTCGTGAGAGGAGTCCCCCAGGAAGGATGGGGGCAGAGGGTGGTTGGGTGGGGTAGAGGTAAACTGGAGGGTGTAACCCCAGGAGATGGTGTTGAGGAACCATCGATCTGAGGTCAGCTGCGACCACTCTGGGAGGAAAGCACACAATCGGTTGGAGAAGGGAAGCTTTATCGAGGGTGGATCCCTGATGAGAACTGGCAGGGAGCCCCCGGGCGTCCTGTCAAAGCTGCCATTTCCCTGCCTGTTTGCCCTTGAAGGACCCAGACAGGGGGCAGGCCAAGAATGCCTCTGCAGGCGTTTCTTATAGTCCTGCGACTTTTTATAAGCAGGCTCGTATTTTGAGTGGGTGGCCTGGGCTGGTGCTTGCTGCAGCTTAAATTTAGGTTTAGCAGGACAGAGGGAGCAGAGGCAGTAATTGCCTCATCAGGGGAGGGCGAGGAGGCCTGAACCATACTTTGCGTATCAACCAGCACCGGAGGGTCCACCACCTGGTCAGTCTCCAGGCATAGTGCTGAGGATGTACGTCCCACCGACTCTTTCCTCAGAGGCCTGGAGAGGGAGGCTGATGGCTCTTCTGAGGCTCCGGCCACTGAGTGAACCCCCACCGGGGGCTGCACTGGGGGCCACGGTGCCCACTGGTACCATTTGGCCGGCCACGGGGCCCAGTGCTACTGCACCTGCTGTGGCACCAGTGGAGTCGGCTGTTCAGCCTGGCTGGCCTGACCCCTCGATGGACGGCTAACAGCTGCTCGGTGATCGGCTCCGATGGGCGGATCCGTGACGGCAATTTCCCAGCAATTAACGCCCAGGGCTGTGGAGCAGTGCCGTGGCGGGGTCCTGGAGCAAGACAATGAACGAGAACGGCGTCGACGTTCGTGTTGCGACTGGCTACAATAGCCCCTCTGAGATGAGGACCCTCAGTGGCATCTGCCTCAGTCCTGTTAGTGCTCGCTCCTCGAGGCAGAGCGGCGCCTGGAGTCTCGGTCAGACGGAACCTAGCCAGACAACCTGGTGGGAGTCAAAGGCAACCCACGTGGACTACACATGGAATGGTCGCTGAGCGGCGAACGGTGTCGGGAATGTTCCTTCGACCATGACTGGTACCGAATCAGGAGCGACTGCGGACATCCGAGCGGTGGCTTGCCTCTGGATCACGGGGCCAACACTGGCAGTGCTCCTAGTACTGGCATGGATATAACGTCCTGGGCTGCTTGCAGGGCCTCTAGTGTGGAGGGCATCTGGACATCTGGGGAAGCTTGCTCCGAATGGGCTGGGCTACTCCACTCGACTTGAGTCAAAGGCCAGGAGGCCGATAGGGATCAAGGGCTGCCCAACACAGGTCTTACTTCGGTGCCGCGTTGGAGAAGGCCTCTTCTTAGCCTTCTTGGCATGGCCCATGGACAGGGAGTGGTGCCGACTGGTAGATGGTGCCTGGGGGTTGCTGCACACTGACATCACGGTGCCCGGTGCTGACTCGGAGCGGTGTCCCAGGGTCGGGGGTCAACGCCGACTCCATGAGGATATCCTGGAGCTAATGTCTCCCTCTCTCGGTGCAAGGCTTAAACAACTTGCAAATCTTGCAGCGATTGCTGAGATGAGTTTCACCCAAACAGCGTAAACAGTCCGCATGTGGATCACTCACTGGCATCGGCGCCTACAAGTGTTGCACGACTTAAAACCCTTGGCACGGGGCATGCCCTGGCCTGGGTGCACTAGCTAAACTAAACTAAAGCTAATCGAGTACTTATTACAGGTCACATACACTGAATGAACAGGAGATCTGGGGACAAGCCAGCGCTGCTGGGGAGGTGGGGGGCAAATGGGGCAATGTGCCCCAGGCCTCGGGCTCCACAGGGGCCCCCAAAAGAACGGGTGAGGCTCCCACCCTGGCCCAACCCCGCCTCTGCCCCTCATCCGGAGCCTCAGTGCATCCAGGAGTGTTCCTGAACAGCAGTGCAGCATGTCTCCGGCGGGGCCTGAGCTCCTCCCCGCTCAGAGCCGCATGGTAAGGGGGCGGGGCTGCAAGCTCAGGCCCCACTAGATCTCACAGCCCCGCCCACTTACCGCGTGGCTCTGAGTGGGGAGAAGCTCAGCCGTCACTAGAGCCATGCTGCACCGCTGTTCAGGGACACTGCTGGATACGACCCACTGAGGCTCTGGGTGATGGGGGAGCCAGGGGTAAGGGGCCGGTGCCAGGGCCGGGGGGAGGGTGTTGGATAAGGGCAGGGAGTTCCGGGGACAGTCAGAGGACAGGGAGGGGTCAGAGGTTGGGGGGGTGGTCAGGGGACAGGGAATGGGGGCGTTGGACTGTAGGCGTTCCAGGGTCTGTCAGGACTCAGTGGCGGGGTGGATACGGGTTGGGGCAGGCAGGGGACAGGGAGCAGGGGTGGGGTCCTGGGGTGGTGGGGGTGGGGTCTCTGGGGGACAGTGAGGGCGCAAGGAGCAGGATAGGTCGGGGATTCTGGGGGGGCAGGCAGTTGGGGGGACAGGAAGTAGGTGAGGTCAGATAGGGGGCAGGGCCAGCCTGTTTGGGAGGCACAGCCTTCCCTACCCTAAACCTCATTCAGCAGTTTGAGGCTTGCAGAAGAGCCAAGCTGTCAGCTTTTCCATTAGGGCTACCATCCCTTTCACTTCTCAAATGTCAAATTATAGTCTATATTTAATTTCAGTGCCACAGGGAGATTCATGTCAGGGGAGGGTAGCTTCATTTAAAATTAGCCACTGGGGGAGGGATCACATGAAAAGAGCAATATCCTACACCACCTACCTCCTTCCCAACCCTACCAAGAGAGACCCCCCTCCCCTGCATTCCCTGAGGCTTCAGAGGGGTTAATTCAGTGGTTCTCAAACTTTTGTCCTGGTGACCCCTTTCACATAGCAAACCTCTGAGTGCGACCCCCCCACTTATAAATTGAAAACACTTTTTATATTTAACACTATTTTAAATGCTGGAGGCAAAGTGGGGTTTGAGGTGGAGGCTGACAGCTCATGACCCCGAGTAATAACCTTGTGACCCCCTGAGGGGTCCTGACCCATAGTTTGAGAACCCCTGGGTTAATTTAATTTTAGCACCCTGTGTCCATTCACATGCATGTGCTATTTTGAGCATGTCAGTTTTCACAATATAGGCTCATCCCAGATTCTGGAACAAGCTCAAATGCTCAGTTCATGGAATATGTACATAAGCTATACTAAAGACAAACCTACAGTAACCGTCTCCAGTTTGTGAGAGACCCCACAGAGCCAGTCTCTAGGAAACAGATAAATGCATGGAGGTTAAGTCCATTAATGGCTATTAGCCAGGATGGGAAAGGAACGGTGTGCCTAGCCTCTGTTTGTCAGAGGGTGGAGATGGATGGCAGGAGAGAGATCACTTGATCATTACCTGTTAGGTTCACTCCCTCTGGGGCACTTGGCATTGGCCATTGTCGGCAGACAGGATACTGGGCTGGATGGACCTTTGGTTTGACCCAGTATGGCTGTTCTTATGTTCTAACTTAAATGAACCCAAAGTTATGGAGACAGATATGAGTCAAGGAAGTCAGCAGAGTATCAAAAACCTGGAAAAATCTCTGGCTGTATGGGCTCAGGAGTTTGGTCACAAGCTGAGGTGGTTCAAAAGTTATGGATTTTTTTTAAGCAGAATTTTTTATTGTTTCTTTAAACAATCAAACACAGCAAGCAGCAAATACTTGGTCACACACTTCTAAAACCCCAAACCATATTCAGGTTTTGGCAGACTAATTTCAGCTTTTCAATCAAAAAGAACCACAACAAATTTTGAAGGAAAGCAGACATTATCTATGATTTTTTTCTGCTTTTTAAAAACCCTTAGTTTTCGATCCAAAAAAAGTTTTGATGGAAAATATTTGTCCAATCCTTTTAATGAGCTTTAGTGCCTTTTAGCACTAGCTGATTCTGAGAACCAGTGATACCTTGTAAAGAAGTTTTCTCAAAACTGGGTTTGTGCCAAGATGCGGAAGGTTTATTTTTCCCAGGGCCGCCCATGGGGGGAGCAAGTGGGGCAATTTGCCCAGGCCCTGCAGGGGCCCCCACGAGAATATAAGTATTGCAATTTTTTTTATGGAAGGGGCCCCAGAAACTGCTTTGCCCCAGACCCCCTGAATCCTCTGGGCGGCCCTGGGACAAGCTACAGCAAAGCTGGAGCAGAGCCGTTCCGAAGCACCTTCACTGGCTACAAGAAGGAAATGAGGGTTGGGAGAGCGCGCAGCGCCCCTTATATCGCACCATGGAGGCGCCACTCCAGGGGTCACTAGGAGCGCTCCCCTACGGGTACTGCTAGGGGAAAAACTTCCAACATCAGTGTCAGGGAGAGAGGAGACTGGCTGCTAATTCAGGCATCAGAATCCCCCCTGGGAGAAGAAAGACACTAGTGACTAGTGCATTTGTGGTGCATATTCTTAGTTATTTTGATTTAAGCAAAACCCCAAATTATAAAAAGAAAAGGCCTCAAAATATAGGAGCTCTTCAACCTCAGGCTAATACTGTGTTTTCAAGGCAAATAATCCAGCAGAATCAGAGCATACTGCTTATTCTCTACAGTTCTGATTAATATGAACCTAAATAAAAGCAGCTCAGGCTTTTCCATTGCAAGTGAGAGAATGAATTATCCAGCGAACCTATCACATTAGTTCTACCACACTGGGAAGTGAGGTGGGTGGGGAAGAAGGTTGCGATATTAACAATTTTATTTAACACTAAAAAATAAAGAGGAAGCTCATTTCTGCATTTTGCCCTCACCCACAGACATTTTTTATGAATCATCTATTTCCTGAAAATCACATTACTGTGCTGAATATATACACAACCTACAGGTGACATCTGATCAACACAGAGAACTTCCTCTTTCAAACCATTGGGATTTTTCATGTTTAATTAACCTTTAAAGAGTGTGATGGTAGGAACTGAAGCATGGTTCCCCAGAAAATAGGGTGACAGTCAGCAGGACGAGTTTGCAGATGGACAGGAACTGCTGACTGGAGTGAGGCTCATTGCTAAAATGGGATAATTACCACAGTGCAATCTCATCTCAATTAATAGGAAAGTAAAAATGCTATTACAGTGGCCTATTTAATAGAAGAAAGCCAGACAGCATTAGTGGTATCTATAAATAAACTGAAGTATGTTATTTATATTGGGCTAGAAGAAAGTCAGTGTGTGACTGGCTTGCTCAGTTGATCCAAGTGCATGCAAACAATATGATGCACTCATGATAGCCTAATGTGTCCGACTCCTTGTTGCAATTTTACAAATACTTGTAATACACTCATTATTAGCAAGTGTTACAAAGTCTCTTCCTCTTCCAGTGCTAATCTAAACTGCATTTGTATAGTAGAATGTCAGCTCGGATAATCATAGTAATTTAACTAGTAGGCAGCTGCCAGGATTTGAGCACAGTACAGGGTACAGTACAGGGTTTGAGCACAGTACATAATTTACTGATCTTGGAACACTGGCTGTCACCCCATAGCAGGCTAACACACACTGTGCACTGAATTACAGCAGCATTCACAGGTACTGCAGCAATGGGATCTCAACACATCCAGAAAAGGTGTTTGTTCTTAGAAATATCTGTTCTTGGAAAATGGCTCTTGTTTTCAGAAGGGACAGAGGAGAACTGAGGATGGATTGATATTCTCATCATGATCAATCTAGGATTGTAACCATATTGTAGAGACTGAAAAAATCCATATAGAATTTATTTCAAGGCACTTTACAAATAAACTAATCAGCAGTAAAGCAGCAATCAGGATATAGTGCCTTATTTCAAATTCCATTGTACATGGTCCCAATAAAATCAGTGGGGCAATCATCTAATTAATTTCAATGAGGCAGGGATAGTGAAAGTGTTACTCTAGCAGTGCAATGAAAGGTATAATACATCAGCAGATGTATCATTTTACTACAATAATGCTTCCTCCCCACTCTCCACAGAAACATGTACGAGCTGACTCTTGGCACAAATCAAAGAATCAACTCCTAACATTTTGTATCTCCAGAATGAGGCAGTTTTTATTTAGAATTTGATTTTATTCTTAGAACCCTACCTAGAGCCTTGAGAAATGTAGGTTTTGTCGGCCTAGTGAACTAATCAACTTAAGCCATCTGCATGGAGTCTTACAACCTCTGTGCCATGATTGGATTAACACATTTTCAAACAGCTAGTATTTAGTGAAATCTCTCATATTTTGAAAAGTTATTACTGCATTTATACAGCAATTATTTTTCAAATGTAAATATCTCAAACTTATATATACATAAGGTCACTGAGGTTTACCATGCTCACCCTTATTTTAAGTTTCAATTACCCACTGAACTTCATTGCTTAAATTTTAAACTATTTTTTGAAATCAGAATGTTTATGAGTTCAAGCTACTTGCAGCATAGGTTCTGTTTCATTGTATCTGTTGTTGTTTTTAAAAATAGACAATCATCAACTTCCCCCACCCCCACTTCTTTTGAGGCTGAAACCATGAATGCCAAATTTCAGCTTCAATGACTGGGAAGCAGCTGACGGTAACAAAAAGCCAAGCTTCGTAAGCAATATACTGGAGCTGGTGTGGGTGCTAATACACGATAATCTGAAGTTTGATGCTTCCTACCAAAGGTGTTTGAGTTGGTGACAGGACATAAGCAAGTGCTTGGGGGAAAGCCTGAAACTTGTGCTGCTGACTGAAGTGCGTGTAACTTGTGCAGCACATCTGCTAAACTTTTTTGGACAAATTATTTTACAAATGTAAATAACCTGATTCTAGATGTAAAAGTAGCATTCACAACTGCTTCTGTAAGGACAGTCAGGTACAAGCTTCTCTCGCAGGCTGAAGACAAATCTTCAGCATTGCCACCCAGCAAGTTATCAAAAGATGAAATATGCTTCCTTGTTATTTTCTACCATGAAAACTGCTTGGATGGTTACATCTCTTAAAACAAGAAAAGAAAGTGCCGTACATGCTAGAGCTGCAACTTTTCTTCGTCACAAAAAGTCAAATGTAATAATAAAAGGGTAGCAAAGCATGCTGCTGTTTTATATTTAAGATGCACGAGGCAGATCAAATGAAAACTCTCTGCGTGCATGATGAGAGAGTGCACTTACTAGAAGTCATAGAATATGCTTATAAGAACAGAGCTCTAAATAAATAAATAAATAAATCTCCCCAACACCATGAGAGGTTGTGCCCAGAAGCTGTGTGACTACATGGAACAAAATGCTTGTAAGCCAACTGCAAAATTCTTTGAAGAAATGCAGACTTTTTTAACCCTTCAAGGCATCATACAGGAAATCAAATCTGTTCCAACATACCAGCCTTTGAGGAAAATATCCCTGCAAATACACAATTTAGAATCAACGTGGGGGAAATACATGTAGTGAAGCTGAACTGAATGAAAAGAACACTATTTCATTTTGGCAGGCTAGTGCTGAAAGTATTCCAGATTGGACAAATATTACAATTGGTTGTCTATATGTGCCAATCCACAGCACAAACAGTGAAAGGTCCTTTTCATATTATGTTCTATTGCTAAATGAGAAAAACAAAAGCATAAAAACACAGAAATTGCATCTGTACAGCATGCTGCTGCAGAATGAACTCAACATAACAAAAACTTCCCTACAATACATGCTGCAGACTGACTGAAGCTTTTATTAAAATTTGTTGTGTTTTTGAACATGTTATATGCAAATTAGCCTTTAATTCTTGGAATTTTTCAAAGGGAAGCTCCAATAAGATAAAAAAAAAGTATAGAAATTTCTTGTTTCATTCCTCGGATACATACAGAAACATTTCTAGCACCTTATAAAGCATTGTTTAGTTAATATGGGCCATTATAATATGGGCTGGTCTACATACACAACTTATTCCTGTTCAACTAGAATTTTTAAACCAGTTTAGTTCAACCAGTGTAAATCCCTACGTAGACACATTTTAAATCAGTTTAAAGCTGTCTTATATTAATGGATTTGCACTGATTTAATTACATCAATTCTAAAACAGGTTCTGTTTAACAAGGTGCAAGTTTCATGTGTAGCCACAACCTATATGTTTTTGGAATTTGATACTGCCCATGTAATTTGCTTCATAAAAATGGCATTGTGTCTTGAGGAAAAACAAAACAAAAAATGACAGCTTTACCCATTGCTGTCAGTGAAGTAAATGGTAAATCTCCCATGGACTCAAGTGGGAACAGGAACAAAACCTTCATCAAATCTCTCCTGTAATTATCCAAGTTGGAATTTGGCCAGGACACTTTGACTAACACCTCCTAACACTTGTGAAAAGCATCATGGATTATTTCCTAAGCGGTTGGGACTTTAGTTTTATGCCTCAGCTGAAAAAAGGCATTATCTGCAGCACAGTGTAGTGCGGCCAAACACCATGCTAAGAAAATAGATCAGAGTGCCGCCTACTGAATCACTTGCTGAGGCACATGCTATTTCCTCGGAGATCTCCTATCTAATTACAGACCCATCCCAACTTTGCTTTTAAGATGTAGTAAAATCACATCTCATGGTGGGATAGCTGATTTACAAAATGCTATTTTCAAAAAATAATCTGTTTGAGTTACAGGCACCAAAAACCATCACAGAAATCCACATTTTAGGAATTGGGGGCATTGTTCGTTTTATAAATGAACAATTATTTTTTTTTCAAATTATTTAAATGAAATCACCTGGCAAGTTTTTTTTTTATTGTATATTTATAACTGCATTATGAACTGTCAAATAATCTCTGAAGTATAATGGACGGGTGACACTGCTGTCAATACAGAAACATAAAGAGTACACATAGAAACACTGGGTAGCATACTTTTTTCTTTTTTTTTTGCCAGTTTCTCTAATTGTTCACAATAATAGTCTGAGAATTTCTCCCATAGGCTGACATTTGCAGGTCAAACATTTCATTCAAGTTCAGAACAGTATTTCATCTAAATCAACAAGCACGGAAATTACAGCAGAACAATTTAATAATGAAAGCCCATCTCTTGGAAAGGGCTTTCAAGCACAAATACAGTTGATTTTAACAAGACCCGTGTTCTAAACTTCTCTTAACTTTTTGATGCCAGGAGCTGGAATTTCTTGGCATGCATTCAGAGTAAATATACATTGTACTAATGCCACCAGTATACTCTAATTCATCACAGCTGGCAGAGTTTCTGAGGTTGAGACTCCCTGGTGACTTAGGTAATAATTTTTGAGAAACTAATCATTACAACTGAGTGGTTATTTCATTAAGGCTTTATAGACTGGTTTGGTGTATGATTCATGCTAGAATAAGGTGCCCAGTGAATGCAGTAGCAACCAATTAAAGGGGACTGTTGCTAACACAAAACAAACAACAGAAAACATTTGCAGAGAACAGATGAAGCAGAATTCCATTTGGACAGAGGAAAAAAGTCACTCTCTAGTAACAACCCACCAATTTTCCAAAAGCCACGTGCATTAGGTTAGGCCTGTAATAAGTTCGGAGACAGAAAGTTGCTACTTAGCGCTGCTGATTAGAAAATACATTGCACTAGAAACAATGGGCTGGTCAAATTTGGTCAAAAGATATTTTAAAAAATCAAGTCTAGGCTGTCCCAGTTAATAAAATAAATATTTATAATTTTTTATAACAACTTCAGAGCAGGTATCATACACCTAATGCACATAAAGAAGCGAGCCCATGGTCATCTCTCAAGTTCCTGTCACAAATCATACAAATGTACTTTGATAACTGACATACCCTCAAAGGTCTAGAGGCAAAGAGTACATGCTGGTAGGGAGCAAGAAGAATAGTATGTACTGTATATCAGGAACTGGTATCAAAATGCTGTTCCAGGCTACAGCATTACAACTGGATCATTCCTTATTGCGATTTATTGGTGCATATTTTATCATAAATACCAAACCTCCCCTTTTTTGGTTTCTGTATTTGTTTCTGAAAAAAAGATATTTACAATTAAAAGCAGCTTTTAGTTAGTCTTGGACATTTTCTGTAAGTCTGCTATCCCCATGCTCATTTCCTAAACAGAAACAATAAGCCAGGCTTTAAGCCTCATTTTAAAATAGGCTAAGCACAGCCAATGGCATGAAGGAAGATTTTTTTAGTTACTTTTATAACCATTCAGAAACAGAGTTAAACTTTATACTTCCAACACTTTTGCATCCTGAATGTTATGTTGCAGAAAGTGACAGAGTGCTGGGAGCTAGCACCTAATGAGTTCTGGGGGTGGGCAGGCGCAAGCTCACCCACAAGCTGGGAACTGGCAGGTGAGCCAGCACTCTGATCACTCTGGCACTAATTCCTTTCCCTAGGGAGGTCTGACTGGGGAATGTAATGTAATTGGCAAACCAGACTGGCTGTCTAGGTGAGCTAAAGGATTAACTAGTCCATCAGTTGAGGATTGATAAAAAGGCACAGGAAGGAAGCACCGGGCAGATGAACAGGGCTAGCTGAGCTTAGGCTGATAGAGCTCTTGGGGAATACCCTCTGTTCCTGCCAGGCCCCGGGGAAAGGGCTGAAGGTACAGAGGATGCTGTAAATAGCATTACTGTGCAAGACTATAAAGGTGTGGGTGGTGGGGTCATAAACTACAAAATATGACTATCCAACCGGCAGAGTCTGAGCAGGTTTCTGTGATTCCAGAGAGCAGGGACATAATGCTGTTCTGTTACACTTACCAAATGGCAAAGAGACACCAGCTCAATAGTTTTATATATTATTAATCTGAAATACTATATCAGGTTTTCCAGATGTCCAACATATGGTACATTTCTGATGGGGATGAAATGGACTAAAAAACAAGGCTTGGCGGGGCAGTGTACAAGCACCTTTCACTTTACATTCCATCTTACATCCACATCAAAACAAATCTGACGATCTCATGTTAGGACTGAAATTATACCCTCAGATATGAATGTGTGACTTTGGTTTGTGGCATGAGGATCTCTGAAAGTTTGTGAATTTTTCACTTCACAAACCTATCAAACAATTTAGTATGAATGGCAATTTTTGCTCAGCAAAGGCTCCAACCTTAGTGGCCCCAAATAACTTAGTATCCTGTCAAGCAAAACTTCCACTGAAGTCAAAGGAGATTTGCTTAAGTAAGCACTGGATACTGAAATAGTAACAGGAGTTGAAAGTTAAGATTGTGGTACAATAACAGAGATCAGGGATTTATCCATCTCAATAGAGCTCAACCATGCTGTCAGTGACCTTGCCTGAAATAAGATTCTTCTGAAATTTATGGTCCTAGCGCCAGTGCAAGCTCCATTAGAGATAGCAGTGGTGAGAGCACTAGTGGAGACTGTCCACAAGTGTACATACCACTGTGTCATAAGAGTAGTGTTGACATAATTATAAGAATTCTAGTGGCTACTATAACCCAGGTCTAGCATGGATGCTAGAACTTCAAAAAAACCCACCTCACCCTAGCCATAGCCTTACTTTGTCTAAGATTTACTCTTTAAAACTGGTATATACCTGGAATGTTCTCCAGGCTTCAAGCATCCTTCTCCTCAGTCCCCATCAACCTCTGCATATGCTTTAACCACAGGTCACTTTGGATAAATCTTACCAGTGACCTGCTGGAGGTTTCTTAATGGCTTGATATAAGGCTACAGATTTGTGACTGTAGCTCTGAAGTCTGAACACCGCCTTGAATCTGAATCATCTGTTAAAAAACACAGTTTCTAATGGGTGAATATAAATAGGGAACAAGTAAAGATTTATGCAAATACAAGTTTGAAAATTGATTTCAACAACCATGTCAGCTGGCTGAGTACGATTTAGTGGTCAGTGTATATCATGACAAACTGTGTTCTATGCTGGGTTTACTCATAGTCAGCTGACACAATACTAAACACTGACTTAGTGTATCTTTATTATCCAAGCTGGGAAAAACACAAAATGTAAAGTGTAATGGACATAAATTAGATATTACAAGTTGTCTTAGTTTTAGGGATCTACGATGTTATTTGAAGGAATTAAGCGTTATTTTTAACCTGAGAATATCAGCCTAAACCATACTTGCTTTCACCTAACAACCATTTAGTATCTACAGTAGAAGCTGCAGTTCCACAGACTGAACAATTTGCCCATACTTTCCCTCAGGACAATACCGAATACAAACAGATCTATTGTTTCCAAATATTTTCTTTTTTTCCAGACAACTACTGGAACACTGAAGACATAGGCTGTATATTTCACAACATCTATTTTTACCCTGGTCAAGAGGATGGCCCCAAAATCTGCTGGGGCAAAGGATTCCAAAAGCACATCAAGGCCCCTGGTAACATCATGAAAATAGTTTTGTGACATTCATCGAGCTTATATCTCATCACCAGAGTTAAATGGCTGAGTCAAAAGAACTCACATTGAAAGAAGTTTAACCAAGAACAGCTGTTCCCCTTCACACTATACTGCTTAACATACAGTATATGTGATTTTTCCCCATACTTTGTTTTACATATTCTTTCAAAATGTTAACAAAACACACTTCGACAAATACCATTATTGCAGCAGACAGCACACAGCTGGGCCATTGCTGTCCACTTTTAACCCTTGCTTCTAGATCATATCTACACCAGGAACCCACATTTAAAAAAATTAAGCACCACTCTGCACTGAAAACATGCAGAAAACAAAGCTGGTCTGAGATGTGTTACAGAAATAAATGTATTGTTCTCTTGTACATACACTTGAGAACGAAGGGAAGTTTTTTTCTGAAGGATGGAAATGATTTGAAAGAGTTTCAGATCACATATAGATAAGTAATCTCTCTGGGTAATAAATGATATTCTAGAGGGGTCATTTCCCAACCATTCAAGTACATTCAGACTGTTTATTCATTTGAAGAATGACCCCTACGACCAATACTCATGGTCCAAATTCTTCTCCCTTTCCACCTTTTATTTCCACCTGCTCTGCCTATCATCTGATAGGCTCTGTAATAAATTTCTAAACAAAAAGCACATCAAGCGTGCCAGTTTAAACTATAGAATAATGTTTTGATTTTCTTACAAAATATTTTTCTACTGAGCTTGGACAGAGACAATGCACTCAGAGAATGCAGGGAAGAGCTTTTTGTACCACTATGCAGCAAACCATCAACTAGCCCAGCAACAGCATTAATAGACTCCAAAAACTGCCATGGCCAGCTATTATTTCCGCTGAAAAGCGGGTTAAGTCCAAAGCAGAGTACTAGCAATGAAGAATTAGAGATGTGGAATAAAAGGACCCAAAACTGGAAGAAATCAGGATTAGCCATCTAACAAATAAAACAGTCTGAAAGATTTTTTGTGGTTTTTTTTATAGAATATATAAATAATTGATTAGAAATCAAAGTGTTAGTACTTTTTACTTAAAAACAAAGTTGTTTTTAAATATACTACAGAGTGCAGCTCTTTAGCCTATCCTCCTCTCCAGTTAATACACACATATCTTGTCTAATGCCCCACCTGTCCTATGACACAACTACAGTCTTCCCCATCTATCTGCCCTTTCATGCATTTAAGGAGAAAGGTGCTTCTGGAACTGCTCCACTATTGTAACTATGCGGCGACAATGATGGAGGACAAGAAGGATTTCTTTGCTTTCCTACATCATTCTGGCAAAGATATGTACAATTGTCTTGTGATCCTGTCCCACAGATTTAAAGCTGCCATTCCTCTAGCAATAGTCCATTATCCTACCCTCCTGTTTCATCTGTTTCAGCTTGCCTTTGAGCCATTGAGACCTGGGTGGGGTGCTGACTCTTGGGGTTAAGTAAATCAATGACTTGGATAGCAGATGATTGTAATGTCCTAGTGATCTGGCAGTTGTATGGTATGCCTCCTCCAGACTGCCTGGAATCTCATTGCGTTCTACTGTCTCAGAGGGGGGACTATCACTGCCCTGGCTCAGCACTTCCATTTGTAGAAGATGAGTACAGCCAGCAGTCAAGTTCAGGTCCAGGGTGCGTCTGGCTATATGATTTACTCAGGAGATCAATGGGAAGAAACCCATGTTGAACATGGACAGATTTTGAGCCAGTGGTGGAGATGTCATCTGTGTGGTCACTGAAGTAGCCTAAGACTACAGGGGGATGATAAAAACAGGCTTGATAAGCTCCAGTAGGAAATCCACAGGAGTGTGGTTATATACAAGTATTACATGGCTACTCTTTAACCTGGAATACACACACCATGCAAACCACTTGAATTAGTCCACTGTTGAGAGTGCAAAACTATGGCTGCTACTCCTTCCTTGTCCCTCTTAGAGTCAGGCATCACAAGGTTACCACTTGGCACCAGCTGTTAGTACAGGTCCACCAGAGTCATCCAGCCAGATTTCAGTGATACACAGTGAGTTTAATGTCATGAGTTACAGCCATGATCAGGTTGTGTATGGTGTTCATTCTGCTGAAGACCAGTTAAATACAATAAGCCTCATCTTATGGACACTTCAGAGAAAGTGGGCAGAGCATTGGAGTAAGACTTGGGTGTGGTTGGAGAGATCCAAAGACGATGCCCACCACTGGGTTTCAGATTGTGATTTTGGGTCCAGCCTTCCCCAGGCCAATCACAACTGGAACAGTGAAGGATACTGAGTTCATAGAAGCTGAGGGAGAGAGAAGCAGGCTGTCCAACCTCTGCAGTGGGATCAAACTGAAAGCTTTCTACAGAGTAGAACATTATTTGGCTAGGAGACAAAGGTGCAGAATGATGCATATCAGCAATTGTTTACTGCCAAAGAGCAGAACAACAATGATGCAGAAAATGAATCACAACTACCAACTGCTTTCTAACCATGAATGCTTCATTCCTTTCCAGAATCGATCTGGAATGTATGAATCCTCTATGTTTGTTATAGAACTTCTACAGAAGAGGATCGCAGATTGATGTGTAAAGCAAAAGTCCTGAGAGCAGCATATCTATTTTGCAAAGCTTGGTATTCAAATATTGACACATTTTGAAAATTACTCTCTTTCCTACAGACATCAGTCCAGTTTCCCCTTCCCTACACTTCTGTCTCCATGTAGTTCCATAACATTTCCTTCAATGTTTGTCTCCATAACACTTCCTTCACATATCTAGCCATGTTAGATCATTTACGGGAGATCAGAATATAAGGAAAAGTGGGAGGCTAGAGGGAGGTCCCATCATAGAGGATTCCTAACACGAGTTATACCTACAATACAGATGGAATTGAAGGATTTTCTTGGGCTTCTTGTTTTGTTTTCAAGTAAAGAGAACATATGCTCACATCACGTCTCAGTGTCTTTCAAGTGAAATATCCTGTTGTTCTTTAATCGATCAAAACTTTTTTTTGTTTTTTTTCTTTTTAAAACTGTCAATGTTTGTTCAAGATCTATGGCTATACCAAGCAGAATTTCCCCTGCATTTTCCAGGAACAAATAGTCCAGTTGTGTGCAATGTGATGGCTAGTGTCTGGAGTGAAGCTGAGAGTTAACTGAAGACAGACACTATCAAAGATGTTCCTTTGCTCAAAGTCAAGGTTAATCACCTTCGTTCAGGACTGCATAATCAAACTCATAGAGAAATTAAGTTACTGGAAAAAAATCTCCATTCCAAGAAAAGTCACTGAAAAGGTAGTAGGAATCCACATGACTGAGGATCTGAATATTCAATAATCACAAATTAAATAGTTTGTATTGTGTTTCATGGTTTGGGGAGATTACTGGTAGTGTTCTCTTTTTAAAACAACCAACAACCCTGTGCCACCCAGGCATCCCCATATTCATCATCATATAATTTTGCAATGTTTTATACAACGTATGCCTTGTGAGGTATCATCCTAAAAGTCTTGATCTGCTAGACATTAACATCTCATTTGTTTGTATGTGCTATCATTGTATTTTAAGTTATGAAGTTTGGCTATGTATGTGCTACTGAAACATGTGAGGTTGAGAACACCCACAAGCAGCCTTTCAGGTACAACAATAAAAAGGCCAAACAATGTTGATGGCTTATTGAGGACATATGCACAAGCACAAGGATTACCCCAGGAACCGTGTACAATAGAAACCTCTCAGAGATAGCACTACACAGTGGGAACTGTTTGACCTAGGTCACAGAAAAAGAGCTTTCCAGCAAGTTGAAATAAGATATAAAGGGGGAAGTGACATCATGACTGGACCTCACTCTCCCCACAACACAACACCTGGAAGTCTGGAGGAAAAAAGATTGAACCAGGGGAGAGTGCTGGTCCCTGGCAGGAAGGAAGGAAGCCTGCCTTTGTATGCAAAAGCTAATCTGCTTATACTATCTAAGGATAAGTCTATACTACCCGCCAGATCAGCGGGTAGTGTTTGATGTACTGGGTATCGATTTATCACATCTCATCTGGACGTGATAAATAGATCCGCTAATTGACGCCCGCACTCAGCAGGAGGAGCTAGCGAAGTCAACGGGGGAGCCACAGCAGTCGACTCGCTGCTGTGAGGACAGCCAGGTAAGTGGAAGTTAAATACGAAGTATCTTAGTTCAACCTCCCCCCGCTAGTGTAGCCCAGGCCTAAGTGATTTAAATCCTAACTAGTACATTAGGCTTATATTGTGGTTTTGTTTTATTTCTTATGGTAATCTACTTTGATCTGTTTGCTATTATTTATAATCAATTAAAATCTTTCTGTAGTTAATAAACCTGTTTGTTTTTGAGTGAAGCGTTTAGGGAAAAATCTCAGCTCAGTTAACAAGGGCTTGTGCATCGTCCTCTTCACATCAAAGGAGGGAGAGACTGGGTAATAAATTCATACTGGTCAAATTTTAACCAGGGTAGGATGGTACAGCTCCAGGGTCCTAGGCTGGGGAGCTGGGGGTATTTTGGCTGTAGATTTTCTATTGTTGGTTCATGCAGTGGCTGGCCAGAGCACTCATGAACACAGTTGGGTACGGCACTTGCCAGTGGATGTTGGTGTGAGCACAAGCTTGGAGGGCTTTGCAGCTTGTCACAATGTCACAGTGTGAGAGGGAACTCAGATTGGTAAAAGAGAGGGCTCAGCTGTACCCCAGTTCCAGGTGACACACTAGAGGCGACCAGTCACAAACCCCACCAATTGGTTACATTTTTTATCCCAATTTCTTTGAATGAGAACTTATTGTTTTTGGGGTTTTTTTTATTGATTTGGTTTTAAAAATCTATTTTTTTCATCCTGAAAAGCAATGGACATTTTTGTTGTTCAATTAGTTAATATGACAATTAATTCCTACTCTCAATCAAGTAATTTTTCTCCCCCACTCCTGGACTAGTTATACATGAAAGTGTAGAGATTTTCACATTGTTTTTAATCAGATACAGATGGTGAGACAACATGCACCTGATAGTAATGTTTTCAAAGAACTTCAAATTTTACTATATCAAATAATCTCCAAAAATGAATGATATATACTACAATAAATATACACTTTTATATATCAAAATGTCAGTGATTATCTTTCCAAAAGGTATTTGTATAATCCAATAATCAAGTGAATTCAAGAAACAGAAAGATCTCTGAAGATAGCATGGGAAAAAAACCAAACATTCTAGAAAATGAAAACTTTTTTATTTATGGTGTATTTGTGCATGCACAGGTGTATGGCTCTTGACCATCATTTTGCTTTCATATTAGCCACACTCCTTTACTGGAACTGTGTGCATTGACATATTATTACTAGTGGTAGCAGGTCACAGCATATCAGGCTTCTATGTAGCACAGCTCATAGAACTGAAGGACGAATTTAAACATATTGAGACCGATTCACCACTGCATTATTTCAGGTTTACGTAAGTGTGACTAAAATAACAGAAGTTATTTCTGAAAAATTTCAATACATGCAGTCAACAACATTCAGATTCAGATCCAAACTTTCCCAAAATAAAGTGTGTTTAGATTTTGGTTTGAGCCCGCATCTAAAATTTATAACCATAACTATATTACAAGATGAACCGTCACCCTTTCTTGGGTTTACTCTTTCATAATGTTAGGCACACTCCCAGAAATCACTCCCGTTAGATTTGGACTTCAGAGGAGTATGGGGCTAATATTTAGCTTTCCTAACTACTCACCACAATTAAAATGTAAATATTTTGTCATTGCTTTTTAGTAATTTATTTCAAGACCCAGTAACAGAGGATGTATAATTTGAACCATGAATAATGAAATGGTGTTCACTAAACTGGATTTAATCTGATCAATTTACAAATTAATTAAATTATATGATACCACAAGCAGTAGGAAAAAGGCAACAAATCACAATTAAGAGTATTCTCTTTAAATTCCTCAGCATGAATCGGAGTTTGTGGAAACCAGTACTTTTCTGGGTGGCAAAAGGTTTGATTGATCTATCTAACTTTACCTGATGCTGAAATATAGCTTAAAAAATACTCCACAACCCCATTCAGCCCCCAGTCCTGCTCCGCCTCCAGGCCCAGCTCCACCCTCATTCCCACTCTGCCACCAGACCAGTTCCAACCCCAGCCTCAGCTCCTCACTGCCTCCAGCCTGGCTCTGTCCTCATTCCCTCTCCACCCACAGACCAGCTCTGATTCTAGCCACAGCTCCTTCCCCAGCCCCAGCTCTGCCTTCAGCCCAAGCTCTGCTGCTGAGGAAGCCTTGGCTGTGCAGAAAAGGGGGAAGGGCGCAGATAGATTCCATTACTGGTAAGGGGGGAGCTTGACTGAAAAAGTTTGAACACATCTGGCTTAAAATAATTCTACGCAAGGACAACTCTGGGAAATAATGAGCCTCTACTGTATTATCCAAGTGTTAAACTCAAATAATTCCGAACAATTGGCACCAAGATGAAAATATATTATTTTAGCTGAGACTGTGCAAAACAGTCAATTACAGTGCATGGATAGATTTTACAGTGGTAAAACAAGTTAATTAACATCTACTTGAGATCAATCACCCTGTGGTACAGTAAGTCATTTTCTCATAACAGAATGGTCAATGACTTGATTCACCAGTCACTATAACGAGAAGAAGCTATCCAGATATTGGAATAATAAAAGAGTAGCAAACTTTACTGACGCCTTGTTAATATTTGAAATATACAGAAGACAGGGAGGAGGAGGAGGAAAGATGAACTTGCAGTGGCTATTTGCCCTGATGGACACAACTAGCAGAAGTTATTAGGCCTGTTGTGGCCTTTTCAAGTTGCTTTCCTTACACTTACTTTCTCAATAAAATCTGGTATCTTTTTTTTGTCCGAGAGTTGGTCCAAGGAGGAGCAGCATTCTAGCTCCAGTGTGTATCCTTCACTGTGAACATCACTTTCCAGAGATCTGAGGAGACAGAAAAACACAAGTAGAACTTTTAAAATTAGATCCCCCAAAATCCTTACATACTTGTTCTTAATAAAGTTTGGTTCCATGCAGAACTAGCATTCAGTCAAATCTTGGGTCCCAGCACATGTTACACAGAACCCAACACAGCTTCATAGCTCAGGTGAACCCATAGCTTCAGAGACCTTTGTATTACCTGAGGGAAGCGATACCCAAATGATGGCTGGGTTATGCCTAAATGGCTGCCTAATCTCTTCATCTGCCCAAGGTATCATGCCCCAGCTAGGGTCTTCAGAATGATATTGGGGAGGCAGAAATATGCATGTGCCTCTTGGACTGTGGAGGAGGCAAGAAATATTTTCCAGCCCACACAACATAATAAATAAATAATACATAAAACTTTTCATCCATAGATTTTAAAGCACCTTACAATCATCAAATAAATCTCATAATACCATTCTGAAGTAGTCACTAATATCTCACTTTTGTAGATGGTTAAACACAGACACAGAGACCCCAGCTTTGCAACTCTTACTCCCACATAAGAACAGCCATACTGGGTAGGACAAAAGGTCCATCTAGCCCAGTACCCTGTGTTCCGACAGTGGCCAATGCCAGATGCCCCATAGGAAATGAACAGAACAGGTAATCATCAAGTGATCCAATCCCTATCGCCCATTCCCAGTTTCTGACAAACAGAGGTTAGGGACACCATCCCTGCCCATCGTGGCTAACAGCCATTGATGGACCTATCCTCCATGAATTTATCTAGTTCTTTTTTTTAACCCTGTTATAGTCTTGGCCTTCACAACATCCTCTGACAAGGAGTTCCACAAGTTGATTGTGCATTGTGTGAAAAAATACTTCCTTTTGTTTATTTAGAACCTGCTGCCTATTAATTTCATTTGTTGACCCCCTAGTTCTCCTGTTATGAGAAAGGGTAAATAACACTTCCATATTTACTTTTTCCACACTAGTCATGATTTTATAGACCTCTATCATATTCCCCCCTTAGTCATCTCTTTTCCAGGCTGAAGAGTCCCAGTCTTATCAATCTCACCTCATGTGGAAGCCATTTCATACCCCAATCATTTTTGTTGCCCTTTTTTGAACCTTTTCCAAGTCCAATATATATTTTTTGAGATGGGGCAACCACATCTGCATGCAGTATTCAAGATGTGGGCGTACCATGGATTTATATAGAGGCTGTAGGATATTTTCTGTCTTATTATCTGTTCTTTCTTAATGATTCCCAACATTCTGTTCATTTTTTTTTACTGCTGCTGCACATTGAGTGGATGTGACTCCAAGATCTCTTTCTTGAGTAGTAAGAGCTAATTTATTCCCCATCATTTTAGATGTATAGTTGGGATTATGTTTTCCAATGCGCATTACTTCTCATTTATCAACACTGAATTTCATCTGCCATTTTGTTGCATTTTGTTACCCAGTTTTGTGAGATGGCTTGGTAGCTCTTCGCAGTCTGTTTGGAACTTAACTATCTTGAGTAGTTTTGGATCATCTGCAAATTTTGCCACCTCACTGTTTACCCCTTTTTCCAGATCACTTATGAATATGTTGAATAGGACTGGTCCCAGTACAGACCCCTGGGGGACACCGCTATTTACCTCTCTCCATTCTGAACACTCACCATTTATTCCTACCTTTAATTTCCTATCTTTTAACAGTTACCAATCTATGAGAGGATCTTCCCTCTTATCCCATGACAGTTTACTTTGCTTAAGAGCCTTTGGCGAGGTACCTTGTCAAAGACTTTCTGAAATTCTAAGTACACTATATCCACTGGATCCCCCTTGTCCACATGCTTCCTGATCCCCTCAAAAAATTCTAGTACATTGGTGAGGCATGATTTCCCTTTACAAAAACCATGTTGACTCTTCCCCAAGAAATTATGTTCATCTATGTGTCTGACAATTTTATTCTTTACTATAGTTTCAACCAGTTTGCCTGGTACTGAAGTCAGGCTTACCGGCTTGTAATTGTTGAGATCACTTCTGGAGCCCTTTATAAAAATTGACATCACATTAGCTATCCTGCAGTCATTTGGTACAGAACCTGATTTAAATGATAGGTTATAGATGACAGTTACTAGTTCTGCAATTTCACATTTGAGTTCCTTCAGAACTCTTGAGTGAATATCATCTGGTCCTGATGACTTATTACTGTTTAGCAGGGCTGTCAAACAATTAAATATTAATCATAATTAATCGCACTTTTAATAATAGAATACCATTTATTTAAATATTTTGGGGTGTTTTTTACATTTTCAAATATATTGAGTTCAATTACAACACAGAATACCAAATGCACAGTGTTCACTTTATATTTACTTTTGATTACAAGTATTTACACTGTAAAAAAAAACAAAAGTAGCAGCATTTTTCAATTCACCTACAAACACTGTAGTGCAATCTCTTTATCATGAAAGTTGAACTTACAGATGTAGAATTATGTACAAAAAAACTGCATTCAAAAATAAAACAATTTAAAATTTTAGAGACCGCAAGTCCACTCAGTCCTACTTCTTGTTCAGCCAATCACTCAGACAAACATGTTTGTTTACATTTGCAGGCGATAATGCTGCCTGCTTCTTATTTACAATGTCATCTGAAAGTGAGACCAGGCCTTCTCATGGCAGAGTTGTAGCTGGCATTGCAAGATATTTACGTGCCATATGCGCTAAAGAGTCATATGCCCCATCATGCTTCAACCACCATTCCAGGAGACATGCGTCCATTCTGATGATGGGTTCTACTCAATAACAATCCAAAGCATTGCGGACGGATGCATGTTCATTTTCATTATCTGAGTCAGATACCACTAGCAGAAGGCTGATTTTCTTTTTCAGTGGTTCTGGTTCTGCAGTTTTTGCATCAGAATGTTGCTCTTTTAAGACTTTTGAAAGCATGCTCCACACCTTGTCCCTCTCAGATTTTGGACGGCACTTCAGATCCTTAAACCATGGGTTGAACGCTATAGCTATCTTTAGAAATCTCACATTGGTACCTTCTTTGCATTTTGTCAAATCTGTGATGAAAGTGTTCTTAAAATGAACAACATGTGCTGGGTCATCATCTGAGACTATTATAACATGAAATATATGGCAGAATGCAGGTAAAATAGTACCAGGTACATACAATTCTCTACTAAGGAATTAAGTCACAAATTTAATTAACGCATTATTTTAATGAGCATCATCAGCATGGAAGCATGTCCTCTGGAATGATGACCAAAGCATGAAGGGGGATACGAATGTTTAGCATATCTGGCTACAAAAGTCCCATGCAAATGCCTGTTCTCACTTGCTGGTGACATTGTAAATAAGAAGATGGCAGAATTATCTCCTGTAAATGTAAACAAACTAGTTTGTCTTAGCGATTGGCTGAACAAAAAGTAGGACTGAGTGGACTTGCAGGCTCTGAAGTTTTACATTATTTTATTTTTGAGTGCAGTTATGTAACAAAAAAAATCTACATTTGTAAATTGCACTTTCACGATAAAGAGATTGCACTACAGTACTTGTATGAGGTCAATCGGAAAAAAAACTTCTTTTTTGTTTATCATTTTTACAGTGCAAATATTTGTAATAAAAAATAATACCCACTTTGATTTCAATTGCAACACAGAATACAATATATATGAAAATGCAGAAAGCATCCACAATATTTAATAAATTTCAATTGGTATTCTATTGTTTAACAGTGTGATTAAAATTGTGATTAATCGTGATTTTTTTCTAATCGCAATTAATTTTTTGGAGTTAATCGCGTGAGTTAACTGTGATTAATTGACAACCCTACTGTATAGTTTATCAATTTGTTCCAAGACCTCCTCTAATAACACCTCAATTTGCAAGTTTCTCAGATTTGTCACCTAAAAAGAATGGTTCAGGTTTGGGAACTTCCCTCACATCCTCAGCCGTGGAGACTGATGCAAAAAATTCATTTAGTTTCTCTGCAGTGGCCTTATCATCCTTGAGTGCTCCTTCAGCATCTTGATTGTCTAGTGGCCCCACTGGCAGTTTAGCAGGCTTCTTGCTTCTGATATACTTTAAAAATATTTTGCTATTACTTTTTGAGTCTTTGGCTAGCTGTTCTTCAAATTCTTTTTTGGCCTTTCTAATTATATTTTTACACTTCATTTACCAGATTTTATTGCTCCTTTCTATTTTTCTCATTAGGATTTAACTTTCAATTTTTAAAGGATGCCTTTTTGCCTCTAACTGCTTCTTCTACTTTGCTGTTTAGCCACAGCATTAGTCTCATTGCTTTCAAAAGGACTTTTTCCATTCGTAAGGGTTACGGGCCTTGGTAAGGGCACATTTTGCAACACAGGAAGTACTTTCCACTCCAGGTTCTCCAATTCATTCATTATGCAGAGATGAAGGACACTTCTCCTAATGTGTGGATAGCTCTGAGGATTCTGCTCAAGCCAGGGCCAGCCCACGACATTTTGGCACCTGAGGCAGGGAGCTCAAATGATGCCCCCACACACCCTCTTTTTGGCCAAAATTTTGAAAGGTCTCAATTCTGCCTTCTTCCTGTTCTACTCCTCTCATGGTACTGCTCTGCTACCTACCCCAATGAAGGAGAACTAACAACTTAAAATGCCTTGTTCAAAAATTTTAACTAACACTTAACTTTCAAACGCCTGAACAGCAAATGTAACTTTTCTTGTATGCATAGTAAACACTGGCATTTTTATCTGTTTGAATAATCCAAGTGGTGCTTTCCGTGCCTTCTTGGTTGCAAAGATTTGAACTGCTTCCTGAAGGTCCACAGTCTGGGCCAACTCATGTTCTGTTGAGATGGTTGCAAGGCCGACCAGCCTCTCCTGTGTCATTGTGGAGCGTAGATGTGTTTTTATTAACTTCAGCTTGGAGAAGCTGTGTTCTCCACTGGCAACTGTTACAGGAAGTATTAGAAGTATGTGCAGAGGAACAGAAGCATTTGGAAAGAGGGTGGTCATCTTATTTGTGCACATATATTCCAAGACAGCCTTTGGAGTTGATCCTGCTGAAATGTATCTTAAAAAGGGCTTTCAGTTCATCACCTAAATCACTCGCATCAATATGTCATCATGTGTCAACACTGTTCTCACAATGGTAATGAGCCTTTTCAGAACATTTTGCTAGTAAAGAGACTCTGATGCAATCTTCTCTTGATGCTGATCATCTATGGTGGCCTTTAACCTTAGTCTCATCTCAAGCTCTTTCCACCTATGGAATGCTCTCTGGTGATTTGCTACCTTCTCATGGCATGTCAGATTTCTAGCCAGATTTTTCCAGTCCTTTGTTCCCGTAGAATCCAATGTGGCTGGAACATTAGACTGGAAGAGTTTGCAACAAAAACAGTAAGCAGCATTCTGGGTTTTTGAGTACATAACCCATGGCCTCTCCACTTTGTCACCACTGGGGATTTCACGCCAGTAATGTGTTGGATGGAAATCCTCCATTTTTAAATGAAGATACAGCAAAATTTCAAGTCTGCTACAGATTCCATGGACTTTGCCACAGACTTTAGGTCCAGCCTGCCACTGTGTATACAGGGCCTTGATTACACCACGTAAAACACTGTTAGTTGGATTCATCTGGTGCTATTTTATTATTTTTTTAAAAATAAATAGCAAGTTATACAATAGATATAATTCTTTTTTTATTTAAAGCTATGCTATTTTGATGAGTCACCTTGAACTCTCTGTCAGATTCCTTGGCAGGTAAGTAAAATTGGCATTGTCCAAATTGTGAATATTTGTGTTTTGAATTGTGGGGAAATAAGAAGAACGAAGCAGCATGAGCTCATCAAGAGTGTCACTGTAGAGCAGATTTCATTATTTTAACAGAAAAGGAGAACAAGTGTAAAGTTTCTGAGATAAACCCAGCGCTCTCCTTTGAAAATTTACCCCCAAATAATAAGACCACTGATTCTAAATTTGCACTGAAATTCTTTCCTTAATTATTATTTTAATGATTACAGCTGAAACCTGCATAAGATAAATCTCAAAGATTGTCAGCAATATGGCAAAAAAGACCTTGCCAGGATCCAATTTATTTTTAGCTAACTCAATTTATTACTGTACGCATGAACACACAAGCACTATTCTAAGCAAATTATCCATGAACTTAGTATAGAGATCTCCTAACGGAAGAGAATGTGGCTTTCTTTTTAGCACATATTAGTCAGGATGAGAAATGCAAACATCTTAATTAACATTCAATTTTGAAACTACAGCACACTAGACAGGAGTGTCACAGCAAAGGCAGCTGAGAGAGCAAAACAGGAAGGAAAAGCTAATGCAGGCCTGCACAACTCGTAAAGTGGCGAGGGCCACATTACTCCAAAGAAAACAGCTGAGAGCCGAAACCCCCCAGCCCCGCAGAAACACGCCCCCCAGGATCTCCCGGCCCCGCAGAAACACCCTGCCCCAGCACCGCCCAGCCCTACAGAAACAAACCCTCCTTCCCCAGCACCGCCCCACCAAAACAGCTGTGGGCCAAAAAGGAAGGTTGGGGGTGGGGAGGTGAGATCTGATTTTAAATCAACCAGGGGCTCCCAGCTGAGGAGGTGGCTGGGAGCCCTCAGGGGCAAATTAAATGGCCCGGGGCTCCAGCGGCTGGGGGAACCTGAAGCTTGGCAGGGCTGGGGCAGGGATTTAAAGGACCCAGAGCTCCTGCCGCTGAGGGAAGCCCGAGCCCTTTAAATCCCAGCCCCAGCCCATCCGCTGGAGCCGTGGCTGGGAATCTCTGCGGGCAGCCCAGAGCCCTTTGATTCCCGGCCACAGCTGAGATTTAAAGGACTCAGGGCTCCCCATGGCTGCGGGCAGCCCAGAGCCCTTTGATTCCCAGCCGCGGCTGAGATTTAAAGGGCTCGGGGCTCCCCAACGCTGTGGGCAGCCCTGAGTCCTTTAAATCTCAGCCGTGGCTGGGATTCAAAGGGCTCCAGGCTGCCCGCAGAGCGCCATGTTCGCAGGATTTAGAATCCCCCCGCGGGCCACACAGTGAGCCTCTGCAGGGTGGCTGTATGTTGTGCAGGCCTGAGCTAATGCAATCCAGCACTATGGAGCTGATGCAGACAACTCATTCAAAGGCCAATGTTGGGACTTCTGTTAGGCGTAGGTTTGCCACAAAAGGAGTAGATTCTCAGATCTAATAATGTACCAAATACCTAAACAAAAGATCTGAGATGAAATATTAAAGAAAGAGTCAGAAAATAAAATACCAAAGAGGAATAGTTGGTTCCCACAAATGGACCACTAATAATCTCCTCATTTAAGCTTTTGTTCTGTCTGCACCATTCACAGATCTAACTGATTACTTTTATTCTGGTTAGCCAGAGCCTTCTATTTACTGGAAATGAACTGATTCTCTATGTTCCATTTGCCAAGAGAAACATACTGTAATAAGCTCTACTACTATCACATACTTTCTTCAAGTGTAAATCAGTGTGAATCAACTTTTCTCAAGTGTGAATCAGTAGACTCTAGGCTAAACCTTATGTTTGCCTCCCCGTCCCATACATAAAAGAAATCCCGTCTTGAAGAGCCTGGATTCACACATTGCTCCTTGCACAGCTTGTTTAACTGATAAATCTCTCCTCTGAAGATCCGAATTCTCAGAATTCATCTCTGTCAAAGTCATTATTATAACAAGATATGAAAAAAGCATTACTTAGATCACTGCCAACTACTTTTAATTAAAGCGGTTAAAAAAATAAACATACAGTTTTTTGCAATACCCTTTGAGAAGCTTAAAATAAGAGTTTTTTACCCTGCTAATTTTGTCCTTTTCCATTTGAGTCCGAATCCAACTCTCACTAGTTCATTAATGTGTGAACACTCAGGCTACTATATTAACAAGGATATAGTAGTAGTAAGATAAAAATTAAAGTCAAAACAGGGTTTTCCCACTAACTTTAATGAGAGCTGAATCAAGTCCTTCATAATCATGACATCCTGCCATCACCCATATTGTTTCTAAAGAATTAACATGCTTATATTTGTTTATGCACCATCATAATTAATAATCTCCATAATGTATTGTAAATTTTGACGTTGATTGAAAAATAGCTGTTGTCTTTCTAATATTCTTTGTAACAAAGTTAACATTTTAAGGGGAAAAACTTTCCTTAAGATGCACATGGTTCGCACTGTCTGCTATGAATAGCTCTTTCTCACATACATCCAGAAGCAGAAGCAGCCCTGTTTCCATATTCACTTGAAATGGGTATTGCGGCAGGGGAACCATTCGCTCCTGCCTCTGTTCAAGTCCACCTGGTACAGTTTATTTACAGTCTTGATACCCACCACCATTGTACACCATACAGCCTTACTCTCTCAGTCTTAGGGAGCCTTCAGCTCCTGAGGCAAGCTGGGAAGAGTAATCTCTCCCTCTCTCTGTCTGCTTCCCCCCCTCCCAACTTCCTTCCTTCCAGTGTTTAACTGGATCTGCAGTGACCAGAGCACTGGCTCAGCTGCTGTTGCCCAGAGCTCTCTCACACACCTCCCCCGTTACCTGACAGTAAGTCTTCTTTCCATGTCCTCCCACCCTTACTAGAGGTTTCACCCTGTGGGAGTCTCTCTCTGTCCCTGGGTGATCACCTGGGTCACTTTGTGGGGTCTGCACATTCTCCACCCACAGAAATCACACTTTGTCAGGGGAGCAGACCCACCATAGCTCCATCTCAGCCCACAAGTCTTCACACCAGGGCACCCTGGGGAATTACTCCCCCATTATCCCCCTTTGTATCTGGCAGAGAATCAAGATTACTCCTTTTATCCCCTGATCCCTCAGAGTTTCAGATTCTCCCAAACCTCCAAACAGTGCCTGGGTTTCTTCTCCTTGGGGCTGTGTTGCAGGGGGCACCACATGTCTCTCAACCTCTACTAAGGAGTTTGTGCTGTCTGTTTCCCCTGTACCGCCTTCCTGAATTCCTATCCCCCCACCTTCAATTTCCTGGGGGGGTCTCCTTTCCTCCTGACTTCGGCTTTGTTGTTTATGGGTTTCTATTGTTTCTCCTATGGGCTCATTCTTTTCTCTCCCTTCTGGTTTCCCTTTCCCAAACCTGGGATTCTTTATACTACCTTTTTTCCGAATTGGGATGGAGCTCCAACCAGTCAGTGCCCCACACAACCGGATAGGATAGTCCCTCCACTACCGCAACCTGTTTCCAACTAAACCTCCCCTGGCCCTCTGGAGCACTTGGGCCACAGGGCAGTGTCTCTTATCCCCACGGACACATTCCATGTCCACAGCTGCTCCTGGAACCATCCAGTGAGACTTCACCAGCTCCTTCCAGACAAGAGAGCAACCTGAGGCCATATCCACAAGTCCATATCCTCCCCGCCACTATCGAAATGGTGGACAGTTTCTGTCCTTGTTTCTTCTTTCCAGTTCTGACCCAGCCACAAAACTCGGCAAAACTGCAGTCCCTGTATATGGCAGTCCCTTTTTATGTGTCCCTGCACTGATAGCATGTAGTGGGTCGAGCCCCAGCCAGAGCTCCTTGGGGTTCTTCCTTCATCCTCTCTATGCCTCTTCTTGCTTTGGGTTCTTCAGTCTTCCTCCCACGCTCTAGATCTTTTCTGGGTTGTCCCTTTTTCTTGGAAAAGTCTATCTCTGTATTCCTCTGTCAATTTCACGGCCGCATCCACCATATCTAGTTGATGCCAACTGACCCACACTTGTACTTTCTTAGGGAGGCCCTGAAGGAACTGTTCTAATACCAGAGTATTCATTATTTCCACTCTGGTCTCAGCCACCAGGTGGCCCAATCCATAAACCTTTGGGTGACCGGCCAGGGCCATAAACCTCCAGTTCAACTTGCTGATCTGCACTTTTGGCAGTACTTCTCAATCGACAGACCCAACCGATCCAGGATGGCTGCCCTCACCATCTCGTAATTCCTGGCCTGCTCTTCACTCAGAGCCATATATACTGCTTGGGCTTCTCCTGACAGATAGGGAGCCAGAATCAGGGCCCAGGTTGCCTTATACCAACCTGCACCCATAGCTACCCTCTCAATGGTGCACAGGAATGCATCAGGATCATCTCTCAGGGCCCATCTTACATAGTCCCAGGCACTGTGTCCAGGCACTATCCACCACCATGGGACTCACCACATTCTGTAGGAGCTGTTGCTGCATGTTGGCTTATTCCCTTATGAAATCTTTCAGGCTTTTCTGCTGCTCTGCCTGCCAAGCAAACAAAGCCTGCCTTTCCATGTGATAGGATTGTTCATAACTTTGCAGAGTCTTCTGCATTTATTCGTGCTGTTTTGCAAGCCATTGCAGGGCCTCCTCCATCAGATAGGTCACCAAACCCTTGCACTGGCTAAGATTCCAGACAAGCCTCCATGTGTGGCAGGGCCCACTCGCTCCTGCCTCTGTTCAAGTCCACAAACTGCTCAGAGATCTTCATGCTGGTAAATCACCCAGTGCAGTTTATTTACAATGTTGATTCCCACCACCCTCTTATCTCTCTCCATTCCTTTCCCTACTTACTTCCTGTGCCTTTCTGTATCCTTTGCCTAATGGCTTAATTAGCCTTCCAGGTCTCCTTCATCCTCCAACTAGGTACAGCTCTTCTTAACAGAGTTTGTTCTGCAGTGTTTAATTGGAGCTACAGTGACCACAGTGCTAGATCAGCTGCTGTTGCCCTGTGCTCTGTCACAGGTACTGTATAAGGTCAGCAAACGGGGTCAATAAAAATACCTATGTAAGTTAATGGAAATGTCCTGGCAATGTTAAAAAAAGCCATACAATGACATTGCAAGTCCCCACTGAGCACATTAAAATACAAAGACAATGCCGCAGCAGCAGCAGTAATACACTGCACTTATATTGCACTTTTATCAATGGATCTCACAGTACTTTACAGGATGGGGTAAGGATTATTATTCCCATTTTATAGCTGGGGAAGCTAAAGCACAGGAAGACTACAGTGAGTTGCTGGAAGCATCAGGAAGATGCCTTGACATCCATCTCCTGCTCTGGCCACTAGGCATACCATCGGCTAGCACACGGCTAGAAGGAGAGGTGATCCCATGAAAAACAAAATTCTAGAAATGTATGTCAATAGCAACCATGTTAAAATATCAGTCTGAAATAAAATGGAGTAATGCTGATGGAAGTATATAGACTAATTAAAATGTACAACTAGATGTCTAGGTACACACAAATACCTGACTGATAGTGCTGCATAAAGAAAAGAAACTAACAAAACTCTTTGATTTATGCTATATTCAGAAAGCAAGGAAGGAAGTGGGAGAAAAACAGGACAGATAATGATCACTGTAAGAGAACTGAAAGTTTAAATAATAGCAACAAAACAATTGGTGTTAATAAGAAGCATCAGAAAAATAAGTAAGCCCTACAATCTTTCAGATGCACAATACAGAATGGCAGTGAATAGTGAGGTTGAGTGCTCATGAAACCTAAAAGATTTTTTTTGGACATAATACAGCTCTTGTGTGCATTCTTGGTGATATTACAGAAAACAGAAAGAGGCCATTTCTGGTTCAAAGGGTAGGTGACTTCGCCAATGAGTTTACGCTTAGAGCTGGACTGCCTACAATCTTCTAACACTAAACATAAGCCCTCATTAGATATACTGTGTTTAGAAAATACCATAATCATCTACTTCCATCCAATTGTTTAATTTAACAGAGGCGTCAGATGTCAGATCTTTGCCAAACTTAAAAGATACTTAACTGATCTTTTTACTTGATCACAAATTAATCACGTCCTCTATTTTATTTTATAAACTGTCTTCTACTAAGGATGATTTTTCTGAAACAGCTTTGAAATCCTTTTTTCTGTGATGTAAAATCACAGTTATTCCATTTAGACTGTAGAACAGACTGCGCAAAATAGCCTTCTACCCAGTCCCTTGCCACAGCTGTCTGAGATCAGTCAGCTGCCCATCTCTCTTCATTCTGCTTTGAGATCTTCAGAATTTGCATTTCCCCCTTGTTCCGTGGCAGTAGCTACCATCACACATTTGGCCAAAGTCAGAGGCGCATCTAAACGATTCGAAGGGAGTCTAAACTGGTGTAATTTACCCTTCTGTTAGGGTTTTTTTTCCTGCTATACTCTTTTTCATTGCCTAAACACATAAATTACATCATCTTAGACCCATTCAGACTCAGTGAACCAAACTGAGTGATGGGAGTTAAGGGAATGCAAACAAATATATCTTATATCTTGTATACTCATTCATAGATGTGCAAAGTGGGTGTAAAACACTGTCCCCAGTACAAGTGAGCAGAGAATTCAGATTTGGTTCAGTTTCACATAGGTGTAAATTACTACACAAGGTGCAAGGCACTGACAAATCAAGCGCATTGAGTTTAAGATAATATCATGCACATGCGCGCTAGCCCACTTTTACAGGTAAATCCTCAAAGGCGTTGAGCTTTTTAGCCCAACAAAACACATAAGCTTGTGTTTAATTTAAGCAAGTAGTCCCAGTAACTTCAAGGGAGCTACTCACATGGGAACTACTACCCATTTTGCAACTGAAGAAACTGAGGCACAGCTCTGGTAAGTGACTTGCCCAATATTATTGAGGACATCTCTGAAAGAGTCAGGAACAGACCCCACATCTCCTTATTCTCAATCCTATGTCTCAGTCACAAAACTGTGACCCCCCCCTTTGCCAAGAACACTGGTAGGTTGCAAAATAGCATGAAGTTCCTTATTTATAAAATGAAGGGCTGGTCTAAACTATGAGGGGGGGAGGAAGAGGAGGGATCGATCTATTTGTAGCTGAAGTCGATACACTTAGATCTACTTACTGCAGTGTGTTCACTGCGGTGTGCCAACGGGAGACGCTCTCCCATCGATTCCCCTTGTGCTTCTTGTTGAGGTGGAGTATCAGAGTCGACGCTAGAGTGATCGGTGGTTGATCAATCACACGATAAATCGACCCCCGCTGGAGCAATCACTGCCCGTCGATCCAGATGGTAGTGTAGACAAGCCCCAAAGCAAGTCAGTATAAAATGACAATTCTTTTAAAAAGTCAATCTACCTGGGATACTTAATGCCTATATGTAATTGGTAGTGAAAAATGGAGCCTTTCTCCCTTAGGCCACTGTCTCAAATTTGGCCCTATCTGTAGTTGGTAGGGATGTCAAGTCTCTATTGTCTGATGATCATTTGGTAGGCTGTGTGAAGTGAGACTGTGGTCTTACTCCAATTTCTATTGAACAAGTATCCAAACCACAGTTAGCTGTCTAAATCCTCAGCAGAAAAAGATAAGGACAAGAATAGGCAAAGGAGAATGAAATACCCTCTAATTCCTAGAAATTGTTCCAGCATAGTAGGGCTTCTTCTTATGGCTGATGTAGATGTAGAACAACAACTATAATTTTACATGTAGATGGTTAAGTCAGATAATTGAATCAGGAGTAGAGGAGTGTAACGCTGCGATGCTTCCTTTGTATTTTTGAAGAAGCCATTATGTTGTTATATGTTCCACAGTCTGTTCGGGGTGCTCACAGTCACACATTGGAGGGTTTTTAATTTTCCATTTGTGCATCAATGTCCGCATCTGCCATGGTTTATGTGGATGCTGTTTGGGGCTGCCTATAAGCTTCATGGAAGATCAAAGCCAGAGATCTCCTGCATCGGGTCTTTCACAAGGTGTTTGTGACTTCTTGTGAACTCCATTCGGCTTTCCAAGCTCCATCAGGGTTGAAGTCACATTGCTGGAAGTTAAGCGCATAGGTCCAAAAGGGCTTGCATGACTTCAAGCGGTGGTGAGAGACATCACTGAGGTCCTAGTGGTTGAGGAGACATTAGTTTTTCTTGATTTGCTGGACTTCCCACAGGGTTAGGGCATTGCTTTCCCATCCATTCACTGCAATGTGCAACAGCACAGCCAGCCAGGGTGTTGGGGTCAACTTGAGGTTCCAGTGATGCATCGCATTGCAGTGTTTAGTTGGACATCAACAAATCGACTGTGGCTACTTCTGTTCATACCAGTGCACAATACTCAGCTACAGAATACACAGGGCCGCCACTGATGTCCACAGCACTGATGCTCCTCAGCTTGTGCTTGCCAGTTTCTCGACCAGGCTGACCCTTGTCTTCGTCTCAGTGGCTACCTTCTTCAGCTAGTTATGGAAGGCTAGCGTGCACTCCAGCTTCACTCCCATATAAGTTGGAGAGAGGTCATGTTGCACAGTGTTGCTGCAGAAGGTCACTTTCACAATGCGCTTAGCATTCCTATTATCAAGATGCAATGCAGTGACTGTTGCTCTCTGGGGGTTTGGCCTGAGCCTCCATTTCCAGAGATACTCCTCCATGGTGTTTAGGTCCCCATTCAAGGTCAACGATGTTATTGAAGGTGGTTGCTTGTGTCGCCAGAGTAAAGTCATCTGCATATACAAATCTGAGTGACTTCCCTGGTGGTATGTCACTCGTGTAGGCATTGAAGAGCGTCGCTGCAAGTGCTGAGCAATCCATTGTGGAGGAACCACAATTCATTGTGGAGGAACCAGGGCAAGATGACTTTGTCGCCCAGATGGACACATAGCCACCTATTGCTCAGCATTGTCCATAGCAGACTTAGTGTTTTTAGGCAGGGGATGATCCTTGCAAGCTTCAGCATCAGTTCTTTAATCTAGACTGTGTCGGAGCAGTGCTGAGGAGCATTTGTGATATGGGAAGATTGCACTGCAAATAGTAGACTCTGGTCCCCCTGGCTATCAATCCAGCATTAAATGGATTCTCTTTGAAGTCTTTAAATACAAAATGAGAGGACTTCAGTAACTCAGGCAGAGGTTATGGGCCTACTACAGCAGTGGGTTAGTGAGGTTCTGTGGCCTGCAATATGCAGGACGACAGACTAGATGATCATGATGGTCCCTCCTGGCCTTAAAGTTTAGGAGTCTAAATGTATTTTTTAAAACTCTTTACTAAAAATTTTAATACTATTATGAATGTTTATTCTCAATTTCTCTCTCTCTTTTTGGAATGATTAAGCAGAAAAATCTATTGATTTTTATTAAATTGGGAGATTAAAACAGAAGGAATTGTGTTCATCCCCAGCCACTGAATGTATTACACAAAGATATTTAATACAATTTAAAACACAGAACAAAGCAAACAGACTCATGTTCTGTTGGTTTAAAATGACTTGTACTGGGTTGGAAAATTAAAAGCACTTTTATAGTTTTAGGAGTAAAGTTTGTAGCTAAAGTACAAAAATGCACGTTACTTTACAATTTTCAGATTAATTGTGTTATCCACTGGCTTTATGCCTCTTCAAAGTAAATATTTTTCTGGCTGTATTTAATCCACTAAATTATTAGAATAAAGAACAAAAAATGGACTGTCTTAGCAAATTATTAGGCACAGGGTTTGTTTGCTTTTTCATGATAACAGATTCCAAAATATAAAGCAGATTTCAACTTGTTATTTTCTGTCTTAGCTGACAAAATGCAGATGGATTATAAACACGAAGAACATGTTAAGCCTATTCAAGCCTATAAATAAATATCCAAGCCTTGCACAGCAAACATTAGCAATGACATTGCTATAATTTCCTGATCTAGGTCAAAACTCAGCAGGAAATCTCATTGTCTATTTTTATCCCAGCTCACTGGAAGTGCTTTACCTTTCTGTTTTCTTGATCAGCACAGCCCTGAAGATTTGTTCCTGGGGAGTCCTCTCTTTTTCATCAGTTGGCTGCACAAAAGGGTGGACAGCAGCCAAGATGAAACCCTGCTGATACAGTTCTTGCAGCTGAGATGGAAGATCACGCCAGGAAGAGAGCTTGATTGCAGAGGATCTTGGTAGCTCAGCTGGAAACAAAAACAAAAAATAAATGGATCAATAATCCTAAATTAAACTATTTTTTTTGTATTCCAGCCTCTCTGGAGGTAAGCATGCTTCACACTGATGTGCACCATTCCAGCTGATATACCTGTAGCTAACTGAGGTTTACTTGATTCCAGAATTCTTAATAGATTGTCTTGCTAAAGGTTTAATTACTGCATAAATGACTGGTCCAATTAGATGTAAAGGGTCAGAATCACATTAAAATACAAAGTGTGTTGGATTTTTGATGGATAGTGTGGAGAGGGAACACTTAGTAAGCATGTAGCAGCAGACACCATTCCAAGTTTCAGGAGATATCATTCTATCCCAATATAATGATCAGCACCAAAGGTCAAAATCTAACACAAGAACAAGGGGAAATTCATTAATGAATGTAAAAGATGACAAATTCAAAAATAATAGAAGGAAGCACTCTTTTCCCCACACAATGCACAGACTGCAGAACTCATTGCAACATGATGCCACTGAGACCAAGATCCTAGCAAGATTTAAAAAAACAGATATTCAGAAGAATAAAAAGAATATCCAGTTATAATAAAAGGGATAATCTTCCCACCTCCACTCTACCTACTGCACATTCTACCCCTTTATCTGAAGCACCTGGTGCTGGCTACTATCCAACAGGATCCTGTACTAGATGGACGTTGGGTCTGATCCAGTCTGGCAGATCCTATCTTATCCCAGTAGCCCTGCATAGTTGAGAAGAGAATCTGTAGATCATTTACAACAACCTTCCTGCATCTGCCTCCGCCACTCTCCATACTTTTTCAAGTGTTATTTGCAAACACATCTTTCCTCCCTGGGTCTGCTGCTTAATTCCTCTCTCCCTTGGCTATCATTTATTTTTTTAACTAACTATAATCTAAGAGTCTAGTTTTGTGAGGTGAGGTGCCAAGTGCCTTCCACACCAACTGAAATCAACGGGAGTTGAGAGCACTCAGCCATTTGCAGGAAGTGCTCAGCTCCCCACAGGACTGGACCCTTGCTGTAAATCGCTCTGGAATAGAATTTGTTGAAAGATGCTAGTTGCGCAAAATAAAGATTTATTGTATTGCATTTCTCATCAGATAGTGTGGGTATCCTTTATGAATAATGAAAGAAGTTATCAAAAACTAATAAATATTCTAAACCAATAATAGTGAGGAATAATTTAAATAATAGGGTAGCTATGCCATGTACACTTTTTCTTAACACATAAGAACGTGTTCCAGACATGGATAATAAAGCTTTTGATTGAAGGCGATATGACACAGTTGTTTAATTTGTAAATAAAGAGAGAAACCTAAGAAATGTATATGGTGACAGATAATTCAGCTCTCTAAGATCTATAACAACACACTAATCACTTGGGGTTCATAAAAAGAGCTATCTAATAAATAATGTATAATAAATATAAATAATCAAACACACTGTTAATTGTATTGGTCCTGCTAGGGAGTAAAGTGGAGGGAAAAGCCCAAGTGTCTAAACTCTACTTATGTGTTGTTCAAAACGCCTACCTCCTCTGGAGGGCTCTCCCTTCCACTTCTTCTAATGACTATTCACTGTGAGCCCCAGAGTACAGGAGAAGTAATAATATTAATAACAGATAGCATTTTTCACCTGTAGATCTCAAAGCATTTTACAAAGTATGATCTATCCATATTTTAAAGACAGGGAAACTGAAGCTTAGACGTGAAGTGTCTTACCCAAGGACACACAGCAGGTCAGTGGCAGAGCAAACCTTTCCACAATTCCAGTATTTACAGTAATTATACACGGCAAACCTGTGTATCCTGCCAAAGGTCCAATTCATTCTTAACAGATTTTTCCATTGTATCAATCTTGGTTTTAAAGTGACTGTAGCTCTACTAACATTTTTGCAAATTTTGCTCCACATTCCCAAGTTTATTGTTACACTTCACATCCCGACCTCAGTGATTGCTCTGTTTATTCGGTCTAGGTTTAGACAAGAATGTGAGAAGCTTGTAAATGACAGATGCTGTGTTTTTCAATTCAGCTATAGTTGAAAGTAGAAACAGAAGTGTGGGGTGTGTTTGGAACTGATTCCCAGGCAAATTAGGTTACTGCTTGGCTGATAATTGAAGCTGCAAGTATTTCCAGCAATACTCATTATCAACAGATTAAACAGTATCTTACAGATCCTAGAGAAGGAAAAGAATATTCCCCCATGAAACAACTGACATCCATAAGGGCCATGCATTTCCTGGGGTGTACAACTCCGGGATTAGCCCATAAATTCTATATTGCTAATAGGAGAGATCTCAGATTGTCTCTCTCCTGCAGAGAAACACAGAGAGGCAAAATGGACACAGAATTCTAGAGGATGAATTGTGAAAAATGTAAAGGTGATTGTCCCCTCAGGTGCTCGGGCCCATCTGAGGGGCAGTGCAAGGTGGAGGTGCAACTTCCCAGCCTCACAGATCCTGAGGTCCACAAGGGGGCAAAAGCTGAGAATCATAGATGAAGAGGCAGCTACAGCTAGGAGACTCCTTGGAGCTGTTCTAGTGGCTTCGTCTTCTGACAGCACAGCTCTCTCTTGAACAAGGATACCATTTGGCGAACCCTTCCTGGCTGCAAACTAACATCTGGGCAGGAGAATCCACAGAAATCAACTCTGCTTCCGAAAGCATTAACTTTAGGGTGACCAGAGAGCAAGTGTGAAAAATCAAGACGGGGGTGGTGGTAATAGGCATCTATATAAGAAAAATCCCTGAATATCGGGACTGTCCCTATAAAATCATGGCATCTTGTCATCCTAATTAACTTCCTCTTGGAATTTGAAACAGAACTCTGAAAGGGTAACAAGGAATGGAGGCACAGAGAGCAACTAGCATCTAGTTCCGTATCTCTCTTCCCCAAAACCCTGCAAAGCCTAGCCCCTGCAGAGGCTTCTAACAAGTTCTTATGGTGGGCAGATAATGCCATAAAACTGCAACTCCCCCAGTATCCCACAGGAGATAGCCCACAGTATCTCTGACCCCTCTGCTTGTTGTACCAAAGGGGATAATTTGGACTTCTTTACTTTTTATTTGTCAGCCTTATCCAAAGCAACCCTCCCAGAAGCCATGGAAAGATATGGAGAGTATTTACTTTGGTAGCACTGTCTTCCTGTCTGCGTAGAAAATGACACTGGTGATATCTAAAGTTCCCCAGTGTTCACTCACTTAGGGCTATCCTGGGTCTTGTCCCTGAACCACAAGATAATCTGTTCCAAAAAACAATAAGCTAAATCCACAAAAAGGACTTAGGCTTTGCCCAGAGCAGGGGTTCTCAAACTTCACTGCACCATGACCTCCTTCTGACAACAAAAATTACTACATGACCCCAGCAGGGGGGACCAAAGCCTGAGCCTGCCCGAATCTCATCACCTCGGGTTGGAGGCGGCGTGGGGGGAACCCATGCTCCACCACCTTGGGCGGGAGGGGGGGAAAGCCAAAGCCCCAGGGCTTCAGCCTAAGGCAGGGGGCCTGTAATCTGAGCCCCAATGCCCACGACTGAAGCTGTTGGGCTTCAGCTTTGGCCCCAGGTGGTGGGTTTCGGGCTTCTGCTTCAGCCCCAGGAAGTCTAAGCTAACCCTGGTGACCCCATTAAAAAGGGGTTGTGACCCACTTTGGGGTCCTGATCAACAGTTTGAGAACTGCTAGCCTAGGGAACTTTAATGGTGAAAACTGAGGTGCCAAAGGACTTTAGGCACAAATAGAATTAGGCAGCAGGTGAGTGGGATTTTGATGATATCTGGTGCCTAAATGTTGGATTTAGGAGCTTAATGTGACAGTTAGACACAAGTCTTTTGGGGGCTCTGGGCCAACATTTATAAATACTGCTGTTCCATTAAGGACTCCATAACCCCTGGAATTAAGCCTTAGATGATTTCTAGCAATTGTGCTAGAGTCTATATTGAGATAAGCAGATGCATCCTTCATCAGATATTAAGAGAGAAGAATATTACAAACGTAGTGGGCTGTTTCACCTGTATCAAACAATTAGACTTGGATAACTCTGGGAAGCTGCAGTCTACACCTTTCACAAATAAGAATTACAAGGACATTCTGTGAAATAATACATCAGTTGTCCTCACCCATGATTAAGATGACAATCATATAAATATATTAAACTTTCATATTATGCAAATATCTTAAAATCTGAAAATAATCATAGAAAAGACGGTTACTCACCTTTGTAACTGTTGATCTTCGAGATGTGTTGCTCACATCCATTCCAGTTAGGTGTGCGCACCGCGCGTGCACGTTCGTCGGAAACTTTTTACCCTAGCAACTCCAGTGGGCCGCCAGGTCGCCCCCTAGAGTGGCGCCGCCATGGCACCTGATATATACCCCTGCCGGCCCACCCGCTCCTCAGTTCCTTCTTGCTGGCTACTCCGACAGTGGGGAAGGAGGGCGGGTGTGGAATGGATGTGAGCAACACATCTCGAAGAACAACAGTTACAAAGGTGAGTAACCATCTTTTCTTCTTCGAGTGATTGCTCACATCCATTCCAGTTAGGTGAATCCCAAGCCATACCTAGGCGGTGGGGTCGGAGTGAGAAGTAGCGGCATGGAGCACTGCAGATCCGAAGGCCGCGTCCTCTCTGGACTGCTGGACCAGGGCGTAGTGGGAAGCAAAGGTGTGGACCGATGACCAGGTCGCTGCCCGACAGATTTCCTGGATGGGCACACGGACAAGGAAAGCCAGTGACGATGCCTGCGCCCTGGTAGAGTGCGCAGTCACACGGCCCGTAGGAACGTGAGCCAAGTCATAGCAGGTCCTGATACAGGACGTTACCCACGAGGATAACCTCTGCGAGGAAATGGGAAGCCCCTTAATGCGGTCCGCTACTGCCACGAAAAGCTGGGGGGATTTGCGGAACGGTTTGGTCCTCTCCACATAAAACGCGAGAGCCCGACGGACATCAAGCGAGTGGAGTTGTTGCTCTCTGCGTGAAGAATGAGGTTTCGGGAAAAAAACTGGGAGGAAGATCTCCTGGTTGACGTGAAAGGCTGAGACCACCTTGGGGAGAAAGGCAGGGTGAGGTCTCAGCTGCACCTTATCTTTATGGAAGACTGTATACGGGGGATCTATCGTGAGAGCCCGGAGTTCCAACACCCGTCTAGCTGAGGTAATAGCTACTAAAAAGGCAGTCTTCCAAGAAAGATAGAGCAGGGAGCAAGTAGCTAATGGCTCAAAGGGGGGCCCCATGAGCCGAGACAACACCAGGTTAAGATCCCAGGTAGGGACAGGGGGTCGGACGTTAGGGTATAGACGTTCCAGCCCCTTAAGGAATCTAGTCACCGTCGGGTGAGAGAAAACGGAGCGGCCATCCCCACCCAGGTGAAAGGTGGAGATAGCTGCCAAGTGGACCCGCAGGGACGATATCGCCAGGCCTTGTTGCTTAAGGGACCAAATATAGTCCAAAATATTGGCCACTGAAACTTCCATCGGGAGGAGACCCTTCTCCACGCACCAACAGGAGAAACTCTTCCACTTGGCCGAGTATGTCGCTCTAGTGGAAGGCTTCCTGCTGCCCAAGAGTACCTCACGTACCGGGGTGGAGCAGCGCAACTCGGAACTGGTCAGCCACGCAGGAGCCACGCTGCTAGGTTCAGCGACTGGAGGTCCGGGTGACAGAGAGTTCCGTGGTCCTGGGTGATCAGGTCCGGGTGAAGGGGCAGGGGAACTGGGTCAGCTATGGCCAGGTCCAGCAACATGAGGTACCAATGTTGCCTGGGCCACGCCGGGGCTACCATGATCACGCGGGCCCTGTCCCTGCGCACCTTCAGAAGGACCTTGTGGACCAGCGGGAACGGGGGGAATGCGTAGAACAAGTGGGTCGTCCACAGAATAAGGAAGGCGTCCGCTATGGACCCGGGTTCCCGGCCCTGAAAGGAACAGAACGCCTGGCATTTCCTGTTCCCCCCGGACGCGAAGAGGTCCACGCGGGGACAACCCCACCTCTGGAAAATCGAGAGGGCGACGTCCGGGCGGAGGGACCACTCGTGCGCGAGGAAGGATCTGCTCAGGCAGTCCGCCAGCGTGTTCCATACTCCGGGGAGGAAGGAAGCTGTGAGGTGAATGGAGTGGGCTATACAAAAGTCCCAGAGTCGCATCGCCTCGTGACATAGGGGAGAGGATCTGGTGTCACCCTGCTTGTTGATATAGTACATGGTCGTCGTGTTGTCAGTAAATACCGCGACGCAACGACCCCAAAGCTGGTGACAGAATGTTTGACAAGCAAGGCGGACCGCTCTCAACTCCCGCATGTTGATATGTAGCTCCACCTCCTGTGGGGACCACAGGCCCTGTGTCCTCAGGGTTCCCAGGTGGGCCCCCCAGCCGAGATCTGAGGCATCCGTTGTTAGGGACACCGAGGGCTGGGGTGGGTGGAATGGGAGCCCCGCACACACGACGGACTGGTCTAGCCACCAACTGAGAGAATCCAGCACCCCCTGGGGGATTGTGATCAGCATGTCTAGTGACTGCCTTGCCGGCCGGTAATGTGCGATGAGCCAAGACTGGAGGGGCCTCATGCGGAGCCATGCATACCCGGTCACAAACGTGCAGGCTGCCATATGGCCTAACAGGGTTAGGCATGTCCGTATCGATGTCAGGGGGACTGCCAGCAAATGCTGAACGATCGCCGACAACGACTGGAACCTGGGCAACGGCAGAAGGGCCCTGGCCACGGTGGAGTCCAGGACAGCCCCAATGAACTCCACCCTCTGCGAGGGGAGCAGGGTGGACTTGTCCACGTTGATCATGAGGCCCAAGGTAGCAAACAGGCCGGTGATCCTGCGGACGTGGCTGCGGACCTGCAGCTCCGACGTGGCCCGAATTAACCAATCGTCGAGGTAAGGGAACACGTGAATGCGACTGCGCCGAAGATGTGCCACAATGACAGCCATGCATTTTGTGAATACCCTCGGAGCTGTAGAAAGGCCAAATGGGAGGACCGCAAATTGGTAGTAATGGCGGTCGACCACGAACCGAAGGAAACGCCTGTGGTGTGGCCATATGGCAATATGAAAATAAGCATCCTGCATGTCGAGGGCGGCATACCAGTCTCCAGGATCCAGGGATGGGATAATGGTCCCCAGGGATACCATGCGGAACTTCAACTTTACTAGATATTTGTTGAGCTCTCGCAGGTCGAGGATAGGCCTGAGGCCTCCCTTGGCCTTGGGGATCAGAAAGTAGCGGGAATAAAACCCCTTGCCTCTCTCGTTCTCCGGAACCGACTCTATAGCTCCTTTGTCGAGGAGCGTCTGTACCTCCTGGCGGAGGAATTGCTCGTGAGAGGGGTCCCTGAAGAGGGACGAGGGTGGGGGGGCGGGAGGGAGGAAAAGATACAAACTGCAGACGGTATCCCGTCTGCACCGCGCGTAAGACCCAGCGGTCGGATGTTATCCGGGACCACACCTGGAGGAAAAACGAAAGGCGGTTGGAAAACGGGGGGGGAAGGATCCATGGGGGATACTGGTACTATGCCCTCGGGCGCACCTTCAAAACGAAGGTTTGGGTCCAGGTGGGGCTTTAGAGGAGCTTTGGTTTTGCCCCCCTTGATTGCCCGACGGCCTGCGCCTGCCATTTCTGCCGCGGCGCCTATTAAGGTCCTGCCGCTGGCGGAACTGGGGGTACAGCCGACGCTGCTGCTGTTGCTGCGGCCGGAAGGGTCTGCGTTGCGTCCCAGGCGTGTGCATCCCAAGGGAGCGCATAATGACCCGATTGTCCTTAAGACTTTTCAGTCTGGGGTCTGTCTTCTCCGAGAACAGGCCCTGGCCTTCGAACGGGAGGTCCTGGATGGTGTATTGGAGCTCCGGTGGAAGGCCAGAAACCTGAAGCCAGGAGATGCGGCGCATCGTCACCCCCGAGGCGAGGGTACGGGCAGCCGAGTCCGCAGCGTCCAAGGAGGCCTGCAACGAGGTTTGTGCAACCTTCTTGCCCTCGTCAAGAATCGCCGCAAATTCTTGACGCGCCTCCTGTGGCAGCAGCTCTTTGAACTTATCCGCTGCCACCCAAGAGTTAAAGGCGTAGCGGCTAAGAAGGGCTTGCTGATTGGAAACCCTGAGCTGAAGGGCCCCCGCCAAATAAACCTTGCGGCCGAGGAGGTCCATACGCCTGGCCTCCTTGGATTTGGGGGCTGGGGCTTCCTGCCCATGACGCTCCCTCTCGTTCACCGACTGTACCACCAGGGAGCATGGTGTCGGGTGAATATGGAGGTACTCACAGCCCTTGGAGGGGGCCATGTACTTCCTTTCGACGCCCCGTGCAGTAGGGGGGATGGAGGCCGGCGATTGCCAGATCGTATTGGCGTTGGCCTGGATCGTCCGAATAAAGGGCAGGGCGACCCTGGTGGGAGCATCGGAGGAGAGGATGCTGACGACGGGGTCCTCGATCTCAGAGACCTCCTTAGCTTGCAGGCTCAAATTCTGTGCTACGCGCCTGAGGAGGTCCTGATGTGCCCTGAGATCTAGCGGAGGAGGGCTATTAGAGGAAGTGCCAGCCACCGCCTCATCGGGAGAAGACGATGAGGAGACCCCCGGCAAGAGTGTGTCCAGCGGGGGGACCGCCTCAGCCCTCGCCTCTGGCTCAGGAGGGAGATCAGGGTCTTGTTGCTTTGACCTGTCCTCCCCGTCCGGGGAGGGAGGAGGGCGAGACAACGACGCCTCCGGCGCCCTGTGCTCTGCCGTTGCAGGCCTAGGAGGAAGCTGTTGGAGGCCCTGGGCTTGGTGATATGCCCAGGGTGTCCAGAACCCCCACTGCTGTGGACCCTGGTCCTGTTGCGGAGGGTCTTGAAAAAGGGCCGCTTGTCTGTCAGTGCCCAGTGCATATACACTGTCCGCCTGCGATGACACCGACGGTTGTCTGGAAGGCCATGGAGGGGCCAACCGCGGCTGGTAAGAGTCTCCGCGTCCTGGCACCGAAGATGTTCTCGGTGCCGGGGACCGGTACCGGGAGTCATACCGGTGCCGGGATCGGGACCGGGGTCTGTCTTGGACTCGGTGCCGGGATCGGGACCGGGACCTGCCACCGATGCGGTGTCGGGAGGTCGACCAGGACTGGGACCTGCCACCAGCTCGGTGCCGGGAGGTCGACCGGGGCGCTGATCGATGGCGGGACTGGCTCCTAGAGTCCCTGTGCCGGTATCGGTGGCTGGAACCAGACCGTGACCGTCTGGAGGCCGATCGGTGCCGCGAGTACGACCGGTACCGCCGAGGGGAGCGGTGCCGGGACTGCGAGCGGCGGCGGGATCTTGAGCGCAGGCCGTCACCTCGACAGCGAGCGTGAGTCCCGAGACGGTGCTCTCATCATAGGTTTGCCCCTGGACGCTACCCGCACCGGAGGCACCGGGGGTGGAGGCTGAGTTGACTCAGTCAGGGCAATGAGGTCCCGTGCCGAGGCGAAGGTCTCTTGCGTCGATGGGACCAATAGCTCAACCCCAGATCTTATGGGGGAGCTCGGCGGGACCGGACTCGACGGACCCTCCGGGCCCGGAGTCGACGATGCCGGTAGCGCTGCGGCAGATGTCGGTGCCGGGCGCTCCACTCAAGTCTGCCTGGATGGAGTTGCAGACTTCGAGGGTCTTGCTTCTGTACCCGGTGCCGGGGAAGGCCGGCGCCGGGGAGTCTTTCCGGTGCCGGCGCGATCCGGTGCCGGTGTCGAGGTGACGGCCTGCGAAGCTGCCGGGTCGAGTGCCGCTTCCATGAGGAGAGTCCTAAGTCTCTGGTCTCTCTCCTTCCTTGTTCTAGGCTTAAAAGCCTTACAAATGCGGCACTTGTCCGATCTGTGCGATTCCCCCAGGCACTTTAGACACACGTCGTGAGGGTCGCTGGTCGGCATTGGCTTCTTACAGGCCGCACATTGCTTGAAGCCCGGCAAACCAGGCATGAGCCCGGTGCCGGGTGCCGGGAAGGGCTACGGCCCAAACCGGCTAACAAATATCTACAAATATTATTTACACTATTAACTATATAACTAACTATACTTAACTACTAATTACAACTATCAACCGTAGAACAAGGAGAGCTAGGGACGTGGAGGACAGCTATGCCGCGCTCCACAGTTCCAATGACCGACACGGCGGTAAGAAGGAACTGAGGAGCGGGTGGGCCGGCAGGGGTATATATCAGGTGCCATGGCGGTGCCACTCTAGGGGGCGACCTGGCGGCCCACTGGAGTTGCTAGGGTAAAAAGCTTCCAACGAACGTGCACGCACGGCGCGCACACCTAACTGGAATGGATGTGAGCAATCACTCGAAGAAGAATCATAGATTCATAGAATTGTAGGACTAGAAGGAATGTCGAGAGGTCTTCTAGTCAGTCTCCTATACTCATGTCAGGACTAAGTATTCTAGGCCAGTCCTGATTACACAACCTCCCTAGACAATTTATTCCAGTGCTTAACTACTTTAACAGGAATTTTTTCCTAATGTCCAACCAAAGCCACACTTGCTGCAATTTAAGCTTCTCGTCCTATCATCGGAGGTTAAGGAGAAGAAATTTTCTCCCTCCTTCTTGTAACAACCTTTTATGTATCTGAAAACTGTTATCATGTCCCCTCTCAGTCTTCTCTTTTCCAGACCAAACAAACCCAATTTTTCAGTCTTCCCTCATAAAATCATGTTTTCTAGACCTTCAATCGTTTTAGCTGCTCTTCTCTGGACTTTTTCCAATTTGTCCGTATCTTTCCTGAAATGTGGCACTCAGAACTGGACACAATACTCCAGTTGAGGCCTAATCAGCATGGAGTAGAGCGGAAGAATTACTTCTTGCTTACAACACTCCTGCTAGTACATCCCAGAACAACGTTTGCTTTTTCAGCACCAGTGTATACTGTTGACTCATATTTAGCTTGTGATCTGCTATGAACCCCAGATCCCTTCCAGCAGTACTCCTTCTTAGGCAGCCATTTTCCATTTTGTATGTGTGCAACTGATTGTTCCTTCCTAAGTGCAGTACTTTGCATTTGTCCTTATTGAATTTCATCCTATTTACTTCAGACCATTTCTCCAGTTTGTCCAGTTCATTTTGAATTTTAATCCTCTTCTCTCAAGCACTTGCAACCCCTCCCAGCTTGTTATCATCTGCAAACGTTATAAGTGTACCCTCTGTGCCATTATTAAGGATAGGATTCTGTCACAGAGGTCATGAATTCCGTGACTTTCTGGGACCTCTAACACTTCTTCTGGGGTAGGGCTGGAGAAGCTGTTAGTCTTAGGGTTGCCAGAGCAACAGCCACCAAAACAGTGGCTGGTGGTCAGCTTCGGGTCCATTGTTGCAGCTGCTGGCAGCCAGTCTTGGGGCCACCAGAGCAGCAGCAGCCCGCCTCGGAGCAGTGGCCTCTGGAACATCTGGCTGGCAGTCAGCTCCAGGGCCACTGGAGCAGCAGCCAGCCCCAGGGATGCTGGAGCAATGGCCGGGGATGGGTCAGCCCCTACCACAGGAGCAGGGGCGGAGCTGGAGCAGCTGCAAGCCCCGGCAGCGCTCTGTTTGACCTCCTCTCAGGGTAGCCATAGTAAAAGTCAGGGATAGGTTGTGGGCTTCCATAAATTTTTGTTTATTGCCTACCATCTGTCCCTGACTTTTACTAAAAACATCCATAACAGAATCTTAACCTTAGCCATTATCTAAATCAGCAGTTCTCGAACTTCTGTACTAGTGACCCCTTTCACACAGCAAGCCTCTAAGTGCGACCCTCCCTTATAAATTAAAAACACTTTTTAATATATTAAAAACCATTATAAAGGCTGGATGCAAAGCAGGGTTTGGAGTGGAGGCTGACAGCTCACAACTTCCCATATAATAACCTCATGACCCCCTGAGGGGTCCCGACCTCCAGTTTGAGAACCCCTGATCTAAATCATTGATGAAGATATTGAACAGAAATGAATACAGAACCGATCCCTGCGGGACCCCACTTGGTATGCCCTGCCAGTAAATCACTGATAACTACTCTCTGGGAATGGTTTTCCAACTAGTTATGCACCAACTTTCTAGTAGCTCCATCTAGGTTATATTTCCCTAGTTTGTTTATGAGGTCATGTGAGACAGTATCAAAAGCATTACTAGAGTCAAGATATACCACAACTACCACCTGCCCCTTATCCACGAGACTTGTTACCCTGTCAAAGAAAGCTATTAGGTTGGTTTGACTTAATATGTCTTCCTGTGAATTTTAACCTTTCCCATTTGACAAGGAATAATGTCCCCCCTCCATACCTTATGTTTCTAACACAGCTAAAGTAAACATTACTCTTTTGGTTTTCTTTCTACTTGTGCAATGACATAATCATGGAACTCAACATAGCCCTGGGAAGAGCAATAGTTAGTTATCCACTAAAGTTGTATTTATTTAATCTCTCTGCACTAGAGGAGTATTTTTTAAGATAGCTAGAAAACTAGAGGAAATCCCTCAACCAGACTATAACATTTTTAAGAAAAGTGAAATTTAGAGCCTCAACTTCTGAGGACTGCCACTTAAATTAAAAAAGGAGAATGGGCATAGTGCTTCACTATAAACTTTAATAACCTATGTTACGAGATTTTTCTTTTAAAAAATCTATTTATTTATATTTTTACTTAATGTGACTTTGGAGCGTTAACTTTTAACATATTTCTCTGATTAAGCTTTTTAGCCCTTGGCCACAGTCACCCACAGCTGCTAGAGGCTAATTTACCCTGTGATGACTGAGGCACTGCTGATAAAATTGTTGCATAAAATCAATATTTACTTTTAGACTCATTTTAACTCACTTGTGTTCCCTGGTACATAAGTTTTCTTGCCAGCAGGAATCCTCCTCATCGTTAGGCAATTATTATCAAATTCCAAAAGATCTACATGGCTGCACAGTTTGCAGTGTGATGCAATATAAAATGGTCTATTTAGAATTTTTTATGACATAAGGCAAAAATGCATATTTAAAAAGAAATAGGTATATGCAGAATATAAATATATCTTCCCCGCTATGTGGTGCAAAGGCAAGCAGTCTATAGCAACACATGGCTAAAACATGGTGCACACTTGGTGCATAAGATGAAAACAAATAAAGGCAATGCTCCACTAGTATGGCAGTAAAGCTGCAGTGTGCCATGCTACATTAGTGGACATTCTGCAGGGTTTTACAATGGAGCAGGCAGACCCCTGCATCTAGAAGGAGCTAATTGCAGGACTGGAGTCTAAGTCAGCATCAGCTTGCTCTGTTGCATCCTGTGACGTTCACTCACAGTCACAACTGCACATCTGCTGGAAGGAAGCTAATGGTGGCACATCCAGAGAGCAGCAGTGAGGTCAGTGCTAGGAGAAGGGGGTTTACAGCTGAGCACAGGCATGGACGATGAATAAATCAGCCCTATTCTCACAGGGTTTCTGACATTTTTACTCAAAAACCCTGGTTCCATGTGTGAATTCCTGGCTATATTCACTGCCTCTTTTAGCAACCCACCAGTTGTATAGACAGAATAGGAAGATGTGGTGAATGACTCTTCCATGTAATTATCTATCCTCTGTATGTAGATTCTCAGAGGAAACATGACATTAAGTTAGCAATGAGAACCGGTACTTTTATTTAATATTTATTCCTTTCCAAAACACCCATTTTTGCTTAATTTAAATAAATATTAATAAAAAACAGGCTTTAGTTTCCTTAAGTCCAAGTTCTAAACAGGCTTCTAAAGTACCATATTGAATACTTGAAGGCATTTCCATGGGCACGTACAAAAAATCTTTATTTGCAATAAATACAAAAAAAAGTTTGTGTTTTTTTGACAGAACAGTCTTCTGACAGAAAAGGCAGTTTCATCAAAATCTAAAAATGTACCAATTTCAACAAAAATGTTGACTAGACAAAATCTATTACTGTTTAGATTTTGTTTCAATAACATAAAAACATGTCTAGTTTATTAATTTGATTCATTTTGTTTCAACTATTTTATTTATATAATATATATTTAAATATCATAAGCCACTGACATTATGAAAATGATTCAACATTATTGAAAAGAAATGTTTCTGTGGTTCTGATTAGAAATTCTAAAGAATATTTGTTCCACAGGAAGTTTCAAAATTTTGGCTTTCTGTTTTGCTCTGTTTCAAATCAAAGCAACAAACAAAAATTCAAATTTCAGAATTTCCCATAAAATAGAAATTTGGTTTCCGACCAGCTCTAATTTGTATGAACAAGTAGGAAGTTTGACAGGTAATTATTCACAAGTTTTGAGGATGCATTTTATTAGAGCTGCTGAAACTCTGGCCTTTTAACTGTCTGTAGTACACATGAAGTCAGCACAGGTTGAAGATGCTAGAATTGGGGGTAGCTCATCTCAATTGATTAGACTCTTCCTGTTGGTATGCATACTTCCACCTTTTCATGTTCTGTATGTATAAATATCTCCTGTCTGTGCGTTCCATTCTATGCATCCGAAGAAGTGAGCTGTAGCTCACGAAAGCTTATGCTGTAATAAATTTGTTAGTCTCTAAGGTGCCACAAGTACTCCTGTTCTTCTTGTAGAATTGGGGAAGAAACTGCTCTTTGCAGAAAAGTCCACATTTCAGGAAAAGAATCTTGAAAATCTTTATTCAGATCAGGAAAAGAAAATTACAGGGTTTTTTTCCTGAGCCAAATCAGTTTCAGTCTGACAGCAAAACCTGCCCAGCTTGGTTTTAAAGGAAAATTCCAGTAATTACTTGCAATGCATTAGATAGATAAATATTGACTAGGACATGCTTTTAAAGAATTTTCAAAGAGGCTTTTACTTGTCACTGTTTCAGTTCTCCATTTAGTGAAGGGGGCCATGTTGTCTCTCTCCACAGGGATTTCTACTCTAGACTCTTAAGTTCCCCTCCTGTGTCTAAATGCAGAAGAGTGGAACACTTCCATGAAAAACTGCTGTAAGGGAGGGTGAGTAGCATCACTGTATCCTCCCTTGCACCACAATGCTAGTGGCAATGTAGGTGGGGCAGAAGGTGTGGACACACAAGTTACTAAGGACCACACACCACCGATCCCTGAGAAGATGCTGATAGGGTCATCCTCCATGTTCCTCTCAACCACCCCAGCCTTGTCAAGATCTCTTGCTACACAGTCATTTATTCAGTTGTGTTCAGTGACCTTTCTGTGTGGAGAAGGGTGTACACAGAGCTGCAAGGAGGAGCTAATAGGCTCTGAGCAGCATTTTTTTTTAATGAAAACATGAGGCCACATTAGGAGGAGAAACATGAGGCTCACTACTCCCTTACTTCTCCTCATTGTTCCCTAGTTATTCCCCCTTATTTTGCCCAACAACCACATAGGGTTTCTGCAGACAGGACATTGGCAGCTACATGAAGGAACAACTCACAGAGCCTCACTTCCACTTCACACAGGCCCTAGCATCATTCTGCGGGATTCAGATGTGGAGTATATAGCCCTTAGTGATAGAGCAATGGTTTTCAGCCTGTGGGCCGCAGACCCATGGGGGGTCGCAAACTATGTTTAAGGGGTCAGCAAAAGGTTGTCATTACCATAGAAGAGGGGTCTTCGACCTGTGGTCTGCAGATCCCCATGGGTCTGCAGACTATGTCTAAATTTTCCAAAGGGGTCCACACCTCCATTTGAAATTTTGTATGGGTCTGCAAATGAAAAAAGGTTGAAAACCACTATGATAAAGCATTGACCTTCCCAGCAGTAATAGCATGGTGTAATGATACAGCATAGGCCTGAAAGGGTCAATTTTCCCTCTTATAAATCAGAAAATTTAAAAGCTATTGTAATACAAGCACTATGCATTTTTCACTGGTTAATTTAACAGTTGGTTTTGAACACTTAAAGAGGTCACCATCACCATTCCTTCCAACAATTAACCTTCAATAAGTCCCGAGCCCCACTGCTGGAGCTTCAACAGCACTTTAAAAGGCCCGGGGCTCCCAGCAGTAGCTGGAGCCTCTGGCCCTTTAAATTGCCATCTGAGCCCTGACACTGCTACCCCAACAGCGGCAGGGCTCCGGAGGCAATTTAAAGGGCCCGGGGCTCCCCGCAGTGGCAGGAGCACCAGGCCCTTTAAATCGCTGCCCGAGACCAGCTACTGGAGCCCCAGGAGCTAGGCTCCAGCGGGGATTTAAAGGGCCCAGGGCTCCCCGCAGCGTCCGGAGCCTCTGGCCCTTTAAATTGCTGCCTGAGCCCTGCCACCGCTATCACAACCCTAGCCTGAGCCCTGCCATCCCAGGGTAGCGGCAGCAGGGCTCCTGTGGTGATTTAAAGGGCCTGGAGCTCCGTGGCGGCCAGAGCCCCAGGCCCTTTAATTCGCCCTTGAGCCCTGGGGCTCCCAGCCGCCTCTGCAGCTGGTAGCTCCGGGGTAATCTAAAGGCCCTGGGGCTCCCAGTCATAGCCGGAGTCCCAGGACCTTTAAATCTTGAAAGGTCCCGCCTCTTCCAATTGAGCCCCCACCCACTCAGGACTCCGGCATGTACTGATAAGCCCTTTAAATTACTTTCACCCCTGAATAAGTCTAATTATTTATTCTGAAGAGTAGTGGTCAAGAAGGTAATATTTGAACATGATTAGAATATTGGTACTCTCTTAGGCCGTGATTCTGCACGATTAAAGCCAACAAGAGGTTTGTCATTGACATAATAAATGTAAGATCAAGCTCTAAATGCTATTTCTAAGCAAAAGAAAATAAACAGTTGCCCATTGCAAACAAAGTTTTATCCTATGTTACATATGACAGAGCTAAACTTGCTTTGGCACAACCATAAATAGTGTGCACTGGTTTGCCATACAATCAAGTTGGTTCTTTCTTAAGTGTTAAAAAACATTTCCTTATTAAGGCTGCAAATAGGTTCTTGTCAACAGCAATGAAAGTGTGATCAAAGAATCACAATATACCAAGGAATTTCCTTCATCGGTAAGTAATGATAACATTGTTAGTACAACTTGGAGAAAACACAAAGCAATAAACACATTTCCCATGAGTATTTGTGTCTGGACAGCACTGTAAAATAATAAAATAATAATAATAAAATGTCCTAAGAATTCTTGAACTGAAAGCAAGATAAACATCCCTGATTGAAATGCTAAACTAATTAGACTTACAGAAGAAAATAAGATGTCTCTGACACTATGCTGCTTGGATTTAATCATTTGAGGCATTAATATTAAAATGCAACTTGTTATGAGCTGAGCCCAATGGTTTTAAAGTACTATTTAATTAAACCTACATTATTGACTTATTAATTATTATTATTTTAAAAAAATGAGAATGGGGAGCATGGAGATTCCAAAATTCTAAAGAACCTCCAAGCAAAATAATCTCAAAGCAGAGTTCAGGCTCCATCATAGTCAGGCAAGAGACTGCTTGTTAATATTTCATGCTGTTTCTTGATTTATTATGTTAAGTGACATTCTCTGAAGTTTTTCTTTTGACTTTGAAGCGCAGTATATTACATATTCCCATCAAAGAAAACAGTGATGAATATGCAAGAGAAATCTGGAATTTAAACAAGAGAGAATGTTCAATAAGCTCTTCGTGCTTACTTTTATGACAATATCTAATAAATGTTAAAATTAAACAAATGCATTAACAGGCAAAATCATAGTATCTCAGGAAGGCAAGAACTAAGCATAAAAGACACTTAAAAATAAATATATATTTATTCTTCTGTTACCTCCAGGAAATAACAGAGATATCATTATCAGTCAAATCTAGAAAGTGTTCCAATTACCCATCAAAATTTAATTAGATAAGACAGAAGAATATATGTACTCTCAGTTGTATGGAATTTGCCTTATAAAATTGTATAATTTTTGCATAAGAGATTTTCTCTCCCTAGCTCCTATTCTTACAGTCTCTGTCCAGAAGGATGAGTTTATGGGGGACATAGTAGCGTCTCCAAAGAATATTAAAAATGTGAGACTGAACACTGTCTGGGCTTGTTTTAGTTTTTTAAGAGAAACTAAGGAATTCATCTGATGCTCTTCCTGCAACTATCCACAACCTGTCAGACAGCATCTGTTCAATCTACATGTCCCACCAGTTATGCCAGTATGACACACCTTCATCTGATGCTGGCAGAGGCACAGATAAAGCAGGAGTGCAAAGTGTAGGCAAGTCTAATAGACCAGAGCAGGGCTAAGGGAGAAGCAAAAAGGGGGAGGATAACCAGGGCTTTGGAGCTGTGCTGCGGCTTCGCTCCAACTCCAGGCAAAAACTTGCAGCTCCACTCCTCTGGAGCTCTGCACTCCAGCTCCAGGCTCTGCCCCAAAGCCCTGAGGACAACGGGCTTCTGGGAAAAAAATCAGTGGGTTTTTTTTTTATGTACACTCTGTTTTATGTACAACATTCTATCACGAAACTACCTCCAACAATGAACACTAAATCAAACTTCTTTGGACCCGTCATGGGATAGGGGATAGGATTAATTCAGCCCAGACTACCAACATACAACCATTTCCACTACTGAAAAAGCTGTTGCTTTCACATCTTCTGCCTGAACTGAACTGCATTTAACTTTTATGACCCATGAACTTGGAAGAATGGGGGTGGCCCAGACCAGCTGCAGGAGCATAGCACTTCAGTTGAGACGGCCCTGCAGGATTCTGCAAGGCGGGAAGGGCCTAGCCTCCTCCCTCCAATAGTAGAATTCATAGGAAGCTCTGTGGAGAGAACTTAGCGGTTATGTCCCTTCCCACATAACAGTCTGCATGAGGGGATGATTTGCTGCCACTGACCAAGTTGATAGGGAGTTTTTCCTCACATAAGTACTATAGAACCAGACATGTGGAGGCAGAAAGATCATTTACATGCCTTGTTCAAAATTATAACATTCCATCCAAATGTACAAATATGAGGCCACGTCTACACTACAGCATAAAATCGAAATTATTAAAACCGGTTTTATAAAACTGGTTTTATAAAATCAATTCTACGCGTCCACACTAGGGCACATTAATTCAGTGGTGTGCGTCCATGGTCCTAGGCTACCATCGAGTTCCAGAGCGGTGCACTCTGGGTAGCTCAGTAAAAGAATGAGACCAATAACTTCGATTTCCGTCCACACTAACCCTAAATCGATATAGTAATATCGATTTTAGGGTTACTCCTCTCGTTGGGGAGGAGTACAGAAATCGATTTTAAGAGCCCTTAAAATCGATTTAAAGTGCCTTGTAGTGTGGACGGGTACAGCATTAAATCGATTTAATGCTGTTTAAATCGATTTAACGCTGTAGTGTGGACCAGGCCTGATCCACATAAACTGGAAAAAGTGGGTAAGTGGCTGAGTTATGGGGTGAGTGATGGTCATGTTACTTAAAGCTTCAGCCAATATACCCCATTAATTTCAAGATTTCAACATCTTTAGAAAGGAATCTAGGAATTGCCATAATTGGCTCACACCAGTAATCCAACTAGTCACATCCTATTATAGCCACTAGTCCTTACATGTGCTTTAAAGTAAGATTCAAGAAACCCAACAATTATGAAATAACTTACCATCTGGAGAAGTTTCTTCAAAAATCAGGTAATTTGTGGTGCTTTGACATGAGAAGTTTGATACATCTTATTATTTCATATTCTCTTGCTAACATATCTGTGAATGTTCTTGTTCATATACATACCATTTATTTATTATTATATTGTATGCAATCCTTTTTAATCTTTCTAAGATCTTGGCCTCAACAACAATTTATGGCAATGAGTTTCAGACATTAAATATGCACTCTTGGGAAATTTTCTGTTCTTTTTAATATTCACTTCTTTTTATATGGGCATTTCACACTTTGGCAAGTTTTTACTCCACATTCTAATGCTAGTGAAACAATAGAGAAACAAACTGAGAATCTTTGCCAAATCTAAATTAACCAAGTTTGGCCCCAGACAGATGTTTACAATATCACAAGCATCTTTGTACCAAGTATACACATACTACAGCTTTAAATAAATAGCAAGCTATACAAACCTTGTTCATTTTATTGCAATCTACAGTAAATGAGAAATAATCTCCTAAAAATGGAATTTTTTGAGGACCTCATGTATTATCACTGAACCCTACTGTCATTAAAATTTGCTATCTGGTAACTGTTTGATAAGCTAAAAAGGTACAAAGAACACTGCCTCAGCCTACAAATTTCCATCCAAACCAACAGAGAATAATTTTGGGATTATTGTTTTTTCTTAATCAAGCATAGAGGAAAAAAGTAGGTTATATGCATTATATTATGAGGTTTTTTCATATTCACAAGATAATTAGTACATAGAAATCTTACTGAAGCTTCAGGGGCAGTTTCCAAAAGGTAACAAGAGAATTTCAAATAATTCATGAAAAAGGGGAAGACAAGAGAGTGAAGTCGACAGCAGTTTTGATTGAGTAAACAGGATTTGAGCCTTCACCTTTAGAAAGTACATTTATTAGTGTTACAGTTTTCATGTACACTTAAAATGAAAATTGAGGCCAAGGCTTGGCCTATGCATTAAATTAATGCAGGCTCCAATATAAAGGTCTAAATTCTTCAATAGCACATCCACTCACCCTTGGAAAAGGGATTTGGATTTATCAACACAGTCTCTGTCCCACAAGCCAACTTATGCAACAGAGGATTGGCAGCCTCCAGGGAAACCACAATCCTCTTGGCTCATGGTGCCTATATATTTTATACATACTGCAAGGTGCAACATAGAGAAAAAGGGACAAATGGCTGCATACATGTTTGAGGGTTTCATACAAATGTTACCTGCTGGTTTATTTTTCCTTTCACATTAAATCTACACAGTTTCATATACATTTTCCCTTCTCTTTTTATTGTTATCTTCAGTGCAATTTAGAAAATTACATAGGATGATACTGGTACTGTGCGCTAACTTTAGGATATTTTTTAATTTAAATTTTTTTTATCCAATCCTATTACTACTACCAATTCATGTCCCTGTTTCAAATGTTCTTGTTTCTCAATTGCATGTATTTATAGCATTCTTTCTTCTGTACAGGCAATGAGACTTACCAACCATTTAGTACTTCAGTTAGATCAAATAAGACACAGCGGTCATTTTCATCTTTTTATTTTACTTCGTTTAAAATATTTAAATTTTTAGGTAACTTTCTTCTTTTTATTTCAAGATTTATTCACATTTTTCATTTGATTGAAAACATGTTATTCAAAGTATAATTTTCTGCTGTGCTTTCAAATCGAATTCTTTTATTAGGGCTACCTTTTATGATTTCTCATAAAAGTAAATTGCCTTATTTCAGCTTTAGTAGAGATATGAAATAGTCATAGGTTATGCAGTCAGCAGTATTTAGACAGAGCATGCTGCATTGTACAACTAAGAACCCAGTTTTATTTAAAGACACTGTGGACTTTGCCCCCCAAATTAGATTTTGTTTACAAAAGGAAGAGGGCATGCGTCTTGATGATATGTAATATGAACATGTTCATAGGGGGAGGCGATTATATTCAGAGAAAACTAAGGTTGGCAGTGTTTTGGGTTTTTTTTTAAGAATTCTCTTGCAGTGATGTGAACACAAACAGTACCATGGCCTTGTACACGTGAACCAGAATACCGAGTAGATAAACAAAGTTAAACTGCCCTATCTAGTTTCAGACAATTTTCCACATAGAGTGAAATGCAAAATAAGAGAACAAAACAGCATGAAAAGGTGAAACATAAGTTAGATTTTTCTTCTTTTACAGTAATTCCAGCTGGTTGGAAAGTTGTGATGAAAAACAAATGAAGTTTCTCAAAAAAAAGTTTTGTTTGCAATTTCCCCTTTATCTCCATCCCTTTTTCTGGCTAGCTGTATTATTAATGGGTGCATTCTTCCATATATGGGAATACCCCGGCCTTATTGGGGCAGGGTTTGAGTTTCATCCCGGAGTTTCCTTCGTATTGTTGTGTCAGAGGAGCAAGGTTTACTTCCACTCTGTCAGCTGATCTTGGTCTGCCGAGGCCCACCATCTTTACACAGTGGCTGTGACTGCCTCTTAACCCCAGCAGTTAGCTGCTAATTGTAATCTTCCCTGTAGCTACATAGCAGCACAGGAGGAAGTAACCCAATGGGAGTTAAGGCTGATCTGATATTTGCAGGAAAACTTGTCGTGAAATGGCTGCTCCCGTCATCCAGCTCCTTCAATCTACAAATCCTCATGGAGCCCTAACTGACTCCCAGGATGTACTCACACAGAGGTAGGCCTGTGTAGGGACAGGCAAAAACATACAGTGGTAATGATGCCTACCATGCCACTCCCTCAGCAGTCTCTGATAGGCTTGGCATGTAAAAGTAGAGGGAGAAACTCAGTCCAGGATTTTTATAATGGCAGCACAAACTCAAATAAATTAATTCCAGAAAAGATCAAGCTAGAGGAGAAAGAATAGATTCAACATATTTAGGACTAAAACTATGTAATTATTTCCTTTGGAATCATGGCAGGGGTAGGCTACATCCATAATGAACAGTAGCTGCATTAGAAACACATGATCTTGAATGTGCTAACGTTGCCAAGCCTCCAGGATTGTCCTGGTGTCTCCAGGAATTTAATTACAGATTAATCTTAATCAAACATGTCAGGTGATGAAACTTCCAGGTACACATCCAACCAAAATTGACAACCCTAAATGTGCCAACCTTTTAAGACTAGATATTATGTAACTTATTAGTAAATTACTTATGCTATGTTGAAACAAACAAAGCCTTTATGATGCCTCCTACTATTTTATATAGCGCTTTTCCCACAAATTGTTACTAAAAAAAAAAAGCTTATTACACAACTAAATCCTTTGTCAAAGCCTGCACCTCTAATTCATGCAGAAAGGTCTCCAGAATTTTTCCCTTTATCTTTAGTAGTGCATTTATCAGGAATAAGGTTTTTATAGTACACTGAAAATGACAATAGGGGCAGAGGCTGTGGCCCAGCATTGGCAGCTGAGAGAGATATGTCACCACCAACACATCACATCACATCTAAGTAGGCAGGAGAATCTGTTAGGGAGCCAGAGAATAATGGGAAAGGCATTAAATATTAGCAAAGTACTTCCCAAGAGTACCATTTTGGGTTTT